>NW_020884885.1:4361595-4981017 GCF_003945725.1 Corapipo altera | reverse complement strand
CGGCCTTACCCCCGCGCCGCTCCCCGGCTCCGCCACTCGCTCCCATCCTCCGGCGGCCGCCGCTCCTCCTCCCTCGCCCCGCCGCCCGCGGGGCGCCCGCCTCCGCCCGCCCCCGCCACCAGCCGCCCGCCGCGGGCACCGTCGCCCCCCGCACCGCTGCGACCCCCGCCCGTCGCAGCGAGGAGCGGCGGGGGAGAGCCCGGGGCGTGGGGATGCGCCGGCCCCGCTCCCCGCTCTCCACGCTGGCCCGGCAAGGGGCGTACGGCTCGGCCCCGCAGCTCCCCGAGCTGGCCGACTCCACAGACCCCCCGCCCAGCCTTCTGCTCTCCCTGGGATTTGGCTGTCCCCAGACCCCACAGCCGAGTCCCTTCTGCACCCTGTGCCTTGCCTGCCTGTACCTGAGGGTCTCGCCTCCCTGTCTGTGGGATGAGATTCCACCTCTTCCATTCTTCTCACCCCCAGTTCCCCATCTCTCTTGCCTCTCCCACATCCCACCAGTGGCCATCCACCACCGACATCTGCTCATGGTCCCTCAAGGTGTTTTGGTGTGTGTACTCCATGTCACCAGGCAAACAAGTGCCAGGCAGTGAAACCTCCTGTGTCCTCCGCATCAGTGCAGCAAAAGCCAAGTCCCAGTAACTGCCCTGGCACCAGCCACTCAGGGACTTTGATTTTCCTGAAGCGGATTTCGGCATGTGTTGCTGAAAACAGGTCAATGCTCACGGAGGCCTGAAACATCTCCTAGTTTGGGGGGTACCAGTGGGGAGTGGCTCTCCTCCTGTAGACAAACAGCAGAACTGTGCTCAGCACCAGGCATTGCTTTGTTAGGCCAAACACCATGTCTTTATTGAATATTAGAGCAGTTTGATGTAATTGGATTCCAAGATATTTTGTAGGTCATATCTCGTGCTTAAAAATTAAAGGCTGGATGAAAACACAGTGAGATTTTTTTTTCTCAGTAATATAGGGGGAGGCACCTTTTCATTACCCATGCAACTCTTACATGGTAAAGAGCTGTGGTGCAATGTGTTCAAGCTTCTCTCTGCAACTAGGATGACATTTTAAAATGGAGACTTGAGTTTCTCTTTGAATATGTCCAACCTACTGTGATGGCACATGGTGTTGCAGTGCTGGGCAAACTGGGATAGCTGTGTAGCACAGCTCCATGTAAAGGTACTACTGCAGGTCTGGGACTGGTGCCTGGATAATTCATTTTTAGCAGGGCAAATAAATTCCTTACCAATTATTACCTATTATTATTATTACCAATGCTTTACACATTGGACCTTATTGAGGTTGTGGTCACAGTATGGGACAGACATACATCTACTCACTTAAATCCAAAAATCAGAACCTCAAGGAGAAGCAAATAGCATCATACTTAGTGTGACAGATGTACAATGTTGTAAATACTTGCATGAGAGAAATTTGAGTTAGAATATTCAGCAATGATAACATGATTTCAAGTGCTTTCATTTCCAGGTGCCTTACTAGACATCCTCAAGAAATCTTACTTATGAAAATGGATGCTCAGTATTTTCACATACCTCAAACCAATAATGAGATAAATTACTTACAAATCTTGCTCAAAGTGCATCTGATCTAAAATCAGGAAATCCTGGGGGAACGGATATGGCGGTGGTGGATATTAGTCACAGTAGCTAGAGTGGAATTTGTGTGTGGAACTTAAATATTAAGGAAGGAAAATTCCTGTTGGGACATTTTTTAGTCTGTCTGCTAGTCATATTGCACGAGGTAAGTTTAAGTAATTTCAGAGGTTTCATTGTACCATTATTGATTGCTGCTCGGGAGAATTCACAAGGACAATGTACATCTCTTGCGCTGGAACGCTGACTTTGCCAGAGGAAAGGGGATTGCCACAGAGGATTAATTACTCAGATCTGAGCAGCTGCAGAAGCTATCGAAGAAGGGACTGTTTTCTTGGACGGCAGTGTAGCAAAGTGACATTGGGAGTTAATGTTGCTTCCCTCTTTCAGTGTTTGCCTGAGCCCATAGATATACATGGTATAGGGGGTGCTGAGGCATAAGTGACGTTTCCTACTCTTCCCCCTCCTCTGCTCAAGGAATTTTTGAGATGTCTTCTTCCAGTTACTTCCGTCAACAGCAGAAGTCTGAAACAAGCTGTGAAAAGTGGATGTTTTCTTACATAAGAGTCTGTCAGTGGCCACTGCCAATATGGGTGTAGATGTGGTCAGAAATGGTCACAAGATATTGACAAAACCGGGTTCTCCTCACATTATGAACTATACTGAATATACCAAACTGTGACTTAGTCCCGAATGTTGCCTAAGCACCCAAATGAGTTTTCCATCTTGTAGTTCTTCAAGAAATGTCCAAGCTCTCTTCCTGATATTGCTGATGCCTATGAAGAGAAATGCCACAACTATGTAAATCCAAACCAGACCATAACAGAAGTGTATGAATGATTGCTGTTTGTTGGCCAACTTGGACTTTTCGTTGATAGCAAACAGTATCCCTCACCTGAGAGCTGGATCTCTCAGCCAGAGAACTTGAAGATTCCATAAGATGTGTAGGGATGACTGGTAAAGATCGGTTTAGCCCATCAGTTCCTTCCTTCAGGAGCTGAGTTAAGGAGTGTGTTGGCTGCGCTAAAATATTTAGGAAACATCACACCAGTCATATAGTCACCCCATTGACTCTTCATGTAAGGGACCTTTTTTATTTGTTTCTTTTTCAAAGGGAACATAGTACTTAGGGGAAAACATGAGAAGCTATCACCTTTCTGAGTCAGACAAGATTTGTACTTGAGAGATACCTCACATTTCATTTAACATATGACGTGATATTCAGGTCTAGATTTCAGCTGCCTGGGGCCCACTAGACTCACCATACAAGCTTGCCTCTGGTCAACACCTCTAGTGATATCCAGCTTGAAAACAAGACAGGAACCTGAAAGCATCAGAAAAAATAAGTTTATATATCATATAGATACACTGAACTGTGAAATAAGGCATACATACATTCAGAGAAAATTAGACCAGTTTGCAGTCATTATCTGTATGCCATGAGATGAGGTCATGGTATTAGTCAGTATTAGCTGTTGTGCCTGACTTCTGTCCAACAGTGAGGGGGGTTTGTCCATAGAAGCAGAATGTGCTTATCTGTGTCATACTGTAATAGATGGGGTGTGCCTGTCTGTCTGGATGTCCCCAGGTGCTGTGTCTAAAACTGCCTGGATGTTCCTGTCTTTCCTCCTCCACACTGAGATTTCCTTAGCATGTTCTGAAAGCATACACTTGCATTGCTCAATTATTATTAATAGTAGTGTTATGCAGTGGTCACATGCTTCATAGGGATATTTTAGGATCTGTGACTCATTAAACCATAACTTCCTGTTCACAGGTTACCTGAAGAAAATTGTCTTTGTGGACTCATGTTCGTGGTTGGGAGATGTGTTCTTAGGTGAAATGGTAAATATTGAGAAAAACACTGGATCTTGCATAGCTGTGAGCTCTTCCAGCCTTCCTGTAGCTGCAATTGTTTCTGCCTGCCCATAGGACGATTAATTTACAGACATATGGGACAGATTCCCTGCATTTCAGGATACTGCTATAAGGACACTGGAAAGGCTTCTGAGACAGCTGAGGAGGCTGGGCACTTGGGCTCTGGTGGGGCACTGGAGGGCTGGAGAAACTGTCCTATGAAGATTGGGTGAGAGATTGGGATTGTTCAGTCTGGAGAAAAGAAGGCTCTGGAGAGACCTTATTGCAGCCTTCCAGTACCTAAAGGGGGGCTACAAGAGAGCTGGAGAGGGACTTTTTACAAGAGCACGGAGTGATATAACAAGGGGGATTGGCTTTAAACTGAAAGAGTGTAGGTTTATTGGACATAAAGAGGACATTTGTTTATGATGAGGGTGGTGAGGCACTGGAACAAGTTGCCCAGAAAAGCTTCTACTGAACACATCCCTGGAAGTATTCAAGGCCAGGTTGTGTGGGGCTTTAAGCAACCTGGTCTAGTGGAAGGTGTCCCTGTGCATGGCAAGGGGGTTGGAACTGGATGATCTTTAAGGTCCCTTCGAAGCCTAACCATTCTATGATTCTTCTAGATGAATGTGAATTCACTGTAGCATTTATGCTGTGAGGTGAGCTTTTTATAAACTGCAACTTTAAGGGCCACTATGAGGATGCAAGTCTATATACATTCAAAACCAGATATCCATTTGGAAAGCAGTACAGCATGTAAGGCCTCAGTCCAGTTCTTGTTCATTCATTTGTGTTGATGGGACTGTTGGCCATGTGAGAGTTGTTTCATCAAGTCGTTCATGCCAAAGCACAAGCCTCATCCATTTCTGATTGTGATGAAAATGGTGGAAAAGAGATCCCTCATTGACTCCATTCAGCTGCAGAATTCCCAAGCAGCAGCGAGCTTCCAGCATACACAGCTGCTGCTGCTACAGTCTGTCACCAGCTTAGTCAATCATCCATTATTTATTTCCAAATTGTATGTAAAGCTCTGCACCATAACCTTTTGTCCATATACAGGGAAAAGAAGAGAAAGAGCTTCTGAAAGGCCCAGGAACACAAAACCAGAGAAGCCTCTGAAATCCATTGCTTAGGAGATCATCTTATGCAGTTATACCCAAGGAAGAAAGGGAAATAAAATCACATGCAACAGAAGGTGCCACCTTGGTATAAATTCCTTTGATCTCTCCATTTCACTTGTTGCAGTCAACAATTTCTTTTTATCACACAAGATCCTTAGTTTATAAGTGTTCATCAAATGCAACAAACCACTTAAAGAGTATTGTGCCTGTGTTTTCTTCCACGCTCTGCGTTCTTTGATTGGTCAGTTGATCCTGCTGGGCTGTTTGATGCCTGCTGATTGCCTAGCTGAGAATGGTTAATTAGGACTACAGTGAGTCTCCAAGGAATAGTATACAATCAAGGAAAAATGGTCAACAGAAATGTTTGCAGGCAAATGAGAGTCTCTATGACAAGCCATTCCTTGGGCATATATATAAGCAGCACCTTTGTCACAGAAAGGTTTGCTGATAATACCAAGGGGCGGATGGTTTAAGAGACGAGCTGTTCAGAATTAAAACAACTGTTTCAAATTATGTTTTTAACATTCTGAATTCTTTATTTTTCATAAAGGCAATAACAAATTGCTACCTAAGAGGCTTAGCCATGGACCCAGAACAAGTCAAATCAAACCCATTTAACATCACTCCTAGTGTTTCTTTTTGCACTTTAATTAAAAATGAGTACTTTGACTTACAGGACAATCACACTGGAAGGGAATGCTGCCAACAAAGTTTGAGAAACACTTTTAATCTCTTAAAATCAGTTGTTGACAGCCTATCTACAAGCTGCAGTTAGAATCTCTCCAGTGAACCCCAGTGCTCTGGGTAACTCTTGCACTTTACTCAGGCTGGACTAAAGAACAGCAAGGTTGATTCTTCTGTTGTGTGTGAAGAGAGTAGAATTGGAAGAAAACACACCCACATCTCACTTATCCGATATTTAGAACTGCGAAGTAGGCACGCCTCTATCTTTTAGCCCTTATTTTTCCTGTATCTTACCTTCCAGAATCCAAGGCTGTCCTAATTCTGAAGACACATCTACACCAGACAAACAAGCCTGGTGTGAGGCTTTTGAGTTAGCAGTGACCTAGATCTGACTTGAAAACAATGCTTTTACTGAGACCCTAAGGAAGCAGACCCTCTCTCCACTGTCACAGTTACTACTGCCCCAGGGAGACCTGCAGAACTGCCTAATGCTATGTCACAGCAGCACGGGCTTGAGTTACTGTGCATCAGTTGTTCCACTGTGACTGGCAAGGTGCCTGTTCTGATCCTCCATGAAGGTGAAGACACTCATTTCTCATAATGCTGGGAGACTGCATATTGTGCAGCATTAGTGGGGAATAAGAGGCTGCATAGAAGCACTTACTGCTGGTCTGCTTGTGCCTGGCATCTTGTTACTGTCCAGGTAAATGCCAAGTAGTTCAAGGTTAGTAAAGATCATTTAACTCCAAGAGTGACCAGGTGACACTTTGCATTCAGATCTGTACAGGAGTGTGGAGTAAGTCACTTGGGTTTGAGTCTAATGAGACAGTATGTGAGCGTAACTGGAAATTGAATTACTGAACAACATAAAAAGAATCCTAAAATGCACTGACTCCCCATGAACCTTGAATTGTTGGTAGTCAGAACAGAAACGCCATCCAACGACCACCAGCAGTAAAGCCTGCTCAGTTTGTGTGTCCATGTTAGAACTGTTGCCTAGTCTTTACACCATGCTTACACCTTCATGATCAAGCAATGATTGTAACTGCACTCCAGGATGAGTGCATATTTATCATTACTTGTCCATTACCTACATAGCTAACATCAGCACCCTTGGATTGAACTTACACATATGGTTGTTACTCTCATTCAGCTGAGTTCTTCCGTGGTAACATATAGACACATCAAATATGCATCCAACTACCTCTAAACTTGAGAAAACATTTCTCTTAGTTTTGTGTCTTAGTCTCTCTTTATGAGATTAAAAATGACACATGGGAGCAAATGGGGATGCTTGTGTTTCTAATTGCTTGCTTTGTGCAACTGCCAGATAGTGTGAGGCACAGCTACTCCCAACCCCTCTTACAGCCGAACTGCAAGAGGAAAACAGTGAGCACTCATTTTACAGAGCAAGCAGACCTGCTAGAGAAGTGGCTGCCCTTTTAATACCTGTTCTGGCAATGTGTGAAGGAGTTAAGATCTCACAACAAGCGAAGTTGTCTGGAAAGTTCCTAGTTTGGCAATGTCCTTGAAAACTGTGGCTTGCGTTGATTGTCTTACACTTCACATCCATTTTCATTGTCTTGTGTAATGGCATCTTTGCTATGCCAACTAATTTTGTCATGCCTGAGGGGTACCAAACCCTGGCCTCTGGGAAGGGTCTTACTGTGCTAGACATACCTGACTGGGCTGATGTCAAAGGGAAAGTTTGTACCGTTTCCCTATCTGGTCTCAAAAGCCCCTGCAAGTTGTTGATGGTGATCAGAGGAGTGGCCTCTGAGGAAAAACAGGCTATTTCAGGAAGTGTGGCTGATGAAACAGTAAATGGTACTCCCCTAAGAGAGCACTTAGCCACTGTGTCGGCAGACTGGCAGGCCCTGCAGCTCAGTTAGTTATGCTATCTTTGGAAGAGAGGTGAGCTGAAGGTGTTTTATGCTCCTGACCTTTCATACGCTTGTGCTGTTATTGAGTTTGAAGTGTAAACTGCAGGGCCTGGGTCAAATTTCAGTGTAAATGCATTTGCACTTGCTTTTCCAGTCAGATGTAGTTATTCTGCTTGCTTTTCTCTTTCCTAACATGCTGAGGGTGCTGCAGTGCACAGCTAAGCAGACGGCTCACTTCATCCTAGTGACAGATCCATTTCTGAGCATGGGGATTCTTGTATATAAAGAAGTGCTCAAGTGAAACCACTTGAGTGAAAGCTGCAGTGGAAAGTGGACATCTTTAAGCTCATTTATTACATGTATGGGCGATCTGCTCACAGAAAAGCAGAAAAAGGAAGAAAAGCTCTGAAAGAGGCACACTTATTGGTGCAACCCCAATATTTATCATCGTGCAACATGTGAGGTTTTCCTGAGAACACGCACTCCCAGATTTGCTACAAGGAAACTTGTGAGGTCTGATGGGCACAAAGCCCCAGGCAGCATGGTTGCAGACTTACCAGTTGTGAGAGATCTCAGTAGCATCAGTCCTGCAGTTCACATGTAAGATTCTCAGCTTTCTTCTTTTGCTGCAAAAATGGTTCTGTTCCTCATCTGGACAGCTTTCCAGGCCAGACCTCATCTCCTAGGACACTGCAGTGGTGGAAGGTGGCCAGTATGGTGTGGTATCAGTATAACTACGTATTCTGGAAGTTTAAATGAACTCTAAGTGAAGAAACATCATTGCTTCATCCTGCAAAGAGCACAGACATTCTAATGGATCTTGATCTATGAAAACCTTTTAAGCCCATTTAGTGGGTCCATGTGATATTGTAAATGTAAGGTCCCAGTGTGGACATGTAGAGATGAGCACTATCACTATTTAATTGAAGCTCACTGTGGATTTCATTGCAGAAAATTTATTTAGTGGTTCCTGCAACACACTGTTGTTGCATTGGCACACTCTTTGCAAAAAGTGTTTCTTTCCCCATAAGCTGCCGTGCACAGCTTTTATTAACAAAATTGCCTTGAGGAGAGCCAGATGAGCAGTCCTTATGGACCTACTTGTCTGTGCACAGCTGTCACAATAATCTCTTCGCCCTGAGCATGAGTGTCCTGGCAGCTCAGGAAAGGAAGGCTTCCTGGTGTTGAAGAGACCGAACAGAAAGAAAATGGACTATTTTCCTCCATAATTAAAATATCTGCATGAATATAGATTTATTAAATTGCTCATTGACCATGCCTCTGTTTGCTTCTCTGCTTGCATGTCCTGTCAACTACTCACTGACTTTGGTATCCAGACTTCATTTAATTCTTAGCCAATTTGATTTTCAATTAAGCACAGTTTGCTCATGAGGGTCTGCCTACATAAATCTCTCATTGGGCTGTTTCCTTCCTTCATGGAGTTGTACAATTATTTGACTGTTTTCGTCACAGTGCTAGGCTTAGAAATACCAGTGCTAAAAAATGCAGAGCAGTTAGTAGAATAAGCTATGCTTGACCTTATTAGCAAGATCACTCATTCTGTACTGGGAGGCTTTGGGGATGGTGGGAATTGAGCCACTCTGCTTGGAGAAATGGGGTATGTTGCAATTGTCCTCATGTTGTTTGCTTGCTAACCCACTTAGTATTTGGTTTAGTTTATTGATTATTCTTTTTTTCATTGTCTTTAAAGGTTCTTCCTACAGAACTCATACATATATCTTATGTTAATAAATAGGAAGGGCTCCTCGAAGTTGTACGGTTTACTCAAATTACTCTCAGATAATGCCCTCTGTAGAAAGGTACCCATGAGAACAGGGGATACTGCCACAAACCCATCAGCTGATAACACAAAATGGGGGAATGCATGCTCATGAGCAGCACAGGGGTCTCAAAGCTTTTGATTTCAGGGACTGACCCCTGTGGCATGCCAGGGCATTAACCTTTGGGAATGTGATCCAGGATAGGTGGTCCAACTTCTTAACAACATCTTCGATCATCTCAGCCTAATTACCTATCCACCTCTCTCCCCTGAGTCTCTTCCACGTTTCCCAATGACCCAGCCTCCCTGCCGTGTCCTGCAGCACCTCCTGGTGGGATGAGGCTTCTCAGCTACACCTCTTCTAGGGGGTTGGTGATTAGAACCAGTGTCAGTGTATTTTTCAAGCCGTCTTGTAAATGTATGATGTGTTTTTAGCATTTTCCTATTGAATGAGGGAATGAAGAGAAGACAGGCATGGACACAATACTTAGAAATTAGCTTTTAATTATTTACCATATGCCTTAAGAGTGCTTTAAAATTAATACAGATGCTGAAATGAGATATTTGAGCTGCATTAAGGAAGGTAAAAATTTATAAAATTACCGAGTGTCATGTTCATATTACAAATCAGATCATTGTATAACACCACAGTCATCTATAGATTGAAAGCAAACAGGTCACTTTTATATAATAGCAAATATTTTATATAAAGGTTATATGTGTGGACTGGATAAGTAGGAACACCTCTGTAGTTTCATTGATAATTTTTTTTCTTCTGTTTTAGAGGTGATTTTCTGACATACACTTGCACTCGTAAATCCAGTCTTTATCTGCTCAACTGACTGAGGCCTCAGGGTTACAGAAATGAGAAACAGCTTCTAAAAAGGACTGGATTCTGGAGTCATTGAAACAAGCTGTTGCATTGAAAATAGGTATGGGAGATGAATTACAGTCTGGAAAACAAATGCCATATATAGTCACTTCCACTCCATCAGCACTGAAAGGCAGTCAGGCTTTGGAAACTTGGTATTCACAAATGGGAATGTCAATGTATCCTGACTTCCATTACCTGAGATTATTGCGGTGAGACTCAAGAATTTGCAACATTTAATGTATTCTGTATTTTGTAAAATGTACTGATAAATTTGATTAAAAGGACTATAAAATGGATAAACATACGCATTTTAACAAATGAGATTCATACAGAAAAGAAATACAGGATAAATACACCTTTCCATGTCCACTTATGTAAATGTTCGACAGAGGAGACATTTAATCTGCCATAAAAGCAGTATAGATGAGAAAGCAGAAAACCCATGAGCAATACAAAAATTCAGGCTACTTCTTCTCTATCCTTGATACTCACCTGAGAATCAGTTTGAAGCGATCAATTATTCTGCCCAGAATAGAGTCCAAAGTTTCATCTCAAAGGCTAGTAAGTCATCAGCCACATAATGTTCCTCTCTGCTCAACCTTCGCTTTTAGGTAGGAACAACAATGAGTTGAATAGATAGATAATATAGATGGAAAATATACTCCAGTCATCCTGGAGCTTAAGTCTGAAGGATACTGATTTTACCGCAGGCCTGATAGCGAATATAAAAAGAGAAGGAAACTACCTTCCTTAAATCCCAATCTTGTTGTAACTTGGAATAATAAAAAAAAAATTAAAATGATTGAGAGGCTTGCTAAAGTGTCAGACACTAAACAAGGATTATTTTGGGGCTGTATGGCTGTGTCAGACTGTACAGCTCAGTAAGGCTCATGATGTCCTTTTTCAGTACAGAGCCCAAGCTGATTACGTGAGGACATTTCCTGCTGGGCAGAAATACATTTTTTTACAGATGCAGTGCTCTATATGTGAATGAAACACTTTGCTGCTGATTTGTACCATACTGGGGAAGCCTGTCCTGGAGAAACAGCCCTGTTGCCCCGCCTTACCATTTTTTCCCTCAAACAACAGTCTACATACACTTCATGGCATGGAATCAAGCTATGAAGGTCATGTGGTGGATGCTGATGGTAAATGTCAATAATTTTTGACAGATTTGTAGCACATCTAGCTTGTCTGTATTCATCTCCTGATGCTCCTATTATCATTATTTATCACTGCATCATCATGCTTCTGACTCCCAGTGGAGCCCCACTCTGCTAAGTACTATAAAAACACATGCCTGATGTTGCTGGTTTGGCTACACTCCAGTAGATCAGATATGTTCATGTATCTCCTGCCTAGCTATTCTAATTTTTTCCTGTTCAACAAAAGGGATATTTAAAACACTGGGGAGATGAGAGTGGGGGGAATGATCAAATAAAATAATTTGCTTGCTAATCCGTAAGCGTCCTGGCTCCACTCTCCATTGTGCTGATAGAAAAATATGACTAGTTCTTTGCTGGATATGCAACTATCCCAGCATGTTCTGTAAGTTGCCACATACCTACTAACTTCAGTATGATCTACAAAGCAGAGGGGTGCTGTGATGCTTTCCATTATACAGATGAAGCTCTGGTATCAGTGCAGGTTTGTCATCATTTGGAGCAGACGTTGAATCTCTGTGATGTGAGCCTAATTAATTTAACCTACTCTTTCCTATCAAAGCCTGGTGTAAAATATTCCTAACTGGCCCACTCTTGGCTGATGTGGTTGAGAGAATATCCGCAAATGGAGAGTTCTCTCTTGTGCAAAAATGTCCTGGACAGTGTCCTCCTGCTGAGCTACATTGTTTCCAGCTTTGTACATTGTGAGCTCAGGGTCACAAGTACAGTCTCTGTAAGTTTCTCTGAAGTGGCACAGCAAGACTAATCTCAGTCTCTGACGATGCAGAATGCAGGACCAATATGATGGGCTGATATTGTTCTGATACACAAGGGATCAACCTTGCTTCTTGGGGACCATACTGAAGCCAAGTATAAGACAAACTGTATTTGGGTAGGAAAACCCATAATTTTTTAATGCAACCTGTGCTAAGAATTTTTTTACTCCTGCAGGAGAAGCAATTGATACTCCTGAGAATGAGATTTCTCTATAAAGTGCAGAACCCAGAACCCATGCTGGACACTGATTCACTAGTAGACTCCTACCCCATAGAGGACCTTGCAGTTTAGAGGCTATAGAGCAAGAAGGTGAAGCCTATAATGACACTCTCTGCAGCCACTTCTGAATGGAAAGGAAGAGGAACCTACACCTTCTCAGCCACATTTGCAGTGACTGAGGAAATCCCCCCTCTGAAAATACCTTGTTCAGACTAAGCAGTCAAAAGCTGTTGAGATGAAAGGCTCCCATAAACTTATGTCACCTCTACCAAACTTGACCTTTCCTCTGTCCAAAACAGTGTCCAATTACCTTGCAAATAACCTTTGACAATGCAGTATTACCCAGCACAGAAGGAACACTTTGAAGAGATCATTTTTCACAGGCTCAGCAAATAGGCCAGGTTCCCCACCTTAGCTTAGCTCAGATGTTAGCACTAATTCCCGCTTGCTCTGGTCCCAGGGATGAGCAGCCCTGGCTATGTGGTTATTTCCTGGGGTCAACGCTTGGGCAACTTGTCTGACTTCAACTTTGTGATGTGTGGAGGCACAGATGAAAAAGGAAATAGCAGCCAGGATGGAAATAATGTGTTTTTTTCAGTACCTGTTGGGGCAGGGGCATGTAAAATTCCTCTGAAGGAAGCAAAGGTGTTAGAGTTACCAGGCAACCAACACCAGTGAAAAATAATGTAAAAGGAGAGCAGGGAAGAAGGGCTCCGATCAAGGACCTGCCTGGCCCATTAGGTACCTGAGACAGTGATGAAGTGTGTACACTAAGATCTCATAGTAGGTGAGGATATCTATTTTAGGTAGACAGAAGGTGCAGGGGAAAAACATATGTGACTAAATGGATGGAGCAGACATGAAAATTCTTCCCTGAAGAGAAATAGAACCCTTTTAACAGTATGAGGCCTGAGGCTGTTGAAGCAGAGAAAATGCTAAGGGGGTTTCATGAATGTTCTGCCACCAGTGCTGCTTGCAGGATTTTGTAGCTCTCTGCAATCCTGAAGCATTGAAATTGTTTCTTTCAGCTTCCTGATCTGGTCACCCTGCCCATGTTTTGCATCCTCCCACTGGGAGGCATCAAAGCTTACTGAGAGATGTCCTTCAAATGCTGTCTGTAGTGCAGTTCACAGATTGGGAATATTAGATTATTAGGCTTGTGCAATAAAGAGGGTGCATGGTGAGAAGATTGCTTTGCACTTCTCCCCCTCTCTGTCCTAGGCAAGCCTGAGCTGTCAGCAGACACTGTTTGCTCATTGGCAGTGAGTGGGGCCAGGGCTCTGCTCCAGGGCTCTGATCTGCCCTTCGGAAACTGGGAGGAAATAAAACATTGGTTGACTCCCAATCCAACAAACAAATATAGACAAGTAGAGCTGTATCGGATGGAGGCCATACTCCAAGGTTGTCTGACAGCTCAGTTTGCCTCTGCTGGACATTGGCCTGTGTCTGACCTGTGCAGCTCTTGGGACATGGGGCAGCTTCTGTTTCTCCTACCAGTCCCCTCTGGATTATCCAACACCTGCAGATTGTACTTCCTGCATCCTTCTTTGTCATGGGCTTTTGTGCTGTTAATGCCAATGCAGCAGCAGAGTTGCTAAGGTCAGAGATGTCTGCAGAGACACAAAAGTCAGCATCTGGACTTTCAGTGTGGTTTTAATACGTGATCATATGCAGGATGACATAGCTGGTGCTTCTTTGCTTGGAAGCTCATTTCCCCTCCTGCCTGCAGTTGTTAGCAGCCATGTGGCATCCTGACATTTCATCTTTATTAACTTCTTGACAGATAGCCTTTAGGGGTTTATTGGGAGATTAATTGTTTTCAGGAAGCTTTTAGACTGTTAGCAGGGTTTCATCTTTTCTTTCTCCATCCCTTCAAACAGGAGACTGTAATAAAGCAATAATATAGTAATTATAAATATACATAATATATATATTATATATAATATATAAAAATTATATATATATGATTTATTATATAAACAATATATAATAAAGCAAAATAAAGTAATAAAAAAAATGAGATGTTTTAAAATGATCTGAGGGTGCCAGGAGCATCACTCTTTTCAGTGTCTCCCAGCTTTTCTACTCTTTGCAGCCCAGAGCCAAGAGCAATGAGGGGGGATCCACTTTCGAGAAGAGCACCAGCTGTGGCCATCATTGCAGCCACTTTAGTTAGATCTTCCCAGTGGCATTTTTCCAGGAGAAAAAAAGAACTTACAAGCCTGGCTATTTTTTTTTAGTCAATGCATGTGATTAGCAGTATTTATAAAAAATGTGCAGAAAACAGCATCTCAGGAAAAGGAAAAGTACACGCAGATGCACTGAGCGAAAGGAGAAATTAACAGACTTTGAAGTCAGCAAAAGCGCCTGATTAAGGATTTAAAAACCAGAATTTTGCAATTTGGCTGTGCTATGGGTTTCTAAAGCACAATTCAGTGATGGCTTTTGAGGCCTACTGGAAGCTATTCTGTAAATGACTGCATGTGTAATGCCATCTGAAGACACTGGCCACGTGATTGTTTTCTGGGTGGAAAGAAAGAAACTTCACCAGCAAAAATGTTAAAACAAAATGCGGGGGATGAACTCATGGTAGCCCACTCAAACATTCCCTTTCCCTCCCTTCCAATTTTGTGATTTCAGCATTTGCCCATAAGTTTCTGTCACTGGTTTGTTTATTTTTTGATGTCTTTCCTCACAGGATAAGGATTTAAAAGAATATTTTCCCATTCCTATTTACTATAAAAAAACCAGTAGCAAATTGCTCATTTCATAACTAATTCAAGCCTAGCAATTTTTTATTAGCATAGGAATTTAAATTTCCCTTGTGCTTCACTGCAGAACTAGATTTAGTAGAACACAGAATGGGACTTGGAGCTTCTTACTACTAATCTGTGAGTTCAAATGCAGGTTGGCAGAATCCACAGTGCTGTGATGATCTCCTTCAGCAGCCTCTAATATGTTTTGGAAACTGCCCAGAGTATAATGATAAGGATACATACACAATAGTTTTCACTTGATGGCATATAGCTAGATTATTGTTCAGTCCCTGCAGACTGCTAGAGATGTGCACAGAGATGGTTTTCCATCCCTTTTTAGATGTAGCCTTCTCAATTTAGCTGTGTTTATTTGAGACTATAAAGGGACTCCTTGGTAGTCTTCCTGCTATGCCCATAATGTGGTTTGGAGCACATAGGATTACCAATCCTGCATCCGCTGGAGATAACGAACATTGCAAATTACGGACAGTCTCTTCTGTTATATATATATATGTGTAGAGGGGGGCACAGTAGAATGAGATTCCTCATTAACTCTGATCAGAGAAATACACAGAATAATTCCACTGGGGGAGGGTGATGCTAAATGACATCCAAATACCGAGCCATGAAAACGTGTCAGTTTTTATCCAAGTATTTTATGAATTCTTAAGTACACAAATGGAATGAATATGTCTAAGTATTCATTGCTTAAGGTGCCTTTCTTTGACATCAAAAGCAGTGTGCATAAATTCCTCATTTTATCTGATAGCTTTCATTAGCTCTCCATCTGTAATCCACACCTCCTGCTGAGAAGGACAGAACCGCAATGCTCATTAGGACTCTCCCTTTAGAGGAAGTCGAGTGAAAAAGCCCTAGCCTTTTATGCTATAGCAGAAGGTGAAAATGTTACCAGATGAACAGTTCTTTCCAGCAGTGCTTTGGCTAGTCACACCATGTAATTGAAAATTTATTGTAAGCCATCAAACCCCATTATTTCCCATCCAGAAATCTTTGCTTTTCATCCTCTCACTCATCCAAAGACATACTTGCTCTGGAGAGGTGCAGAGTCAGCAGGAAAGATGGACAATATGAATAATTAAAATAGAGTTTGAGTTCCTATTTGCTACTGAAGAGAAATGGTTTGCACAAAAATAGAATGAGACAGGGCGTCAGAGATTCTCCAGAAGGGTGGCTGTTATGTCGGTTGGCATTTTTGCCCTTCAGGAGGATTGTTCATGACAGGGATATTAAAGTATTTGGTTTAGAGTGGCAACCTATCATAGTATTATTTGGAAACGCTCTGGTGAGGATAACACCAGAGACATGTGTTTGGCAAAGGTTCAGACTGCTGACAAGTAGCAGCTACCTAGTGCATGGGGATATGCAGTGTACATGCATGTGAATTACCCCATGGAAAAGTATATTTCACAGAATATTATCTTGGTAAAGAAAATGAGCACTCAGGAATCATAAAATTGAAAAATTAAAGTTAGATTCAATTTTTACTGTATTTGTGCCATTAAAGACTACCAAGTGCTGTGTTTTCATAGTTTTCTTCTGAATTCAGTGCTACAATTGAAAAGTGCTGTTCTGTTCAGTAGTTTTTTTCCACTGTTCAATCTTTTTTACTTATTTTTTGCACAATAAGCAAATCGTTTTTGAAGAGAAGATCATTTTTCTCAGGATACTTACCACCCCAGCCTCATATTTTTGCAGACATTATTAAATTTATTTTCATGAACCACTCAGAGCTAAGGAGCATGTCATCATCTCCCTTTTAGAGATACAGCCGTGAGGTACTGAGATTACAAAAATCTTATTTTGGCTGATTAAAGTGTGAGAGATTTCAGAGAACTTAACTTCTCAGTGTGCAGAGACTTACAGAACAGACAAAGCATGACTATTACTGTATTTGCAACAAAGGCTCAGCACATCTATATACCACGTTATGTTGAAAAAAACTTCATTAATGTAATGTAATGACTATATCACTGGCATGACTAAAGTCCAGTTTTCCAAAGCAGCATTATTCTGCCTGATCTTGTCACTTTCTGTAACCTTCACTTGGTACCTTCACATCTTTCATCACCTGAAACACATAAAGCAAGTGTTCTTCAGGCAGCTCTCCTTCACAGAAAATAAACCCAGAATATTCGCAAGTCAGATAGTGACTGTAACATATTGAATGAGACAGGAAACCTTGGGGGTGGAGAGCTGGGGGGAAGAATATGTGGGTTTGCAACATAATGTTTGTCTTCTAATGCATTGGTATGAAAGGACTGAATAAAGAGCAAATAAGCAGCATCAGCTCTGGTTTGGTCTAACTTTTTGATCGTTCTCATACAATAATAATATCCCTTTCCTGTACTTTATACACACTAAAGTACTTGTGTACTTTATTCACGCAGATCTCTAACAGAAGGGGAAGAAATTCCATCACTAATTACCATTACGTGCCATTAGTGAGCTGATAACCTCCAGACTCACTTAGACCCTGCTGCTGCCAGCAAAGGAAGGGCTGATCTCAGCAGCCTCTTCAAAGGCTCGGGCAAGATGAGTGCCTGGAGCTACGCTAGCATGACACAAGGGTATTGGATGCTGTGTACAGCAGATTGGTAGATTGTAGTTGTCAATCTAAATAAAAAGCTCGTTAATCTTTAGTGCATGTATATTCTTCCACCCACTGAATGTTGTTCTTCATCCTGTAAATGACCAAAGAGCCAAAATGCCAAGGACCAAACCTCAGGGCAGGAACCATGCACTGCCAGTGCATGGCCAGTGCTGCCCAGTATTCTGATAGTGTGATGTCAAACATCCCACATTATTCCCACATGGCAAACTAAATCAGAGATACCCCAGCCAGCTCAACCAGGATGACTGTGATGCCGAGCAGCAAACCTGCAGCCCGCATCTCTTTTACTCTGAAAGTGTCCGGCAACTACCAGAGAGTCAAGATCAGGTGAAAACGACTGCTCTTCGAGCGGGTGCTTCCCCGTCCAGCAACTCGGCCTCGACCTCAGGAGCCTTCTCCCACCGCACCCACTGTCCCGCCGGCGCCGCCTCCCCGCTTCAAAGCCGCTTCCTGCGCGTCGCCCCGCCCCGGTGAGGAAGTGCGCGGCGCGGCCATGGCGGCCGTGGACATCCGAGGTAGGCCCGGGCCGGGGGCGGGCGCTCGGGGCTCGCTCCCCGCGGCTCCGGGGGGCCCTGCCCGCCGCCCTGCGCCGAGCTCCGCCCGCGGGCGGGGAGCGCCCTCCGCGGGGCACAGCGGGGCCCCTCCGCGGGGCAGAGCGCGGCGGGGCGACTTGAGGAAGGGGTCGGTGTGATGCTGTGACGGTCCTTGGAAACTGTGCACAAGTGGCGTTGCTAATGCATCCGTGCGATGAGATGAAAAGCTGCCCAAAAAACCAGTTTTCTGGGATATGCAGCGGGCTAGGAGGGTGTGCTGAGGGTCACCTGGGCAAAGCAAGCCTCCCTCTGGTAGGCTCTGCCTTTACAGGTGGGATAAGAAGGTCCTGGGGTGAGATGTTGATATAAGGGAATAGCTAAAAAAGAGAGTTTCAGCTCTGAAGTGTGGAGGAAAGTAGGAAATGCGGGCACGTGTGTGGGACTTGCATGAGACCAGAGGAGGGAGTGAGGCTGGTAATCTTAAAAGCATTTCAGGTGGATGTTATGAGGGAGGCCAGATGTTACGAAGACCAGAAAGCAAGCTGAAGTAACTGAGAACAAGAAACATTTGTGTGAGAATTCAGGGTTATGAGGAAAAAGAGATAATGTTTTGAAGAAGGGGTGATATTTGAATAAAGTATTAAAGAAGGTTTATGTTGTAATCAAAATATAAGTTACATTACTGCGAAGAATTTGAACTTTGAGAGAGGAATTGGGGGTTGAGAAGGCAAGAGAAAGGAAATTATTTTTCTTCATAAGGGTGACAGTGGAATAACATCAGAAGCCTTTCTGGTGGAGTCTCAGTGATCAAGAGCAGATATTTAGGGAAAGCTTGTTAAGAGTCAATTTTGATAATGCCACAGAGGTTTTCTCATTTTTTTCTTTAAATTCTTAATGGTACGTGTAGTCCTGTGTGTTTTTCTGACTGCCTTATTTGAGATTACAGGAAGGAATTATTTGGACATTTAACTTAACACTGTGTTAAGTTATTAGCTGGTGTGAGGGCCTTCTGTCTTAATCCAGATCATTTAAGCTTCCTCAGAGTCTTTTATCTGACATGATTTAATATATTAAGTAGATTTTGAGGCATACTTCTGTTTTTAAGCTGTCTGCTGTGGGTTAACCCTCGCTGGATGGCAGGTGCCCACCAAAGCCACTCTATCACTCTTGTCCTCAACAGGACAGGGGAGAGAAAATAAAATGAAAGGCTTGTGGGTCAAGAGCAGGACAGGGAGAGATCACTCACCTGTCATGAGTTACTGTCATGGGCATACCTGACTCAGTGTGGGAAAATTAATTGAATCAGAGTAATTAAATCAAATCAGAGAAGGATAATGAGAAACAAAACAAAATCTCCCCTCTACCCTCTTTTCTTCCTGGGCTTAACTTTGCTCTCAAATTCTCTACCTCCTCTCCCCTGAGCAGCAAAGAGGGACAGGGAATGGGGTTGTGATCAGTTCAGACATGCTGTCACTGCTGCTCCATCCTCCTCAGTGGGAGGACTCCTCACACTCTTGCCCTGCTTCCTTGTGGCATCCCTCCCATGGAGGACTGTCCTACATGAACTTCTCCACTGTTGTTGTCACGAAACGGGTTCTTTCACCCATTGCGCAAGAAGCCCATCCACACACAGAGTTGAGGTGTTTGATTTATTGCTCTTAAACCCTGTACCAGCCTATACTCCTTAGAACGAGGCTTCTTTATTGGCATTAAATTCAGATTGACAGTCTCTAAGCAGCCTTCAATACTGCATCCAGGGTGACACTTTCTGGTTCCTCTCTAGTCTGGTTCATGGTAAACAGATTTGACCTTTCTATGCCTTTTCCTATGAGATGTAGAGCTGTACAGAGTTCTCCAAAAAAGTTATTTGTCCATTTAGCTCAACAACAGTGGAAGAGGACATTCTGGATATAGAAACTTGTGAGTCAGTTTAGTCCAACTGGACACTCCATGAGTGTCAAGAATGGCAGTAAAGCTCTTTTTCCCATTGCTCCAATAATCAGTATCGTAACTTTA
The DNA here is from genome assembly GCF_003945725.1 of Corapipo altera. Lineage (NCBI taxonomy): Eukaryota > Metazoa > Chordata > Aves > Passeriformes > Pipridae > Corapipo > Corapipo altera. Next base: position 4,961,112 of record NW_020884885.1, on the reverse strand, counting down.
CTTAGCAGGCCCTTGCAGCTAGTTATTACTGATTGTGTGGCTCTGCTGTCGATCAGAAATCTATTGTTTCATTCCCTGCTTGTACTGGAACTAGGAGACCTGCTGGGGATGCCCTGGTATTTTCCCCCGACCCCTTCCCTCATTGTCAGAAATTCTCTGGCGTCATAACATTTGCATCCTCTAGTTGACCCTTCCTGCCTACAAAGAGCACATTGGTTCAGGCCAAAGGTGGGAGCCCTTTCAGAGCCCAGCCCCCCTGCCTGTTGCTCTCCTTTCACCATCTTTAATACAGTTCTTTTTTTTGTCACAGTTAAAAGGTATTCCATATAGCCTTCATAATTCCCCAGTTAGGATTATCAGTCAGTGAAACAGTTTACAAAAGGTGGTACATTCCAGTAAAACAGATTTAAGCCTAGCCACTTTGGTTATATATTTGAAAAATGAATGCGGTCAGGTAAGGCTGAAGCTGATAATAATATTCCCTGAATTCAAGAAGAAGGGTTAGGAATTAAAGTAGAATGCTGGATGATCAATGGATCTACCTATAAAAAGGCATCCCAGTTTTCTGTGCATCATACATCAAAACCAGCAGTGAAAAATCCAAAATTTTGCACCTCTGAAAAATGGAATTGTTGGTATAATTTTACCTTATGCCTTTGGGCCCACCATAATGTGGGAATATCATTTAAATTCAAAGTAGATATTGCTGACACTAAAACCAGCCATATTTTTGGCAATGAAAGAGACTGAGAAAATTTTATCTCCACAAATTTTTGAAATTGGATCATGTGCGATCTAAAATACAGGTCAGCAATGAATTTTGTTTAATACATCTTGGTCTCTTAAATTGGTGGAATTAATAATGCAGATTAATATTCTGCACTTAAACCAACCTGCTTACAGTTTTTAAGTATTTTCTATGTAGGATGAGTAGCTTGGTTACACGGGCGATCCCTCACTTTTCCAGAATGACCAAGACCTTTGCAGCCCCCAGGGCTGGGTCAGGATGGACATCACCCCCCAAGAGACTGAAGCAACTGTCCATTGTCACAGAGAGCAGGGCCTGGCAACTCATGGCTGCTTGGCATGGCTTGTATTGTACTTGGCATTGGGAGAAATGTGAATGAGGTGCTCCAGCATGGGTCCTCCACAGGGTCATAAGTCCTGCCAGCAAACCTGCTCCAGTCTTGGGCTCCTCTCTCCATGGCACCACAGGTCCTGCCAGGAGCCTGCTCCAGTGATGGCTTCCCATGGGGTTGCAGCCTCTTCTGGGCATCTACCTGCTCTGGTGTGGGATCCTCTAGGGGCTGCGTGTGGATCTCTGCTCCGCTGTGGTTCTCCATGGGAACAGCCTGCTTCACCATTGTCTGCACCATGGGCTGCAGGGGAATCTCTGCTCTGGTACCTGGAGCACCTCCTGCTCCTCTTTCTTCACTGACTGCAGAGTTGTTTCTCTCTCCTTTCTCCAGCTGAAATTGCTGTTGTGCAGCCTTTTTCCTTTTTCTTAAATACATTATTGCAGAGGTGGAACTGACATTGCTGATGGGCTTGGCCTTGACCAGTGACAGGTCTGTCTTTGAGCCAGCTGGCATTGGCTCTGTGGGACATAGGAGAAGCTTCTGGCAGCTTCTCACAGAAGCCACCCCTGTAGCAGCCCCACTACTAAAACCTGGTCATGCAAACCCAGTACCCTATCAGGCTGTTTTACTAGCGTTGGGCTATCCAGCCGTCAAGGCCAGGAACAAGCCATTGTGTGAATTACTCTTCTTTTTTGCTATGGTTTGCTGGCTTGTCTCCCAAATTGTCTTGAAATTCATGACAGATTGGCAGTATTGTCACAAGCACTTTACTTTTGCATCTGTGATGCAAATTCCACAAGAAATGCTTTGAACAAGATGTCCTATTTTTGAAATGAACAGGGAAGCAGGAACACCATCCTTTCTTTCTCATACCCAAAATAAACAGTACTCCTTTCAGTATAACAGGCATGTCAAGTTCGAGATTGGTTTTATTCTTCCTCCCTTTTTCCAACAATAGTTTAAGAGAACAATCTTTCTAGTTATAAAGGCAGTTGTAAATACTGGCACTAAGCATCTGTGGATAATTGAGCCTTAGAGTCCAACTCTGTATTACATTTTATGATACATTTATCAGTCTATATACAGCATTATAGCTATATATATATAGATCTAAAGCTTGCCTGACATTCCCCAGAGAAATGCAGTTATTATTAAGCATACAAAAAAGAAAAGCTTGTATTTGAAATATAATGTGAGAATTTATTATGACAATAATGCAAGCACTTCATATTTTGTGTGTTTTTTTGAAAGGAAAGCTTTTTTGGCTTTGAAAGGCATTTGGAATAATCAGCATTACCATAACTTAAGTGCTTAATAATGGATCTTAGTGCTGTGTTACTGAGATTTCCATTTTTATAGCGAGGAGAGAGGATAGTGTGTGTGAAATAACATGAATGCCTCTAGACCTCCCGCTCCCCACCCAAAAAGAGTTAGGCTGGCAATTCTGAGATTAACAAGGTTTATGTGTAGCTGTTTATACTGCATTTGTCCTAATTAGCTGAGCAGGTAGTGTTACTTAATTAACTGTTCCTCAGAGAAGCTGCTAATAGTGTATGAACTGACATTTTTGGGACTGATCCAGTCATCCTTGAGCATGCTGAGTTGTCACAGAATTGCACAGAAGTAAAATATTCTTAGCAGAATGATAAAAGTGGGAGTTCTGGGTAAGTATATAATGTGTGAACTTTAGGGAGTGGTTCCTGTGCAGAGGGAATTTCAGTTCTTCAGTCAGTCTTCAGTGACATCTCATCACTTACATTTTTTTAAATCTAAACAATACATGTCTTTTCCTGCTTTCTTGTGTCTTGGAAATTCTATTTGCTGCTTCTGCAATTTAAAATGGATGAGTTTGAATATGTTTTTTAAGGTGCCTCATGGATCTCCAATGTTAGCAGATTTGTTGACAATGAAACTAACTGATTGTTACACTGGGTTTTTTTTGATCTGCTTGAGGAATATGGTGTTGTTGCAGTGTGATAATAAAATTCAGGGATGTTAATGCAAATTTCCCTAAATCTGTAGGAATTTAGCTGGCATGTAATGACTTGTAGGTTATTGAATATGTTTCATTTAAAAAGCTTGCTTTTTATATAATTGTTAATGTTCTGTATTTTGAGTTCTGTAATACCTACTGAGTTGTGGAGTAAATAATTTTCTGCAGGCAAATTGGCAGATTAATTATATAGCCAGGAATAGAATCTCTTGTTCAAGACTAGTGGGAAACATCTGCCTAAAGATAGCATCTTTGTATCTGCTGTTGTTTTTTGGGGTCAGTTTTCTTTTTTTGTATAGTAACAATCTTTGAAACATCATGATGATAGATATTTTAGTAACAGAACATATGAGAAATGTTACTAGTAGCGCTATTTTGTTTCACTCAGTAGTTTACACGTTGGTTTTAGCAATAGAAAACTCTTGGTTTAATGTGTAGAGTTCTACCTGGTTTTCAGTATCATAGTTTACAGCTTGGAAACTGTTTTTGTAAGAAGTAAATTGTTTTAAACATGGTCAGGTTCATATTTAGTGTGGACTGTATCATTTCCACTCCACCCTCACCTCCGTAACTGATTCTGACTTAGTTTAGTAAATTCAACTTACTTACCAGACTTAGTTTTCCAAAGGAACCATGCTTTGTGTTGGCTTTCTACTCAGCTAATGCTGTGTTCGGAAAGTAAACTCGTATATAATACTGCTGAGTCAATGTAGTATGATAGTATTATATGCAGTGTCAGAGCCAATTAAGTCCCAGCTGCACAGAACACATACATGTGCACACAGACCCTGCTCACGTTCTTGAGACACAAAGGTGTCTAGTGGTCAAGGAAAGAAAAGTGCAGTCATAAAAAGAGACTGTTTCTTTTGTGTACCTCCAAGAGAACTGCAGCAGGTTAAAGGTTATCAGTTATTATTTGAACTCTGTGAAACACTTTTAATTATAACGGGTTTGTGTGAGGCTGTGTTCCATCTCCTTTCTCTGCTATAGTCATTAACTGGTGGCAATTTACTCTTGGATGGATTTGCGTGTTTCTGGCTGCTTTAGTACTCAGTGTAGATTTATCTTCCCAGACAACCTCTTAGGAATTTCCTGGGTTGACAGCTCCTGGATTCCAATATTAAACAATGGGAGTGTGTTGGACTATTTCTCAGAGAGAAGTAACCCGTTCTATGACCGAACATGTAACAATGAAGTCGTCAAAATGCAGCGGATGACCTTGGACCATTTGAAGTAAGTTGTAATTTGCAGCTGCTTCCTGTGCAGTGTCCCTTGTCCCTCCATCCAAAGACTTTGATGGGTGAATGGAAGGATGCTGGAAACCTCCTTCTTGTGCTTGGTTGTGGTTGCAGAGAGGCTTTTACGCCAGCCATGCAGATGGTCACATCATACATGGATTCTTAGTTGCTGTGTTTAAATGAAATCTCGATGATGATAGATTGTTATCTTTCTTGCCATTTAGTTGTTGCTAATATGTTCCACTTAGATGTTGTGTCAGGTTGTTATAACTCCTTTTGTACATGCACCTAGGGCTTGGTAGCTAACTCAGGAAATCTCATGCCTTTATTTACTGCACATTATATAGAAGAGCTTCCAAAGCATCAGAACTTTGTCGGTTTACTGCTGGGCCCCTTGGTTGCTCTTCACATCCTGCAGATTTTACTTTGAGGAAGATACTTATTCTGGTTGCATCTTTTTCAGCCAGATGGTTGGAGTGGAGTACATCCTTCTCCACGCTCAAGAGCCCATTCTCTTCATTATCCGAAAGCAGCAAAGGCAATCTCCAACACAAGGTATGGTCACTCAGTTCTTCCCGCTGTTGAGAAGTCCGATCTGTTAGTCGTTTTTATCAATTCCTAATTTGCATCTAAGCGCTTCTGTTTCCCCTTTTCTGTCTTTACCTTAAATCTAACTGGAAGGGTCTGAGGCTTTGTGATGGGGCGGGCGTACTTCTCCAGCAGCGACCTGCAGAGTGCCGGCAGCAGGGACTGCCATCTGGTGGGGAAATGGGAACAGCAAATGAGAAAGTGCTGCCCCGTGGTACATGTTGCCACGGCAGATTGGTAATAGCATTCGTTCCACGTCACATTTATCTGTTAGGCTATGCAAGAGTGTTGATTTCTTATCGGGATGGAATCTTGTGACAACAGCACCACTCCTTACAGGGTCACTGATGACCTTTTCAAGATTTTTATCCAATACCTTAGCTTTTTTTTACCTGTCTGCATGCAACTGGCATAATTATTCCTTTTTAATCTTGAATTTGTTTGTGTGTGTGTGTGATTAATCAGATAAGTAGTCACATTTCAGTAGTTATTGGACTATCTTCCCTGTTTACTGCATACTTATATAAAATAATTTAGGTTATTTCAGAGTAAACTTTATAGAAAAGAGAGGCAAAGTTAGTGCAAGTTATGTTTTAACTTCTTTTTTTAGGGATTTAAGCTCTGCATATGCATTTTGGTCTTGTATGGGACTTTACCTTGTCTTGCAATGTTGCTTATTTGCTTACATTAGGTAATGATCTCTTTATATTGCAGTTCCATATTGAAAAAGAATATACATGATTGATTCTTTGGTAGATTTGAGTTATTTCCTTATTAAAGGTTTTGAATCTAGCTTCCAGCAGGTGAGTATCGAAATATCATGCAGCCCTTAATTTCTGGTTTTGACACCTTTTAGATGAAGATTGGATTTCCACAATATGTGTGTTCAGACTTGTGCTGTAAGGCAAATGTATGTTTGGTGGAATTTAGCTGGGACTTTTTTGGTAACATCTTTTTCTCATTGTGACCGTACAGTTTGTGCTGGGTACCTTGACTGAGTCACACAGTTCCCTAGCTCAGATGTTACCCATATGTTTCATTTTGTAATGGTACAAATATTAGTGTATTTGAGACATGGGAATGGGGAGGGAAAACTAAAATTTAATGAGTTCACAGCTAGTGTAGGGTACTCAAATACAACTGGTGCAGGCCTGTCTTATGACTTCTGTGTGTTTTTTAAAAACATGTATTTATATTTTAAGTTCTTTAAGACAAGTTTTTGCCTATTTGAAGTGATTTTAGAAAGATCTTTAGATCCAATTATTAGGGAGAGTAACCTGTCTAAGAAAGTAGGCTGCTCTGGTACAGAGCTCTGAGACAGTAAAGCTGCTGTTCTGTATCTTGCTCCACTTGTAAGGAAGTGCTGAGAATCTTTTTTTCTTTTGAGGATAAGTGGGTACTGGCTGAACTATGCACCCAGCTGTCTTGGACTGTTAATTTAGGCAGGTGTCCAAGCTTCATAAAATGCAAGTAGTGGGTGAATTGTTAATACAGATGGAGGAACTGCAACAAAGGTGTGCACAGTCCTTAGGAATGCAAAGCTGATAGCATTGTGATTGTTGCTCAATTGAAGAATGTTTGGCAGATTTTCACGAAGGCAGTTGTGATGTTTCTCTGCACTGCATCTCTAATGAACAAGAATTTTGGATTGGTCAGTAGAGGTTCCAAATCTGATTTAGCAAATGCCTTTGGAAGGTAGTCTTTTTTTGGCAAAATGTTATTAATTTAGAAAGGCATGCTCTGTGTGTGCTTAACACCATTTGATCTGGGAAGTCTAACTGAGAGGACTGTATGAGCTGGAGAAAGCTGAGTCCAGAAGAATGAGATCTTACAGTGTTGTGGGTTTATGCTGGTAGCCAAGGCAAGTGGAATTACTTCCAGTGCAGTTCACTTGACTCTACTGGTGTGGCTCTGAAAACTCCAACTCTTGTGAGGCCAGCCATTTGTTTGAAGTCTTAAAGCTGATTCTTTTCTATTTGTTAAACAGATTTTGTTTTTTTTTTTTTCTTCTTATCAGTCTATGGCTAAGCTGCAAATAAAGCGCCTTGAAGAGAAAGGTTAAGAAGAGAAAATTTTGTGATAAGATAAATATTGCAATTTCTGCTGTTACTACTGAAATTCAGCAATACACAGTCTTAAACCAGAGCTTTAAATCGATGCTGCTCTTTTTTTTCCTCCCCACAGTTATTCCATTGGCCGATTACTATATTATTGCTGGAGTGATTTATCAAGCACCTGACTTAGGGTCTGTCATTAACTCCAGAGTTGTAAGTGTTCTGTGCATTTGATGTGTACTGGTTTGTGTTTGTTTTTACTTTTGTTTTTTCTCCAGACTGTTTAAATCTTTCCTTCACTTTTTTGAGGAAAGATCATGTGTAGTAACAGTGCAATAACTTAAAAACAAACCCCACTGGTTAATATTGTGTGCATCCCACATGAAAATGAAAGATCCTGTGACAGTGCAGTATTGCCCAAAAAGTGAGATACATTGCTTAAGGATGAAGGATCAGAATAACTGAAGCTACACAATTGCTAAAACAGCATCAGGTTTGAATAATGAAAAGAAAAATTGCTTGACAAATACACATGAAATAGTAGCTAAATACATATTCAGTGAAGCTTGCTTTGAAATGTGAATGTTGATGTTAAGCTAATGTAATATATATTTTTAAATGAGGCTTACATTTTTAAGCTGATGTGATGGCACTTCTTTTTAAATTGCATGCTTGGGTTTGTTTTGATTCCTTCTGTCTCGTAAACTACTGCTTTTGCAAGTTTTTCTCTGCCAGTTTAGAAGAGCATTTCAGAAAATGCCTTGTGAGCACCTGTTAAATTATATTCTTGGTCCAAATCTAGATGTCCCAAGTTCCCTTCCCAGAATAAAAATGAATATAGAACACTAATTTTAAAAACTCTGCTTTCAAAAATTTATATTGTATTTTCTCCTTAAATTCTAACACTGCCATATGTTCCTGTCCTGAAAGCTCACTGCAGTGCATGGAATTCAGTCTGCTTTTGAAGAAGCTATGTCTTACTGTCGCTATCACCCATCCAAGGGCTACTGGTGGCATTTTAAAGATCAAGAAGAAAGAGGTATGATTCCTAGTTGCTCCTGCATACTTTGGAAGAGGAAAGGTAATGTAGGGAAAAGCTTGAGGCAATGCATAGTGATGGTGTAGAGGTGAGGTGAAGTGTCTAAAGGGTAAGCGAGAGCTCCCTATGTGAGGAAATGAATCTTGTTCTTCTGTGCTGGTGGGGATGAACATCGAGACATAGGTGGGACATGAAAATGGTGAGCTGAGTGTCAACAAAGTGGGTGACTGTTCAACCACTGGAGGCCAGCGTACATTTTCATAAGTCAAACAAGTTTGTCAAGTGGTAAGGTTAGAGGAGAGTCAAATACCAACTTGTCGTACAACAAAGAGCTGCTAAAAGAATTTTTAATACCTCTTTCTCTAATGTTTCTGTGACCTGCAGAGAAAGCTAAACCAAAAGCCAAGAAGAAAGAAGAACCAAGTTCCATTTTCCAAAGGCAACGGGTAGATGCTTTGCTTTTAGACCTAAGACAGAAGTTTCCACCCAGGTTTGTTCAGGTATGACACTTAAAAGCCACAATATTACTGTAACTTACTTAGAAATTAAAAGACAGTGATAAGTACTTGAATAGTTGAAACTGAATAGGAATTTTGTGTATTTCTGCAATGATAACATGGATTAGATAATAAATTTAAAATGGAAGGCTCTGATTGAAGTGCAGGATTCCCCTTTGTAATTGCAGAGTCATTAAGACTTAGGAGAAACTATGAGGGTGAATTTTATTATACAAACTCCTTATCTAATAACAGAGGGTCTCAGCTATCACATTTTGCTGCTGCTTCCATTTTCATGCTTTGTGAGCTCAGTCAAGTCACCACAATATTTTGTCTTAGTTGCTTCATTGTTCTGAAGACTCATTAATTAGTGTGGAATTCTTGGCATTCTGTGAAAGTTGTTGTGATTACCTCTGGTTGTCTTTGGTAGCCATTTGTTCCACCAGGTGGTCTGCTTGGGAGCAAAGGAAATTATGTTTACAGCATCTCACAAAATCATTTGCTCCTCAGATGTGGTAAAGACCAGCTAACTGCATATTTTTGCTTTAGTGTTCTTCAGTTGTAAGAGAAAAAACTTGACGTTACAAAATGTTAATTGGATTTTGTTTGAAGTGTATTTAGTGATCCATTCTACCCTCAATTCATATTTGTAAGAGTGCACTGCCTGGATTTTATTCCAAAATGAATAGTTGGAAGGGTTAAAAATTATTATTTTGGTTTCCTTGATGTGTTGTTTTATTTTTTTTTTCTTCTTCTCCTACAGCAAAAGCCCGGAGAAAAGCCTATCCCAGGTAAAACTCTAATATTCTCACAAGACATAAAAAATAGCCTCTATATGGCAGTATTTTCCAGTTGCCATGTAAGCTCTTGCTGCTGCTACTGAGGTAGTTTGGAATTCTGACACTGCCTAATTGTGCAAAATATTGGATAAGAGTTCTCTGTGAGAGCCAGAATGAAAATGAAAAAAATATGTATTCTATTCCTACACTCACTGTAAAACTGGATTGCCTGAAGGTCCAAATGCAGGCAGTGGTCTTTGAAAGTAGGAGGGTGAAAGGGTGAATGAGGAAACAGTTTAGTCAGTCCAGCATCTTAGTAATTTTGCATGGTACTAGAAGCTCTAGAAAGCCTCTGAAGACTTTTGAGTTGATCACAAGCAACCTCAAAACAGGAAATGGATGAACTCTCTTCAATCTATTCCACTTTTTCCCACATAAGTATGAATTTACTCCCTGCTTATTCTTACACCTTTGAAATTAGTTTTGCCCCTTTGACAGCAACAATATTTTCTATGTACTCTGAACAGTATTTTAGCAATAAAAATCAGAGGTTTGACTTTCTTTTGCTGTTACATCTTTAGTGGATCAAATCAAGAAAGAACCAGAACCAGCCCCTGAAACTGTCAAGCCAGAGGAAAAAGACACTGTAAAGAATGCTCAGCAGAGTGCTGCTGCTAAAGGACCACCTGAAAAACGAATGAGGCTCCAGTGAAGGGAGAAGTTGTTGTACTTCTGGATTCGTCATTAACTGAAAAACAGGAGATTCTTGCTCCCCTTTCTTTATGTTTAAGCTCTTCCACTGAGGCTGACAATTCAGGAACTGAAGTCCCTGTAACGGCTTTTTCTGTAGAAACCTCTCATGCAGATGTTAATGTCAGGATGTGAGCTGCCTCAAAGAAGGTGTTTTCAGTCTTCATGGTTTTCTGAATGTTGGCTTCTGAGCATCATTTTTACATGGACATATTTAGCAGCCTCTTGAAAACTTTACAAACTCTTGCATCCTTTGTGTTTAAGTTTCCCATGTAAAAAGAAAAAACTTTTATATATATATATATAAAAAATCAGAATTCTTGGCAAATAAAACTCCTGGCTGCTGGGATACCTTTCTTAGATGCATACTTTGTTAACAGCAAATACACCGTGTGTGCTGGCAGCATTATTTTTGCTCGGCTACTGGAATATATTTTGAGGAGGAAAAGTTCAACTAAAGGATTTAGGCTGCCTGCTATAAATTGCTGTGCCTTTAGTATGCTTGGGATAAAGATAAAAGATTTGATAACTGGAGCCTCAAATCCGTCTAATTAGATGTCAGACTGCACTCAGTCTCCAAATGTTCTTTGGCAGTCATTTTACTTATAGGTTAAACTGACACTTTATTATAAAAGCCAGTGTTCTGTGAGAGAGATTCGTAACAAAACAGGATAAAATTTCTTGCTGTGGCACACTCAGTGAAGCTGTTTATATTTCTAATTTGTCACTCTAACTCAAATATATCAATTACATCTCTTCCTCTGTGCTCCTAGCACTTCCTTGCTCCTTGATTAGACATCACCCTTTTAGACCTGAGGAGGTAGGGCAGTGGAAGAGAAACACCACTGACAGCTATATGCTTATTGAAGCATATTTATTGCACAAACCTTTTTTTTTTTAATTGAAGTAATGGAGCAATCCTCAAAATAGCTTGCTTGCTTTCCACAACTGTTACCTTCTTTCCTGTAGTAAACTGTAGTAAGCAAGAAAAAGGTTTGTACATAGCAACCAAAATGTAGATAGGAAGGCAGACTAAGATATGCTTAGATGGCTGTGCCAAATTTATTTTCAGGTTACAAGATACTCTTTTTCTGTTTCAGTAACTTAGCTACCCAGTCAGAGCTATTTATTACTGAATGATAGAATGACCTGTCAGAACTATTTATTATTGAATGATAGAAAGACCCATGTCATTTTTGTCCTGTAATCCCAAGCTGTAATGTTACAGATGTAGATAAGCCAATAGCTGTTCTCTGCTGAAGCAGATACAGATCTGAAATTCATATGTAGGTGTACTTCAGTGTGTATTAGGTTTATTTCATACCTGGGTCAGATTTGAACAGCTATTTATCCAAATGTTGATGGAAGTAGATAATAAGCTAGTGTGAACTATTAGGTCAAGTGAAAATATAGAAAGCAGTTATTCTGGGATGCTTAAAACGAGACAGAGCTAATTGTTCGGCATTGAATCATGACAAGGTGGTGTGAATATCCTTAGAACAAAAGGGTGTTGGTTCCTTCTTTTATTAAAGAAATTCCTCTGAAAACAAGTAGCTGAAGAAGCACCAAAGCCATCGTCTCATCTACCCCAGTGATGGAAAGGAGGGATCTCCAGAAATAAGACCTGAATGATGAGGAACCTCAGGAGTCCTTGCTGTTGATGTTCAGAATGAAGTCCTTGGAAATGTCCGTTTGAGGAGCTGAGGGACCTGTATGTAATTTGGAAAAACTTAAGCAAGAAAGATAACTAGACTGCATTGTAATGAAGATCTAGGGTGTTAGGCTTTGGTTGTGGGGGGTTTCTTTTGGTTCTTTTTATTGTCGTTGTTTGTTTGTTTGTTTTAATGGAAAAAAATTATCTATTTGTATACCAAGGAAATATTTACCACTACTAGCAGAAGAAAGATATCTTGCTGAAGAGACGTACAGCTGTGGTAAAAAATGGATGGTAGAGCACAGTATGAGCAAAGTATTCTATCAGCCACTGGACTTTACCTGAAATAAAGTGTGTTGTACAGCTCAATGTCTGAAAAAGAATTCCTCTAAAGTAGGGGGGGTTGAAGAAGGGCCATAAAATGAGTTTTCTCATTTCATAGGAAAGTTTCTCCTATGATGGTACTGGGAGAACCAAGACTTCAGTTCCTTTGGAAAGAAAAGACAAATACTGAGTGTTTGTAAAACTGAGTAGTGAAGCAAGTAGGAAAGTAGAGAACTCTTGTTCTGTCTTGTAGTACAAGTTAATGAAGCTGAATTGGAGTTAACATTTAGACTGAATCATATTCCATGCTCAGAATTTGAGCTAATTCAGAGATAAGGGCCTGAAGGGGCAGACTGTCCTCATCTCTTCATCTCTTAGCAGCCTTTTGGCTTTCTGCAGACATATCTGGTATTGGCTGGTGTCAAAGGGCGTTACAAAGAATGGACTTCTGGTCTGATCCCATCTGAGGTAAAGTGCTAGCATCTAAGTTATTGAGAGGACAGAAAATGGCTTCCATTCATAAAACAATGCATTTGAATGTGATAAGCCTCTTCTAGGGGAATGATCTTTTCCTGAGAGAATTACATTATAAAGCAGTTAGGGATGTTACCAATGAGTGTGCCCATTTCTTAGCAGCTGTCCAGTGCTGAATGTCTGCCATACAAGGGACTGAAATACCTTTTGATCCTGTTACTTGCTGACCAGATATTCTAAAATAATTTTATCAGTTAAGTGAGCTATGATATTAACTTACTGAAATGACATTATGTCAGATATTACTGTTAAACTCCAAGTAATTTACTGTTAAAAAGAAGTTAAGCAGCTATCTTGTAGTCAATAATGTTTTCCAGTGTATAAGAATCTAAGCCTTTTCTCTTTGGTATTTATAGGCTCTCTCTTAGTTTAGAGCCTGACTGCTGAGGTCCAAAGTCCTTCCAAAGCACCTTCAGTATTTGTAAAGCTTATAGATGAAAGGGAGATAATCCAGCAGTTCTGAAATTTGCCCATGCTCCTTTTGCATAAAGGAGAGATTTGGTCATACTGTCTCTACTTTTTGCTCTTAGATAATAACCATTCAGACTTCAGAAGGGCTTTTCTAAGTCACAGGGTAGCAGGAGCTAAAAATTACCTAGAACTCTTAATAGAAACAATTCTTCTCATAGTGTGAAAGTACATATAAATGCGTGCATACCCATGAACGGTTATGCCTGTATTGTATATATGTGTGTATGTATACACATACATGTAAAAATCCAGCCAGACTGTAGGAAGAGGGTTAGTCTAGCTACCTCAATGTAGTGTGTAAAGCTAATGGTGTCTCAGGTGCAGCAGAAATACTGTCATTTTCAACTTTTCACTAAGTAAGGTCTGACCAGGCTATGTGTTGCTCTTGCCCATTTCTCTTTGCTACTCTGCCCCTATACTTCATATTTTAGTAACCTTTTCCCAGCAAAAATGTTAGATGCCATCTGGACAGTCAGTACGTGTTGTTTGCCAAAGCAAGCTGTATTTGGAGCAAGGCTAGAAGGGTATAGGCAATAGGAGGGACAAGGCAAAGGGGATAGAATAGCTTTATTTGGAGACATAGAGGTTCCCTTTGAGGAAAAGGGTGAAGATATATTATGCAAATAGACTGTGGTTTCACTGAACCAACAGATGGTTTCTGAACAAAAGCTGATGTGATACACTTTTTCAGGGTTGTTTTCATTATTTTTTTCAATAGCAAAGCAAATGATAACTAGGCATTCAAGGTTCAATGAATCATAGATGGATGGGTAGTGGGGAGAAATTTTCCCAGTGGGATGAGTTATGATGTATTAGTGATTTCTCAGCAATCATGTGGTTAAATTTCTTTCTAGCAGTACATGGATTTTAACCTGTGGTCCACAAGGCTCCTGGGTTTTTGTGACCTGTTCCTAAAGACTCAACAGAAGGTAAGTGAGAACAGTAAATTTGTCACTGGTAGGATTCAATTCCATAGGAGCTTGCACCTTCATTGGAAATTTTAGGGGTCTACAAGATTGAAAAAAAATTTGAAAAACTCTCATGAGAAAGCCAATTACACCTGCCAAAGAAATGTTTCTGCAGTTGAAGTAGCAAAGACTGCTGTGATATTTTTTCCCTGCTGTACTGTAAGGCCAGTCATTTTTTCTTCCCAACCTGTTCATTGTCATGCAATGAGAATCTTTCCCTCCCTGCCCTTTGATCTTTACCTGGTCCATACAGAAATGCAAGGGTCTGGTAACCTGAACATAACAGAGTGATCACTCTATGAAAATTATTTAACCTCAATGCTGAAGGGCTTGCTAGGGTGCTGAATGCAGTGGCACAAAGTTACATTGGCACTACCCCACAAGAATAATCTGCCATGAGTTCAACAGTGGAACTAGAGTATTTTCTAGTCCTAAATATATATTAAAAGAGAAAGAAAGTAGTGGACAACTTCAGGCTGGGGGGTCATACAGGTGGCAAGGGATGTCTCTAGCAAATTGGCAGAGTGATTTAGTAGGGCCTTTACTATAACTTAAGGAGTGATCACACAGGAGAAGTATGTATTTAAAAATAGCACTACAGACATTGCATGCAGATTATATAACAGGATTTTTCTGTTATTGTAGTCTGAGTTATATATATTTCAAAAGACATAATCTGACATAATTCGCAGCCCTGGAATGCAAAACTAATAATTGAAAAATAGTGGATCATTTTTCAGTAACTAGCTGCACATAAAAGACTTCACAAAAAAACCCAGTTCCTATAATTTTAAAACTAATGAGAAAATAAATCTAAGGCTAACACACATCATGGATTTGGATGTATATCTAGAAAGATCCTTCTAGATCGATCCTAATAGAAGCAGGCATCCTGTTTTCTTTAATCTGAGGTACTGTATTACAAAGTGTATGCTACTAATGCTGGCCATACTTGCAAGGAGTGAGCAAGGTGTCAGTTCACAGAATCTGAAGTTCCTTTGGACAACTGTTGGTAACCTCCACAGCTGTTGGTTAGGCCTGCCAAGTGCCCAGCTTAGAAAACCATCCCAGTCAGGACCCTGGGGCATGAGGCAGCAGAAGGAGGCTCTGAATATTTTGCTAGCTGCTTCTCTCACTGCTCGGCCTCCTGAGGGGCAGTGCCTCAGATAGTTTGAAATATTAAATGTTGCTGCCTGTCCCAGAGTGATGGTCAGCACATAGAAACTGGTCTTGAAAAGCAGGATTCCTGAGATGGATATGGGGTGGTGGGAGGGTGCACCTCCTGCAGCTGAGGAAGATAATAGCCATAGCAGGTTGGACTTCATCCCAGCTGTGCTTTCAGTGCTGAAATGAAAGTTTTGAAGAATTCCCAAAAGATAACAACTGTGGCTATGTTGAATCCCAGCAATATGTGCCAGAAAACCGGTGTGCAAAGCTGTGTTGCACAGGACATCCTGTCCTACCACAATCCAGATCACTGTGTTCTAGCTGTGTCTTGATGTCATCATGGCTAGGCTTCACGAACGAAGATTTGGGATGGGCTCTACCCACATTTGCTACAAACACGCTGGTGACTAAAAAGGCCAATGCAAGATAGACTGGTCTGGTTGCAAAAGGCACAGCAGAAAGACTCCTGAGGTGGTATCGACAAGACACCGTTCTTTCTGCATTATCTTTTCTCCTCGAGAGTGAGCCTGTGTGCGTTCCCAAAAGAAGTAGCAGTGTTATATAGTGTGTCTCCAGACCTCCCAACTGGAGGCCAGAGTAGACCAGTTATGATGATGTCTTGATGTAGCTGTATCCCAAAATGAGAATGGCAGCCAAGTGGTAGAGATACCTGTAAGTATTCTCTTTCCAGTGCTGTGCAAGCACAAGCCTTTAGAAAGGCCATGATGTGGGAAAATGGCTGCTGCATCGGTTATGTCTGTAATTAAAGCATATTGTTGTAGGTATGTAGCATCTATGGTGTAAATAGGCTTGAGGTTTTATATTTGGTGCTATTAGTTTGCCTCTATATTATTGAATGTAGTGGAAGTGAATTACCCTTATTCTATCTTTTTTCTTGGAGGGGTGTGTACAGCTGTAAGTAGCTATAATAAGGCACACACTAAGAAAGGGTACCACAAGGAGTATTTCTATATTTTTTCATTTCAGACTCTAAACTTTTCCAAATATTCTTTTGAGCTGAAAATTGCCTGTTTCTGGTGTCCACTCACAAATTATCCTCTAATAGAAAGAGTGAAAAAAGCAAAAGCCATCCTTTGAGATTTTAAAACAGATTTTCCCACTTGTGGCCTACCCAAGAATGATCTTGCTCAACACAAACATCTGTGACAAAGAGTGCAAATCTGAGCTGGGGGCCTCTCTCTCTATGTCTGCTCAGAGGGAGAAGCACCCATTAATTTGAAATGAGGCTTATAAAAATATGGGAACGTGCGTATGGAAGGCTGATTTACTCCTTCCTCCCCACAAGAGCCTCTGTCCGTGCTGAAAGGGCAGGGTCAGGAGGCAGCGATGTGCCCCCGGCCGCAGGTGCCGTTTCCCGCGGGGGCCGGGGCCGGCACGGCGGCAGTTGGAGCCTCGGGGCGGTTCCTGCCGGGCTGGGCCCTCTCAGGTTCCATCCCCGGTCGGGGCGGGGGGGCGGCCGGTGCCGGGCGGCAGCGATGGGGGCACTGCCGGGGCTCCTGGTGCTGCTGCTGCTGCTGGGGCTGGCGGGGTGCCCCGGTGCGCGAGGGGCCCGCCCCGCCGAGCCCCTCGCCGCGTGGGTGACTGTGCCGCGGCAGCTGAGCCCGCGGGCCGGCAGCGACCCCCCGGCCGTGACCTACTGGCTGAAGGTGGCGGGGCGGCCGCGGGTGCTGCGCCTGCAGCCCCGGCGGGGCCTGGTCTCCCGGCCCTTCACATTGGTCACCTACGGCAAGGACGGGGCCCGCCGGGAGGAGCACCCCTTCGTGCGGGACAACTGCTTCTACCAGGGCGAGGTGCTGGGCAGCCCTGGCTCCCTGGTGGCCCTCAGTGCCTGTGACAGGGGCCTCCACGGCGTGCTCTGGGTGGAGGATGATACCTTCCAGATCGAGCCCATCCCCAATGATCCAGCCTTTCGGCACATCCTCTACCGCATGGAGGAGGCCAACAGCCCCATGGGCCCCACCTGCGGACTGACCCCTGAGATGCTGCAGCACCAAAAGGCTGTGCTGCCCTGGTTCAAGGCTCCAAAGGCAGAGGAGGAGAACGAGGAACTGAAGGATTGGTGGACACACATCAGATATGTCAAGATAGTAGTGGTCGTGGACAATGTGCGGTTTGTGAAGTCGGGCAGGAATAAATCCGAAGTCTTGAGGCAAGTCATGGAAGTCATCAACATTGGGGACATTCTGTACAAACAGCTTTCTGTTCGGCTGTTTCTTATAGGATTGGAGATATGGACCGAAAGCAACTTAATAAATATTACTAGATCGCTCGGCAAGGTACTCAGTGACTTTAACAATTGGCGAAAGTCAAACCTGTCCCAACGGATGCACCATGATGTTGCTCACTTATTTGCATTCCAGAGCTTTGGAAGCACCCTGGGATTGGCATATATAGGGACAGTGTGTGATAACCACTGGTCATCAGCTGTTGCTTCCTTCACTGAAAAAAAGTTGTCCACATTTTTTATCACATTTGTCCATGAGCTGGGCCATAATCTTGGGATGAGCCATGATAAACCAGACTGTAAATGCAAACGAGAGAAATGCATTATGTACGAAAGCAACGCTGACACTGATGCGTTCAGTGACTGCAGTTACAAATACTACTTTGACCTGCTTGTAAAAGGTGCTGACTGCCTTCGTCAACCACCACCACCAGGCGCTTTCTACACCTCGAAGCGTGAATACTGTGGGAATAAGATATTAGAAAGTGGAGAGCAATGTGACTGTGGTTCAGAATCAGTCTGCAGAAAGGATCCTTGTTGCCACCCGAACTGTACGCTTACTGTAGGTTCAGTCTGTGCGTCTGGAAAATGCTGCAAGAACTGTAAGGTTCTTCCAGCAGGAACACTCTGCAGAGAAAGTACTGGCAACTGTGACCTGCCAGAGTATTGCAATGGGATTTCCCCTCAGTGCCCACTGGATGTCTACCTACAAGATGGAACCCCTTGCAAAGATGGTGCTTATTGCTATCAAGGAAAATGTTCTTCCCACAGTAAACAGTGCCAGGATCTCTTTGGCAAACATGCCAGGGCTGCTTCTTTAGATTGCTTCAAAGCAGTGAATACTCAAGGTGACCGGTTTGGGAATTGTGGTATTCATAACAATATCCATTTTACAAAATGCAGTATTGAGAATATCTTATGTGGTAGGATTCAGTGTGAAAACATAGTCAAACTGCCTCCCTTGCAGAACCATGTAACGCTAGTCCAAACTCCTGTTGGAGATAAAAATTGTTGGGGTCTTGACTATCACGTAGGGATGCCAGGAGCTGACATGGGAGCTGTGGAAGATGGCACACCATGTGGTAGCGATATGCTTTGTATCAACAGGACGTGTATGAGTGTATCAGTGCTGAACTACGACTGTAACGTGACAAAGTGTCATGACAGAGGAGTGTGTAACAATCGTAAGAACTGTCACTGCGAGTATGGCTGGGCTCCTCCATATTGTGAACTGGAAGGATTTGGAGGTAGCATTGACAGTGGACCCCCTCCAGCCAGGAAGACTTCTCAGAGAGCAAAAGTAAGACTAATACTACTTACTTTTTTTTGTCTCTGTTTCCTTGGAGTAAACATTACCATGCGTTATAGACAGGAAATAGTAGGATGGCTTAGGAGGATAAAGGCCCAATTCCACAGAATACTGCAGTTATTTCAAAGACTGAAAAAAACAGAAGTACCTAAAGAAGACTCACCTGATGGTAAGTCAAAATCTACTGAAGACCAACAAGCAAGAAGACCAATGCTCCTGGGGAAATCTCTCTTTAGCAAAGCCATCTGATAATATCATCAAAATAATTCAACACATTCTGAATAGCTCTAATCTCATATGATATCATTAAATGCGGAGTAAAAGTTATCTTTGTTTATTTTAAATTAATAAATGTAGGCATTAAGGCCTGCTGTTCTTTGTACGCTGAGCTCTTAAATTGACGTAGTTAGGTAAACTGTAGGTAGAGTGCATCAACAGTTTAAAAATGCAAACTTCTTAAATAGATAAGATAAATTATCTGTAGATAAATTATTTGCTTCAATTTACTCCTTCATCTAATGCTTTCTTTGATTCAGGGAGAGAGATGTTTGTGAACATCTTGCTTCTGTCATTCGTTAACAACTAAAGAGAAAATATTGCTCTTGCAGTCTCCCCTGGGTTCCTTCCAACACGAACCATTCTATGGTTCTATGATTTAATTTGCATCTGTGACACACAAACAGGCAAGAAATAGGTATTGCAGTGAGATGCAGGTGTCTGTTTCATAAGTGTTTCCAACTGTTTACAGGGAGCAGCCTTTCAGGAGGGAGGTAGACCATAGGAAACAGGGTCTTCATTTTGTGAGACAGTAGAGAAGGATTATCCAGATCACACCAGTAAACATTACATTTTTGACCATCAGATATATATCAACAGTGTAGTGGCATCAAATCTGACATTTCACAAGAACAAATTGTCTTTGTTTTCTGGAAATTTTCCAGTGCCTTGAGTGATGGCTTCTTCTGAGAAGTGTTGTGTATTTTATTGTCACTAAGAGGAGCTGTCTGTGGGGTTGCACAAGTTAACTGAATTTCTAAAGTATTCGGAACTATTCTGCAAGAGTTTTCCCCACCCAGAATTCCTACAATATTTGACAGATGTTTTAGCTGACTTTCTCACGACGTTTCTCTTGGTTTATGATGTGATTGTTTCTTACGCTATAACTGAATGTGTCCTTGCAGCTCTACAGAGTGCTACACAGAAGCACTGTATTTTTCTTTTTTTTTTTTTAACACAAGATAAAATGTGTCTAACTTCTGGAAAAATATGAGGGACATGGAAATACCATTCAATAAGTTTTAATTTTATTATTTATATTATAGCAGTGACTAGATCTTTCTATCAGATCAGCATGAAGAGGATTCTGTAGTCCAGATTACAGTGAAAACTTTTTTCTAAAGGTCTGGTGTTTCTGGATTAAGGGCTATAATGCACTTCTCTGCTAACAAAAGAATTATTTGTATTTAGAAAGCAAAGAGGACATTTTTAGCAAACATTCTATAAAGGCAGAATAAGTACCCCAATACTTGCAACATTTGGGAAGAAATATGTTCGTGACTCTACAAATGATGATGGTCAACTCTAGCTGCCTCCCAAACGTGACATTTATGTTTTTAGAATACACATTTTCCTGTAATACTTTTTTTTCTCCATAATTATTTCCTATATCCAGAAAGGGCTGGTTAGATTATGATTGAATGTGAAATACAAAGGATGTGATTCACAGTGTTTCATGGCTTTTTGTCTAACGCAAATGGATCCTTACATAATTATCTATATTTGTCTGAGGAAATGAGGTAACACATTGTTTGCTCAGCAGGCTATGCTTATTGTCTTGATAAAACATGGATAATTTTGATTAGATGAAGAAAACTTAATCCTGTGTTTATGTCAAATGACAAGATAACTGCCCCTTGACTAACACCCCAAATTTATTCCTTATAGCCAGAGACCTTTTTCTGGGGAGCATAGGGGGAGTGTTCTCTGAGAAATAATAATCGTAATGCAGGTGTTGCTAACAAGGGATACTTGATAAACAAGGGGGATAGTCAAAAGACAGAGACAAAAAGTAACACTTCACCTTCCAACTAGCTATGCACAACTGGTAAGTACTGGCAGACTTTTTTAAATTTTGCTTTTTAAATAGATGAAGAGTGGCAGAACTTTCAGACAGCCATCTTGATGGCTGCCTATTGCTGATTGATACTGTACCATAAATTGCCAAGTATAGATCTGTGCTGAGACCAGAGAAAAGTTAGAGGGTCAGGGAGTTTTTATTTACAGACCTGCATGCTGAAGAGACAGAGGTATAAATGAAAGCACAACTTAGGCTAGAACATTTATTTGCAAACGTAGTTTTGGAAAAGACAAAGCAATAAAATGCTGTAGTTTCCATTTTTCTCTATGCTTAAAGATTGATCTAAAAAACCAATTACTTAATTAGGAGGAGGCTTTCAGTGAGCTTTGGATAGGAGTATTTCTGTACGCTTTTCTCCTGTTTTTGCTTAGGCCATATAAGCAAGACAAACACCTATCCCAACAAACCTAGTCTGTGTTTTATAAAAAGTGTGAGCTGCCTTGCTAAGGTTTTCTCTTTGAAAATATTGTTGTTTCTGATTTTACCATAGCTATGAATAACTTGATTCTTGTGGTAGTTTGTTAGAAGTGTCCCGCTACTCTGAAGATGCTGCTCTGAAGGTGCTAGGAAGGTTCAAGTTTAAATTTAATCCTAATCTTTCTGGTTTCCCCTTTTTTTCCCCTCATAGTTTTAATCACCTTTTAAAATGCTTTAAATGGATGCTAGAACTTGGTTAATGTATAAGTCACTTGAACATGGAAGAGGCAGCCTGCAAATGCTGCTGCACCATCTCCCAAGAGATGTGGGTCAGTGGAGTACTTGAAATGGTGCTGGAGGAAATAAGACGACACAATCTGGTCTAGTGGAAGGTGTCCCTGCCCCTGGCAGGGGGGTTGGAACTAGATGCTCCTTAAGGTCCCTTCCAATCCAAACCATTCTGTGATTCTGTGAAGTGGCCTGTGCCAGTGCAGTAAGGTATTAAGTCTTAGGTAGCTGTTAACATGTGGCAGGCTACTTAGCGATAGGTGAAGCCTGAACCTGCCTAAGAATAAGTTACAACAATAGTATACAACATATATCCATGTTTCTTGTTTGAAATATCTTCCTGGCTAAAGAAGACTTATAAGAACACTTAATATCACAGTTATCTCAGATCAAGATAAAATTGGGTTTGTTCTAAACCAAGATTGTCATCTTTAAAATACATTAAACTGCTGCTAAGGAACAGTATGTATCTTCAAGGAGTTTGCCAAGTACCTCGCAGTTGCTCACTCACTCTTCTCCCACCCCTCCCCAGTGGAAAGGAGATTTGGAAAAGAAAAGGTTACCCTCGTGGGTAGAGATAAAACCAGTTTAATAATTGAAACAAAACAAAACAAAAAAAAGAAAAAAAAGAAAAAAAAGGCAAGAGTAAAGGAAACAAGTCCTGCACAGTAAAATTGCTAATCACCCACTGGCCAATACCGATTCCATCCCAGAACGTGATTTGCCCTCTTCCAGGTAACTCCCCCAGTTTATATACTGAAAATGTATATGTCTAGAACTAGACTGTTCTGGGGTATGGAATATCCCTTTGTCCAATTTAGGTTACCTTTCTGGCTATGCTCCCTCCCAGGCTTTTGTGCACCTCCTCACTGGCAGAGCATGAGACACTGAAAAGTCCTCAGCTCCTCCACTTAAGGTTAACACTCCTTAGCAACAACAAAAACATCAGTGTGTTATCAACATTATTCGCATACTAAATCCAAAAAACAGAGCACAGTACCAGCTACCAAGGAGAAAATGAACTCTGTCCCAGCTGAAACCAGGACAGGGGGAAAAATAATGGATGACTGTTGTGCAAATTTTATTGTGTAGTGTTCCTATTTAATGGCCACAAAAAGTATAGACATCCAGGACAACATAACTCTGCGAGCTGGACTGAAACAGATGTGAAACTGAATGCTGTGCTCAACTGTTTTAAGAAGTCTTCCCATGATAGACAAATCATGGTTTTGCCCATCATTGCAGGTGTAATTGGACCTTGAATGCCCGTCTCCCGCCTCTGAGGCAGATGTTCTAACACTCAGTTTAGCACTAAGCAATAATGTTGTAGCATTAAGGCACATAGCACACTCTTCCTCTAATTCAGAGATCCATCACCCAGATTGCCTCTCCAGATTGCCTGTCCCTATTAAATTCAGGAATCCAAAAATGCAGATCATCTGGGAATGAATGCAGTCAAAAATATTTGTTATCTGTACTGTAATACCAAACAAACTGATTGATAGTGTTAACACTGAAGACCAGAGCAGCTGGTCCTCATTTTCATCAGAGAAGTTCCTGCAACATGTAGATGTGACTGATCTTGTAGTGCCAAGCAATCAGGCAATTTAATTGGATCAGGCCTGTTCATTGTTCCCTGTTGTCATTGTCTGTATTGACAGATTTGTAGCATGTGCTGAAATAGATAAGGATACAGTTTAATAAGGAAATAAGTAATGATAAATTTTGCCTTGCTGTTTATTTCCCAAGAATCTGTTGGTTCAAGAAATCCCTGTCGTACAGAGTGCCAGGTTCAAGTGGCTTCTCTGTTAGACAGCAAGTTGAACTACTTTGCCCTTTATTGCTAGGTAATTATCTGTAGAGTTTTGAGGAAATTTCTCAAATCCTCAAACCAAACGCCTTGCTCAGGGCATAGTTAGGTACTTATTGTCCCGGCAGTGGCAGTCAGCATGTACCATTTGTGTTTCTGAATCTAGAGCATCACTTTATTGCATCACAGGATATCTAGGCAATGGCATAGATGCTGTCTCTGCAATTTGCCTGCATTTGGCTTTTGCTCCTGCCCATCACTGTCTGATCTGCTTTTCAGCTTGCTGTGAGGCCAGTTAAAAGGGCTGGGAACAGGTCAGATATCTCTCTCTTTCTCTGCTACGTTCTCCCTAGACAACAATCACCTACTTCTTAACCTTCCTGAGCAAGCCAGCTCCAGCCTGGGGAGCAAAGCACGGCCAGGCACAGATGCCGCGTAGGATCTGGGGAAGGTGCGGGGGGCAGGAGGACGCTGTGCTGGGATCCCCCGGGCCCTCTCCTCTCCAGCCTCTACAGTGAGCGCCCGTCGCGGGCGGCCCGAGGGCCCAGCGGGAGCAGCCCCGTCCCGCGGGCGGCTGCAGCTCCCGGGCCGGGCCGTGCCGCTCGCAGGACGCGCTGGCACCGCTTCCCGCGGCGCGGACTACAACTCCCAGCGCTCCGCGGCGCGGCCCGGCGGCGGCGGCCGAGGGGACGGGAGCGGCTGCCCCGGGTGTCGAGTTCATCAGGCCGCAGCATGAACGGCAGCGTGGCGGGCGGCGGCTACGCCGAGGAGATCATCAGCCTCACCCGCAGACCTTCAGGTAAAGACGGGGGCGACCGCCCCGCGCTGGCCCCGGGCGCCTCCCGGGCCGGGGCAGCCGCGCCGAGGCCTGCGGAGCTCCCGGGGAGGCCGGAGCGGGAGCGCGCGGTGGTGGCGGGGGCTGGCAGTGCTGCCGTGGTGGGCACAGGCGCGGCGGCGGAGGGCCCGGCGACGAGGTGCCGGCGAGGACGGGAGGGAGAACGGGCAGCCCTGCGGTGAGGGAGAGCTGGCTGGGTCAGGCTCGGTCCTCTGCGGGAGCCCCGGCCGGTGTCCCCGTGAACAACTCGCCTCTGGTTTTCCCAGGAAGCTGCCATCTCCGGTGGAGCTCCTGTTGCTTCCAAGTGAGGTGGCAGGCGTTGAGCGCCCAGCCGCGTTGGATACCCTGAGTTAAGTGCCATTTCAAAACCGTGTGTCCCAGTGACCGTGCCCCGTAGTGTCAGCTTGGCGGTCATTGTACGGGGTAGCACGAGGGGCTTCGGGGTGGTGAGAGAGAGGAGCACAGGCTGGAGGGGAGAGGGAACAGGGCAGTCCTTGGGGCATTGTTTTGGCTTTGCTTTTCAGGATTTATGATGCCATTCAAATCACACTTTCAGAAGTGCGGCAAGTTAGCACCAAACGTACAACTCCTGAGCAAGATCCTGGCTCTAAAGAACCTCTGGAACAAAATCCTGACTCCAGGGAGGTTTCAGAGCTACAGCTGTACTTTTGTGTGTGAGGCCTTTGTCTTTAATTAAAACGAGCATAAAAGAAAGCGTGGCAGTCCTTCCGTCTGTCTGCACAACTGTTAGGGGCGGCTGCTGGCCGGCCTCGGCTCCATGGGCTCCCCAGGGACTGCAGCACCCACAGCGTTGGCCTGTGTGCCGTTTTGCGATTTCTGGGGTGAACGTATTTCTTGGTAGGTCCTGGCCCCTGTGCTGGCAATCAGAACCCAGAGGGTGGGCCCGGGGTGCAGTCCTCTGCCTCCCCTGCTCGCCAGAACGGCCACTGGTCTGAAAGACGTGTAGCCCTGCCTGTAGAGCCATGAGGTCAAGCTGTGCTTGTCAGTGAAAACTGTTTGCTAAACAAAGCCGGTTCTGATGCGAAAGCTGTTTCCATGCATTTGGGAACCTAAAATTTTGAGAGAGGCGGAAGGGAATGTTGATATGCAGAGTTGAGAATGGTCTTGGATGTGGCCACTGTGATTTAAGTCTGGTCATTAAGACGAGCTGTGCATTTTTAGTTAGGCTTCTAACTACGTTACTTGATTTGAAGGTTCTACAGCCCCTTTTGGCCTTAATGTACTTACCATATAAATTCATTTCTGTGGAAGGAACAAAACACTATTATCTGTGAAGCACAATGTAATACCATAGTCTCCCAAATCAAAGTTTAGACTGCAACTTGTTAAAATAGGTCTGATGCTAAACATCTCTGGCAAAAGTTTGCTAAGGTGTTGAATGTATTTCCAGTGGCAAAATGGTGTGTATATGTCTCTTTTTCAACTTTCTTTGTATTCAGTTCTTTTTTTTTTTTTTTTTCTAATCCTGGCAATTATAATTTTTTTCGTGTCTTTTTGAAGGACTTTTTTAGTTTCAGGGAGGTTAAATGAGGCATAGGGAGGTCTGCAGCCTCAGGGAGGGTGAGAAGTTTAACCCAGAGCCTGCTTTTAAAGCTTTACTGTTCTGCTTCTGTTTCCTTTTAGACAAGAGACTTAGTGCCATGTGCTCCCTTCCTCCCCTTGCTCCTTTTCTTCTGGCTGTGCTGTGTCTTTTTCTATGGCTACATGAACTGTAAGGGAGAGAATAGCAGAGAGCTCAAGGAATTATAGGGAAGATATTTTTAGCCAGAGTGGAAGTTTAAGTGCTGGAAAGGAAAGACACAGTGAAAAAGTTCAGTGAATACTGAACTTGGTCTAGCATGAATTGCTGCTTCTTTGGCACAAAGATTTACATCTGCTGATGAAGGCTGTGACTTTTGATTATTTCTCCAATTGTGGATGAAAAGTTGCAAAATATATACTTTTTTCATATATATATATATATATTTGAGGGCTTTTATATATGTGAAAGAGAATCAATGTGTTCTGAAACT
Organism: Corapipo altera; assembly: GCF_003945725.1. Lineage (NCBI taxonomy): Eukaryota > Metazoa > Chordata > Aves > Passeriformes > Pipridae > Corapipo > Corapipo altera. The sequence goes on along the minus strand of NW_020884885.1, from coordinate 4,934,903 downwards.
CTAGCTCCTTCTTTCTGGCTTTTTAATAAGTGCTGATTAAACCTTATACTTTCTGTAGTATTGATTTCCTCTGTTTCCAGGGTATTGGCTTTGTGGCAAATAATTTTTAGGTTTATGGATTTTTAATTTTTTTCTTTTTTATTTCCATTGAAGAATGTGTTATTGTTCTCGACGGCCCCTGCTTGGAACAGATATTAGTCTAGTTGAAAAGTCAGTGTTTATTCAATTTGCTCTTGCTTTCATTTTCTTCCTCGCTTGTCTGAAGCTGCCAGGAAGGGAATTTTTAAAAAAAAAAAAAAAAAGCATGGCAAGATTGCAGTTAATATTTCTTTACTTCCAAGCTGTAGATGCACACTTGAAATAGCATGACTCATTTTGTAAATCCTTTGATCTCCTATGACTGATTTTAAATGCTGCTTCCCAGCAGGCACAAGGTGGTTTTGCTTTCATTTGCAACTCCTCTTCTCCAGGTTTCTAGCCACAACTTTGAGTGAAGATAAGAAAGAAAGTGAAAACAAATAAATCAGCCTGGCTGAACATGGGCAGAATTTACCTTCAGCTGTTCTTGACTATAACTTTTGGATGACTGATCTATGTAGGAAAAAAAAAAATTGTTTTTTTTTCATTTGCTTTGAATGTGTATATGATTTTTTTTTCTTTTTCCTTAGCTTTTCTTTCCCTTATTTCTTTGCAAGCCTCTTCTTAGGGACCTTTTCCTGTCCCCTGTCATGTATTATTATTTATAGACAATCTTAGCTGCATGTGCAGTGGGGAATGTGCTCTTGTAACCTGTGGTTTTCCAGATTCCCAGATTCTGAATTCAGTTAGTTCTTCTGGGTTTTGATGAAGCAAGGAATTTTAACTTTAATCCAGAAGCTGGATCCAGCTAGATATCTGTAACTGAGGCTTACTTTAAAGAATGATATAAAATGGCAAAAATGTGAAGTGGACGTCAGTTCTGTTTAATGTGTGCGTATTCTTTTTTGTTTTGCTTTAAATCTGCGAACCTTGTCTTTATTTCCTGTCATGTTTTGAATTCATGTAACAGAACAAAGTGATTGCATACAATTTGAAGAAGCTTCATGTAGGATAGTCTTATTCTTGGAGGTAAGGCACACCAGTTCCAGCTCCTGGGATGTGGAAGGGGAGCCTTCTGAGCTCTAGTACAGTTCTGCTTGCCCGTTTCCTCATCATCTGTAGACAGAGTCTGATGTTTCTTGCCATTCCTTACCCTGTTTCCCAGCTCACAAAATGCTTGTCAGGCATTTCTTGTTGCTCAAAGGTAATGATTTACTATAGCCTCATGCGAAATGCAAAATGATTTCATTTTCCTTCATGCTGTGCTGAAGAAGTGTATTCCTGCTGAGGGCTGAACCGGCATCTCAGAGATGATGGCATGTCCCTCAATATTCCCCAACACCCTGAATACAGCTCACCATGTTTTGTGAAATGAAGCATCTGGTTCCTCAGGCATTTAGTGTCTCTCCTCTGCTTTCAAGACCAGTTTTGTGAGACTAATTTCTAGACAGTGGTAGTTTAAAAGGATGATGTAGATTTATGTGCTGTGAGTTTTAGTGTGGTGAAGAAAGTAGGGCATCGTGGGAAGGTGCATTCCCGATAAGCAAGACAGCAAGAATATCTGAAGCTTTGAGCTTTTTCTCATCGGTTTTCTCTTTGGCTTACCTTAGGGCTGGGCTTCAACATTGTTGGTGGGACAGATCAGCAGTACATTTCCAATGACAGCAGCATCTATGTCAGCCGGATCAAAAAGGATGGGGCAGCTTACCTTGATGGCCGATTACAAGAAGGAGATAAAATTTTAGCGGTAAGCCCTGTCCTCTGTCGCCCCGTGTGTTCTTGAAGTGCTGTTATCAGTGATGTGATATGAGAGGCAGGCTTGCCATCGCACTGCACAGAGAGGAATGATTTGGTGAATGCAATTAGGTGATGCTGAGCAGTCTTCATGGAGGAGCTATCTTGGGGTTCTGGGGAGAGCTTTGAGTGCTGCCTCTACAGATGTGCTCGTCTCTTGCCTTCTTGATTTGTCTCAGAAGCACTCTATGGTGCTGCATTTGTGTTTCCTCTGGGACTTGCCTTCCTAAGGTTATAGAATCCATCAGAACTTCTCTTGTTCACAATGGATCATCATTTACACACGTGTAAATAAAGGTTTTCCATTTTTTGACCGGTAATCTATGATTACTGATCCTTTTGCTCAGGGGGATTTTTTAACTATAAAACTTCTAGACCATAAAATTCTTGTTTTCGTTTCAGCTCCTCAGGAATAATACAGGCTGCTTCTCCTTTTAGAAAAATGTTTTAAGATGACTGATGTTCGGTCTCACTGGTTCTTCAGGCAGCTGGCAATCGTACAAGACAATATGCTTTACAAAGTGATGGATGAAGAAGTAGCATCTTCTAGTGTGATACACAATCTTCTAGTACTCCCTAATTTTATTTTACACTTGATTATTATGTTCCACATGCAATATTTTTAGCCTCTATAGACTGCCTTGCACTAATTGGAACCTATTATTGATCCATGAAATGATCCTAAGTTAAATAGAGAATATTATCCTATCTTTTCTCAACTGTTTAATATATATGTATTTGTGTTTGGGGTATCTAAATATGAAGAGAAGGAAGGCATTGGATGTGATCTTAAGGGATACAGTTATGGGTAATGGGGATGAAAATAAAAAATTAGGATAATATAATCACTTAGTGAATGAAATCAAGTGGGCTATAAAGCTTTCTGCCATGATATATTGTTTTAAATTAAGAAAAATCCTACCACTTTCAAGGGATGCCAATAAGTATATAAGTATTTTTTGTTTTGTTTTGTTACATCAATGTGCTTTTAAATTTATGTTTACAACACTTTCTCAAACAGCGGGGTTTCAAAGGTGCACCAGTAGAGGGAACAATGTGGGAAAGAGACTCATAATAATAATTTTGCTGTAACTGCTCTTTTGTTTTCATTAGCTGTCAGAATCACTCCTTTGATTTGTTTCCAGTAAAGCAACAGCATCAGAAACTGCTATTGACACAACTGTGGTCTTATGTTCTGATTTTGCTTCTAGGTAGTTTTTTTCAGTACCCTCAGTGTTTTGGCTTGGTGTTTCTCATGTTCTGCCTCAACGTATAAAAATACATCTATAATGATGAATATTGATATTGCTGATTATAGTATCATGCCCCAAATACAGAATTTTGTGAAAGATGAAGATTTTTACCTCCTTCCTATGTTAGCCTGCGTCATTAAAAATTTGCTTTTTTTGTCTTCAGCATCTGGTTCTCCTTTTCCTTTTTTGCTAGGTCAATGGCAAAGACTTGAAGGATTTGCGGCACAAGGATGCTGTGGAACTGTTCAGGAACGCAGGCTGTGATGTGTCTCTGAAAATTCAGCGCAGGGTATGTGTTACCTGTTTCTTAGGGTTATTTCTGGCTCAGTTTAGGCTGTTTTTTATGATTGGTAGCTGTCTGTTTGATAAGGAAGAAGAGTACTATGTCCAGGTGCTCAGTGTGACATGTGCATATAAAGATCTTGTTTGACCTATGGCCTTCTCTAGTTGCCACAGCTGTAATTGTCTGCGTATTGCTTTGTAACTCCCCAGGTCATTGTTTTGCTGGAGTATGGTGTGTTTGCTCACAGATCTCCTTTCTCAGAGGTAAAGGTTTGTCTGTGAAGAGAGAATCCCAAGTTCTCCAGTTTTGTTTCAATGGCCAAAATTTTACTGGACACAGAATTCCTCTGTTGTTTTCAGAGGTCATCACTTATGTTAGTGTTGAGATGTGTGTGTGGCCCACCACTACAAGAAAGACACTGAGGCACTGGAGTGTGTCCAGAAAAGGGCAATGAGCTGGTGAGGACTCTGGAGTACAAGTCTTATGAGGAGCAGCTGAGGGAACTGGGGTCGTTTAGCCTGGAGAAAAGGAGACTCAGGGGAGACCTTGTCGCTCTCTACAACTACCTGAAAGGAGGTTGTAGGGAGGTGGGTGTCACCCTCTTCTTCTGAGTAAGAAGTGGTAGGACAAGAGGAGATGTCCTCAAGTTACACCAGGGGAAGTTTAGGTTGGCTGTTAGGAAGAATTTACACCAGGGGAAGTTTAGGTTGGCTGTTAGGAAGAATTTCTTCACTTGAAAGGATTGTCAAACATTGGAACAGGCTGTTGAGGGAAGTGGTTGAATCACCATCCCTGGAGGCATTTAAAAAATGTGTAGATGTGGGGCTTAATTTAATGGTGGACTTGGCAGTGCTGGGTTAATGGCCAGACTTGATGATCTTGGAGGTCTTTTCCAACCCAAAGGATTTTATGATAACACGAAATGAGGACTGCTGTAGTTTGAATGTACTGGCACTATTTGAGATATAACAGAGAGGAATCGTCAATCCTTTGTTAGCATTGAATCCTTCATTTCTGGCTAGCATTGAAATTGACAAAAGAAATGCTGATCAACCTGAAGCATGTTGGTGGGGAGAGGTGGGTTGAGATCCCTTTTCTACTCCCTTAGCAAAGGAGTAAGTCTTCTGGACCAGTGTAGAGGGTAGGTAAGAAAAACAGAGATAACTAGTGATGTCCTTTTCCTGGTAATGAGGAGGAAGTGGTGTGGTGGGAAGTGTATCAGTGAATGACTGGGTATGTGTGTGTTATTGTTTCTGCTGTATCCTGCTTCAGTTCGTTAGAGTCCTAGTTTACAAAGTGGCAGAGAAACACGAACATGCCTGGTACTGACTGGATACTCTGCAGTTAAGCTCAGTCCATCCAAAGCTGTTTTAACCTTCCCATGCGTGGAGTTCACAGACAGTGGGGAAACTATCTTGAACATCCTTACAGAACCACCTGGTCCAGACACCAAACTGGAGGCTCTCCTGTGATGGGTTCTGACACAAATAACTTCTTTTTTTCCTTGTAGTTGCAGCCACAAAATGGCCCTGTGGGTCATCAAAGCGATGGAGAATCAGGTGGGCTTCCTCTAGCAGCCATTCTTGTGCCAGGCCTGGCGCTTGCCGCAACAGCAGTCTGGATCTTGCTGAGGTATCGACAGCGGATGTGAAGAGTTCACGTTTGGGATATCACTGCATATTTTACACAACTATGATGTAATTTAAAGATAGAGAATCAACGATCGTGTCACAGACTGATGTCAAAAAGGATTATTGCCTATCATCAAAGCTGCTGCTGATGTTCTTATATATTGATTTTGTTGCAGGGTTGATGGAAACAGAGAGGAAAAGGGGAAGGGAGAAGACTGTATTTATGCAAAGAGTGGGATAGCTGTTTTTTGGACAAATCTGAGGAGGTTTTGCCATCCTCCTCTATTTTGCACCACGAACTTTCAAACACACTCATCTATTCCACATTTTAAGATGTAACTGTTGGTTAAAGGGCATGGGAGTTGGGGTGATTTTAAATCAAAAATATTTACTAGAGGCTTTGCCTTGTTTCCACAGAATTTTTTCTTGAAACTAATGATCCCTGTCTGAAGCATGAATAAAGAGAAGCAATGCAGAGGGTATATTATTTTTTCCATTGAATTTTTGTTGGTTGTTGCTAAATAAATGCCTTAAGAAAAATGTGTAAAATATAATATGTGGTTTTGCAGGTAAAATCATTGGCGTAGCTGCTGATTTAACAGTAATATGCAGTATTGGTAAGGTATTTTGCCAGTTGTGGAAAGATAGAAGATAGCCTGCCACTAGAAAAAGGTTTTGTTTGTCAAAATGTCTGCTCATTCTTGAGTCAGGGTTGTAAGAGAAAGCTTTCTGCAAAATAGTAGCATACTGGAGAGAGAGAGACAGGCAGACAACTGATTCACAAGGATAAGTGGAGGCAAGAGATTTGAGCATGTTGAAGCTGCAGACGAGCCTTTAGATGAGTAATGAAGTCCCTCCATTCATCAACTGGATTGAAGTCTGCATCTCTCAGGTTAAAGGTCTGGTTTGGGGATTGTTTTTTTCATGGGGAATACTTCAGATAAAGTAACTTGCTCTCTGCAGTTGGAATATATCATGATGATTGAAAGGGAGAAACTGAGAGCAGGCTGGGATCATCCTGGCTATTGCTTGTTTGTGTTGTATGATGTTCAGGAGATAGACTGACAGCTTTAAGTCAGGGTAAACCTTAGCAAGTAAAACCAGAGGGAGAGACCATTGCTCTGGAAAGCACATTGCTGAATTTACCTGCAGGGTCTCATTCTCCTCACTGTGATTTGAATAGTTTTAAATGCCCCAGCTGATATGAGCTCTATGGGGTAAGAACTGTTTCTCTTGTCTCCAAGAAATCAATATGTTTTGATTTTTTTGTAAAAGAAAAGCAGAATGCATGGTCTGGTCTGTATAATGCCAAAAAACCCAGTCACATATGCAATATATGTATTCAAACAAAGAAAAACTGGTGTCTTGGTGCTTTACTTATCTCTGTTCTTATTATTCTAGCACTGGTGTTTGCTCAGGGCCTGTCCTGCTGTCTGCCGGAGATAGAAGCGCTGTGCTATTATACATGGCGTTCCTAAATCATCATGGAGTCTCAGAGCACTTAAACCTCATGAAATACTGCTTTGGCCTATAAACTGCTCTAGTGTAGTGGGGAGAGGAAATGGGAGGAATTTTGCTCCATGTTCTTAGGGGACTTTAGGAACAGACTTGAGGTTTGTTGAATGTATATTGGTGTTGGATGGCCTGGGCTGATGCATGCAGTGACTTGCCTTGGCCTGCAAACCAGTTATGCCTGATAGCAGCAGGGCTGCTGTTCAGACAGATTGTTGCGGGTACAGCATGAACCAGCTTGTTTGTCTGTGACCTTCTCTGAATATTTGGCTGTGGTTTCCACGTGGAGCACATGTGTGTATTATGAAGGATGATAGCAGTTGATGGTGTTTTATCACATTCTTCAGAATAAAGATGCAGACAGTAAGGAAACGGCCCATCTGAAACAAACGTCTTGTTAGCCCTTGCCTGAGCTAAGTTTTTGTGATGAGGAGTATATGGAACAGGCTAGGAGGATGAGGATTTGCAGAAGGGAGTTAGTTTCCCTCATTTCCCATTGACCTAAGAGAAAGCAAAGCCTTTGGGGTTTTTTTTGTTTGATTTTTTAACCTTTCAGCTTTGGGACTTTCATACTGTTCAGACATGATTGCCATCTGTGTTGCAGCAGGGAGAGGGTTATATCCAGCGCCCAGATAATGATGTGACTTATTGACCAAGAAGAGGCTGTTTCTGGTGCACAGTGTTCCTTTGGATTTCTTTTCACAGTTACGGAATGATTTTAGTACCGCAGCATTTAGTCAGTAGCTTTTCTAGAAATTTGAGTACTAGTTTTTACTCAGAATTTAAACCATCCAGTCTAACAGTCAGGAACACCTTTCTATGTCTGCCTCCTTCAAACTAGTGCCTAGGGAGTACCAAACAATCCCTTTTCCAATCCCCAGCCCCTTCTTGTCCCATTTATTGACAAAATCCAAGTGGAAAATGTCTCAACTCCGAACTCTCCTGTGAACTGTGTCTTGTATTACTTTCTCTCAGCAGCCTAACTGTCTCATCTAAACTTTCTGTTTTTTCCAGTCTTTTCCACCGTCTTTTTCCAGTCTTTTTCCACCAGCCTTGAGTTTAATCTGTGCACAAAATGCTGTATCTACATTTTCTATCATTGTGGAAGAAGTGAATTAAAAAAAAATCTAGTGAGAACAACTTGTAAGTACAAGTGATCAGAGAGAATTTTAGCTTTTGTTACAACTTAAATCTCTGGGATTTAGAAAAAAGGTAAGTTGAAATCTATGAGAGAAACATAAAACCAACATAACTGTTTATTTGTTTGTTTTTTTTTTTTAAGAGCTCATTTGCCATTAATACTGAGGGCAGCTGAAACTCTTAAACCCTATGTTTCTCTCCCATTCTCATCTGGGTCCCTCAAATGTATTGTGAACTTACTGGTCTGCTGAAGACTAGATTTTCATATTCATAGTTTAAAGACATCTATCTAGTTTGACTTCCTGTATATTCTAGGCTTTTGTGTCTCAGAGTCTTCAGAATTGTATGTGCTAATAATAAATATTTTACTAGGACGTAACAGTGAGAAAAAGCAGCCAGACTTGATCTGAAGATTGGTAGGTGTACTACTTCTGGCACTTTTTAATTAACACAAACTAGAAGGGAGTGTGTGGGAGTGAGAGGTGCATTGCTTTCAGTTTGCCTTTAGGTTCCAACAACTGGTTTGTTGGGTGGTTCTGTGCTAGATTAAAGAGGCCTCTAGTAACTGATAGTCCCTCCCTTTGAGGGGATTTGTGTGTTGTAGTTGCCTTACCTCACTCATTATATTTAAGAAAAGAAGTCAAATGAGCACTTTAAGATTCTCAATGTAGGGTACTTTCTCTCTTTGAGTAGTTTCTGTGGCTCTGTACTGTTTCCGGTTTCCATATTGCTTTGTAAAATCCAGACACCCCAACCACGTGGGATTCTCACTTTTGACCATGCTAATACCCTATAGTAGGAGTTTTTAATATAATTTTTATCTGCAAACCTTTAAAATTTTTTTGTTAAGGTACAGATAAGTGCAAAACAAATTTAAGCACCAATTCCTAAGAGCTTGCTTTTCTTAAATAACTTTTACAGGTATCTTAGGAGTTGCACAGAGCTTTCCCTTTCTTCATTTGCAGTCTCAAGTGCCCTGAGGAATCTGTAAACCATAGAAAAAACAACATTGCCACATGAGGGGTAAATTCTCTTAATTCCAGTTTGTAGGTCAAAAGAGCAATTCTGCTTGGTTGTAGTGTGACACCAGAAATGAGTGTTAAGTATTCCAACTTCTAAATCCTTGTTCATACCCAGTGTGACCTGCATAGTGTGGGGGAAGGTGTCTGACTTAGCATTTTGTTAAATCATTGGACCTCCTGTTTGCACTGGCTGCGTGCACTGATTACTCTCTCTGCCTTGTGTGCTATATTATTTATGAGCCCACTACCTTTAGCAGTACTGGTTTTGAATTCTGCTCTATCATCAGCTAAAATACCGAATGGAGTTTGGTATGGGGGCAACTTCCCTCCATGGTTATGATTTTTCAGTAGCTGTTGGTATCTCCTGATTGTTGGATTTTTTATGTGTTTAGTGGATGCATTTTGATAATGTATGGCATTGATTTTTTAACAATACATGTATCGGCATGTTGAGTAGTACTAAGTAGATTATATCTGAGTGGTCAGTAAACTTCATCTGTTCTCTTTCTGGCAGAAGCTGATACCAGGGTAAGAATCAGGTCAGGTGAGCTTTATGAGCCTGTCTTTTTCCTATCCTCTTTCCTAATTTATTGATGTGGGTTTTACCAATGGAAGTAATTTTCCTGTACTCAGGATGAAGGAAAGAGCGGATAATTTGCTAATGGGACAATGTTCCACATGCTGGGGGCCCAAAGGAAGGCTTACGTGGTGAAATATGAAGGAGGGCCTTAACTATACCCTTGTCAGTGCTGTATTGCTTGGTACGTGTCATCTATGGAGCTCTGCTCTCTCTCTGCATGTGCAGCTGAGGGGAACTCCAGGCCTTTCAATGCTTCCTTCAAGACAGAGCCACATATGATGAGAACATATACAAGTTTAAATGAAGAGCAACGCTGTACAGGCTCAGAATGTCTTTCCTTGTCAAATTTGAAAGCTTTTGCACTTGCTGCTGTAGCTGTAACTTGTCACAGGCAAACTTCACTGCAGAGTGACTGTATCTGTCTTACCTGGCTGCCAAAACCAACTTTCCTAGGCTGAAGCTCTTAGTAAAGAAGAGTAACTGTGCTGAGTATGCAGGGTAATTCATCAAAGCGGTATGTGAATGATTTGAGATAATTCACCAAGCTTTCATGCTTGTTTCTGTGTCCCAAGTCTTCCAGCCATGTTTTGTTTTGGTAAAGTTCTCCTCCCTGTCATCACCACCTCTTCATCTCTTCACAACCTCTCAACATCCTTAAAGATGTTTTTTAAATTTAGAATATTTGAGATATTAGCAATCTGTTTTTAAAAGATGTTAGCATGGGGATTCCCCGGAGGAAATATTTGCTGTCCCACTTAAGTACATAGGCCGTGTGGGAGTCCAGATGCAATACATGAAATAGGGGGTCTAGTTACCCCAAATGATCTTTTGCATTCATCACTCCTCAGTATGTTTTAGTAAACTTCTAAATCACTGAAACAATAAAACAGAGTAGAAAAGGGGATAAAAGAATTACAATATTTAAGGCTTCTTTCACTTCCTTCTTTTTAAATATAGCAAGTTAGTACGAAGTTTGGGAATATGGTTCAGAAATTTAATTTTTAAAGGTGGGTAGTAATCCATGGATGTTTTTCTTCTTTCGTTGGGTAAATAATACTTTTCAGAAGGGGTTCTAGTGAATGTAGAGAAGACTCTGTGGAGTTCTGCTTATGCGCCTTCACAGACTGCTGTCAGCTGATACACAAAAAGGCATGCTGGTCACACACTCTGATGGCAAAGATAATACCTTTGTCTGTAAAGTGTTCCTATACAAGGGAAATATGCACATATTCTTGGCTTTGCCATATTGGGGTTACATAGGAAGGGATTTCATACATCAGGTGGAAAGTAAGGCCAGAAAAAGCACAGAAGCAGGGTGGGTATCAGTGGAGCACATTGCAGGAACAAAACTCTTGGCCCCTTCATCCAAGTCCCTGTGGCTGTGTGGGCCTTCTAGTTCCTAGCTGAGTTGTCACCTGCCACATGGCTGAAGTGCAGCAGGACTGCCACAAAAAGCCAGTTTTTCTGCCAGGCCAGCACTTGAAGATTACAGTTCTGCAGGGTATTGTCAGTCTTGGGTCCTTTTTCTTAAATTGCTTTATTTTTTTTCCCCCTAGCAGTGGTCCCTGCTTGTCCAGTTAAGTATAAACCACTGATGAAGTGCCATGTAGGTCAAGGATATGGTCAAGGAATCTGACCAAACTCTTAATTTTCTTCTAATGGCAATTAGAAGGTAGTGTTTGAATCTGTGCTGAAATTACCCAGCTCAGTGGTTTATGGACTCCACTGCATTTTGCTCAGAAGTTGAAACAGGACTTGTTCTTGTGTCGATATTTAGACATGCTGGGATGAGGAGGAAGAACTCTTCTTCATTCTGTATTCAAGTTGTCCCTGCTTGTCAAGCTTTAATTAATCTTTCCTTGAACTGCTGGTATGTCCCATTTTTGTAACTGAATTTGTTTGTATTGCATAAATACTTATAAAAATCCTAAACAGAGGATATATGAGCACTGATCAGATGAATGGGAACACATGGTTCTGAAGCTGTGATATGAAGCTGGAAAATAAAATCTCTTACTCAAAAACTGCTTCAGGGAAAGAATTTTACTGCTGCCATCTCTAAGTGCTGTTTTAAATGCTGGCTTCAGAACATGTGCTGTTGTTCAAGGTGAACAGCACAGTATGGAGATGTGGGCTGAGTGTGAAAGGCCTTGATTACAAAAGATTGGCTGAAGAGGTAGTAAGGTTTGGATAACCCCAAGGACTCAACAGTTATTGCTAAAGGACAAGGTCTGTACCTTGGTCAATGTCTTGGAAGTATCTGTGCTGATTCTCTGCAAAGCAGGCTCTACTTGCCCAAAATGCAGGCATATTTTTGCATAAAGCCAACACGCCCTTGATTTTAAAGTGGTTAAAATTAAAGTGATTTGTTCTCAAAGGCTTCAACTGACTAAAATAGGTTCTGACAGTCATGATATTCAACATTTTAGAGGTGAAATTGTAGACTGCCCCTTACTAGGAGCAACAATTGCTGATGCAGAGCTTAACAGCAGAAGATACAAAGGTTCAAAATCTAGCATTGAAAAAAGAAAAGCAACGCTAAACTGGTGTTCCCATCATGATTGTCCTGGCAGTGGGGACAGGTGGGAGGAGAAGAAGGATGACAGATAGTTGTCTCTGTTACTGATCAAATGCTGATCTATTTTAAAAGCATCAAACTAGAAACCGTTTTCTAAAACTTTACTTTCTTATGGCCTTCTAGTGATTTTTTTTCAATGTCCAAAATATATTGCAAAACCTATATGACCTTTCTCCACCTATTTCTGAAAGTTTTCTTGTAACCAGCTCCTCAGTGCACTGCTCTGGAAGAATTGCTGTTCCTAATAAGGCTGCATGTTTTTACTGGGTATCTAGTCACTTGAAAGTTCAAAATTTTGGCCTCATCCTTTGCTGCACACAGTCCAAATCCCTTTGAATTGTTTATACTAAAGAAAGTGATGATACAGTTAGGAATCTTTGATGTTACCTTCCAATCTAAAAAAAATTATTCACGGTCCTCTTCTAGTACAGCAAGTAGTGTCTGTGCTTTCTCCTTGTCTCATTCAAGGAGCTACCCAGATCTCACCCCAAAACTCCCTCCCTGAATTGTTCTCCAAGCCAGGTCTGCTTGTTCTGTCAGGTTTTTTGCTTTCTTCTACTTTGTACTGGTTCCTATGGTGTTTCTCCTGACTGTCACTCTACTGCAGCTGTGTATGTGCAGCCCTCTACCAAAAGCAATGTACACCTTAGCCCCTTTTATCGAATCCCTGGGCAACCCCAGAAATGCCTTTGTTTTGGACAGTGACGTATGCTCATGTTTGGAGTGAAGACTGCTAAACTCTTTCAGATACCATATTGAATAATAAGTCCTAGGTTTTCTATTAGTTTCAGTATGTATTATGTTGATTATGATAGATTCTTATCTTCATTATCAAACTTCAAGTAAGCTAACCTTCCACACAAGGAGATAGGCTTCAGGGTGCTGATGTGGCTGGTGATGTGTCATTGAGTGCAAAGATTGTTCCGAAGAGAGAGCTCCAGTCTCCTTCTGCAGGTGAGCTCTGGGTAGAGACTCATATTTGCTTCACTCCTCCATGAATGTCAGTTTTTCCTGTTCTTTCCACACTCAAATTTACCAGAAGGGAAAGTGAGATTCCTTCTGCTTACTGTTCTCCAGATCACTTCCTTTGCCTTTTTGGAACATCAACACAGAGTTTCCTATGCTCCTCCAAAGCAGAATCTGATCTTAAGAGATAGTATGATTTTTAGTTGAGATGCCAAAGGAAAACAGCATTAACTCTCTAGTCTTTTTGCTGGTATTTTGCAGGTCAGAAGAGTGCCAACCAAAAAGACTCAGTCTGGAAGGAGTTTCTCTTTAAGGGACTCTTCTGGGCAGCTATCAGTGCTCAGCTCATTGAAGAGTCACTGACTGGGTTTTTGTGATTCTCACAAACTCTGAAGTTGTATAGTGGTCAGAGCCAATCCTTTACAGATAACAGCACTGAGACAGATTCAGGAAGGTGTGATCTAATAATATTGCAGTGAAGCAAGTGGAAGATCTCCCAACAGGTAGTGCATTGTTTTCTGGGACAAATTAATAAAGCTATAGTGACCCTATAGTGTTGGGGGAGTAACATATACATCCCTTAGAGGTAGTTGTCTTTTTTCTGTGGAGAACCACATAATTAGTGGTGTTCTAACAGCTCCTTTCCTTTTCCAGCCTTGTATGTTGTTCAGAATTGGAGATCACTTAAGAATATCAGGAGATAAGTTTCTTATATCCACAAAATGCCCTTTCTGTACCTTGTCTTTATCTTTCCCTCTTTCAAACATCAACAGTTATGACAACAGGAAAGTCGGAGGCAAATAAGCAGCTGACAGTCTTCCTAATGGGCAGAAACACAGGCTGGAGTCTCTCCTGAATTCAGCAGCACAGTGGTAGAACTGCAGTAGCATTGCTAACGTGGCACAGAGTGCATTTTCAGCTTGCAGGGTAGCTGAATTTAATGAGGTGACGTATTGCTCATGCTAAACCTTCTACCAAAGCTGAACAATGTGATGCATACAAATGCAGAAAACACAGTTTAAGGTTTTAAAATGGCCTTCTTTATTTATTTATTTTCCAGAACAGAATGGTAAAATGTGATTTGGGTCGCAAAACCAATTTGAATTTCAAGGAGTGGAAGCATCAGGAGGTAGACAGGAGGAAAGCCAGTGGGGTTCCCTAATTACTAGCAGTGTTTTAATTAAGTAGAGCTAGACAAGTTTGATAATCTGAGTTCCTCTTTAGACTAATACTGTGTATTAGGAGATACTTGCACTGGAAGTGGTTCCTTCTCATAGTACCACAGATCTGAGAGCCATTTTATCCTGCCATTTTTAATGGAAGTTAAACCAGGACTGATAGTATTTGAAGGCTGTTACTTCTGGCTGCCAACTATTCATCTCCTTTTTCATGCATTCAGCTTTACGTTTGTAAACATTCCCTGTAAAGGTGCAGCTTAAATATCCAGAGTTCTGCATGCCTGTACTGTATATGAGCTACCTACAAAATCCATTTGTTTGAGAACTATTCAAAAGGCAATGTTTACATATGCACAGTATGAGAGTGTGTGTCCATGTCTGTGTTTGGTGGCAGACTTTGGATTTAATCCTAAAATACCTTCCAGGATGCAGCTATAACACAAGTGTTGTTAGTGAGTATGGTGAGCTCATCATGTGTCAAATTGTATGGTGGCACATGTCAACAAAACAGCTCTTCTACAGTCATAACTATTTTTAGTGCTGGGACATCCCAGAATACTGCAGCTGCTCCCTCTTGCACTGAGATGCTAAAAGCTTTACTTTGGCCCATTCTAGCTTCTGCTCCTGGGATCTCTTATTCCTCCTCTACAATGGAATGGCCATGCAATGGTGATAACACCCGGGGCCCCTGGGTCTTAGTATCCAACCATCTAGAAGTAAAGCAGAAGGAATTGGAGCCATTACAGCACTCTGGGGTTGGAAGGGCAGAGGAAGCAGAGCCTGGGGCTCTCTGGAACCACATGCCAGTGAAAATGTACTGAATGAATTTTCTGCGGGGCTCAGAGCAAGCTTTCACTGTGCTCCAGCTTTTCAGGACATGAAAAGGAATTAGAGCCTTTACAAACTTGTCTAAGAAGTGTGTTAGGGCTGCTCACATAGAGCCTGGCAATCAAAACCTCATGGGAAGTAGATTTGCAGTTTGGAGATCATTAGAGGCAGAACAGGGATCTCTTGTGTGTAGCAGCATGTGCAGTGATGTAGTCCTTGTTCCATGACAGGGGCTCTTGCCCAGGGCCTTTTCATCCAGACTTTGCTACTGTCTATAAACAGTATGGTGAGTTCAGCTAGGCTAAGTGGGCATCAGCCAGTGGGCATATGCTGAAAACTTCAAGAAGCCCAATAGCAGGGAGAGTACGGGTATTCTTTCTTTTTTTTCTAGGATGAATCATTGGCAATTCCTTTTTAAGAGCATTATATTACAGGAACGCTTAGGCTTCAGTGACCAGAGACTTGGCACCACAGGAAGTTCTCATCACTGTCCGAGAGGCCCTCAGCGCTTTGCAGAATTGGACTGCACCTCATCATCCATGTTGGACTGGCACATGGGCTCTTTCTTCTTTCCCTATACCTTGTCTTGCTCTCTGAGTGTGGTAGGACACTTCCTCTTTCCGCTATGGCACAATTCCCAAACCTGTGAAATTTGTCTGTTTCTTAGCACTGAAATCTGATCTACTCCCTGAATCTTTTGGGTCTGATTTTGCTTCTGAATTTAGTGAGGCTTTTCTCCATGGTTTCAATATATTGGGAGAGAGACATTGTTGAGAAAGCAAAGCAAACAACATGAATTCTGAGCAGGAAAGCCCTTTTAAGGTTGTCACATGAAAGGGGGGATGGTCCTCGACCCTTAGCGTTTGATTTGTCTGTCAGTGCCCCAGGAAAGCTGAGACCCTTGTGCCTGACCAATCTGTCAGCATCCTGTTATGGGAGCCCTTCACTGAACAGTCCTGATGGATTGAAGGTGATTCCGCTGCCCTTTTCAGGCAACTGTGCCAACAGCGTAAGGGAGACCCTTCAGCAGGTATTCGCACTTTATTCAAGTGTATTACCCTCTGCCAGCAAATGCTAGCAGCTGGGAAGGACTGCCACTAACAGTTTACAGAATAACATGCTTTGTTAATACAAAATAGGGACAGGTTAAGGTTCGAGGATTGGCAGTGATAGTATCTGGCTGCAAAAACATTTTAAAGCAATATTTAGACAAACTCTAATCCCAGTAAAAGTATTGAGCATGCACAGAGTATGGCTCTTACCCAATAGGCGTCCCTATGGGGGAGGAGGCAGATTCATCTCATCCACTGATGCCAGCAGTTACGATGGAGTCTTCCCTCACTTTTCCCACATTCTTGACTTACTTTTATACTACTTTGTTGCTGACTGGTGTAGAATTCTCTTGCTTTGCTTTTAAAGAGACAATAAAAAAAAATACAGAGCGCATACCCAGTGGTAGGGGGTGGTCATGCCTTGGAGGTGGGTAACTTTGAGGTTGAGGTGTGCATTAGTATCACAATTAGGCTTTAATGAACCAAGTTCATCCCAGGAGAGAGATTTTCCCACAGTCGTTTGTAATGTCCAAAACTACATGATCCCAATTTTAGGGGTGAAAACTGGAATCTTTATTGAACATATAAAATGCAATTTAAGGGTCTCAGAGGCAGGACATGTTAATGAGGAGGATGGGTTATGTTAACCAGGGGATGGGTTATGCTAACTAGGGGGTTACACAATTGATTAACATTTCCCGTATCCAGGATTACATGTGAGGGGAAGATGGTTAACATTTCCTGTAACCACGATTACGTGGGGAGGAAGAGAACAAAGGGGTTTCAGCATGGTCTGATAACATCATCACAAAGTCTTTCCATATCTTGCTGCAGGAGACAGGCCAATCAACATAGCCAAATATCAATAAATCTTGTGATGAAGCTCCTCAGAGCAAGGAGTCTCTCCCAGCCCCTGCTGTCCACTGCTTGCCACACAATCCCATAAGTTCCTTTTCTGCTGATATCCAAATTTCAGATTGCTACAGTTGTTGGCTCAGCAGCAGGACATCTTCTCCTATGTCCCTTGGCTGACAGGTGCTATGCAGTTTTATCTGAAAAAGTACCACTGAGTTCCTCTCCCTGCAAGGGTTTCCAGAGATCCTGGCTGTGGTGTCTCCACCCTGCTCCACCCTCTGTTTCATCCCCCTTAGCAGGTGCTTACTGTTTTATGGGGAATCATCATGGAGCTGCCAACCATGTTCCATCCAGGGAGTAACACCTGCGTTTTACCCTGAAATTTCCATACTGGTATAACTTCTGTTAGGATGTGAATATAACTTCTCAGTTTCCTCTACTTTTTACCCCCAACCATCTTCCCACAAAAGTGTAATTAATTTTATGGCAAAGTGCCTTCAAAAACAAATTAAGGAAAATCCTAAAAAAAAAAAATAAAAATTCTTCAACTACAAATTTGTAAAACAAATTTGCAAAACAAATTTGACACATTATATAACATGTTAATAAGCATCTATAAAATTGATGGTGGTTTTGATCTTATTTATTTTTCAGTCCTGTGGAGACAGCTGATGAATTATACATGGTGGTGGCACTTGTGAATTGTAAGTCTCCTCATGACTGAAGGTAAATGTCAAAGACACCATGTGTCAGAACAAGATATTTTGCTTGGCAGGTATGGCTTATTCAGGAAATAGGCTTCTGTTTAATACATGTGCTACATTGCTCAATTGAGCGTATCAGTTCTTTGGGCACCCATCCTGTAGCTGTCCTGTGTGGCTGAATACCTCCTCATTTAGGTAAATAGCATTTTCTTTGATAGTGGAAAAGGAAGAGGATATGATCAGTGAATCCTTTCTCTTTGGCAGTCTTCTAGTAAGTTATCAGCAGAACACATCTGTCACCTCTGTGGCTTGGAGGCACAATGTGACCTGGGTTAGAACTGAGCTGCCATAAGGCAAAACATTTGTGGCCATGTACTCTGCTCTTGGTGACAAATTATGCTTTGGACCAGCATGATGGAAGGATGGCGTTGGTATGAATGAGAGCTTGTCCTGAGCAAGTAGACATTGGATAGGGTATGACCCTTGTTGAGTATATCTAAAGATGAGACTACCAAAGTATTTTGACTCTGTAACTGTTTCAGTAGAACACACATAAAGGAAAAGTGGAGCTTCAAGGCAAGCACCTGTACAAAGATGTGTCCCTAACAGTCCTGAGTGGTTGGAGACACCATAGTGCACATGTGAAACATGCCTCTGATGCTTTCATCTTGATTCCTGTAGCTTCAAATTCTGTCTCTTTCTCCTAGATCCTCACCTCTTGCCTATCTGCTCTACTTACAGCCACTCATTGCCACTCCTCTGCTGTTGTGTGCCCCAATGAAATTGTGGTCCTGAGCCAATCTCTGTAAACTCAGACACTCTGCTGGATGGTGGTTTTGACCTATCCTACTGTCTTCTTTCTGGATGCTGCCTTGCTCAGAGATTCTAGAACTGTGATGACACAACACAGGGCAGTTCACAGGGAACTGTTCAGATTACATTCAGTTGTGATTCTTTAGTTCCTACAGAAACGATTGATCCCCTCCTGCAGGGAGGTAAGCTCATCTTTGACCAGTGATGATTAGTGGATTAAGTACAAGGGAGATGGGGATGTAGCCCTGATGAAAACCTCATTGGAATGGAAAGCAGGCTTATTTCTGTGCTGTTACGTACCCTGTGCATGTCTAAAATGACCTCATATGTGATAGTTTCCTTTCTGCTAGCAGTGAGTTTCATATATGGAAAATTCAGATGTTCTGAGTTGTTACAGCTGTATCTTGGGCAGAAATTTAGCTGAGCTGATACAAAGTATATTGTTGGCTGTCCCTCGGCTGCTGGGATGAGAATATGTTTCTGGGTTGAATGAGTTTAACTGAGCGGCAGAGATAGGGGATGCCACTAAACAGATTTTACGAAATTTCATTTAAACCAACATTTTTTTGGATCTGATATCTGAGCTTCTCTTCTTATACTAGGTACAAGGGATGTGATTAGCAGAGAGATTTCAAAAGCAATGCACTTCATCACCTGACGTGTATCTGATTCCATTTAGGATCTCAGTAACAGCTGCAAATGAATTCCATCAGCATACCAAGATTTCAAGAGCCCCTCTGGAGTCTGCCCAGAATACAAAATACAGCCAACACCCTTGCATTTATTAGCATGATATCTCCCTGAGTGGGTGATGTGAATGTGTGTGACTTGGTGGCTAAAGGCGGAGTTGCACTGCTTAAATTTCTAAGGATTAATTCATTGCGGTCTTGATGTTTGATGAGGCTGGGATGCTTTTAAGCTGGGTAAGGAGAAAGGTTGAGCTCCTACTGGGATTCCATTTTGCAAGCACTTCCTTTCTTTATATTGACAGAGGTGGTTCTACTGCAATGTGTTTTTAGTAAAACTGTCTTTTTATTCAAAAAGCTAGTTGTTTGGGTTTTTCTTTTTCCAGGAAACATTTTTTTCCCATTCAGTTTCAGTGGGATTTACCAAAAGAAGCTAATTCCCTTCTTTTCCGTTTTCTGGGGAGAGACTCAGGGGAGTGAGCATAGGGATTTTAGCGAAGTGTGAATAATAATGCACTGAACTCTTGCCTCTGAAAACCACACAGATGTGTGCTAAGACTCTGATAGGATGGGTTGAAAAAGGATCAGTTTATAGCTGCTGCCTCCCTCTTTTTCCCCTCTTCTTCCCCTTTTCCCATCAGCTTCTGTGTAAATCATCTCCCTCTTCTGACTGTTTTAGGGTTACAGAAGCAGAGGGCCCTCTGGCCTTGCATAGGAGATGCTGAGATCATCATGTCAGCATGAGCTCTCTGGCCAGTATTTCCTCTTGGACTCAAAGACATCTTCTATGGCAAGAGGAACCTGGGAGGAAAATGGATAAGACCAGAAAACATAAGATACTGTCTTGTCCTCTTGATGAGAAAGGGCAGTGGTGCTGGTTGGGGGTAGGGGTGATATGTAGAGGCTGTTTCTTCTTGCACACTTTTAACTTAAGACTCTGTTACAGATCCTGTGGGAGCCACATCAGCCTGTCTCCTGCTCAGCAAATTCTGTACATGAAGGGGTTTTGTTCATTAACTTTTACCTGCCACAGCACTGTCACTTTTTTCTGCCATCCCTGACATCTGGTGGGTGAGATTAGGAGTTAAAAAGGAAGAGAGGTGCTGGTCTGGGAATTCACAGCCCCCTGGTAGGAGAAAGGGAGAGGACTGAGAGCCAGATTAGTACCCTTCTGCTCCAGTAAAACATGTGAAGTACACGAGTGCAGTCTGGGTATAATTGGTATCTTTGGAGCCTTAGCCTAAGGACAACCTTTTTGTCTCTTAAGTGCAATGATTCTAAGTTTTTGCTATATATTCTTGAGTGCTGGTGTCACTGCAACAAAAATGCATATGAAATCAAGATAGCAGGTGTGATGTGCTTTAAGGATCATGGCATTATCCTATTGGAGCAGATGAAAGAGCAGATGGTGTAATTTAAGTCCCCAGGTTCTTTAGGCAAGGTCTGTTGGAGACTTGTACAGTCCTCATATCATTGTAAGGCATGTCATAATGTTAGATTTAACACATGACAATAAAAATGGAAGTCAGAAATCAGAGAAGAAAAATTACAGTATAGAAGTGTCAAATTTGAGAAGCTGGAAGATTTTTTTCTATCTCAATCTATTGTTGTCCTCAAGTGCTGTGTCTTGTACTTACCTTGCCTCTGTTAGAATACTGCTAAGGGTGTTTTTTGCTTTTCAATATGAAGCCATTTTCTATGTAATAATCATGTAGCAGCTTTTATTTTGGAAATGCCTGTCCTTCAAACTGACATTTTCACCCTAATTCAGATCTGGAGATCCTTCCTTGCTGTTATTTTATAGGTGAGAGTTATTGTTGTTCCAGAAGGTGACTGTGATTACTGCTGTTACAAAGATGCAAATAAGGGCAAGGCAGCCTCACTGTATTTTTTCAAGACACGCAGAAATGGAATCTTTGTGGAATAAAATAATCAGAGACAGTGGGAGTGAACAGGAATAGACTCTAGGATGGGGCCTGAGGAAGACTAACACATGGTCTGGGGGAGTTTGAAAACGCAGAGAACCAAAGATGCACATGCGGATGTGTGCATGGAGAGTGTGAGACTGAGAGAGGTGGTGTTGGAAATGACCTGACAGAGCAAGACACAGAGTTCACTGGGAGGAGCAAGCCTACTATGGGTTTTCCCTTTGTTGGTGGAAATAGGACCTTGTGTATATTTTAATCCAGCAGGACCATACATGCATAACATCTTTGCTCATATAACAGTTTTTTCCTAATAGGAACATGGATAGTCCTCTGATAGTGGCATACTGTTTAGGCAAAGTAGGCAACACAGGAAGAATAATGCTCTATTATTTTATAATTTTAAGATTTTTATTAAGGTATTTTTTAATCAGAAAGAAGCAAATATAATTGTTTCTGTTAGGCTTGGTTGTGGCCGTAGGTGGGAATGTGTGTACTTTAGTGTTCATGATACCTATGTGAGGAACTGGCAGAACAGGCAAACTCTGATAAAGGTCTGAAGCAACACTGAGATTTTTATATATTTATTTCATTATTTCCAGCGAAGTTCTGAGGATGAACAGTGGATTTGCTCCCACTGGCTATTCATTCCAGGACTGACCTTGCAAAATTATGTACTTAGACCCGTTGCCTTTGAATTTTTCAGTGATTGAGGGTTAAAGAAATATATGTTAGCTATGGAGCTTGTTGAGAAGATTACCAAATTCACTTAATTAATTCCTATAATAATAAGCTAGTCCATTAGCCTGCAGTGCCACCTAGCCTCCTCATCCTTTGGATAGTAGGGAGTATGGTGTGAATATTTAGAAAGATAAAAACTACTTGGAAAACATACATATAATGATCTTTCCCCCCTTAATTTAAAGATATGATAATTCAATCTCATCAGAAGACTTTAATCAGCAGTCTGAAAGTCGTTGCCCTGATATTAGCCAGTAAGGGGAAAAAAAAACCCAGGGAGAATTAGAGATTATTTTCCTTCAAAATGTTAGTTCCTTGTTCAAAACAAGTATTACTCATAATTTGTAAGCTTTGAGCTTGATAAGGAAGCAGAAAGCTGCTACATGACTATTAAATTTTTTAGCAGTCTGATTCATCTCAAAATGATTCAGAGACTATTGATAGTAGTCCTGTCAGGACTTGCCATCTCTGTGGTGAAGTTGGAGTGGTTAGTGACATACCACTAGTGCTTCGTGACATTTCATAGCATTCACGAGTTAAAAGTATATGAGGTAATGAAGGCAACAAATGAAGTTCTACTGGAATGCTGATATTAGCATCTCTGCTATCTGAAGAAGTCATGCAGGGTTGGCTTCTGTCCTTGGGTGGGTCACAGGGCAGACTGGTGAGGAGAAAAATGGCCCTGGGAAAGGGGAACTAAGGCTCTGCTACCTATCCTGCCCATGCCTGCCTTGGGGAGCCAGGCCTGTTGCTTTCCCATTCCTATTTCTTCCCTTATTCTTTACTGGGTGAGAGGAAATTGGTGTGCTTGGATTTGGAGAGTGGCTACTGCAGGACAGCCATTTGGCTTTGTTTCATGGTGTTGTGGGTTGACCTTGGCCAGATTCTAGGCACCCACTAAAGTTGCTCTGAGCTGGGAGAGGTCACACAGGCAAAACAGACTCAACGTGGGGTTAATACTAAAATTTATTACTAACAGGATAAGATCTAAAGAGTGAGAAATAAAACAGTCTTAGACACACTTTCCACCCACCCCTCCTTCCTTCCATGTTCTCCCTCCTCCCCCCGCAGCAGTGCAGGGAGACAAGTCCACCCCTCAGGCAACAGGTCTTCCAGATCTGCTGTTCTGTAGGTCACTCTTCCATGGGTGCAGGGGGACAGCCTGCTTCATCACGGTCCTCACCACAGTTACAGGGGGGTCCACAGCTCTGAGTCCTTCCCCTGCTCCGTGGGGTCCCTCCCACAGGTAACAGTCCTTGATGGACCTCTCCAACGTGGGTCTACCCCTCAGGCAGTAGTTCTTCCATATCTACTGTCTCGAGGGTCACTTCTCTATGGGGTGCAGGGGGGGCTCTCTGCACCCCGATAGTCCTTCATAGGATGCAGTCCTTTGTAGGGTGAGCTGTACCAATGTGGATCCCCCCCAGGGCCATGAGTCCTACCTGGGAATAACCTGCTCTGGCGTGGATTTTCCTCTCCACAGGCCAAAAGTCTCTTGAAGGACTCCACTCCGTCCTGGGCCTTCCACAGTGGATAACAGCCTTCTTCCATGCATCCATCTGCTCCAGCATGGGCTCAGCTGCACTGTGGCAGGCCGCCACAGCCCAGCTGGCACTGCCAAGAGCAGCACGGGCAGCTCGGCTAGGGTGCCGCTGCCTGCTCCGGGCTAGGTGCTGAGAGGCCCTGGGCTGGGCTGCTGCCGCCACCCACCCTTCCCACCACGGTGGAGGAGGCGGCAGGGCCGTGTGGGAGCTTCGGTCAGCTCTCCCCTGGCTGGAAAATTCTTCTGCACAACAAACTTGTTCTTAAATATGTTATCACAGAGGCGTAATTATGGGTTCTCCCTTGGCCAGCAGCAGGAAGTCCCTCCTGTGGCCAGCTATCATTGGCTTTCCAGGGGAGGAATCTTCTACCAGCTTCTAACCGAAGCCACCCTATGTAGTCCCCCTGCTACCAAAAACCCAGCCACCTCAACCCATAACATTTGGGGAGCCATTGTCCTGGAACTGGAGGAAGAGATTGAGACATTAGTGAGGATGCAGGGTGGGAGCAGCATCCCAAAATCTGGTTGGATGAAGTAGGTTAGTGAAGGGTAAGAAACATGTCATTACATCCCTGAATTCCACAAACTTTGCAATAGGCCTTTGTGCCTCTCCCAGCCTCTCTGAAGAGAGCTGAACCTTCTCCATCACTGTTGCAAGACAGAATTGTTTTCTTCTTACCCTGTGGGTAGTTGGATTCACATTTTTTTGCTCGCTGTTCAGATGATGATCTGAATTCTGTGTTACAGAATTGTTAATAAATGTAAGATGAGTAAAAAATATTAAAGTAATCAATTTCTGACCAATACACTTCCAAGACATCTGTGACAGCTTCTGCCGTCCTAAATAACAAATGTATTTAATCTGAAGCTTTGGGTTTCAGTAGCTCTGTAGAAACAAACACAGCTTTTTGCTTTGGCACAGTTAAACAGAATCTCCCTTCATTTAGACTTGAAAAAGATTAGCAGATACATCCTTTGTGAAAATCTGCAAATGGTGACTAAACATGGGGCTGTTCTCATGATGACAACAAAAATAGGCAGAAAATGGAAAACATGTGCTGTCACAGTCTGCCTTTGTGCAGTGGGCTTATTTGTCATTGCCAAGTAAGACCACAAACTAAGCTCAACGAATGTAGGTGGGATGGGATGCTGCTATTGGTTTTCTTGGTATGGATTTCAGTTTACATTATAACAGTATTCAAAAACATTGGTAGCCAGATTATGCCATGTGTAGCACAGAAGGCTTATGATAATTTGAGGGTGGGAGTAATGCGAGGGAAAAAAAAAAATCTATTGAGTTTCATCTCCAAATCCTGCTAGATTTTCATCTTTATCAGCAGACTTTCTTTCACTGTTTGAATATCCTTTTAGATGTGAACAGTTTTGTTTGAGAAGGCACCATGGTGGGTTTTGGCTTGACTGAAAGAGTTGCTTGAGCAGTGTACACGTGTCTAATGGTTAGGCACAGCCTGTTTGCTTAAACAGATTACATGAAGGGGACTGTTAGAGCCCTCCGAGTATGTCTTACAGAATATATTGGGTTAAACAAAACCCATCACTAAGCCTTGTAAAGCCTTAAAAAGCTGTCCATATTCAGAGATCCAGTGAATCAACGCAAAGGTCTAACCCTTATTGTTCTGAGGGAGTGAACTTCCCAGTCTCTGTGTCTAACCAAATGAGGGACGAGGTACTTCTGGGGAGTTAGGGAGCTACCATCTTTACTTAGTCATAGATCAATAGCTCACTCTTTAACAGAGGTTTTTGAGTGAAGGGTTAAAACTAGTAAAAAATGAACTAGCTAAGGCTGGCATGGTTGTACCTATGGTGGTCATAGTCTTGAATTTATCAAAAGGCACTTGTGGATGCACCTGCCATCAGATGTGGTGTTTGGCGTGTTGTTCTAGAAGCTAAAAGGCTCCTTTTAGAGTTGTTAGAATGCTATAATAGCCCCAGAGAATTGCAGCATGCTATTGTATCTGCTGGCTAATCATCCAACATGAATGGTATGTAAAATAAGAAAAGGGAATTAAATGTTAGTATTCTGGAAAGAAAAAGTAACCAACCACAGTTGATTTGTAAGGAAATTCATACAATCAAAGATGACTGGAGCACCTGTAATTACTAATCACTGCTATCAAGCTGTAAAGATTAGCTTGCAAGTTGCATTTTATCCTACTTTGAACATACAATTTTAAAAATTGATGGAAAAGTTAAAAATTAGAACCAGTTTTGAAATACTTTCAATACTTTTTTTTAATCTTTTTTTAATTTCCTCTATGTTCAGGTTCTATGAAAGGACTGCAAAGAGAGGTTTAGGTATAGGATAAGGAATATCTAAATTCTCTGAATAAGTTGTGATGAGTATATGCATCTCTTTAATCAATATCCTGTACCACCACCTTTGATCATTTTTCTAGAATGACTGGAATGCAGCTATGATGCAGCTGCAGAACATGATACTCAGCAGATAAGCTGTTTGACTGAAGTCTGGTCACTTTGCTTCCCCATACCTCTGTGACATGGGATTAATGATGTATCTTTTCTCGTGCCATTTACCTATCAATCGCATCTCTTAAATTACCACCTTTCATTGATTAACTGCACTCCCCTCCTATGTGTTCATATAGTGTCCAACACATGTCCCTGCCCCCGCCCTGCAGCTTCTGAATATTATTATAACATAATGCAAATAAATAATCAGAAGATGTTGCTGGTGGAAAAACCCTCTGAAACTAAGCCTGCTTTGCTCCTCAGGTATACAACACAAATTCCTGTTACTGTGTTCTGTCCCTTTTAACTGCATCCATTGGCTGCTTTTGACCCATGATTGTTTGTGCTGTGAATTTTTAATAGCAATAATAACAACAACAACTACTTGCCTAATCCTTAGCATAAGAATGAGCGGGAATGTTCAGCTTTTTCATCCCAGGTTCCAGGTTGAAAGTCTCTATGTACATTGCTTGCCTCTCAGTTGACAGTGTTGCTTTATGTAAACAGAGGAGATAGTCCTGTACTCCCTGGGGCCTCTCCATGGCCCAGGAGCACCATTTCAGCCCAGCCTGGGGTCACAAATCCCTGCCCTGGTGACGTTGGTAGGGTGCTGGTCTCTGACTCTGCCTGGCTGGGCCCAGCCCAAGGGCTGATGTCCTGGCTTGACCTTAGACCTGCCTTATCATTATGAACTTGCCTGGTGATCTGGACTCTTGGCTGAATGTGGTGGCCATCTCCAGGTCTGCCCTGCACACCTTGCTCATGGGCTGTAGGCCAGAGCCCTAGATAGTGAAGTCCCTGCCCTGCCAGCCATGTTAGGAGCTGCCAGCCTTCATTGCTTCCTGACAAACAGCTTCAGAGTAGAAAGTTGCAGAGTGTAGCTGCAATGAAAAGGGAGACAAAATGCAAAATCAGGATTGACTCAATTCAATGTAAATATCAATTATTCCCCCGTCTACTAACACATGCCTAGCTTTCAGCTACAAATCCCCACAGTCTTGAAGAAAATATTTTAAATGATTGAGGTAATCCAATTTGGCTGTTTTTCTTTCTCTTTTTGGTGCAATATGAAGTTAAATATTTCACGTGTTGCCTTACATAGGGCAAAGCATTGCTGGCATCCTATGCTGATTTTCTTTCCCCATTTTTTCCCATAGCCCATGCTCAATTCAAATCCTTGGTATATGCAAGTGTCTTGGATAGAAGTGAGATAAAATTCTTTCGATCAAAATACCTCCTCTCACATTCTTGGAATGAGGCTACAAAGCTCCAGTACCTGTCCAGGTGGTGATTTATTGCTATAGATGGAAGAACAACGTAGCAACTCCCTTTACATTCTCAAAGCAGGGAGACAAGTCTCAAAGACCTGAAAAAATTCTCAAAGACCTGAAAAAATATTGTCTCTAGTTTTTAAAAGGTGATTTTATACCTCTTTTAAAAAGGATAGTCTTGACTAATGTACTCAGAATGGGATAATAATGACAACTTGACATGGGTGGAAGCACTTTATACAATTCAAAATGACAAGTTGTCAAAAAATATAATGGACACCCAGGGGTGGTGTACCTAATGTGGAGACACAACCATTAAATGTCTTGAAGTTTAAACTGGGCAGCCCCACTGTGAAATGTGCTTGAAAGCCCCATTGTCTGCTGGGTGGCTACTGAGGCTTTGAAAGCGCATGAGGGTAAATTAAGGAAAGGTGTTTATTTAAACTAGAATTCCTGAATAGCAACACAGGTAGACAAACTCGAAGATAGACCACCACCTCTAATCTAGCCATTATTTCTCTCTTGCACTGCTGTTCTTTTGTTCTTGCCCCCAGTGGAATGTCACAGCTCTGTTTACAGTGCCCAGCGATGCCACTTTTGTGACTGGGGCCTGGAGAAGTTGGCTGAAGTTCTCAGCTACTGACTGCTTTGGTTAATGTACCAGGTAATTCCTGAAGGTTGTAACTGATTCTTGTTTTTTTAGTCCATGTTGGGTGGTAGCACTGTTTTCCTTTTAACCCTTTTCACCTCTTTCTTAATCAAAGAATTCATGTAAGACCACGCTGTCTCCTTTAGACACTGATCCTTGAAGATGCACACAGACTTATTCCATGAATAGTAAGTGGGAATGATCACAATTAAACTCAAATACATTAATCCCTTGTAAGGGAGTGCTAAGAATGTGGAGAATCTGAGAAAATGCAAGCTTGCAACAGGCTGCTTAACTGTGAATGAAAGTCTTGTCTAGCTTTAGGGATGTGTATGGAAAAAATGTGTGTGTCTGCTATGTCCTAAAAGCAACATAAGTGTTTAAAAGAAGAATTCAAAACAGAACCCAAAGCACTAGTTCCAGCTGCTTTAACCAGTAGTAAGAAGAATCTCCCTTACCCTCTGTATTTGCAATTCATTTAAATGTTAATGTTTTTATAGGGCAAGATATGGATTCTCGTGCCTGTAGGCAGTGTGGTTATCTGCAGGATTGTACTTATGCACCTGAAATAGAGCAGCTCACTTTCTTGACTGTTATCAGCCTGAGCTGTTGCTGAAACACTTCAACACAGTCCAAAGCAAACTAAGCCTTGTGAAGAGTTTATGTGACTGTTAAACATCTCATATTAATGAGCTGTTTGTATTCAGACCGATCCCTTCTACCTGGAGTTAGAATAAGTCACCTAGAATAGAATGGGGTAAAAAAGGAACTTTCAATGGATCACTGAAACACTGGAGGCTAAGTCACCATGTGGAAAAACTTCTTTCTGTGAAGGGGAAGAAAAGGGAGCTTGGAGCAATGACATTTGTAATGTAGGTCTCCCAGTTGCTTCAAGTTAGAGGGAGTGAATCCAGATCTTAATGTGCAAGTTACATTTACTGTCTCTCCTGCAGCAAAAGTCCTTTAAATAACAAATGTCTACAGGCAAAACATCTAAGCTTGTGGCTGACTGTCATCTTTCCCAAATCCTAAGTATTTATATATGTCTGTCTCTGGAAGGTGTATCTGGTTTAAGTCTCTAATTTGTTTTAGTGAACTCTGGGCATAGCAGTCATTGGAGTTAATTTAGCAAGTAAGCATGTGGACAAGTGTGGAAAGAGCTTGTAATGCTGCTTTTCAAGTTACATCGGTTAGTCTAGTATCAGCTGTTCCCTCTCCTTTCAAGTCTCCTTAAAACATCACCATCACTAGAGCAGGACACATACAAAAGTGACAATCTCAGAGTATTTGTGAAAGTTTAGTAGGAACCCTCTGGGATTCAGTAGGAGGTTTGTCTTACAAGTTAGGGCATGAGTGATTGCAGAGGGAGCTTTTCATTGCTCCGTAGCCTTTAAAATGAAATGGGGACTCAGTCTATCCTCTGAGGAATATCTGGACTCTGAGATGGTAGGGAGGAGAAAGTGCCTTTTCTCTTCTGCACAAACAGCTTCTTCAGCCCCAGGCTGCTCAGACAGATGGTTAATGGCATCCAACAGTTTGAGTTGGTGGGCTGGAGAACTGTGGGGGGAGGGAAGTCAGGGTGCTGGTCAAGCCCCTGTTCCATGTGTGTGGAATTGCCTTAGCCCACCCATGGAATTACTAGTCCAGGTGAAACGACTGTACTGGAGTCCCTGCCACATTGCATACCTTCATGCCTAGGCCTGAACTGTGGCTTTGCTCTTTCAAAATGCAAATCCATACAGTTAGGGCAAAGCAGTTCTGGATCTCCTTTGGCAATATCCGGAAGAAAAGTTTTATGTCTGACTCTGTTGGGCTGGCACTCAGCTATGCAGGACATGGGCTCACTTCCCTTTCATGCTGCCTGCCTTCACAAGAAATCCTCCTGCACACCGTGTAACAAGTCTTTTACGAGACTGCAGCTCTATGGTATTGTCTTTCCGGTCCTGACAAAGGGAGGTGAGCCCTTCTCCGGGACGGGATGCAGCTGAAGACAGGGCTGAGGCATGCTGGGCTTTGCTGATGTAACGGGCTCCCTGCAATTTTCATTCAGATCTGGTTGGCTGTGAGCTGGCAGAGAGCCTCAGCCTCAGATACGCCTCCAACTCAGATGAGGTCATCCCTGCATTTTTTTGGGTTTTTTTGGGTTTTTTTTCACTTGAGAAGTCTGTCGTGTATGAACGTGTAAGGTCAGAGTGCTAATTGCCACACCACTGCAAATCTCTGGATATAGAAACCCTCTTTCTCCCTCTCAGCTGCACCGTCTCCCAGCACCATCTCAAACCCTGCTCTCCCTTTAAAGAGAGAGGAGGAGCAAATTGAAGATGAATTTACCGCAGTGCATTTTATAATTAATTCTCGCATCCAGGTCAGAGGGGAGTGTTTGCTGGCAAGACATTGCAGAGCTGCCCGGTCCCAACATGACTGTAAAGTAGCTCCAGGACGGAAAAAACTCCAGAACCTGCTGCTGCCAGAAGCGAAACTACTCGCCCTGCCCAGTCGTTTCGTCCCTTCCCCGCCCTCCCACCGTGTGCCATGCAGCGATGCATCCAGCCAGCAGAGGACGGGGTAGGTCCCCATGGCTGTCAGTCAGTAGAGGCTGCCCAGCTCGGGACGAGCTGATCGTGAAATAAGGACTGGCCCTGCGGAGAGCAGAGCACACAGAGCTGGCTTACCCAGCCCCGGCCCCCTGGAAGCCTGGAAGCATCGCCCGCTCGGCATCCTCCTTCCTCCAGCCCCAACGCCGAGTAATCCCGCGTCGTCTCCCGCGGAGAACTGCCTACTAACTTCGGCGCCGACGCCAGGTCTGCCTGCACGCCGTGGGCAGGATGGGGGTTGCGGCATCCCCTCTGTGCCCCGGGGGCAGCCAGCCCCCTCCTCTGCCCCCTCCCACCGCTGAGCCCCGCGCTGGAGCCCCTTTGGCACAGCCTCTTCACCATGTCCTGCCGGCGGCGGAGAGACCGCAAAGGAGAGTCTGAGCAGGGATCAACCTCAGCACCGCGGACAGATCCCGGCTCTGGACGGACCTATCCCGGTACCGCGGACAGATTCCGGCTCCGGGAAGATCAACCGCAGTACCGCGGACAGATCCCGGCTCGGACGGACCGATCGCAGCACCGCGGACAGATCCCGAGGTGGCTCCGGGCTCCGGCGGCGGGAGGAGGGACCTCGGCGCCCGCTCCGGCCCCGCTCCGTGCCTTGGAGCCCAGAGCTATTGCGTCGTGCTGGCAGCCCGCTGCGGTAGCAGCCTGCCGCTCTGCCGAGAAAGCCCCCCGCACACACTGCCCCCCGCCTTGCTCACGGTGCCAGAAGAGGGCTTATATTTGGGCTCAGAATCTGTCTTCTGTGGATCGGGATTTACAAGCTTGGACGGTGCCTGGTTACAGTGGTGTATGAGTCTACTGACCCCAAGGTGCGCTACAGAGTTAGAAAGAAACCTTGGATCTGTCACGCCGTGGAAGGCTAAAATAAACCCTATACAACCAGCAAACCCAACTCAACCCTTACTGCCTCCCTCCAACCAACTTTACACACACATACACATACCAGTGAGAATTCTCTCCTTTCCTCCTCCCTCCACACTCCTTCCTTCGGCACGACTGTAGGATGAGGCATTTCCCTCTATCTGGCTCAGGGTGAAAGCATATCCTGGGGCATCAACACACATCTGGCAGGGACTGAAAGGTTTTAATCCAGCCTCTGCTGCAGTCAACAATGGCAAATGAACCAGTGATTCTGAATGTTTATGACATGGTGAGTATGAAACTGTACTGATTGAGGGGACAGTGGGGCTGGGTGGGTGTTCATGCTTGGAGGCAGGCATTGTACAAAGAGTAGCCAAGCACAGATCCCCAAAGAGGCTGATTCCCTGCCCCACCTTCCCCTCCCCGGCCCAAACTCCTCATCCAAGCATGTCATATCAGAGATGATGCTGACCCCAGCTTTTTTGGTTGTTTAGCATATTGGACCAGATTACAGGTATTATGCTCGATTTTCTGTAGGATCTTTCAGGAGCAGCACTGGGTGAGGAGAGTACTTTTTATTTTCCAGTGCCCCAGTTAAGGAAGGAAATGTGATCACCTCTGTCTTTGCTGGAGATAATTGTTCTTTAATTTTAAGTGAGCAAGCACTACCATGCTGTAGGGAAGGAGCCAGGATTTCATCTAGGGAGAAGAAACAGCTGTAGAATTGCAATAAGGACGTAGTTTCTAGGCTAATAATATGGATCAATCCCTCACATGCATAAGAATGTAGTTAATCATTTTCTCTAAAGGTTAATTGCAACAACAGGACTAAGAAATTGTCTCGTGAAGTTTCAGCACAGAGAGGAGCACAGGCACATGCTGCTGGGCAATATTTCCTGAAAGTTCACAGGATAGCAAGTTGTTTTCCTTGACCTTTTCTTGCAAAGGGGAATGTGAGTGGGTGTTATCTGTGCTAACAAATCAGAAGGTCCAAATCTTGGCACAAGCCTCCAAAGAGAAGAAAGCTTGGCACAACCTATTTGCTTGGTGGTCTGACAGAAAGTCAGGAGAGGCGTGTTCAGATGAAGAGCATTTTGATGATTGTGTACTTTATCTTTGTTTTTTGTTTACCAACTAATGATTAAAAAAAAAAAAGAGAAAAAAAAAGTAATTTTCAGATCTTCCACAAATTTAGTGAACTTTTCTGGGGAAAATACAACCTTATAAGGCCTCGTGCTGACTGAGCTCTAAATATCCAGCTCCAGACCTTTAAGATTACAGCATACATTTGCTTTTTATCATCAGGCAGTGACAACTTTTATCAGGAAGCCCACAGAATAGTGTGGGTTTCCCTGTAGGGGGAATAGACACCAAAGAGATAAGGAGTGGGTTGCTGTAAAAGTCAAACCTCTTCTTATCACAAAGATTAAGGGATCTTTTCAGGACTAAAACAGGTGGGTTGCTTTCTGAGGGAAGAGTGAGTGGTAAGGCCTGTTCAGGTGTGTGTCTGCTCTGAGGGACAGTCCAAAAAGCACAACTACAATGAACTGAAGCCACCTCTTCCAGTGCTATTATTGGTAAAATTGAGCAAGCTGATGTAAAATCCTTCCCCAGACTTTGGTCTTGAGTGTTTAAAGATCAATTGCTTGGCAGCCTGAACTGTGAACTCCCGCAAGCTGTCCTTCAACCAACAGGTCTGGTAACCCAAGTAAGTGGTAGCTAGTGCTTGATAACAAGGGACTGGCATTGCAAATGCACACACAGGAGTTTATCATTAATACTTTGAGGAAAATAAAGGAGTTGTGTTGTCCTTTTATAATATCCCCTCTCTTCCTTGCAATTTTTTAGTTTGTTCTGCAATAAACTATAGTCTGAACTTTCCTCTCTCAGCCACGGTTGATCCGCCCAAATCAGTGAATATTTCACTACTGAAAGAGATCCAAATACTGCATGGGTATCATCTTTACCTTTTTATGTTTGATTGACACCAAAGATCAGCCCAAAGGAATTATGGAAGAAGGGGCTTGCTGATCATGGTCACTGTGTTCTGAGATGGAACACAGTGAACTGAATTGCAGTCATCATTTTAATTCAGACTAAGTAGTTTTTGCTGCTTAGCAAACCATGAAAACCTTCATGTGTGAGTACTAACTCCATGGGTTAACCAGTGTGTACACAGAAACTGTTCAATTTTCATATAGACAACCTGGTTTGACTATCACTGAGTCACCTGTAGCTCACATCCTACATTATGACTATTGAGGCAACATGCTTTTTCATTGTTGCTATGATTTTAACACCACGAAGTCTGGAATGTAGCTATGCAAAATCTGCACTTTATTACACTGGTGGGGAATCATGGGGAAACTGGGAAATGAGCACATTTGCTTGAATAACTGTTGGAAAATTGGCCTAAATGGAAAAAAACCCAACAACAACAAAAAAGACAGCTGGGGACAACAATTAACTGGATGTAAAGCTCTGCTTTCCTGACAAAGAACATGACCCCCATTTGGCATCTGGAAGCACTTACACTGCAGGAAAACTTATCCTTAGGGCAGAAGTTCAATTATGGGCTTTGTGCAGCTATGAAATACCCGCTCTGTGTAGTCTTGTGTATTCAAAGATTATAGTAATTTATCCTTTTACCCATTGGATATGTACCAGGCTTCTTTAGGAAAAAAAGTGCTGCTATTTAATGAGGTGTTTTGCACAAATAGCTGAAGCAGGTAGATCTATTCGTAGACTTATTTTCTTCAGCATAAAATAATGGAGCAAAAATCACTGGGTATTCCTAGCGTTCAGAATATTCTCATCAAAAGCAAACTTTCCTCACCCTCAGCACACTGGGTGGTCATATCCTATTCTATCTCTTGCCAAAGACCTTGTACAAGCTTGTATGGACTTGTGAACTTGCAAAATGGACAGAGCAGGAGAACTTTGCTGATCAACTAGGACATTTTAAAGAGTAGATATGCAGGATATTGAACTCTGATTTAATGTGTAAGTGTGAATACAGAATATGGATCAGAGGTTTGATCATGGGTATACCTCTTTCCCAGTCTGAATCCCAGTCCAGCTCTTGCATGGACTCTAAGCCAACTTCTGGTTGGAAACCTGCAAGAAATAACTGGATCTATAAAATCTGTGGCAGAGTTTGCTCTGATCAGTCAGTTATCACTTTTACTTCAGAAGGACAAATCAAATTCCCTTTCATAACTTGTAATTCTCTTCCCTCTGGTCTGCATCAATAAGCTGTTTATCATGGAACACATCTTAGATTATGGGGTTGACTTTCTTAGGCAGGATATCATCCTGTTTCCTCATCACTTTAAGTCTTTGTGGCTTACTTTGGAATAGTTTGCCTAATCACTGTACATTAATAAATGTTGCCTATTTAAATCAGGCAGAAGAGTAACTGCAATTATTGCCTGGGTTTTAATCTTTAACAAGCAAGCTAAACACATTCCACTAAAAATAGTTTACTTGGCAGAGATTCAAGTTGGGGGCTCGGATAATATTTCCAGCTTATTGCATAGCACATTCATGCTATCATATTAAAAGCAAAGATATTCATATCACTGTTGTCCCTCTTTTATTACAGCTAAAGTTGTCCTGAATTTCCACTGTCTTTGCAGCTGATAATATATAAACCAGTCATTTTGATCTACTGGCGTTTTTTTTTTTTGCTTACTCTTTCTGCTGGGGAAAATGAACCCCTGAGATGTGCTGTAGAGGAGAATGAGAGCCCTGGTCAGCACAGAGCCAGGGAGCAATGATGTAGGGTCTATTTAAAAGGGGGTGTGTGTCTCTTTCTCAGCCTTGTCCCACTGTTATTCCATGTCATCCCATCTGGAGTGAATGAGAGGGAAATAAGATTCAAGTCACTGTAGTTGGACCGACTCTGAGATTTTCCCCTGTGACTTCAATTTCAGAAAGGTAACAAAAATGTAAATATTTATAATGGTCCTCCCATGTTCTTTCAGTTCTTTATATAATTTATATCATTTGCCTGCTAAATGGCCAAAGGCTGATAGTGATGGCAAAGGATGGCCCTGCAGCTGACTGACTGGTGTCTCTCTTGCTTCACTGATCAGTGTGTGATGGTGCCATTGGTTTGATTTCTCCATCACACCACAGAGTGGATCATCCAAGTGGCCCTGAAAGAAAAACAAACACAATAGCATTCTTGAATTCACAGCGGTGATAAAGGCCTCTGTTTTGGTTTTGTGATATTATGGCAAGCAGCCTATGTTTGAAGAAGGGGTGGCATTTTGGGTTGAGGATATAAAAGCTAAAAGTTATGCATATAGTTTCTGAGAGTCTCTGCAGAGAAGAGGACACACCAGCTATCTCTGAGGAAAGGCATAAAGCTAGGGGGTCGGTATGGCCACAGAATAATTGCATAAAACTTTAGTACTTTAAGCCAGTTTCTCTGATACAAAATAGTAGTATGGAGGAAGGAGTTACTTTTCCTTTTGCACTTTTCAGCTCTATCATTTTCAGCAATTTGCTCATATATGATTTGGAGGTGATGACCTGTGTGTACCATTGAAAACCAGCATAGACTTACCATCCTAGCATCCCTTTTGGGCTTCCTATGCAATGGAAAAGAGAGAGTGAGACTTGGCCTCTCCAGCAGAATGCTTTAGGACTGAAGGAATAGATATTCTTTTTACCTCTAGCTTCAGTATATAAGGAGCCTTTGAGTCTATTATAGAAGTAGCAACAAAATTGCAAGCACTAGCACTTCATTCTGTGAAATAATTGTTTTAAGCACTGACTAGATCATGGAGCATGTTATTATCTCTTTGGAGCAAAGAACAAGTCTAGTTACTCAGAAAAATGTCAACATGTTTCTGCTTACTGTACGTAAAGGTCTCCAATGCTCTCAGCTCGCTTAGTCAGAAGAGTGAAAAATCCTAGTGCAGGTAGTGGACCCACCTCTGCTACTTGTTAGTTGTTTCTGAGCTGCTCTGTGTGGAGAAGCACAGCATCTCCTGACTCTTTTTGGTATTCCAGGAAGCCATATGGAAAGCAAGGGAACTTTTTTGTCAAGTATGTTGATAGCTGTGAAGTTTCTTGCTGTGATGAGCTGAAGAGATGCTGTAAGTCAATTGAAGAACTTGTGGTCCTGAAAGAGTAGGTGATGGAAAGTCACTAGGGTTTCTTCTTTCTTTTTCTTCCTTCATGTGTTGGCCGAAGTGAATGTATTTAACAAATAGAGAGCAAAAGCCAAAATATTGCCTTTGGGAGATTTTAATTAAAGTCTAACAACACATGGACACACAGACACACAGACATACACACACACACATATATATACATACACATTAAATGAAATGTTTTGACTCTCCTTAAAATATTTACCAGTCATCTCTATCCAAAATTATTTGCCAAATCTGAATCATTTTAGTTCTCCAAAACACACTGTTCACTCGAAAGTTTGTCATGTTCTTGGAAGAGCTTGGTAGGTGTATCATACTCTTATTTATTCTGTGGCCAGTCACAAAACTCAAGAATTTCCTCTTTCATGAATAAGGATTGGCTAAGGAAGATCTGGGGTGTTTTAATCTTCTTCACAGGCTTGTTGTGGGGGTCAGCTCAAAGATAAATCCTTAAATTCCTGAAAGAAAAGGGGAAGATTTTAACCTTGGAGTTTTACTTTATCACTGACTCTTCATTTATCCAGAGCTTTATTCATTCTGCTGTCTTCAAGTCATATCAAGTACAGGGTACCGTATAACAAAACAAAATGGTGAGATAACAGGTGCCCAGTGCCTGGAAATGGGTTCCCACAGTGCTATAGTATGTCCGACATAAGTGCTAAACAATCTTTTTTTCCAAGAGTAGTCAAACATAGTGTTACTCAAAAGTGGTAGTGTGAAGGATCAGGTAGACCTCAGATGCTTGTTTTATGCACCTTCCTAGAGCTTTGAGTAGGCCTTCTGTGCTGTTTTCTGGTTTGCTTTGTTGTGTTTGTTTGTTTGAAGGACTGAGTTTAGACTATTAGATTATCTGTATGCTGCACAGTAGGTTCAGGATTCATAATCACTCAGGTATCATACTTTCTATTATGGGCCCAAAAACTCTCTGGGAAGGCTCTTGGTTAAAGGGCAGAGAGACTACATAGACCACTGCTGCAAATGAGAGAGGAGGCAGAAAAAGCTGCTTTCACTGGTTGTCAACAGAGTCCTGAGCCCAAGATATGAAAGGTCTGTCCAGACTGCTTCAGTTTTCTTGGATGCAACATTTCCCACTGCAAATGGTCTTGACTTTGGAAAAAAATATGAACAATTTTTTTAAAAAAGGTGTTATGGCAAGTCTGATGGCAGTACATGAGAGGTTTCAAATAAATTAGGCTGAGATGCCTGGCAGTGTGCGCCAGTGAGGAAAACTAGGCTTTGTTTCTGGTCTTCTTTTCCTCCTAGACTGCATCAATTTAATTTGACTGACAACAGGCTGACCTCAGGCAGGATAGTCACAGATTGGGATTGCTCCCTTGCCCTACTTGAACTCAGAAGCAGAGGGAAAAGGAAAGCAGTTTGGTGATGCTGAGCGCTGTGTTATAGTCAGTGCCTGCTTCAAGCCTGTGAGAAGATGATGAAATGCAACTAGACATCTCTTCTCTCTTGTGTCTTTGGACAGAGGAAGTCAATTGGAGGAAGAAAAGATTAAAAAAACTAATACACTGAGCTGCAGCTGAGTCCATTCCTTCAAGAAGAAGGAATCCAAACATGTCAACTGATTTAAATCAACTGAGAAGCTAAAGAGTAAGTGGCATGGCCTGGGTTAATAAGTCCTGCAATGAAGTGTGCCCATTTATGCATAAGAAGTGGATTTTTGTTGTCTTAGCAACAACCTGGAGATGTGTTATCCATCAGGGGAACAGTCTGTTTTAATGTTGTCAGTGTGACAAGCTGACTACCTGTCCATGTTACTGCAGATCTTCTCCTGCACTGCAGTCTTGTAGCTGGCGACTGTATGCTTATGCATGAGATGTTGTAAGAGCTGTCTCTTGACTGTACATGGGTCATTGCTATCTCTGGCTACAGCATTTATCCTATCAACAAGCTCACTGAACCATTGCTCTGTTGCCCAGTGGACTGAGTTGAACTGACTCATCCAGGGCAATACAGGAGTTGTCACTTCTCCTAGTCCTGCATGCCTTAGGAAAACTGCTCCACAACATGCTCTCCTTTACATCAGCAAATATAAGAAACTCGTGTGAGTGAGGAGATCCAGGAAAGCTAACACAATGTAAAAAAATGTGTGAACTCTGCTTCTGGAGCAAAGCTTCTCAGCTTTGCTTCTCAGCTGTCATTAGCTTACAGTTCCCACATCAGTACTCTTGAGTCAGTTCCTGCAGATGACAATCTGACAGTGTCTCTAAAGCACTCATTTCAAGGCAGCCTGAACTCTTGAGGAGTCAGGATTCTTATGGCCAGGATTTCAGGTGTAAACCTAGGGGCTCAAAGTAAGGTCAGCTCTAAGAGATACAGAAGATATAGAGATACTTTTACTGCTACTGGAAGTTGTCCTTTAACTCTATCTACAGGCAAAGGCACAATCCCCTGGCCTGGCTCTGAGCAGCTCTGAGAGAAATGATTGTTTCCTCTTGAAAGCATATGGAAGCTGGTTTCCAGTGATTTTTCTCTGGTGCTTTTTGGGCTTTCCCCTTATAGCAAGGCACAATTCTTTTAGAACATGACACTTTTGTCAGCAAGATTTAGCCTCTGGCTCACTTTGCTGTCAAGGTTCCTAATGTTACTTGGCTGTTCTTTAAAACAAACAAACAAACCCCTAAACCAAACAAACCCCTCTTGGCATTGATGAAAGCTGATGTATTGATAGTACTGGAAACTGTCACTCTCCTAACAAATAAGTTTATGCTAGCAGTAGCAAAACAGACCCTTCTGCCTTTTTTACCTTGTCCCTGGTGTGTAGGTTGAGCTGCTCTGGTGGTGTGGCTCAGCTGGTCATCCAGCTTCCTACTCAGAAGCCCAGAGGGACTAAGTTGTACATACACTGGGAGCTTCTGCAAGGGAGAGCTGAGCATTAGTGGTAGAAGCAGAGCTACTAAGTTGGAACAAATGTCAGATCCATTTCTAAGTGTGATGATAGGCAGGTATATAGTTGTGCATTAGTGCAATGAACTGAATTTAAATGGGTGTCTTAGTGCTGAAAGCTATGTTGGTGACCTGAGTTGCCCTTATTCTAATTTTCTGTTGGTTTCAGTCTCTCTTGTTCCCGTCATTATGCCAAGATGACGTAGCTGAAGCTGGGGAGGGAGGCAGAGACCAATCAATACATAAAATCTATATTTCTGCTGGGGAAGAAAAGAAACAAAATTCACAAGTCTAATGATTCTTTCTCTAACAAATGGACTCAAACTGTTAGGAAAGAAAAAAAACACTGGATGTTCTTGAGTGTGAAAGATCCAGAGCAGAGAAAGTAGGTATCTTCTTACTTCAGAGCTTTATCTATCAGCATGTGAATCTGTGAGACTTCTTATCTCAGAAAAAAAATATGAGGCTACATCCTAAGATTGGAACATGGTTTTAATTGGTAACTTAATTTTTAAGCAATTAATCTTAAGGTGTCTGGAAACATAATGATGAGGGAAGAATAAATGCTGGGAGTTACAAATGATCTCTGATAGGTAAGAATGGTGATCTGCAGAAGCGTCTGATGCTAGAAATGCTGAAAGCATTTTAGCCTGTGTAGTGCCTTCATTGAGTGTGTCAACAATGGGTTGAATGCCATGTGACTCCTGGCAGATCCACATCTCTGGGAAAGGAAGGATCTGGCACAGTGTAAGCTCTATTGATAATGTGGTTTGTTGAACTTTCAACTGTGCATCTGTTACTGTGCTTTCCATGAGGTCATGCTTAAATCCATGAGGAACTATCAACCCCTTTGCTGTTCTCTTCAATATCTTCTACTAGTGATTTATTTATACTGGATACTCATGCAAGAAAAAAGGCTTCCTAGATGCTGGTTGCTGCCTCAGGGTTTAGAATGCATGAGGAGCCCAGTGTAGCCTTCCAGAGTGAATTATAGGCTTTGCTATAGGTTATCTTTTGCTAGGTACAAAATGTTCTAGACATCTGTTCTTGGCTTATCTATGTGTCTTGCTCTGTTTGGAACTACTTGGAGCTGATGGTTTTATAATTGCCCCATA
This sequence comes from Corapipo altera, assembly GCF_003945725.1. Lineage (NCBI taxonomy): Eukaryota > Metazoa > Chordata > Aves > Passeriformes > Pipridae > Corapipo > Corapipo altera. The sequence goes on along the minus strand of NW_020884885.1, from coordinate 4,894,686 downwards.
TTTGTCATTTCTCCCAGCCCTGGATTAGCCTGGTGAGTGTGAGAAGTGACAGAAAGAGAGGAGCAAGAGGTTAAGCATGGTACTACTCTGATAAATCATCACCTTTGTCATTAATCTGTATTCTTGGGCAGCACCTGGGGCATGAGCCTCAGCAGTATGCTTCTAGTTGCATAGGAGGCCTAGGTTGTAGGTATTTTCAGGCAAGGCTGAGGTGCTTTCTTAGCAAATCACTTATCTAAAAAATGAAAGGCTCTACTAGCTGCCTAAGCACAGATATCAAAAGATATTTTAGGATATCCATCTGATCTCTGGATTCCTCTCCGGAAAGGTCGAGCTATTTTCCCTCATTGATTCTCTTTCATAGCTATCAAGTTTGCAGAGATGTCTTGACTATTTTAGGGCATTTGAGATGGCATGACATACCCAGAGGTTCTGACATGAGTGCTGCTTATGGGCTGGGGGAGTAACAGTACTAGTTCTGCATTTGACTTCTACCACTTACTGTGCTGATGCATTTGGAGGTTAAAATCCCTGAGGGATTCAAACACAACTGCCGCTTCACATAGGTCTGCCAGAGAAGCAGACAGTGGGATTTGGTTGTTCTGGGTCTCTTGTGTGAAAACATTTAGGTTTTGTTTGAAATACTCAGCAGAAGAGTGGATGTTTCCAGTGGATCCTGGCCGTTCCAGGAGGTTGTCCAGGCTGGAGCCAAGCAATAGTGCTACTCACACTTGTTCTCTGGCCCGCTGAATATACATTTTATATGAAAGAAATCTATTATTTACTTTATATGACTCTAAAGCTGCTTCACCAGGAAGGAATGAGAAGGCCTGACTCCAGCTACACTATGATGGGGTGGCCAGGCTGCTTTCCTCTGAGGCAGGTGGAGAGTCAAACCCCCTCTGGCCGGCTGAGGTGGTCAGAAAGTTGGTCTGTATCCTCCCAGACAAGTGTCTAGGCTCCTGGTTATCAGGTACAAGCAGAAAGCACTTGTTCCTCCTGGGAAATAGAGGCCAACCTTGCTCTTCCCTCCTCCTATATGTTTGTTTTCAATCAGGGAATTTTTAGACCGATGTCAGGCTTTGTTGCCCTGAGAGGATCTCTACCCCTTTCCTCCTTATGTGTCTACCTAACCTGGAGAGTCAGTTACTTGTGCAGCTTTTTTTCTGAGTCTGTCCCAGCACTCATACAAGGGCTAGTATGTCTTTAGAGCAACCCTGTGTTGGAGACATTGTGGAAAGGTGGGAAGGCAGCGCTGGAGGTTTTCATATCTGTGGAGGCTGGAGCTAAAAATGCATGTCCCAGGCTGAAATCCACCCACCATCTGTCTCCAGTTCTAACATTCATTGTTCTTGATTGCAGTGCCATTTGCTGTACTTTTGTTCACTCTAATTTTTATGGCTGCTCGTTTTCCAAGACAGCTGGCTATCTTCTCTTTGACAGTTCTTTGGGATGTGGAACAGACCTATTTTCTGCTGCTGGAGCACTATGCCTCTTCTGCTTACTACTGGGAGAAAATTTGGGGCCAGGACATTGAAAAATGGGTTGTGCTGAATTGAAAGAGAACAGATTAAATCCAGCATAAGCTAAGAAGAAACAGGGGCAAATTAAATAGGTCCATTTCAAGCTCAGGTGTTCTTGGGACCATTAAAAAGGAAGTACTACAAATCCTTTTTTCTCCCTATGTATCTCATAATATAAGCAAAAGCTTTGGAAGGATAAAAGAATGCAAAGCACATGGATCTATGAAAATTTCAATTGTTTTTATTGTTGAGATTAAATTCTGCCTCCTCCCCTGGGCAGAACGCTGCTGGCGGGAGAGGCTCTGCACCATGGTAGCTAGAGGCCTTGGCAAGCAGGCAGGACACCCCCTGGGGGGCAAGGGAGGACAGAAAGGTGTTCATCCCAGCACCCTGTTAATTGGATTGGTCGTACATCCCCCTGAATGCTGTGTGTGTACTCTTCTGTCCCTTGTATTCAGGCAGAGCTAATAGGAAGGAACGTGTCCCCTGAGAGCTGAACTGGGACGTAAGAGAAAAGGGGGATGGGAAAGGAGGGACTCCTTTTACATCTCTCTTTCACAGTTTTCAACGCCACAGGATGAACTAAAGCTTTTTCAGTGCTCTTTGAAACACCTTCTGTCAGAAAGGCAAGGAAGCAGGAAGCAAGTAAAAGTGACATCCTACCTTCCGAATCCATCTCTGCAGTAGTTATGCTGGGAGGCTCACACGTCTATCTGTGGCTTTTTAAGTGCTGTTTGTAATATGGCATGTTATTGAAATGCTTCAAGGATTCCCTTTGTAATGTGTAATTACTCTGAGATATGCAGTTCAGTGCCTATTGCAGCTGCTGTTCTAGCTAATTTTAATACAGTTAAAGCCGTTGGTGGATCAAAGAAATTTATGCAGATGAAATTTTAAAGCTAGTGTAATGAACAAAAATTAATAGTCTCTAACACATCAGGTACTTAAAAATCCTGTACTTGGTACCTCTGAACTTGAATTCTGCTTCTCATACCCACAGGACTTTGAAGCATGTTTCTAACTGTCTGTTACCTCTCCCAAGATCTCAGAGGTGTCTCATTAAAGCTGATGTTCAAGCCTATTAAATACATGAATATAGCTTCTAATGATGCATCTCATTTGGGTGAGTTGGCACCAGGAACTGGCAGGCATCATAGCTGCTCTGGTCCCCCAGTGGCTGGGATAGTGAAAGCCACCTGGAGAAGTGCAGGATAATACCTTCTGTGTTGGGAGATAAAAGGCAAAGTGTCTTGAAAAGGCTGCTGAGTTCCAGGGGCACACCAACCTTGTCACCTTCTCACCTACCAGCTTCCCTCCCTCCTTCCTGAAAAGTGCAGCCTCAGCTCCTGGAGATTGCAGATGGGAGGCATCTGTCCTTGAGCTCTCAGTCTCTCCAGCAAGTTAATTATTAATCATCACAATATCCCTTATGTCAAGCATCTGCACTGCCCATGAAACATGGAGAACTGTTTTATCAGTCGAGTCAGAAAGGTTTTAGTGTTCTGCCATTCATTATCGTAAGGCTTTTGTTCTGTCAAAGAACTTAAGCAGCCAGAATTATCTTACCTGACTCCCACACCAGATGACCTGGTACTAGCAGGGGCAATAAATGTGTGAATTGGAAAACCAGAAGAAAAAGTTAAGCTTGTATCATGGATCCTGCAACAGAACTGCTGTACTATTGGATATATTTACAACTGTAATGCTACTGCAGTTACAGGTATATTGCCCATTATGAGCACCTACTTGCTAGGAAAAATACCTCAGTATTTAGCTCCCTTGAAAGATACCTGCTGGGCTATTAAATCCTGAGGGGCACAACTAATTTTGTGACTGTTGGCTGGCTGTTGTGCCTCTCTTTGGTTTGCTGGTGCTTACCATTGCTCTAGAAACTGAGAGACACAGGGCTGTGTAGAGCTTTAGGACTTGACTGCTCTCTGATTCAGCTTATATGCTATCCTAAAAGAGAGATTAAGAAGAGGCAGACCAAAGAGTAGGCATGAAAGAAGAAGAACGTCATTCGACTTGTCTCAAGGCACTTCTTACTGTTGGGAATATTCAGACATGAGAACCTGATGCCTGACTCCTTCTAGCTGGGACAATTCTAGTGGAGATGGAATGGCACTGGCACTTTATTTCTGGTTTAGGCAATATGATGCTTTCCTGCCACCATTTAAAATCATACTGTGGGAAGCCTTGGGTATTGCAGGTAAGTGAACCCATTATGACAGATGATACATGAGTTAAATTGTGCTCTTTAGGATCCCTAGGACATGGTTAGGTCCTCAAGTATTTCTGTCTTCCCTTCCACCCTTCCTTCTATTCCAGGATGTCTTCACGCAGAGTGAAAGAAATTATGGTGGATCTGACAGGATTTTTTTTGTCTCAGCAAATTCATGGTAGATTGTCACTAATTATCACAGCAAGGCTCAAAGTCACTCTTACTTCATTCTCTACTAAGGTATCAGGATTGTAGAAGACCAACTCTTATTTACATGTAATAATAGATGAAGATGTTTTTTCCTCCTTTCAGTTCAAACATAACATTGTGTTCAATTACACCACCGTGTTTTGAGGAAAGTACAAGTGCTTTGAACATGTGGGAATCAAAAAGCTCTAAACAGATTGTGTCATGCTGCCAACAAAGCATGTCCTTGGACCCTAGCCGAGAACAACCAAACCTTCATTTTGAGTAAAGCACTGGATGTTGAGAAAGAGAAATACAAAAACTTTAGTCCTAGTTCCCATCTCAATTGCATTTCTAGCAAGTCACTTCAGTCTCATTGCCTTGAGTCATCTCACCTGTAAGATGCTCTTGTTGGGGTGGGAGGAAATATTTGTGGGATGTTTGGGAGGTTAAAACCCTAACTGCTTTTTGGCATTAGCGTGTAGCTGCCTGTTTTGATGTGACTCCCATAGGAATGGGAGGTAGCAGCAGGGTTTCTGGGTAGTGGGCTGAGGGGCAGCAGCCCTGCATCTTGCTGGCTGGCTGCCTGACCTGTGCCCAGGTGAGCACATGCTGTGTTGCCACCTTACTCCTGCTTACCCTGGCAACTGTTCCTAGCCTTCCTGTCAATAAGGAGGTGGGTGGTTCCACTCCCTTCTCAACAGAGCCTGCCTGGCACAAATGGAGATTTTCTTGCAAGTAGTCAGCCACTACACCTGCTCCTGGCCTTGGCCTTTACTGCCCTTTGATTAAAGATAGCAGATGAAGTATTTAGAGACACCTGCTATTTCTGTCATTAGCATCCAGACTTCCTAGGAGAAAATTGCTGAAATTTGTGACAGCTGAAATCTGAGTCAGAGGAAGCTTTTTACTTCAGCATGTACAAAAGCAAAGGGAGAGTGAAGTAAGGGGGAGGGAAAGACAGTGCTCAATTTGCTATTCATTTAGTTCAGGAAAGCCCAAGGAACTCAAGATGATGGTGTGCAAATTGCAGACATGCATGTTGCTGTGTGGTGAATATTGTTCAAGGGATTGAAGATGCAGAAATAGTGGGTAAGTGCAGTATGAGGGGGCTATGTGCTGTGCTTTGTGTCAGGACACATTTACTCCCACTGAGCAGTTCTGTGCTCTGGACCCTGCTGATGGTACTTGACAGTTTAAAGCAAATGTGATTATCTCTATGTTGTGCTGCCGTTGCAGGTGCTGGAACAGGAGAATGCCCAAGGGATTTGCTACTCCAGCACACGATCCTTTCTCAGTCTTTTCTAGTGTATTTCCCAGTATTTCTCTGGAGAAGGAAAAGGCTGTCATTCCCACTCTGCAGCTGAGGCACTGACATGCAGAGAGGCTGACTTGTCTGATTCTAGGACATGAGGAAATGGAATGAAGCTGTGTCAGGGGAAGTTTGGATTATATGTTAGAAAAAGTTTTTTACTGAGAGGGTGGTTGGTCACTGGAACAGGCTCCCCGGGGAAGTGGTCACAGCATGAACCTGACACAATTCAAGCACTGTCTGGACAACATTTTTAGTCATTATCATTTAGTTTTAGGTAGTCCTGGGAGAAGCAGGGAGTTGGACTTAATGATCCTTATGGGTTCCATCCAACTTGAGCTGTTCTATGACTCTATGACTAGGTAACTTGTTGCTGTGCAGTCTCTGTGGAGTTATGATTGTGAGACTGTTCTTACTCTTCTCCAGCTGCAGCTGCTGAAAATGCTCTGATTTCTTTTTAAGGACTGTGATAGATGTTTCAAAGCAAAGTGCTTACATGAGGCTTCCCGGTTTACCTGTGCTCCCCTTTGATGGAGTTCAGATAGCTTCCAGCACTGAAAGGAACTGTGGGTCAGAAGCACTCTTCCAGCACTCAGTCTTTTCAAAATGAAAGTGCAGGCTTTCTGATGCTATCATGATTTCCAGTTTGAAAGAAAACTCCTAGGATCAGAGATGGTTATTCCCAAACCAATTTATTTACAGAGCACCTCTGGTAATATAATTCAAGAGGCTTTCTGAAAACTTAGTAAAGAGGGGAGTAAACAGGGGCGGATGAGTCAGAGCATGAACAATTAATGCCTCCGTTGATTCCCATGGCTCTGTATAAGCTTTGGACTGAGATAGGAAGAGGTAAAGGAGAAACAGTCAGTCCTAGTTCTGCCCAATTACTCAACAACAGGATTAGGTATATGTTAATCTACCAAAATTTATCTTCTGTGTTAGAAATAAGAACAATTGCTCTGGACCAGCCTGAAGTCTTTATGCTGACCAGTTTACACAGGTTATCATTTAATTTGAAAATATTCTTATGTTTTACTTGGTACTTGTCAAAATAAAATGCTACCTAGGATTTTGGGGGGATAGGAACACATTACACACTGAGGTTACAGGAGGTGATGTGGTTAAACACTGCACGCACATATGTGCTCTGGGGACAGCTTGCCAGACTGGAGGCTTTTGGAAAGAACGAGTCTAGCAAAGGGCCAGGGGGCGGGAGGGCTGTGCAGAGGGGAGAAAGCATCTGCCAGTGAATAGATAGATAAAGATTGTCTGTGCTGCTTTTAAGAAGCACCAATCATCTTTGTAACTTTGACAGGTGGCAATGGGGCAGAAGAGGAGGAAGAGATTCAGAGAATTGTGTGGGTGGGGAAGAAATTAATCCTAATGAATTGGAAGAGCAAATCCACAGTGGGCAGAAAGCTTTGGACTTCTGCCCTGCTGGATATGGATAAATGCAAGAGAATCCCTTTTGCACGCAAGAGCTAATTGGGCAATTACAGCATAATCTGAAAACCTTTGCTTAAACTGTATTCTGACTATCAAAGTGTGAGGCAGATTCTCTTCCAGGGGTTCATAAGGCTTGCCCAGAGTCTTTCAGGTGGGTGAAAGCTCATCTTTGAAACAGCTCCCCTCTTTATACTTCCAAGGTTTCCTTTCAATGTTTTCATTCTTATTCACAGAAAAGAACACACAAGCATTAAAAATGGCTGAACTGGCTGAGACCAAGGATCCATCTAGTCCAATTTGATTATTCTTTCCTCAATGCCTGCTTGTGGAGATGGAGCAGCTCAAGCATATATGACACTTCTTTCTAACATGGTCACATATTTTTTTTGCTCTGAGTCGTCTCTGAGCTTGACCTCTGCCTCTTTACTAGTCCTCTATGGCTCTTTCTTTCATTCAGTTTTCCTGAACAAATGTAATCTTTTGTATTAATAGTCCTTGCAGGGAGTTTGCAAGTAGGTGTACTACATAGTGGTGAAAAGCTAAGTACTTTTCTTTTTTTCTCTCTTTTTTTTTTTTAATAATGGCTTCATTTTGATAGGTTTTATATCAGACAGAATAGTTAGTTCTTATCTACTTTATTGCACTACCTGCAGAACCTCACTGTATCTCTTTGCCTCTTGACTAGTTAAATCCTTACAGATGTTTTCTGGAAAATGTGATCAAAAACATTTTTGAAATAAGTTAACTATGTCAATGAAATCACTGCTTTCTCCAAAAAATATCAAGAGATGAGTGTCACAGGACATCCCCTTGCAGAATTCATGTTGATCCTTACCTGAAAGATCAAATTTATTGCCCATTAATGCTATATTTTGTTATCATTTCTACTAATGAATCCAGTTTGGATTCCAGGCTAGCAGAAGTGTTTTTCCCTGGCTCTCATACAGACCTCTGAAGATTAGTGTTACACTTGCTACATTCTGGTGTTCAGGTCCCAGAGACATTTTACACAAAGGCTGCCCACAATCATTAACAATTCAGCTATTCTGTCCCTGTCGTTCCTCTGTTACTCTTGGGTAAGTGTTGTTCTGCCCCTGGAATCCTCCAGGGCCAATTCTGTCTGTGTCATACACCCATCCATGTCAATGTTTAACAGAGCCTCTTCTGATTTCCTCACTCTTCCTACTCCTTATACAAAAATAAAAGTGGGAGTTTCAGGCATGGGAATCTCACCAGTTTTTTGTGGAAACAAGAAAGCTCTGATGGAAAGACTGAATTTATTTTCTCTGCAACAGTGAGTATCAGGTTTGAGTTCTTCTACAGCTTTGCTACCACTTGCCCCTAAAGACTTTTCTTCTGACATGTTGGAGGAAGAATTGAAGAAATAAATGTTGCTGGAGAGGCTATTCTTATAATTTTTAGGTCTATCTAGAAGGTAAAAGTGACAATGTTTTTTCTGCTTTTGAAAGCACAGGGTCCTGAGACAATTTGAATGAGGAATGATCAATAAGAGCGCTCTCTGTCTGCAGTGCTGTCTGCTGGATACCCTGTGCTTTTCCCACCCCTAATTTGTGTATTCATGTTGTCTAAATCTTTTATGTGATTATGCATTTGAGCTAAGATTTGAGTGCGACAATACCAAGCAGCTCCACATTCCAAAGAAACAGAGCATCTGGATGCTTCTAAAATTTTGGCTATTCTTAAAGCTTTAAGACTGAAGTTTGGTTCCTCTTTACTTCAACCATCTTCCAAAAGATCATTTGTGACATGAAGCATGTTATTCTCCATCCCATCTCTCTGCTGAACCTAGTTGGCGTTCTTTCTCTTAGGAAGTGTTTTTCTTCAGAATTGGCATCAACACAGAAATTCAGCATCAGGCTGGTCTTGCTCATCCATTGTGTATTGCTATTTGATCAAATGGATAAAACAGAGCATGTGACTTGCTAGGACTGAGTTGGAAGGGAAAGCAAAGAAGGTATCTGCAAACACGGATGCACAAACCACAATGGTATTAGTGCTCAAGTGAGGTAGAAACCATGGCTACACAACTGTACAAAATACAAATGAAGTTCATGTCACACTGGGTGGTCTTTTTTTACAAAGAGAGAGGAAAAAAGATCCATTGGGGGCTAGTATTTCTCTATTCAGCACTGTTTTCATGCTTGGTTACCTGAATGTTGCTGCTGCTGCAGGGTAGCAAACCAAGCTGTGTATTTACTCTCGTTGTTCACAATGTACAAATACACCTTGGAGGATAAAGTAAGCTGAGAGTTAAAATATTTGCATCCTCTGTAGTTTACTTGCTGAAGAAGGTTCTCTTCTGAGCAGACTATTGCAAAGGCATTCAGCAGCACAGCTGTGCAAGTGACTATATTCTGGGAGAGGATGATTAGGAGAAAATTGTTCCTATAAGGAGTTTTGCCAAGGACCAATTACAGTGCTGCACCTTTGGTGCCATACTGGGCTTGTTTTTAGGCTTAGTTACTAAAATAGCATATGTGAAAGGAGGCTGATTGTCAGTCACCCATGGTTGGCTTTGTACACACTCTTGGGCATGTTTGCTTATTGCTAGCAAGCCACCTGAGGGAAACCAGAGAGTTAAAACGCTGCTGTTCTCTAAGGCTTCATTATATACATACAGACTGTATTTATGCTTGCACATGTGATTCACGAGCAAATATGTCCTATTTGCTTGTGCAAGTTTTATCCATGTTCTCCTGCGGAAGGAGGTAATGTTCTCCTGCTTACAGCATGCTGGCGTTTGCCTTGTCCTTCTGTGAATGTTTTATTTGTGATACCAACTATGAGCCTCAATCATGAACTGGGATTCCACCATGAAGACACTTTATAAATGGGAACCAGAGAAAGAGCTCTAGCTCCAAAGAGATTATGAGCTACTTTTCATCTAGATCTGATAGGAAGCATGCAAAGAGTCTGGCTTATGGGCTCTATCTGGTGACACTAACACCTCCCAAGATGAGATCTCCCAGTCATGCAAGCATTCCTTTGGTCATGATGACTAGTTTAATACTGACTATTTTGGGGTTTTTATCCCTTTTTGGTCTCTTCCAGTGTGAGAGGCTAAGCAAGATTATTGTGGTGCTAAAGGGAAGCACAGTAAAATGAATTATATAAATCCTACTGAACTCATATTTTATAGAGTAAATGGAACTTTCATATAAGATGAAATATATCAGGCTGGGCTGCTGATCTTATTTGTTTGATGAATCTGTTTACCTCTTGCATGCATCCATCTAACTCAGGAGAAGGCAGATACATGGAGTGGGAACTGAATGGTCTCAGACCTATCCATTCATCACTTGCATGATGCATTGCTTTCATGGTTAGTGTCAAGATCACTTCCCTGTTATACAGAAATAGAAGTCTTTCTTCTCTCTTGATTTGCTGGATAATTAGCTTAATTCATAGCTTTATGACCACTTGTATTCCCTAGCTTGCATTTGTGAACTTAGAGAAAAGTAGCTCAGGAAAACTGAAATCCCCATCTGTCCCCCTTCATGTCTTGTGTGAGTCGTGTCCATATCTAAGCTAAGCCCAACTGTATGGGGTTTTGCCCTTGTTCTCCTGCCCTTTGGATCACTCTGGAAAGAGTGTGGTGATTTTTTTAGTTCTTTGGTTGTGTGGGAAACATTTTTGGGTCAATATGGAATATGGGTTATGTACAGTGTCCTATTAAGAGCATGGGCTCTTCTTTTCAGGTACTAATCAAAATGGGTGTGTGCTTGGAGCATGCTTCTTTACTCCTAGAAATGAGTTACAATCTGCTTTTAAAAAAGGTGGTGGGATATTGTTGGCTAATGCTGAATAAGGCTTTGTTTTTCTACATTAGATATCTGGGCATCTAGAAGCTTCTTACAAGGGCCAATCTAGGGAGATAGTTTAATCTGAGAGCAGATATCTTTGATATTAGAGGATGTTGTGAGCTAGATGAGCCATTACAGTGCTTACCTCTTTTTCTTACGTCACAGTTCAGCCTGGCCACAGTTGAGGTTAGATGTCTGCTCTGCATGATGGAGAGTTTTTTGGCAGCTCTCTGAAGAATCTGGCAGACAACACCATTTGCACACCATGGTACAAATATACAACCCTTTCTCTTTTCACTAAAATAAATAGAAGCCAAGATGTAGTTGCGGTATCTAATGGATTTTTATGGAAAGAAATGCAAATGGAGGTGGGAGGGGAAGGGAGGAATATTGCCAGGGAAACCTGCTACATAAGGCAAAATCTTCTTCTTGGTTTTACTGAAGTATTTCCTTATCTTCCCTTTTCCCCTTCACTCCTTGATCTTATTGGGTACATTTCAGATGTGGAGATACCATAAGATGCAAGTCCATGAAGGAAGCAGTTGTCTTAATCACTGAGGTCATTTCAGGTCTGTTTCTACATGTGCACAACACACAGCAGACTAGCACAGAAGATTTGCTTTAGCACAAGTGTAAAATTATTATTGTGCCCAGCAGAAAGGACATATTTAGGGCATCCTGAACACTAGTCTAACTCATGCTGTGCTGTTTAGGATGTGGGGGCAAGGAGAAGAAAGAAAGGATAACTTAGTGTTTTCTGAGGAATCTTCACTGGCATGTTTGTGCCTCTCCTTTTGCAATGGTGTGTGTGTGACTCTTGGGAGAAGCAAGCACAGAGGCTGTCCCTTTGAAGAGACAAACATCTGCACTTTAATCGGAAATTATTTTCACCCAGAACAGTATCTTCATAGTACACTGATGATTTGTTGCCAGGCACTGCTGCTAACAGCCATCTCTGTCTTTCAGTAAGGGATGGTTATTAAATGCTTTTAGAGCTGGACATCAAACCTGCTCATTAAATAAAGACAGAGGAAATCCTTGGAAAAAAAACACCATAAAATCCCTGTAGCCCCCAGACAAACCAAAGCAGAGCACATTACATCAGAGTTGTTAAGATATTCCCACAGCTTTTTAATTTTTTTTGTCAGCCATAGTGGCATGCTGCATATATTAGTCACTCTGTTGCATCTTCATTTTGGGGGGGGGGGGGGGGAGTAACCTTACAGCACTTTGTCAGCATCAAATAGGTAAATGTCAACAATAGAAAATGGTTAGTCATTTCCAAAACTATTAATATTTAGTATCTTTGGTCATTTTAATCGCTCAGCATAGAAGCCCTTGGATCATAGGTTATAAACAAGTTTCTATCTGAACTTCCCTGATTGCTGTTTCTGTATCAGTTTTGGGCTTTGTAGAAGATTCCAAAAACTGAATTTGGCATTGGACTACATTATAGAGCTACCCCTTTTGGAGACAGTTCCCTTCTCAAGGAGATGTTCCTTGCTTTACTATTTTTTTCTTTCCTTCTTCAGACCAGTAGAAACTGGAGTTTTGAGGGAAGATATATTTGAATCTCCATGGCACAACAGCATTTTATCATTGCTATATTCAAGTTCCTTACTTTCTGTTTATCCCTTAAATCTAATCTGGAGATATCACTGCAATGCGATTCTTCGGTAGCTGTGCTGGAACAGCAGAGAGAGAATGTACAATTATGGCAAAAATGCACACATATCCTTTTACTTGTAGGAAAAGATAATGCAGAGAGATGAGACACTGTATGAAATTGGCACTATATTTGAAGGCATGGCCCCTGGAATCTCTCCAGGAAAATAAATCTCAGCTCACATTGTGAAAGGGTTTCCCCCATCTATGCTGCAGAATAGATTCCCTTCTCAGAAGCTTAGAGATAAATATTGATTTTTTTTGCAATAGCAAACTAATGTTAGTGGCACACAGTCAATTTCTGTCATGGGCACTATAAGGTATTTTGAACACCACCAAAGCCAGCATGGGAGTACAGATTCCTTAGGTGCAAACAGCCCAGTTCTTTTCTGATCTTTTCTGATCTGCTATTGGCTCACAGGACAGGCACAATTGTTTTTGGCAAGTGAATGGGAATGATACAACATATAATTTTGACCTTAAATAGCCCTTGCAGGGAGAAGAGATCTGGAGAGTATTACATTCTTTTTTTATTTTTCTGTAAGGATCCAGATTCACCTGTGGGTACGTATAACTCCTGTCTATGTGGTTGGTGGTAATGCTGCCATTAGGAGCCCCTAGGCCCCTAAGGCCTAAGTTTGTGGACTTCGAGCAGCAAACAATGTGTTTGAAAGGAGAGCTGGGATCTCCATCTCTGTCTGGGATCCTTTTTATCTAAGTATCTGAGTATGGAGCTCACACTGGAGTGGAGTGGGAAGGTCTTCCGTTCAGATTGCTGATAATGATGGTGTTAAACACTTTAGTGTATATGGGGATTTGAAGAAGAATTTGGAGTATCACAGTTTTGAATTTGAATCTAGTATCCTGCTGATGAAATTTTAGTTTTGAACTAGTGTGGAGTAAATCTGGAGTATGTCCATAGCAGATCAGGGAATATGAACCTCCCAAAGTCCTTGTTTGACATCCTAGCTATGGGACTATCCTTCATCAGTTTTTCTATAGATGTTCAAATATGCTTTCACCTCTTGCTGGAACATAACATTTTTTTCTCTCCTTTCTTTTGGGCAGTAAATATATTTCATTTTTTTCTCTCCTTTCTTTTGGGCAGTAAATTTATTTCCTTTAATGTCTGCGTGCCTCATTTTATTTTTTTTCTACTGAAGATGTCAACTTTTGTCTAACAAATGTAACCCTGCCAGCTTACAGATTCCTTTGAAGTTGTTTGCTGTCTCCCTTGGGTCTCTACACAACAGGTTGAAAACAATATGTTATTGTGCTTTGCATTAATGGAATGGAACAAAAGGAACTATTTATTCCATTGCCTGTGGTGTTCATGGTCTTTCTGTGATATCATAAGGGGATTTCTTATCCCTTTCTGACGGCTGTAGTTGCAATTACTTTGTTGTTACCTCAGTCTTCTCCAGGTAGTTATCTACATAGAAACTTGGCAGAAGTCAGAAGTTGTTTTAACCAGTTTTTTATACTTTCTTGGTATAAAGAGAGATGTTTCTGCCTCGTGTATCTAGGAGGCTGCTGTCCTTGGTGAAAGCATTAATGAACTGGATTGCAATGCAAATATGGGTATTCCTTCCACTCGGCAGTCATCTCTGAGAGTTTTCCTCCCCACTCCTACCTTAGCACATTATGCCTTCAGACAGTATCCCTGTTATGATCCGGTTATTAAAATTATTAGAGATGCCTCTGCCTGAATTAAGGTGCAAAAGTCAATAGTATGGGTTTTATTTAACAGTAAATGTGAGGCAGAGAGAGAGAGAAAGAAACAGGAAAAAGGAGGGGTGGGGAAGAAAGAGAGTTACAAAGAGATTAAATAGAAAATATATTACCACTCTGTGGAATCCCATGGAGTCCCATAGGTCCTCTTCTTCTGGTCTTCCTGGTGGTGAGGGTCCAGTAAAACATAGAGTCCAGTGGATTAATATACATTCAGGAGATGCCCAGGCACCTCCCCTGGGAGGGAGAAGTTTTGCAGTCTCTTGAGACAGACTACGGATTTGTGCACTCCTCTCGTGGTAAAAGGCCTCAGGAATGAGTCTGTGGGGTGCTTTGGGGGTCTTTGATGGTTTATGACCCTTCTCAGCTGCCTCTCACATGAATGTCCTGTGTGTATGTGGTCTTCCAGGAGGTCAGGGATTACTCTTTCTGTTTTGTGTGGAGAGATTTTACCATCACACACCCAAACCCCTTCTCCTTCAACTAGGGCTGATTCTTAGCACAGCTGCTGAGTTTGGCTTTCTTTGTGGATAAATTCTTCTTGACCCAGGCTTGTTTACTTCTCATAGGCCTGAGATAATTGGACAATAGTCTTATCTCAAGTTCTGGTCACAGTCCAAATTCCAGTTAGGAGGCATATTCGGGATGGGGGGTGTGTGTGAGGGGGTGTGCTTCAGTGGTTCTTTGCAGTTTGACAAAAAGTCTTTCTATGATTTTGGCAATGTTTAAGACATTAACAACATTTCAGTTCATCACAATCACTTAAGGAGATGTTCCTGCCAAAAGAAAGTTGAAAGTGGCCTGCATGCAGCTGGTCAAAATTTTCAATGTCGTGTGTCTGATGAGCGGGGCTTTATTGTTAGTCTATTGCATCCCTTCAGAATGGTGACAGCCTGGAAATTTCGGAGATGATCCTCCCTTCTACCACTTGCCTAGAGGATATCTAGAGTGATATGTAGACTGGAGTGCATTTTCAAAGGATGCGCTGAATGTCTGTTTTCTCTCTGTAATGCTGGACATCAGGAGGGGGCTTGTCTCTTCTTTGGAGAGAAAGACTGGTAGAGGTCCACAGAAGACAGCAAAGTATCCTTACCAACAAGGAAAACGACATGTTAATGTTTCTTGATCTGAGCAGGACCTAGCCACAGCATTACTCCTCATCTGAGAAATCATTTAACAGCCTTATTCATTATTACAGTTCTAAGTTACATCCTTTCTACAAAATGAAGGACAGAGAGCCCTGAGGCCATATTGCTGACCCTACCATTTTATGTCAGGGTCAAGGCAGTTCCAGAGCCAAAGCATCTGCACTGTGCTTCAGATACCTCCTGGTAAACCAAGCTGTAGGGTATTTATCTCCCTATGGTTTGGGTTTTTTTTTTTCAAATCACCTGAATCCTCTTTGGTGGAAAGCCTACTTCTTGACACACTTAAGCCTGGGCTGAGGGCTCACAATGCAGATAGGTGTGCTGGGTCTGAAATATGCTCAGCTGAGATGTTAGCAGCCTCACTGACATTAGCAGAAGAAAACATTTCGGACCATTCAATACTGTGTCATGCACAGGCACACTAAGGCTTCCTCGATATCTGGCTCTCAGTCATACCAAAGTTTTCTTGTTCTTTTTTGCTGCCAGCAAACTTCTAAGCACTTCGTCGAAGTCTCTCCTCTTTTTAAGCTATGTTGCTCCTACTTGAGTCTTTTGTATTGTTCTTAAGAAGTCTTCTCCCATAATTCATGTCAGCCCTTCAAATGTTTGCAAATTTGTCATCTGCAGTCATGGCTTTGCCAAGCTATTAGCTCTTCTGAATTAATTCTTTTATGTCAGTCTCTTCATTTCCCTGATCATTTTGCTGCTGTTCTTTCTGCATACCTCTCAATTTGTCATCGTGAATGCATCTAAGGCAAAGGTATTATCCTTTCCTAAGTTTCTAACACATGTGAGTTTCTCAGGTACATTCCATGAGGTTTCTCAGGTACATTTCAGTGTAAACCTGCAACAGATGTGCTTTTTTCTGCCTTTGTATACTTGAAATTAAGACTGTACGTGAAAGTTGTCAAAATTAAGGAGATACAGCATGTGAAGTGGTGTGCAATAGCATAGATAGTCCTTCTGCAGGGCTGCTTAGGAGACCACTGTGTGTGACAGGCTCTTGGCACTGGCACATGCTCCAGCAACTCCCCCTCAGTGATTTCTGTTTGATGTCCCCAGTCCTACCCTGGCCCCTTCAGCTGAATCCTTTAGGCACAGTCAGTAATGAGGTTAAGGGAAGCAGGTGGAGGTTGGGAAAATGTCGTATTCCTTCTTGTATGCTGTAAACAGTTTACTATAAATACCATGTTGTGTGCACAGACAGCCAAGATGAGCCATTAGTTATGACTGGTGTGACAAACTCTTGGGATGGTGGATTCACTTTGCTGGTTTTGTGTGAACCTTCAAACAGAAGAGACAGGGATGGTCATTCTGCAGGGACAGAAAATAGTTGTTTAATTTAGCCAGCTGGTTGCCCTATGTCATTATTGGTAAGACAGGTTCCCATTCAAGTGGCAAAACATAAATTGGATGAGTGTTCACTGTCCTCAACAAGAGTTAACAGTGGTAAATGTGTAAACTTCCTCACACATGTAGCTGCAGAAAGGAAGCTCTGCTCAGGACAATGCCTGCCACTAGTGTAACAAGGTAGAAAGTGGAACAGTAATGGAGAGAGCAGAAAACTGTAAGAGACTTGAAGTAATACCAGTATATTGAGCCAGAACTATGCCTGCCCATTTATAGAATAAGGCTGTAAGTGGAAACACTGGAGGTATCTCAATCTCACAGCTAAATCTTGTTTGTGATTTTTAATTTAAAATATTCTGAGTACACCCAAAAGTTAACTGCTGAAATGCTTACTGTTTCCTTTCCACAGCATGATTAATACTTTCTTCTGTCCTGCTATTCTTCCAGTAAAGTCGCATTGCGTCACAACATTGAAGCATAAGTAGATTTCCAATCTCTCTCAGCAGCAGCATCAGTTTTTAATCCACATACAGCATTTTAGAAGCCTCTGAAATAAGCTCTTTATGCTTCATGATTGTAAAGATTTTAGTGTTGGCTTGTGCATCAGGCAATTCAGAAGCATATTATAATGTCTGAAAAGCCACAGTAAACTCTAAAGAAATTCCTTTCTGAAAAGACAGCTAAGGAATGTATTTAGTCCAACCTGAGAGGAAAAGAAAAGAGCAGAACCTGGCAGAAGTAGAAGAGCTGCTGAGAGAGAGTTGGTTGTCACAGTCCCACAGAGGGTTGGCCTGTCATTCCTTTAAGGGGTGCAATTGAGCATCTTGCCTTGTGTCTCTTCTCTTAGAGTCTGTGGGGTTGCGTGAGAGAATAAGTTTAGCAGTGTAAGTTTTAAGTATCAGGCTGTCATTTTGCAGGAAATTCCTGTTCTAAGAGAGTGTATTAACCTGAGGGATGGAGAACTGTCCTCGACAGAAGCTCCTTTTATTGAAAACACAGCAGAGAAGAGGCAGTTGCATGCCAAAGGATATCTTGTCTTTTTCTTCTTTCTCTAATATGACTTTGCTCATTCTTCAGCCAGTTCTCCTGTCCCTGTCCAAGTGTGAAGTGGGGTCCTTGTGTGGGGTCCTTGTGTAGCCCTGTATCCCTGCTTCATCAGAGCTATGTCAAGCTCTCTGGCTGCACTGAAGCTGCAGATTTCTCAGTACTTGAATGCTCTCCTGGAGGAAAACCTGTAGTTCCCAAGCTTTGATCAGTTCTGTCAGTTGGGTTATATGCAAAAAGGCCAGTGCCTACACTCTGGGAACTGTTTTTCTTGAGACTTGAAAGTTATTGCCTATTGCAGCTGGAGGCTGAGCCTGTTTGTAAATATAGACCTGCTTACTGCAGTATTTTGTTTCTTTAACACTGTCTGGCATTTTGGGTGAAAGTTAGCATACCTGACTAAAGCAGTACCTTTGGCTAGCTGGATTTAGAATGACCTGATGGCCTGTCACACCCTGGTCCATGACTTGTAGATTGACAGCTTTTGACAACAGTGATGAGGACCTGACATAGGAGGTGATCCTTCAGGCAGGAAGAGTCATGTCTGGCATGTGCTGGAGTAAGAACCTACCCAGGTAGTTTTTCCCAAGTATGAAGTACCCAAGACAGGTCTGTGTCATCACTCCTCTTCTCAATACTCTGTTAAGTTTCTTTATTTTGTTGTTGTTCTGCCCACATGCATTTAAATCCTTACCTGGTTAATCTGTATTCACAGTATACTAGGAAAACAACATTTTAGACTTGGTAAATATACAGGCCTTGGACCTCTGGAGAATGGAGTGTAAGAGACACGGGTCACACTGACGTAGCTTGGGTCTCATCCAATTGCTAAAGCAAACTTCCTAATAGTAGCCATGCTGTATAATTTGATGTCATCCCACATGATAGTGTGTGTGCCTGGGGCCTTGGAACAGAAGTGAGCACTGCTGCAATATGGCTGAGGTGCCTTGGCAAAGATCTGCAGGAAGCTCCCTGTCCTGAAAGTCTCTAGTTGAAGTAATGCTTCCTTCACCTCTGCAAGCATTACTTGGGGAACATGTGATCTGTTTTGGGCTCTCTCTTTCCACCTTTGTGGGCCCAAGATTCTGGATCTCAGTTTAGAAAGATGTATTGGGGGAAACTGAAACTCTTCTGAAGTTGCTGGCCATATAAAGCTGGGATTTTACTCACTGCTTTCCTAAAATGCTGTTCTCTAGCTTCCCCCTCTAGTTTTGTCTTTTGTGCTCTCAGATTTCACATCTGGATCAATGCATCTCACGACAATGAGCATATTCCTTTCTTTTATATATATATATAGAGCACATATATATATTTATATATTATATATAAAATATAATCTCATTATATAATGAGATATTGCTTTAATGTTCCCTGGCTGGTCTCCTGCATCAATCTGATTTTGCCTTGAAAAGACTGGCTTTTGTATTGAGCTTTAACATTGCAGAGGATCCTCTTGGTGTTTGAGATATGACTGATCAGTGCATTTATTAGTGCACACACTCCTTTGCATGTTTTCATGAGGCTGCTTATGTAAGTTGACTGCAGAGGCCAAGCACTGCCCTGGGTGTCCTCCACTTGGATTTGTTGAGCCAAGGGTCTCTTCTGCAGTGAGCCAGCTCCCCTATCCTGTAGAGAGGAGACATTTTTGCAAAGGAGAGCTTGGTGCTACAGTGTGTGACTTGGCCCTGAAAAAGGAAAGGATTAAAATCAGTCCCAGGTAGTAGGACAGACAGTCTGTTATTTGACCTGTGTTGACAGGAGTACCCTAAAATGCTCCTTGCTTACTAGCAATGTCAGAATGTCATCTGTATCTCATCCACCCTTACTGTCTTTTTTTCTTCCTCCTAGAAGCAAGGCTCTGCCAGTGAACTCACAGGGAAAAGGAAGTAATCCTGTTGAATTATATGCAGATGATGCCTTGAGAAGAGATACAGTCAAGTTAGTTGCTGGTTCATCATCTGCACCCATCCTTGGTAAAGGTGTCTTGGTCATAGTAGTGTGTGGTCATATATGGGTATCAGAGAACTAGACTAGGTCAGAGCAAAGCTCTCTCTAGCCTAGTGTCCTAACTCAGACAGTGATTGTATACAACACCTAGTGAAGAGCAGAAACTCACTGCAAAGACTTACGACACTGAGTACTCTGAGTTTGTAGCTATTTGCTGAAATCAGATTTATTTAGCAACTACTGGTGGATTTTTTTCTATATGTTCATACAGAGTGTAAGAAAGGATGGCTTAGCATCTATTCAGTAGTGGATGGATCAGGTGGAGTGGAATATCCCACCTATTGGGGTGATAACTATAATATTGCTTAGTGTGTTGGCTGCTCAGAGAAAATAATATCTGAGATACTCACGGAAATGGTCTTGTCTCCAGAATTCAGGAAGCTGTTTAGTTAAATTGCTCAGCACATTGATGCAGGAAAGATTTTGGTGACACACAGTGGAAAATAATAGTCTCAAGTAGGGAAGCAAAGAGAAAGTTAGTGACAGAAACTTCAATGTTATCGTATGATATTAACTGATGGTAGAGGTTAGTGGTTACATGGATGGGCCTCTTCTGCCTGGAAACCCATGTTTCTGGTAAGAGTCCCCAGTAACTCCTGCTCTGAAAAGTCCCAGGATGATATAATCTGCTAGTATCACATCATCTGCTTCTCCATCCTAGACCTAACAGAAGCATACCAGTATAATAAAGCTTTTTAGTTTCTTTCCTTTTTGGAAAGTTAGGGCATGGTTCACTGTTCCAGTGAGACTTTCACTTTTAACTCTGTGTGATGGATAAATGAAGTGAATAACACAAGACCTGAATCAGAGTATCTCCCAGAATCTAAACCATCTCACCATTTATTCTGATCTCTGAACCAAACCAACAGGAAATCAGAGAAGACTTGAATAAAATCTCAAAAATTTCAAATTCTGCTTCATCAGAGACCTTAATTAAAAGCTATTAACTGATACACTACAAACTGTAGATGCAGAGGTTCCTCTCTGGGTTTCAATTTTGAGTCCTGGGCTATCTGCTGCCTTTATGAAGCTATTACAGTCTGGTTAGCTTTCCTTCCTGCCTCTCTTGTGTTCTGAGCAGTTCTCTGTCTCTGTTGAAGATGAAAATGAAAAAGAATGCTCCAAGTCCCTCTGAGTAGGGTTTAGGGCATGATTTTCCAGGCAGTATGCAATGCAGACATGAATCACAACTCCCTTTAAGATACTATTGTATTCAATTCCCTGGGTCTTTTCATCTGACTGAACAGGCTGCAGATTTTTGTTTTTAATCTAAGCAATAACCAGTTTACTCCAGAGATGAGTATTTGCTGATTGTTACTGCTGTTCTCATGCTCAGAATTGCAAACCCCTTGGAAAATGAGGCCAGCTTGTGCATGAGTGTACAAACCTGGTTTCAAATCTGGCTTGGATTCTCTCTTCCAGCTCAGCAAGTGACTGACATGTTCACTTTGGCATAGCTTCCTCCCGAGACAAGCCGTGGGCTGTGCCAAAGTGCTGTGAGGCATTCACTGTGTGTTCAGTCACACACTGGAGGCAGACTCTACAGCACCCTGGAGACATGGGTGAGATGAGGACAGTACAGCCATGATTCAGAGCTGCCTTGTACTTTGGTCTTGCTAGCAGGTCATATCAGTATCATATCAATAGAACCAAGATATAAATCAGACCCCACTTCAATTACACCCTTGTATTACTGAAATTATTTGAAAGAAAGTACTAAATCAGAGTAGCTTCAGTTCAAATTTAGGTATAGCTGAGGTTGTTGCAATTCCATAATAGTTCATTAAAGGAATTCATACTGAAAAATACACCATTTAAATACAGAAATGTCCATGTGATGGTTGTAATCTTGCAACACCTGGCATCAGCCAATGAAACATTCTTTTAACTCTGGTGGAACCTCCTCATCACCTGTGCTTCCAGAGCTGTCCCACAGCCTGGTTCTCTGCTCCTGGAGTTGGGCAGGGTGGATTCCAGGGGCTGAAGTTCTGTGCTGGGAACCAGGGTAGTCGAGGTATAGGGTGGGCTTGTGATCTGACAGTACTCTGTAGGTATGAGGTGATCAGGTCTCAACACATTACCCTAAGAAATACTCAGTCAAAGAGAGGTTTTTGGTTTTTTCCTGTTTGATTGTTTATTTGTTGTTTGGACATAAGCTTCAACATGGAAGAAGAAAATGGTATAGCTGCATGTGGCTTTCAGTTTAACCTTCTTTTTTGAAATATAAAGCATGATGCAGATGAGGCTCTGCAGACAGCCCTGATTTTGATAACTGGCAAGAGCATTTCTAATTTAAAAAGTCTCCCTTCTCTTCCTATTAGTTACCTCTCTAAGCAAAGCAGCTGGCGTGACCTGGGCATGTTTTGCTTGTATTGTTGCTGTGAGACAATTGTTCAGCCTGAGGGAAGAAGACAACCTACTTACCATATCATCTGGGAGTTGTTGCAGTAGGACTTGAGAAACCAGCGTTTCTCTGAAGCTTGCTGAGACTACCTGGCACTATCTGAGGAGTTAACCCACATAGTTAAAACTTCACCTTCAGTCAGTTTGCAGACCACACCAAGTTGAGCAGGAATGCTGATCTGCATGAGGGTAGGAAAGCTCTGCAGAGGGATCTGGACAGCCTGGATCGATGGGCTGAGGTGAATTTTATGAGGTGCAGTAAAGTGAAATGCTGGGTCCTGTAGTTGTGTCACAACCCAATGCAGCACTACAGGCTGGAGGCAGAGTGGCTGGAAAATTGCCCAGTGGAAAAGAAGCCAGGGTTGTTAGTCAACAGCAGCTGAACATAAGCCAGCAGTGCCCAAGATGCCACGAAAGCCAATGGCATCCTTGCTTGGATCAAAAACAGTGTGGCTGGCAGGACCAGGGAAGTAATTATTCCCCTGTACTTGGGTGCTGGTGAGGTGGCACATCAAATTCTGTGTTCAGTTTTGGGGCCCTTACTACAAAAAAGACATTGAGATGCTAGTGTGTCCAGAGAAGGGCAAAAGAGTTGGTGAAGAGTCTGGAGCACAAGTCTTATGAGGAGAAGCTGAGGGAACTGGGATTGTTTAGCCTGGAGAAAAGGAGGCTGAGGGGAGACATCATTGCTCTCTACAACTACCTGAAAGTAGGTTGTAGTGAGGTGAGGATCGGTCTCTTCTCCCAGGTAACAAGTGAGAGGACAAGAGGAAATGGTCTCAACTTCTGTCAAGGGAGGTTTAGAATATAGAGTATATATAGAAAAATATCCTCACAGAAAGTGTTGTCAAGCACTGGAACAAGCTCACAAGGAGGTGGTGGAGTCACCGTGGCTGGAAATATTAAAAAAATGTGTGGATATGCCACTTAAGGACATAGTTTAGTGGTGAACATGGTAGGGTGCCATGGCTGGACTTGATGATCTTAGAGGTATTTTCCAACCTTAATGATTCTATGATTCTACAAGATTTGGGAGATCAAAGAACAAAAATGGGGGGTTATGTGTCCAGGGAAGACAAGCTTTTGTTCCTGTGGTAGTTTACTTTGGCTGAATGCCAGGTGTCCACCAAGGCTGTGCAGATCTCCCCCCCAGAGGGAAAAGGGGAGATGAAAAAAAAACGTAAAAACCTGGGATTTACCAAGAAAGGCAGTTTTATATTTATACGGAGAAAAAGGAAAAAACTAATAACACTACAAACACATAGGCAAAGGAAACTAACAGTAAAATTCTACTTCCCACAGTAAGCGAAGTGCTCTTTCTCTTTCCTCCAAGGAGCAGCCGTCCTGCCGGATAGCTATCATGGAAGAGAGTGAGCTACTTCCTTCTCCCCTCTTTATATCTGAGCTGACATAACGTGGTATGGAATATCTTCCGAGTCAATATGAATCAGGTGACTTATCCTAGGTTTCCTCCCAGGAAAAGGAAACGAACCCACTACAGTCCCCTGGTGTCATATGTGGCCTCCACCTCTGTATCTTCTTCCCCAATTAGAGTAGGGATGTTCCTGGTGCAGAGGACAGGGCAACAGAGAACTGTGGAGAAGGGCAGTAGAAGGCAAGGGCACCTAAATACTAGGCTCGGTGTTCACCAGAGGGTTCACTGCTAACATGCTGTCCCAGCTGGCAGAGGTTGAGAGCTACCTGACCCAGCTCCAGTTTAATGCTCTGATGTATCCTAAAAAACAAGAGTTTGCATAATTCAAGTAAAGAGGTAAGTGGAGGTTACACAAGGTCTGCAGAGAGCAGTGGGCAGGGGTCCAGCTGGGGTCAGGTGGTTTGCTGCCCTCCAGCAGCAATACGTCATTTGTGATAAGAAAACTTGCAAAGAACAAGTAGCATTACAGTGTTTTCTGGAGGGAAATGGAACTGTACTCTGGCTGTACTGCCAGAGGCAAGCATTTTTGGGGGCATGGTTTAAGGTATCAAGATTGGCTATACATTAAGTCAAGCCTGGGACAACGCTTTTCATATCAAAGCTACTGTGTTTTTTCACAGTAGCAATGGTCTTGCAGAAAACATTTTCAGGTGATTTACGGAACTACTGCAGTCATAAATACATAAGCAAGCAGTGTGAGTACAGTAGTTGGAGTATGCCAGACCTCGGGTCACCTGACAGCAGAGGGGTTCTTACTCATACCATGGCAGGTCAGTGACACCAGACACAGGGAAGGTGCAGCTTACTCTGGCTCCACAAGAAGCTGCCACCAGACCCAAAAGAGAATTTTAGTTTAATGAACCTGTCATGTCCTTGTACAGGAACAAGTGAACAACACTCACTTTCCTTGCAGTGCTTGATTAAAACAAGAATTTAGTTGCTCTGAGTTACCAGAGACATATCTTCACTGCACAGCAACTGTAAGTGAACTGTAAATATACCAGGCATGTGCAGTTTGCTCAGTGCCTGAAAACATAATTTCTGTAGCACCGCAGCTCTGCAGCTGACCTAATAAATGCTGGTGCTGGGCAGGGCTAATTATCTCCAGTGCAGCACTGCCCTGGCATGGCTGTACAGCTTCCCACTCCAGAATTAGCTTAGCTGGGACTTGTTTGGGTGTCTGTGCTGTCCTTCACGGTATGGTGAAAATGGTGGAAGAGCATCACATGCATACACTAGACTGCGGCATTACTCAGCTCTAAATGTAATGGGGAAGTGCTGGGCTACAGAGCAACAGTCACTTAACAGCTCCTCTTGAAAATTTGTCTGACTTGGATGAAGGTTTGGTCATCTTGGACCTAATTTTGGAACATCAAGCCCCTGTCTCTTCTGAAATCAGTGCTTGATAGTATATGGTGCCACTGAACAAAATGTTGACTAGCATGCTCCAAGTTCCTTTTTTTTCTATAAAACAGTTACCAATGTTTGATAGATAATTACTAAATAGTGCCCCTCTGACCTATCAGGGTAACAGACCTGTGTCTCTATGATCTTTTTGCTTAAAACCAAAATACTAATAAGTAGATGTTGGGAGGTGATGTAAAAAGGTGTGCGGAAAATAATTGGGGATTCTCTTACTCCAGATTTTGAGATCAAATAAAGCAAGTGAATTGATAAAACTGGCTCAGTGTCAGGTATTTAAGTGAGAAGATAGATAAATAATTTCACATCCTGTAGCAACTGCGTTTATGGAGGTTCAGGTTGTTATATCTTAATACAGGTTAGTGCCTTATGTGGAAAGGATTAAATGAGCATTTTTGGAGACCTAATTCCAGCCAGCTGTATAAACACAGTGCCCACTTCTGTTGGTCTGTAAAGAGTCTCAATTTGTTTGTCTCTAGATAATTTCAAAATCACTCTTCTCCTTAAGAGGAACTGGGGAGATAGGGGATATATCCTAGAGCAAGATCATTTGTTTCTTTTCCACTAATGCTTCCCAATTCCCACTTTTCTTTTACTTTAGTACTGGATAAATGAATACACCTCCACCTTGGGGATTGGTGTCTTTCACTCTGGCATCGAGATCTACGGCAGAGGTATGAAGTATTTCCTTTTCACTACCTGCAGAACATGGGACAATATATGCCTAGTCTGATATGGAAAAGTATCCCACATTTACAGCTTTTGGCAAGGAATGTTTTGAGGAATGAAAAACTCAGACAGTTCTCTTTTTAGAGTCCATTGTGCAGTCAAAGAGGAACTTGTGCAGTTCTGTCATGAATCATGTAGCCCTTCTTATTTTCAGCATGTAACTGCAGCCTCTAAGCTTGTGCAGGTGTGAGTAGGATGGCAGATAGGAGGAGCTATGTTGGAAAGCCGTTCCAAGAGTAGTGAAGGAGAGGGATAGAGAATGGGAGAAATGGGGTTGGGAGAAGGAGGGCAAAGAGAGGCAGATCAGTAGTGTTTTAAGATCAGTGGTGTTTTAACACCTGCATATGTGTTTATGCTAATTCCCTGTCAGGGTAAATCCATTTTCCAGTCATTCTTTATGAATGCCTATGGTCTAGAAATCTTGTAATCTGGGTTTCCAGATTTTGGAAACCGTTCATTTGAAACAACAGACTTACAGGAAAAGAAAATATCTTGTAAGACTTTTGAAATTGTCTGGATAGACCTAAAGCTGATTAGAGCCACCCATTGCAAAAGGTGAATTCAAGGGATTTGGGGAAACAGCTGTAGTGCAGTGAAGGATGGGCTAACATCACTGACTTTCTGTTTCCTTCTTCAACATTAAATGGGAATGACTTGGGCTTCTCACTCATGGTATTTTTACCCAGTGCAATTCAGTAGACAGAATCCCTGAGGTGCCATTTCCATCTCGAGCACAGAGGCTTTCACAGGCCCTGTGAGATGGCCTGTGGGACACTGTGAGGACCACAGGCTGTGTTTCACAGGCTATGCAAGGTGGCCTGTATGACATGGAGGGACTGTGTGCTGAGGCAGCAGAATGCAATCAGCCTGGCTTTCTGCAAAGACTTCCTAATCACTGCCTGTAAATACCTCTGAAAGATTTGATTTCTCCCTACTCCAGAAAAGACTTCTTAAAGCTCAGTAGCACCACTGGCAGCCTCTCACAGTTTATCCAGATGCCTTCAATGCAGAACTTGCCATTGAGAGGAAGTCACCTGGGTGGGCACAGAGGCAGACTCAGAGAGTTTTCCTGGTGCTGTGGGAAAACAGTAGTGTTAGCATGGAGGGAGGCTGTGAGGGCACCCTCAGTTTGATAGGTAACCAGAGAGTGAAAATGGCTTTCTGAGTCTGGCTGAAAAAGATTTTGGCAATAGCCCAGGCCCTGGTGCTGATGTTGAGCTGTGCAGACAGCTGCCATAGACTTTTTCCTGACATGGCGTTAATTCAATTACTCACAGCCTGTTTCTCTCCTTGTCAGAGTTTGCCTATGGAGGGCATCCCTACCCTTTCAGTGGGATTTTCGAGATCACACCTGGCAGTGCGGTAGAACTTGGCGAGACCTTTAAATTCAAGTAAGGGCCCTTTTCTATATCTTCTCCCCTGCCCCTGGTAGCCATCAATGTTGGAGGAGCAGGGAAGTCCTGTCCTCTGGGTCCCCCTTTCACTCTCCTCATAAGTGCCCTCGCTGCACCCTTTACATGATCCTAATTCAAAGGCAGCCCTGCAGGGATTTTGGAGATAGATAAAAGAGCATGTACACCAAATAGGGAACAGTGCTGAACTGTGTTTGTCAGGGATTAAAAGCATGTTTACAAAGGAGTGCAGTTCTCTTTCCTATTTTTTTTGTTTTCCGTTCTCCCAGTTTCACCTGTTACACAGAGCCAATGCACAGGGGAAAAAATAAAACTTCTCTTTTTATGACTAACTTCTATTTGTGGATACTGCAAAGAGTACCTGAAGTCATCTCCTGTGTTTACTGTACCTCTGTCACAAGGGACAGACGGGCTGCCAGAGGAGTCTGGGAGGATGCTGCATTCATGTGTTGTTCAAGGTGCTCGAACTGTGGGACTGTGGGTCAAGGAAATGCCCGTGGCAGGTGGCACTTGACCTTCTCAGACCACCTGTTCATGTTGAAGGTTGTTGGAGACTTTTATAATAAGTGCTATTGAGTGAATACTGGGAGAAGCAATAGGTTTTTGCATGTTTTCAGTCTGCTTCTTCCTGGCCCACCCCATGAGAACCCTCTCAATTGTGAAAAAAAGGTATCTCCTCTGTCATAATGGAAATTTCTGTTGTGGGATGATGGACAGAGTGAGAGCAGACCCCCAGAGCTGAGACTGCCCTGGTGGTGAGCAGGAAGTTCTTGGGGCTGTTGCCTGTGTGGTAACCTGCTTTGTGGAAAAGCTGGGGATATTATTGTGCCATTCTGTTAGTAAGAGTCTCTGATAGCCTCAGATATGATGTCCATAATGTTTAAGCCTGTCCTTCTTGCCAATATCTGATCATTTTCTTCTCCCTTAGTATGTATCATGCTCTTCACTGTATCTTTCCATGTTTCCTGTTGTGTGTTTTGTTTTAACTAGAGAATCCATTGCCTTGGGCACCACAGACTTCACAGAAGAGGATGTGGATAAGATTATGGAAGAGCTTGGCAAGGAGTACAAAGGAAATGCATACCACTTGATGCACAAGAACTGTAATCACTTTTCTGCTGCTCTGGCTGAGGTGGGCACAGATTTTTTTTTTTTTTATTTTTTATTTATTTTTTACTTCTTCAGGTATGTAGTAGTGCTCACAGAAAGGGAACTGGAGTCAGCACAGCCTGCCAGATTGGAGCCCATAGCCAAATCTCCTGTCTCTACCCTTACTATTTTTGGAAGCCTTTTGCTGTTGAAAGGGATTGGATCAGGAGGTGGAGATATGATAGGTTTATCACATGTTTTGTCTAAACTTTGTGGGAAATTAGGAGTGCCTGTAATTTGTTTCACTGAACAGGCACTGAGCAGGAATTGGAAGGACAGACCTGGTTAGCATACAAATATGCATTTTAATAACAAACATAAATAACTGTACATGATCTCCAAAGGCATAAAAATGGTTTATAAGTGTTCTGAAAACAAAAATTTGCAGTATTCAGGAAATGGGTGTTCTTTTTCCTCATTTAATGTGCGCCATCCAAAACACAATAAAAAAAAAAATTGATTTTCTCATAGACATCTTTGGTGCTTATTCATTTCCATGTTCTCAAAACCACTGTTAATTTTAACAAAGCTGTTATTTCTCTTCAGACACAACTGAAGCACAGAGACAAATTTATCCCAGCTATCTGCTGATTTGGGGTATCTGACTTTCTTTATTCCCAAAGTTCTGATTATTTTGGGGGGAAGCTGCCTTCCTCCTCACCCTCCCAGATGGGAGGTTTAAAGTGCATTTCAATTAATGCGTGAGCATTCAGCATTTGTGTAAATCTGAATTCTGGATCTTGACCCAGTGCCAGAAAAAGATGGGAAAAGCATAAGATGGAAGTGACCTCCCATAAAAACTGTTTCTGTGCTTTCCATAGTTGTTTTATGGCAAATACAAGGAAAGAATATCATTCATTACACTACAGTATGACTGCCATAATGGTGAAATTTTCATTTCTCCTTCTGGAGTCCCCATTCTCATTCATTACACATCTCGCCTTTCTTCATCATATGGGGCAAGAGTCCTATGCCAATAACTTCTTTTGCCTCAAGTGTCCATTCAGCCCCAAAGAAGCCCATCATGGATCCCAAATGAGATGTGTAGAAAAAATACTACATGATTTTGTAAGAAATTCCCTAGTGAATCTGAGAATCAGCAATTAATTTACAAGTGACCTGCTTAGGCTCTAAGGGACACCAACTCTCTATTGGTTTCATCCTTACTAATTATATATATGGAGAAAATGACTTAGTCCTTTCTGTAAATGTTAGTGAATTAAAACAAACAGGAGGAAATTGAATTGGTACAAACAGAGAACGAAGTTTCAAGCAGTACCGAGCAAATCAATATTAACCACACAACTAGTCTGGAGTCAAATAATCAAATTACAACAGAAAATGGAAACTTCAAAAATTATGAAGGAAACCCAGGAGAAAGTTATGTGATTATTAGGGAAAGGTAAATAAAACCCTTTACTTGCAGCAGTGAAATAAAGTCACTGCTTATTGTGTACTTTGATAGGTAAAACTTCTTTGTGAGGGGATGAGGGGTGGACAGTGGTGAACAGTGACAGTACCCAAGGGAATGACCTGAAGTTGTCAGGGAAAGTTTAAGTTGGATATTAGAAAAAGGTTCTTCTCCCAGAGGGTTGTTGGGCACTGGAACAGGCTCCCCAGGGAAGTGGTCACAGCACAAGCCTGACAGAGTTAAGAAGCTTTTGGACAACACCCTCAGGCACACGGTGTGACTCTTGGGGATAGTCCTGTGCAGGGCTAAGAGATGGACTCAATGAGTCTTGTGGGTCCCTTCCAACTCAGCATATTCTGTGATTCTGTGTCCAAACCATAAGCTCACAGCCACTTTTCCTTGATTCTTCTGCTACATATCAGTGAATCCCTCACTGCCTCCTCCTTATCTAGCCTTCCAAACACAAGTCAAGTAAGATATCTTATAAAAAAAACTAGTAGGGTATTTTAAATTTTGCTTTCAACATGCCTTCAGTCAGCATCTTTATAGGAGTGGAATTTAGGGTTAAGTTTTCCTGCAAGAGCTTTCTTGGTGGATTCCAAGTGCTCATTCATTGCTCAGTAACCTGTCTAGATAATAAAGCAACAGCCTGAATGGCGAGTTCTGACACTTCTGCTCCCAGGAGCAGAATTTACTCAGGATTTACGTCAGTTTAAATAAACCCTTCAAAGGCAAGAAGGATTTTTTTGTTGCTGTTTCTCTTCACATATGCCTGTGTTTATCAACCCTCTCTAAAGCATTACAAATGCAAACCCAGGGGAGCTGAACAGCAGGCCCAGGAGCAGAATGTCCTAGATAGTCTCTAGCATGGGGATATAGAAAACGGGAGCTGAAATTATTATAAAAATTGCTGGTACTAAGGCACTAAGCAGAAGTGCTAGCCATCCAATGTGCCTCAGTCAGCATGAGAAATATGTGTGGCTGCTTTACAATGGATATCTCCATCTGTTTTGGTAAACACAGTAGTTTGGCAATCATTGTGTTTCAGAGCTGGGTGAGAAGTAGCACAGCTTATCTTGGGATACTTCTGACCTCTTGAAGGAATCTGTTGAGACAGAACCTGCTTGAGCTGGAAGCAATGAAAGTTTCTATTCTCATTTCTCAACATCTGATTGCTTGCTCAACTTCACAACTTAAGTGATTTTTTTTCTTCTTTTTGCTATAGTTTCCATTAAAACTAAACAAACCAAAAATCACTCCATTGGGAAGCTCCAGTCCATTCCATGTAGAGCTATAAGATGCCTCACAGTGCACAGAACATGCTGTCCAGATGATGTTTGGCTCACAAACCTGTGTAGATATGTGTCACCATAGAGGGCAGAAAACAGAAATTGTACTTATGCCCTAAAATCAATTCCAAGATGAGTCCCTTTAGTGTTTGTTTTGCTCTTCAGGCCCTTCACCTGTGAAGGAGCAATAATAATAATAATAATAATAATAGTAACAATTAGCATCTATTTATGCATAGTCATGTTATGTGGCAGTTAAAGACAGTAAACTTGAAAAAATATCCAAAGAATTAAAAGAAAATATGTAGAAATTTTACTCAACAGAATAAAATTATGCATTAGAACTGGGATTTAATTCCAGCCACAAATAAAAGCAGCCAAGGATTTTTAAGTAAGTGTAAATTCTTGGTCTCTCTGTTGTTGTAGCCCCAATGGAAGGTGATGCTATGTGTACTGCAATGCCCTTTCACCCCAGAGAGGGGTCAGGGTGGAGGATACTTTTTAGTTTGAAAGAGAGAATGACCAGCTGTGCTTCCAAACAGCCTTTTAGGCTTTTCTGCTCATGGGCATAAGCAGTTGCAGACAATCAAGGAGATGGTTGTTCTGAGCCTTGTGGCTAATGCCAGGCAGATCACTTCCCTGCTCTGTGCCCAAGTATCCCCCCCTTGTATACTGGGTTATTTCCTTCCTTCAAAAGGGGCCCTGAAATCTTTCAGTGACAGCTCTTTCATCTGCCAAAGTTAATTATCTGGTTTATGGTTTTTAGCGTTCTTTTTCAGCATGGAAAACCAGAGACAGAGCTTTATAGCCAAGTGGTGATGTATGAGTTAATGCATGTTTATGCAAATGCATCTAGCAAGCCTTGAGATTTGATTGTAGGCCTGTGATAGGTAGCTTAATTTCCTTATCTGACTTTGGGCTTGCTAAATAGCGTCCAGACAGATGTTGCCCTGGTGGAAGGGCCATGGCCTGGGAGGATAATACTATCTGGTCATACAGACTGAGGGCAAATGTAGCCATGTGTGCTGCTGGCTGAGGTCACAATTCTGAACAGGGAAGGGAAAGGAGGTGTAAGGTTGGCTCTACTTCCCATATTGGCTTCCTCAGGATCACACTGTGAGACAACAGTCACATGCCCAATTGCCACGACCTGTAGGACAGGTTCCTCATTCTTGGAAGCACTGCTAAACTTTATTTTCAGATTTTTGTTTTCTTTTCCTTTACCAGTGTTCTCTCAGTAAATAAAACATCCATTCAGAAATTTTCTGTCTACATTTGTTAAAGAAAGATTTTTCTGCCGAATTCCCATTTAATACAATGATGCCTTGGGTTCCATCATGATAACTGGTATTTGTAGTCTTCAACAGTTACGTGCAGGCTGACTGCTAATGGTTAGGGGCATGTGGACCTATGATCATGACTCTGCCATTTGGCCATGCATCTTGAAAAATCCCTAGACTATAGGAAGTTCAGCACAGGCAGATAAGCTCTGCTTAACCACTGGACATGCCTTTGACCTATCTACCTCTGGAAAAACTCACTTTGCAGTGCAGCCTCATTTTGTGCTGCTGTGGCTTTAGCCTCTCTCTGCAATGCCATGCATCTCATCTGAGTCTTCTGATCTTCCTGCCCACATTCACTTGTAAGCTGCAAAGGGCTTTGTTACTCTCTAATTGCCACTTAGGTCTGAATTTTCCCTATTCCCTACTGCAGACTGCCAAGCATATTCACCTTGCTCAAGACTTAGTTCTCTCCCTCCTTTGCCAGTTCCCTACAGACTTCTAATGAGCAGTGACTGGATCAAAGAAGCATGGCTGGGTCTCCTCACAAAGCAGCTCCTCTGGAAAGAAAACATAGAATGCCCAAGTTTCAGCTGCAGGAGTTCAGACTTCCATCTTCCCCAATGCCATTTCATGGCAGTCTTATCAGTAAGTGATTCAGTGAACATGTTGCATGATCAGGAGTCTCTTCCTGTGGATTCTTCTTCATCAGGAACTTTGGGGTTTTTTTAAGAAGTGAAGAACTACCAGAAAGCATAAGTATCTGCCTAATAAGTGCTGCACACCATCTTAATTAGTTTTGAAAGACGTTCTGATGTAAAGTAGGGCAGAATTTCCTAGTGGATAATCATGAGAAAATGAGAAGGAAATCAGATGCGCTCCCTGTGCATTTGCCCAGCTTTAACTTAAGGTCACTGGTACACACACCACTTAATATCCCTTTGCAGTCTCCCTTTACCTTCACCATTTATGTCCATGTAGGAAGGCGAGAGGAGCTTGATTTAAATCAGCACTCTGACTCCTGCAACATGGTGTCATGATACCTGTATTTATAAATCACTTAAGCAAATTGTGGATTAAAATGAAGAGGTTCATCAAACTGTGGTTAGCAATTTGCCTACAGGAAGTTTACTCCTTTCACGTTGCTTATGCTGACAGTTCTGAAAATCAAGTAGTATCCATACCATACTCTCTGAAGAAACTGTCCAAGAGTATGGGCAATCCTTATGGAGGACTTATGTTTGCAATTTCTGCAAAGAAAAATCAGTCAAGCCATGAGCAGCAGATCCCAAACTTCCCATCCTATTCTGAGCTTATGTTCCTTTCTGTGTTTCAGTACTCCAGGGGGTTTTCATTCTGATGAAGTTATGCATGTATGGGGAATTCAGTTAGGACTATGTCAATATTGGATAAAGCCCTTCTGTTTGATCATCTGTTTTTAAGTTACTTTGTTCCAAACAATCCCCCATGTATACTTACAGCAATATGTTCAAAAGGCCCTTCAAGGAATTGCAAAATATTTATGTTCTTTATAAGTCGTCCTGGCTGATAAAAAAGGGTATTTAAACTCTGCCAGATGGAAAGAAACACTGGCTTTTGAACATTAAAAAAGCATTTTAAAACAAAAAGAAAGGATAAAACAATTACTTTTTTCCATAATATGAATTGTTGAGTTTCCTGATTCTTTCAGAACATGGAGACGTGAGATAGCAAAAGAACAGAAGTTACGAATTGCTGTAAAGCAGACATAAAGGAAGAGGAATACATTTGTGGTTTCAGGAAAAAGCCAAACTCAAAGAAATTCCTGGACTTTAAGTTCCCTTGCAAGGACCTGCAGGTCTGAGGTCCCAGTCTTGCCACTGCTTTGCAGAAGCACTTGTCACTGCAGCAGTGGCCACAAGGAAGTATGACGTGAGGTGCCAGAAAAGATTTGCAGTTATATACTATGTCATGAAAACTATAAGGTAGGAGCACACAGACAGAGGGAATTGTGAAATTGCTGTCAGAGGGTTTTTTCAGTGCAAGATTTCCCTGCAAGTCTACTTAGAGTCATGGAAGGTAGATATTAGGTGAGGCACAAGCATACTTGGGCCAGCTTGTACTTCTGAACACAGAAGGTAAAAGTGAAAGGTTGATTGACAGGGTTCAAATACGGGCATATGATATCAAGATCTGAGCCCTGCTGATGTGTGGGCATGTGGTGAGTGTACAGTGCCTGAGGACAGGTTCTTTAGAGGAGACAGCAGCAACTAGAGGATCAGAGGGAGGATGAAGGGTTTTCTGCTGTGAAGTTCTTCTCCAGCTTGGCAATTTTCCTCAGTGTTGAGTGTAAGGATCACACCGTGTCACTGAATCTTAGACTTTAAAAAAGGTTTTGCTGCTTAGCCCATTCACAAACAGAAGACAACTCATTTCACTTCCCACCAGCAATTTTCTATGCTTCTGAAGTTTCCTAAGTAAGCCTGGAGCTCTGTTCTTACCAGAGTGATGACAGTTGCTACAGCACATCTCAGAAAAGGACATACCACCAAGGGAAAGGAGAAAACCACCTTTGAATCAGCACCATAACTGGAAGATAAGTGGAATGACTTAAGGAAACTACTCCTTCTCCTTCCATTAATGTGATTACTGCCAAGCAACTGGAATTATCCCTATTTAAGGAAACTCTTCAGCACCTTGCTATAGGACATATGGTGCATAATTATCAAAGAAGTGTGGCTTCTGAGCACCAGGGAAGGCAGCCCCTTTTAGTCCCCAACAGCCTTACTGATGGTGGAATAACAATAAAGTCAGTGGGTCTTATGGGCTCTTTTGCTAAGATATGAAGTTGATGCTCATCATAATTAGGAAATTAATTGTGAGGCAGTGGTTTCATTCACCTAACAAACTGCTGGTGTTGGAACTTTACCTGAGAACAGCAGTGGCAGAAGGTTTTATTCTTATATCATGTCTTTCCTCCATCTTCTTGAAAGAGGAATGATATGCTTTTGATTTTTATGAGTAATTTATCTTAAGTACTGGAAAAGATCAAACTCCTCTGTATACCCTGAGAAACACTTAAGTGATCTGGTATGAATTTCCTAGAGTCGGTGACAGCAGAATCTCACCACATCACTGAGGGGTGACGAAGCACAGTTAAAAATCCCTATTTGCTTCCAAAATCATCTCATCTTTCTCTTATACCCAGAGAAATCTCTTAAAAAAAAATCAGACTTAACTGTAAAGTTAGTGTCCACATTTCATCATTCTTCATAAGGCTATTTAAAGTAATTTGGATTTGAGGAATTAAAAACTCTTCAGGAAAACAGATTAGTATCTCATTATCCAGCTTCCTTTTGTACCCACCGATCCTTTCCACCCCTTTATTCCTTTAAATATTAACGAATCTGTTTCCTTATTTCTCATAATTTCTTGATCCAAATGACTGGACTCAGGGGACAGGGGTCAGAGACGCCATCTGGGTAAATGGCTAAAATCTGAACTAATTATTAGAGTTGAGCTGGGATTTTTGGAGCCAACCAAGTCATCAAAAGAGGAGCCTTTTAGAAGAATCTGATAGTTTTATAAAACTTTTGCTGGGATGCTCTGTGGGTTCAAACAAGGCTTTTAGCTGATGAGACATATTCACAAGTAACTGAGAGAGAGAAGCTTGCTGAGGTGCATGAGAGAAAATTGGATTAAAGATTTATTTACTTTTTTTCTTATAATTTCGGCAAAAGTTCTGAATATCAGCCACAAGATGTTCTGAAGCAGAGCGTCCCTCAGCCTTTCTTGTGGGAACTGTCCTACTTTAATTATTTACATAAATAGGGAGATAACACATTTCAGCAGGAGAAGAGAAAGGCCTGAATCAGAATTTTTGTGTTTCTTGTTTTAGAAACTCATTTTGAACTTGTTGAAATTGCAGATGTCTCTAGAGAGAGAATATTATTTTGGAGAACTGGGGATCTTGTTCTTGGGCTGAAGTGGCCTTGAAAAATACATCTAGAGGTTAACAAAGTGAGCTTGGCCCATTCTTTGTTGACACAGGAGGAAAAGAGTCTTCTAAGCATTTGAGGTGGCTTAGGTCAGCCTTGGAAAATTCTTTAGCATCCTAGATGAGGCTGGCTACTAGAGGGCAGGGATTATGAACCCTGTCACAATTGAATGCTTTGCAGCCTGTCTTAGACCTGCAGCACTTCATACTCAACCTGGGAGGTAAATAGCTTCCAGTCTCCTGAAGCCAGTAACCTCAAATTGGCCTAAAAAG
Organism: Corapipo altera; assembly: GCF_003945725.1. Lineage (NCBI taxonomy): Eukaryota > Metazoa > Chordata > Aves > Passeriformes > Pipridae > Corapipo > Corapipo altera. The sequence goes on along the minus strand of NW_020884885.1, from coordinate 4,858,450 downwards.
ATGGTCTCCAATAGGAAATATCCTGAAGATTAACAAATGGAGTCCGCACAGTGGATCCTGCAACCTGATGGTTACAGAGGACTGCAGCAGGCATCTAGCATACCCAATATTGATGACAACACAGTGATATTATTACATCACTGCATGCCAGATGGGATGGAAATGCTTGGTGAAGCCACACATCTGAATCTCCTTGGGAGGCAGGGGATGATCTTGGTGCAATCAAGTTTGCTTGCTTGATCACTGGATCTAGGATGGATGCTAGGGCTTCTTTACCCCTTCCTTTGTATTACTGGTAAATATCTGCGCTACTGATAGTAGCAGAGAGGCATTGTCATTGCATATCAGTCTGATAGCAGGAAATACATATCACTTGTGACTGCAGTGCAGCAGGAGATATCTTTGTGACTGGCTTTACAGCTGTCTGGTGTATACTTCCCTGGTGGTGTGGCTGTCTCAGCTGTGCTTTGTCAAGGTGGTTGGAGCTTTGGTAGAACAGAGGGACTGTATTTTACTGGTAGAGGGTGTGGAGCTGTGCTCAAGTGACAGGAGATGGTGGTCAGTACATAGTATTTTCTTTCTGGATATTCAGCTGTCTTTTTTCAGCCACAGCAAAACTGACAGCATATAACAAACCCACATCAGAATCCTACTTTCCTCAGAGAAGCTTAATTTTCAGCAAATTCTCTGAAAGAAGGAAGGTTTGCTGAATCAAGGACCAAATGAGGACAGTTTTTAATCATCAGTTAATAATTCAAGACTAAAGCTTTTCAGGTCCATCCCCAGGCACATGTGAGTTTTCATCATAAAGTTATTAAAAACCAGGAAGCTCTCCTTACCCTGAAAGCTATGAGAGAGAAAGGCTTAAACATCGAAGAAGAGAGATTCAGGTGGCATTTGAGTCACAGTCAAAAGCAGCAGAAGCTTTCATAAACCAATCTTTAGCAAATCTTAAGTAGACAAGTAATACTCATGTTTTCTTTAGTCAGCAATTGCTTTTCAGCTGCCTCTGTTGCAGAGGAGGTAGGTGTTTTGTTGAGTAAAAACCTAAGTGCAATTCTGTTAATGGCAGGAGAGAAAAATGCTCCCAACAGACATAAAGGACAGAAGGAAGTGAACGAACAAACAAACAAATAGCAACAGGACAAGAAAGAACATTAGGAAAGCTTTATTTCCCGGTGCCTGAGCCAGTCCTCACTGAAGCTGATGGAAAGCTTTGCTTCATTGCAGCAGCCTTTGAACGTTGTTAGCTCTATGGTGAACAGACTATGTTTGTTTTGTGGTTTTTAGCTGCCATGTATGTTTAGAATAAGCTTATTTATAAAGATGCCCTGCACCCATAAATTTATCCTCATGGTTTCAGATTTTTCCTTTTGTTTCTTCCTGTATGTATGCACAACTTTGACTGCATGCAGTTAATTAACTGCTATATCACATTTCCAGTGTGGTGTCTCTGTGGTAAAATGACATTTCCCGGTGTAGTTTGTCTATCAGATGAGATATTTGAAGTCTTTGGGAATTTCTTAGAATGAAGGCTGCTATAAAAACATATTTTTTTCCTGTCATTAATCTCTCTAGCCTTGCTATCATGAATGAGTCCATAGGCCAACAAAAATTATTACTAGGATAACACTTATATGTACTTTTCAGCTCTCAGTCCATCTTCTTTCCCACTCTCTACTTGTGCATGGGAATAATATGAGGAGGGAAGTAATTTGAAACAGAAATCAACACTCCTTAAGTGGCAAGTTTTTAGCACATCATTTCAACTTTTTGGAAAAATGGTCCTTTTGCCACATATACCTCTGCAGTCACTTTAGGTTTTCCCTTTAATGTGGTCTATCTAGCAAAAAGAGATTAAAATTGAAGATATTTTAAGAAGAAATTAAAAAAAAAGGTGAGCTCTCTGGGGCTGGTGTAAATGTGGGTGTTTTTATCCATCTAATTTATTTTTTCTGCCTTTTGCACCTGCCTTAGCAACCTGAAACCCCTGTTTCCTTATCTGTTATAAGTAAGCATGATTCCTTGGAGCTAAGTTAGTTCACAGTATCTGGGGAGTTCATCTCTAGTCACACCATTATAGAACCTTCGAGTCTCTCTGTGCAAATGCCTGAAAAACATGCTTCATTTCCAAAAATGAAGATGGCAAGAAAAATCCCTGTCCTTTAAACCAGTGCCTGTTGATAAATGAAAAGTGTCAGGAGAGTAAATGAACTGTCTGAGTGTGTTGATAGGCTTTTGAGACTGGTATCTTTCGCTTTGAAGTCCTGCCAACACTGTCAGACAGCAGGTCTTTCCCTGTTCATATGAATTCTTGTATTCTCCCTTCTCATTGTATGTCCATCTGCAGCAACCTGCTTCTCTCTAATATTAGGAAACACGGCTTGAGACTGAAACACAGGACTTTTCTGGTTAGCTGTGCAGAAAAAATAGATGTTCTTGATGTCCATCCCTCTATGCATATGGATTGGCCTGGTCCTGTTCAGCATGTCCATAACACTTGAAAGTATGACCCCATTAGGCAACAGCTGTTCTCAGCCACTGATCTTGAAACAGCAGCTGCTAGGAGAACGCAATTCCTCTTCATGACCTCATGATAATAGGAATGAATTGCAGTTGTTAATTCATTTGGTGGGATATTCTTTATTTTAAACGCCATTAACAAGCCCAGACTTAATTATACTCAGCTTTCCCCAAATGGTCATCTGTTATGAGGCCACTTGCTGCCTGTCCTATCACCCTGCAGCTGTTGGCTGTACTTGTAAGTGCTTTTTACAAGGACCTTCGTGCTCAAGAGGGTATTCCCATGCTTCAGTGTTGGTACAAGACTAATCAGTGATGCCACTCAGAATTCAACTCTAAATATGGTTCAACAAGATGTCACATTTGCAGCCACTGTGTCTCTCCACTGGTGGCCTGGCCAGTGAAGCTGAAACAGTGCTATGAGTGCTGAGGTGCTATAAGCCAGATGTCTCGTTTGACACAGAGCTATCTACTCCATCGTCTCTGCTTGCAGACTGCAAAAAGGCAACTCTATCCTTCTACCAAGGTCCACAGAAGTGACTAACATGTTCCAACTAACATCATAAGGGGAGCAAGACTGTAGGTATTAGTCCCCCTTTTCAAGGTTTTCCTTTTTTCTTCACTCCTGGCTAGTCTCAGGCAGATGGCGCAGATGCTACCTCTGCTTTACAACACCCACAGCCCTGGGGAAGACGTATAGGAGTTGCAGTGCCCTGCCTGCTGTGGAACAAAAAAGATTGCACAGGAGAATGGGGGCATTTCAGATAGTTGCTTAAAATAATTTAAAATTCCTTTGACTTCTACCTTTGACTCGCATTGCTACCTCCCAGAACACAGCCTCATTACTGAGCTCATTTATCCTCATCTACAGCTTCTCAGCTATACCCCTTCCTGTCTAAGTCAGAGGCCATTCCTGGCTCTGCTGAATGTAGTCTGTGTGCAGCCTCATGGCCCAGTGCCACCTCATCTATTCTGTTGATCCCCACAGGCTAGTTATATTCCCTAGAGTAGAAATTGTCATTTTTAAACAGTAACTATACAATAAATCTGTTTCAAGCAATTGAACTTAGCATGCCAACTCCACCAAGGTGAGACTGTGCTTTCAGGTGTTTTGTGAAGGCTGTATGTCCATTCTCCTTCAGAAATCTTATTTTCAGCATACACACTATGTACAGCAGCCAATCAGGAGTGCAGAGCTAGAGGTATGTTCTCTGTTGATGCACCCAAATTCCCTTAGCCCTGCCAGCACTGGCATCAGGTGGCAAGATGGCAAAAAGATGTCTCTTCATTGAGTTAGTGGTTTATTCTGGATGTGTCCAAGAACTAGTTTAATCAAATTGGCACACTTCTCTTTCCACATAGGCATTTTGGCTACCCTAACATAGCCTGCAGGCTTTGCCTGGGCAGATGTGCTTGTTTGCGTCTAATGGCCTTATTTTGAAATTCTGATAGGCAACATCTATGCTATATTGCGTAGGCCTTGTAGGAGCCAGCTCATGCAAACATGTAATGATGTATCATGTATCATGCAATCATGTAATGATTCCCCTTGGGCTCTAAAGTCTTTTCTCTCAAAGTGCTCTGGGGTGTGTGTTAGACTTCTCGGATGCCAATAAAAGCCCTTTGCATTCTCTAAGACACGCTGAGGGGAATATTGCACAGTATCTCAAATGGATACATGTCCCATGTGGATGCCACCTCATTTTTAGCAATGCTGCTAAGTCGAAAATCAGTGGGTGGTTCAGCAGGTGTTCAGTGCTGAACTCTCCAAGCCTCAGTCTGATGACAACAATTGAAGGAATTAGCTTGTATTGTTTGAAGAATGTTATATTGCCTCTGTTCATTTTGATTTTCATGGATTGGAGCACTACAGAGTGCCTTTGGGAGGGCTCACTTAAAAAAAAATCCTCGGTGCCTTCTATGCATGGCCTGAATCACCCCAATTGCATCATCCAGCACAACACATAACCTATTACATTTGAGAGATCTCTCTTAGGATCTACTCCTGATCAGCCCTTCTCTTTGTTTTGATCGGGGCTCAGCCTGTTACACTATCTCAGATAATATCTAGCATATGCCTATAGACTCAAAGCTCTCTCAAAATGCAGCACATTGATAACATTGTCTTCTAGAAGGCAGGAGACTCAGCATCTTCCATTGTTGGATGGCATTTCAACCCACGTTTCCCAGCTGTGAGGCTTTTTGCCTGCCCACAGCAAAGCTTTACAGGGAAATGTTAAGGCTTGCCAAGCAGGGACCTAACTCTTAGGACACTTAGGAGAGGGAAGAGGGGTACAGGGCAATTTGTACATTTTAGACAATGACTTTTAGTGCAAAATGATACAGCTTAAGATGCTTAGAGGATATTTTTGTATCTCAAATTACTTGTTTCTTGATGAGTTGAAATCCTGGTGTGGATTTGACAACTGCCTAGAAATAGCACCAAAACTGTCAGGTCCCATTTCTCCCCTCCATTTGGCTTCAGCTATGCATGTCTGAACGGCTATTCCCGCAGCTGCCAGCCGGGTCATTCCCAGTTCTTTCAGAGTCCCCAGAAGAAGCTGCAGCGCTGGGAGACTTACTTATCTTTCTGTCACCAGGTGCCGCTCAGTGGAAGCTGCAAGTACGTGCAACCTTCTCCCAGGTTTCTGCCTGAAGTGAGGACTGGTGTAGGTGGGCAATCAGTTGTGCTCGCTGTCCCACATGGTGGATTTCAGTCTGTGATAGGGACTGGGTGCCTCTGAAGGTTGAGAATAACTCACACTTTCAGAACCTGAGAGTGAGAAAAGGGTGAGAAGGGGCTTTGATAGGCAGTGAGAGCTGCACACTGTTCACAGGGGGGTTGCAAAGCTTAGGGAAGCCCTACATGAGCTGATGTGTTCCAGGCATTGCTGCCACTTGTCCAGCCTCTCATGTACTCCACGGGGTTTCCCATCCCAAACACTTTTATGCCTCAGACAAGTAAGCTTATATCTCACATAGGTTTAGTCCTTCTGTGGACTGTATGTTTCTTAGCCCCTTCTCTAGTCAGCTACATATCAAAAGGCTCAGCTACTTTCTTTTCCAATGTCAAGCTCAGGGTCACTACAGGTGTCTTAAGTTTCCTAAAGGAAAGGTAGCAGGACAATTTGTATGGTGGTCAGGACCAGCAATTTCTGACCCATAATAGTTTATTATTTATTTACAATTCCTCTCAGAGTTAGCAAATGATCTATCACAGAGAAGTTTACCCCCTTCAAAGAAGAAAACCTCACTTGTTTGTTAAGGAAGAAAAAACCCCGTGTGAAATCTTAAACGCTAAAAACATCTGAAAAAGGGTTCTGTTGATGGTAATAAAGGAAGGTAACTGGGTTCTGTGAGTTTACCATTGCAGTGTGTGGTTTTCAGTGGGGAACTGATCTGCAGTAGGTAGATTTTTCTGTAACTTTGTATGCAATTGGAAAACATCCACTTCATCTTGCTTGTGCTGTTTTATTTAAACTCAATTGGCTTAATCCTATGGCAGCCAGGTTTATTTGATGTTTCTCCATTAGCTAAGCACTGCTGGATGCTCCAGTACAATATGCTTTATGGCAAGGAGTGAGAAACACAGAAGCAGACTGTAGTGTTGGTGGCATTCCCTGCCATTGCCCTTTTGCTCCTATTGAACATTGTGTTCTGCTGTGGAATAGTAATGAGGCTACACTGACAAGAGGTGACTTGACAAGCATGACTGAGGAAAGGGAAACCACTTTGACTTTATCATTATCCTTACGCTCCACAAACTGCCCTCTGTTGCTTGATGGCCTGATGCCCACACATCTCCATTCTTTTTCTGGCTCTTTCTTGCCTCACTAATTCATTCTGGGTGAAGAAGCTCCCACAAACAAAAGAGGAACATCTCAGCTTTGCTTCCGCATTGGGAAGTGCTATTTCAGTTGCTAGGGAATCTGCTTAGAAAATAGAGCCAACTCTTAAAAACAGTATTTCTATTTCCAGGCATCTTACCTTATGCTATTCTGTTGTTTCAGCTAATTTTCTGAAGAATCATACCCTTGTTTAGTTCTTCTGTTAATATCTGTGAGAAAGTCTTTATTAAAACTTAAAACTGCTTCAGAACTAAACTCACATGCATGCATACATAACAAGGAGCCTAAACTGAGTCACTTGCTACACTGGCAATATGCTGCCTAAGTTCCCGGATAGGAAGGAAGAGAAATGCTACAAAATCTAGAGGTGCAATTGTACTGAAATTTGTGACCTTGGCTCAGGGTCAAAGTACTGTAGTGTAGGCCAAAGTGTTCAAGTAGAACACATTGAATCCAGTTTTAAAAATTCAACAGTATTCTTGTGAAAATGGTCAGATATGTCTGGTGAGAAAATGAAATGGATCAGCCAATTTTCTATGAATGAGTCTTAAGTAGAGGTTATAATCTGAGGTTATAATCTGAGGTTAGGTAGAAAGCAGCATTGGCAAGAACTGAAGTAAAAGTCCTTGGAGTGTATTAGGTAAAGAACAAGCTATGCTTGCAAGTAATTTTAGCAGCTAAATGGCTCTGTTCGTGCTCTGATTCCTAATGATAATTTCTCCAATTTCACACATTGATTTTTAAACAATGCATGTCAAAATAAAGTGAGTTCCGTAGTCAAATTAGCAAAGTCACAGGTTTGCTGCCTTCTCCACACCTCATTGGAAACTCCATGCTGTTGGACCAAGCAATTCCCTTATGCTCAAGGTAACTATTGGAGTGGGGCTTAGATCATTCTGCCCAGGCCTTACACATAAAGAACCAGCTGCTCATCAGCCATAACAACTGTAGTTGGCACAGTCCATCCCTAGAAAATGTTTCAGTCGTTCTCCCTGAAAATTTCTTGAAAACTCTAAGCACTACATTTCCCTTATCAATAGAATCACAGAATATGCAGAATTGGAAGGGACCCATCAGGATCCTTGAGTCCAATTCCAGGCCCTGCACAGGACACCCCAAGAGTCACACCATTGGCCTGAGAGCGTTGTCCAAATGCTCCTTGAACTCAGGCAGACTTGGTGCTGTGACCACTTCCTCAAGGAGCCTGTTCCAGTGCCCAACCACCCTCTGGGTGAAAAACCTTTTCCTGATATTCAAACTAAGTCTCCCCTGACTCATCTTCATGCTGTTTCCTCTAGTCCTGTCACTGGTCACAAGAGTAAAGAGATCGGTACCTGCTCCTCCACTTCCTCTTGTGAGGTCTCTCTTCAGTTTTCTCTCCTCCAGGCTGAAAAAGCCAAGTGACCTCAGCTGCTTTTTTTAAGACTTTCCCTCCTAACCCTTCACCATCCTCGTGCCCCTCCTTTGGATGCTCTCTAATAGCTTAATTCCTTTTTCATATTGTGGTGCCCAAAACTGCACACAATATTCAAGGCGAGGCTGCCCCAGTGCAGAGCAGAGCGGGACAGTCCCCTCCGTTGACCGGTTGGTGATGCTTTGCCTGATGCCCCCCAGGACACAGTTGGCCCTCCTGGCTGCCAGGGCACTGCTGACTCATATTCAACTTGCCATTGACCAGGACCCCCAGGTCTTCCTCCGCAGTGCTGCTCTCCAGCTTCTCATTCCCCAGCCTATACACACAATCAGGGTTGTCCTGTCCCAGGCACCGAATCCAGCACTTGCCCTTTTTAAACTCCATATGATTACTTCTCACCAAATAATCTCCTTAATGGACTACAGACAATCACCCTCTTAGTTTTTGCAGCAATTACTATTAAATTAAGTGTAATTTTAGCCAGAAAGAGGGTGGGAGGAAGAGCAGAGGAATTTACTATCGGCAAAAGGTGCCGTATGGACAACCCTGGAACCACTAATCCATGTAAATTGTGGAATAAGGTCTGTGGGGTGGAGTTTCCTCTCTGTCTTTCTTGCTCCATGGGAGACAACAAAGGAAGGGAAGGAGAATTCAGGTATTATGGCTACTGAACCTGCCACAGACTTCCAGCTCTATTGGCTGGTGTAGGGCTGCACAGGCAGTATATTTATTTACTAAAGACAGGCTCTCGAGGCATGCCTGCTGATCAGTTCCACGTGCCTCTTCTGTGTCTTGTACAGGATATGGTAAAATGTAAAGGGAAACAATCTTTATGTAGTCTAAGCCAGATACAGCTACTAAAATCTGGCACCTGTATGTATGTGTGGTCATGTGCTACTGAAGAAATCGTCTGCTGCATGCAGAAAGTTGTTTCATTGTGCTGAATCTGATATGACATTGGAAAACAATATCTGTGCTAGCAGAGTGTAACCCAAATCAGTGTCAGGAGCATCTGTGATGGAACAGGCCTAGTGAGAACCTAGTATTTTTTGTTTTGTTGCTTTTTTCCCGTATTTAGGATATGAGGAGAAATTAAAGGGTGGTGTGCTAGGATAGGAAAAGGTTCCCCAAACACTGTAATTTGACTGATCCAGTATGTCAGCCCAAGGAGGAAAAGGGAGCAGCAAGAACAGTTTCTCAGGCATCTCCATCCCCCTAGTCAGACTCAGCTTCTTCTCAGCTCAAGGTCTGTCCAGCCATAGCTGAAATATTTTTTCCAAATTTTTTGAGCTACTTGGAAAATGAATGCCATTGTCTTGGTTGAGAAGCACCAGCAGGCCTGTCCTTTCACCCATGGACTGCTGGGAGAACATAGTCACCAAAGCTATTGAGAGCCATGAACTGTTTTCCCTGGTCTCTGCTGTGATGCTGACAAGGGCTATGGCTGGCAGGGCTCTCTGTGCATGTCAAGCAGTTGTGTAGACATTTACAGTTACACTACTTCTGACTGCAGAAGATGCTTCTTTGTCTTCTGAGCAACAGGAAATTCACTGTGCTATAGTGGTGGTGAGGATGGGGATGACATGGCCTCTATGCTTGTGTTTTGATACTATTAACCATGTTCCTTTTTGGTTTGCTCTACAGATATTATGCGGGAGAGAGATACCCCGCTGGGTGAACCGCCTGGCCTACTTCAGCTCATGCATCCCCTTCCTCCAGAGCTGCCTCCCCAAGGAATGGCTGACCCCAGCAGCCCTGCAAAGCCACATCAGCCTCGGCCTACACAAGGAGGAGCAAGGGGACACAACGGATGAGGAGTCACCCTCCACCTCTGCAGCCCCCTCAGCCTCAGGCACATCGCGAAGCTGTAGACATACTCGGGTCTAAACTGTGCCCAGCTTGCCCCCAAATAACATCCACGCTCTCATCCTATTTATTTCTCACACCCTTTTGCACACATTGTTTTCTCTCTTCTTCAGTGGACAACACAGGGGAGGGAAGACTTTCTACTTCAGCCCCTTTTCCAAGGGCTGCCACTACAGTTGCTTGGCAAAATGACTGTGAACCCCAACACAGAACTGAGGAGTGTGGCGACTAAACTGGATGCTCCTCGCAGGGTCCCCATGACCCTCAATCCACAGAGAACTGCTAAATCTCTCAGGCATGAGAGCATGCGTACGGGCAGAGTGCACATACTGTGATGTTCCTTCTCTGGAACTGTTTTATCTTTTTATCTCTTCTCCCTACCCATGGAAGCCCAGCAGCCTCTTCTCCATTTTGGCTGGGTTTCCCCTTACCCTATGACAAATCTCCTGCCCATACCCAGTGAAGGAACCAGAGCCAGAACTCAACCTTCTCATCTCTTAGACCAGCAACAAACTCCAGTTAGCCCCACCCCTTCTGTGATTATCAGGTTTCTAACTCATATGAAGGACAAATGAAAGGTGCTCCTATTCCACAACCACCAATTTTCAGTACTCAAATTTAAGAGCTCAAATTACTGTCCTGTTCTTGACAATAATAACAAAGAACCTAGAAAATGAATGTGTTACTGTGGCTTTTCTTTGGGGTCAAAAAGAGGATGAGGCTGTGGTGGTTAAAGGCAGCTGCTAAGTAGATGCAGAAATGACTGTTGACCATATTCATGTTTTTTGGCACAGACCCCTCTCAGTTCTCCTAATTTTAGGCAATATTCCTGGTTTCCTTTTTCCCCCCATATTCCCTGGGGAATCTCTCTCCTAGCTGACATTTGCTGGTTATATTTTGGGGAATGGCCCTTCTGAGCCGAACGAAAAGGAGAGTAAATCTGTTGGGAGGGTCAGTATTTCCTTTAGATTTTCCTCCTGCACTCACAGACCTAAAATATAGCCATCCTTCCCTGGCCTATTTTTGAGCCAACCCAAAAAAGTAAAAAATAAGTGGTGAACCCAAAGAATGTGAACCTGTTCCTTTCTCCTCCCTTTTTGGAGGTGGAGGAAAAACTTAGGGCCACATCTGGAAAGTGCAGATAACCCTTCCAATGCATGGGTCACCATGGTGCCTTCCATTGTGTGCACTGTTTCAGTGGCATGAAAAATGGGCACAGCTGGCTCACTGACCTTTCCAGGCTGGCTCCTGACAAGAATCCTGACAAGAATTTGGATGTATTTATAGATGTATTTATGCTAATTCTGACAGCTAATGAGAAAGCAATGGAGGAGGAGAGGACAAGTACACTAACTCTTCTACTCAATTACCTCACTAGGAATTCTAGACAGGAGGTGCAGGAAAAAATCAAAGGGGAAATTCAGGGCCCCTCTCTGCCTTGCAACTCCTCTTGGCTACACAAAGGAGGACAAAAGATGAACAGGCACCATGTTGAGAGGGGGTTGCTGTTTTAGAAATGCTGTTCTCAACAGTTGCTGCCAAGTCAGAACTTCCACCCTCCACCCAGAAAGAATGACATGCTCCTTTTTTTTGGTCACAATTGCATGCTAAATCCAACCAGCTGTTTCTTTAGCTCAGGTATATAGAAGTATGTGCTTTCAGGGCTGAAGGTCTTGGCTATGATGTACATCATATCTGCACAGACAGTGGTTAATGGTTTGTCACATGTGCATGGCCTTAGCAAATCAGGAGGCTCTGGAGAGATCTGTTGGGTGGAAGTGTAACTCACAGGATGGCCTCACGCCACTGCCTCCTGAAGTGATGCATGGTTGGGCAACAAAACTGTGATAACACGCCTCTCTTTTTCATCCTCTGTACAAATTGCTGCAAGTTCTGTACTGAAGTCATGTTCTTTATTAACCTTGGCTGCTCACAGCCAACGCTGCATTATGAGCAATTCTGCAGCTCTTAGTAACGACTCCAACACCAATTTTGATTACTCTGGTTTGTCCAGGAATGTTTAATAAGATTTCCATCCTGATCTCCATGCCACTGCCCAGAAACCATGTTACACAACGTACTATTTCGCTCTCTATTCCCCTGCAGTCGTGGTCATTGCAGCCTAAATTGGCAGTGCAAGCTTCATTTGTCTGAAATTTCCAGGGTTTCTGCCAATAGCCAGCAGCACATTATGTGCAGTGAATTTTAAAGGTCCTTCTCTAGGGAAAAGTGAGAAGAGGCTTTCCCAGAGCTTTTGTCTAGGCCAGGGAAACTGCAGTAGGAAAAATGTAGTTCCTGTTGTTGTGATAAAAGCCAGCCAGCCAGCCAGCCATCACCCTTGTGTTTCTGCTCTGCACCTGAGCTCCAGACAAAGCATCATGTACTCATCTAGGAGAGAACTAGGGCTCCAGAGGCACATTTCACAAAGGAAAAAATGCTTAATTGACTGTATGGTAACCTGGACAAGAAAAATGCATTCAGCCTCCTTGGGAACATGAATATGTGCTTGAAGTATTGGGAACAACACTTGAGGAGAGCTGTGAATGTCATAAAAAACCCCAGATGTTTGTTTACCTACTTTTATGTTTGTCTGTCTGTTTATGACAGTAGGGGTCACATCAAGGAGGTATTAAACCTGTGCTGTGAATCAAAACTAGAATCTATTCCAATCTTCAAAAGTATTTCTCCTCACCCCTCTCTGTTCAAGGTGATCAACCAACCAACAAAGAACAAAGAGACACTGTGGAAATAAAATATATATTGATGATAGTTTTACCTCTGTAATTTAACAGCATTTGAGATTATTAAACATGAAGACATTTTAAAATCCTAGTTTACTGTTCCCATTATTACAAAATTATTGTTGTTACTATATAATTATATCATATTTGTACTTAGTTACACATTTGCTTTCTCTTGCTGCTTTCTGTGCATAACAACATGGGGCAATTTTAGATACCACCAGTTATCAATGAAAACAAAAAAGCAGCTTACAAATCTTAACAAGAGCACCCTACAGCACTGAAACAAACTCTTAACCTTCTCCTTACTGCCAGGACTTTTGGTGCCCTTTTAAAAGTTGGGATGAGAGGGCACCAATTCTGCACATGGGCATCAGCAGCTGTGGGTTATGGCTCTAGCAGTGACCTAATAGTATTCAGGTGGGACAGTAAGACTGAAGGTGGGGTTACTCTAACACTGGAATATTAGAGGTACAAAACAAACTTTCTAGGGAAAGAGGAGGAGGAAAGTAAGTAATAACCTCTTTTCTCAGTATGTCTTTATCTATAGTAGCAACTCTCTTAACTTCAGCAGATTATTTTTACTGATTTCTTTTTAGTCATTTGCTTTCCTCTTCCTAAGTCTGTGATTTGAGGCCTATATCTCTCAAACTGTTACAAAGTTTTAGAGGGAACAGTTGTGCTTTCAGAGGCCTTGGGTGAGCTGGTTACCCAGCACTGAACCCATACTCCGCGATAAATTCATGCCAGGCTCAGCACAATATGGGGATGGACACAGACCTGTTCTCTTGCTCTCACTGCTCTCAGCAGACAGTTTGCATATCTGGAATTCAAACCCATGTTTCCTTTGTGTTACTGAGGTACTCAAGAAGTAGTCATTTCCTGCTATATTATTTCTTTTATTCTTCAGTTCTGTTTATTTGTCTCTAGGCTGGTAAGGCTCTCAGAACAAGTTAGTGGACACAGGATTGCAATAATATTAGCTTATCTTCTTATTATATGTGTTTGATTTTCTTCTCATTTTAGTTCCTACATATGTGCTGGCTTGTTGTTATGTTCAGAAAAGTATCTCCACCAATTCCTTGATGTGATTAATGGATAAGACCAAAGGAAGTGATCATCAGTGTTTCATTTTCAAATGTTCTTAAAATACTTTTTGAGTTGAGGCAGCAGGTGCCCTGTTCCACTTTATCCCTGCTCTGCTTGCCATCAGGCAATGAATTGGATTGTGAAAAGCCTGTGTAGTGTGACTCAGGAAGTACGCAAAAGAGGAGCTGTCATTCTTTGTCTCCATTCTGCCATTGCCACAGGCTACCAGAACATGGCAGAACCTCAGGCTATAGTAATACAGGAAAACACTGCAGCCCATGGAGAATATGAGCTCTTGTCTCTAACAGGTCAGTGCTGTACCATTGTGAATGGGGCTGTAGCTGAGTGGTGTTCGAGTGGATGGCACATTTAATTCCTATCAGGTATGAATAACTATTGATTCTAAATCTCAGAGTAAGGCTGTCTGTTGGTGCTGTTGTAGCCAACTTTACTTTGAAAACACTATAAAGGGGTTTTTTTAGTTCATTTTGACTGGGATAAGGGATAACAATGCAGAAAAACAGACAATGTGATCACGGTAATCTTCCTTCCACAGGAAACCAGGCTACAGAATGAATGATACAGCTAGGGGCTAGGCCTTCAGAACTGCTTTAATCAGAGAGGTGTGCATGCAGAGGGGGTGCGTGGGTGTGAGCGAGGGAAGAGGGGTGAGCCGTGGGTGATGCCCACAGCGCTGTGGCGGCTCTGCCACCGCAGCTCCCCCCGTCGAGCCCCCCGGGGCACGGAGCTCACACGGCTCACAGGCCGCAGCGGAACCAGTGTTGCCGAGGCGGAGCGGCCGCTGTGGCGGCGGAGCCGCGCTCCGCCGGAAGCGGCAGGGCCGGGCCGGAGGCGGGGGGGCGGCGCCGGGGCCCGCGGGGCGGGAGAACCTGGGGGGGGATGGAGAAGCTACGGAGGCTGTGGAGGGGCCGCACCATGACCTTCGGGGTGCCCCTGCTGGTGAGCGCCGCGGGGGGGGGGGGCAGCGTGGGCCGGCACAGCGCGGGGAGGGCGCTGCTGGTCGTGGGCGGACCGCGGCAGGTGGAGTTCTGCGGTCAAGGAGGAGGGGGACGCGTGTGGCCGATGGGCGCTGCTTTTGTCCCCCACCTTGTGCCCTGAGAGGGGATGAGCCGTGTGCCCGCTCTGCCCGGAGGTCTTCAGAGCTCAGGGACAGACTTTTAAAATATACCCCTGAAGATATTCCTAGCTGGAAGATGAGGCGAGTGCATCTTGGTGTTGGTTTGTTTTTGTTACGGTTTTTTTGGGGTTTTTTTGTGGTTTCTTTTTTTTATTTACAACAGCACTTATATTTTTTTTCTTACTTGCTTTAGCTTTTCAATGGATTTTGAACTGCAGAGGCACTGTTGGTCTGATAATTTGTACATCTAAATAAATGGAAAGAATTGGAGTGAAATGAGTTGATGGGTTATAGTTACAGTTGTGCTCAAAGTGCTGAGGCATAACTTTTTAGAGCAGTCGAAGTTAGAAAAAAATACTGTCAAAGGAATAAAACAAAATAATAAGACTCTCTTATACACATTACCTCTGTAATTAGTGCACATTAGGTTGCACTTTCCTGTCGTAAGTACCTGTGTTCATTAGAGGAAAAATGAAGCCATTCACATCTGCTTATGGATAAAAACTCAGGGAGGAAGACAAAAGCATCACCAAGACCAGCATGGTTTCTGTTTGTGCAAGTCATGTCTCATTTTCTAAATATACAATTGGTTTGCAAAAATTAAGTACATTTCAAGGTGGATAAAGAATAAGACAAAGGATAATTCCAAAACTCTTATAATGCTCCTAGAGAAATTAATGGCATCTTCCTCAAATATTCAGCAGCTTGCCTTAGAAAAATGGAGTGGTCCAGAGGACAGTGACACTTGTTAGAGTTAAAAAAGTTCAAGGCCGTTTATTTTAAAGGAATTTTACACAGGTTCTAGAGTAAGGACTTTCAGTGGAAATTATTAATGCAGTTGAATACGCTAAAGTATCTTTTCTCACAATATTGATGGAGGCATTTGTAAGAAATGGAAACAGTTAAACCAAACAGAACAACAAAGTAGTTGTTGTTCTGTGAATCATGGGCATTAGCAACTCCCCTCCCTGTTATGGCATACAACTTCTTCCTATAATACCTTTGTTAAAGTGACCAAGCACATTGTTAAAGCTGTTTAGATATCCTGCTGCATGAATGTAAACCTAAAAGGCTGGAGATGTTTAAGATGAACTCTTAAAGACTAGAGGAGAGCAAGCTAAAAGATAAAGCAGACGTTCCACCTTTAAGGAATGCTTGAAGGAATTGACTTAATTTATTTTAGAAAAGTTTGAGCAATTCTTACATATTGAGAGTGGTGATTGGTTTTCATAATTTGGGAAATTATCAGATGTTAGGAAAATATTATTCTTTGTTAAGAAAGAGCACTCGTGATACATGCATCTGGTTTTTAAGAAAAGGCTAAACAACCATCTGGCTGCAGTTCTGCTTTAGTGCTGGAGCCAGGACTTCAGCCTCCCAGGCCAAGATAGGCCTATGTTTGTCCTTTTGGCCATCTTAGTGTTTTTGCATGGTTTGCCATAGATCATAGCAGAAATTTTTAAGACTGATTTCTTTGACTTTGTACTGCCTAATTTCATTCCATTCCTGTTACCACAGAGCTCTCTCCTCCAGACACAATATTATATAGAAGAATATTCTGTTATATTTCTTTCCAGGATTTCATGTCTCCTTGCCTTAAAATTATTCTCCCTTGTGAATACTTCAGAATGTTTCTGTATTGCTGCCCAAAAGCTTCCCAGGGAGGAAGAAAAAGGAAAATTCATGCAATTCTTGTCAGTTCCCCAGCTGTCTACTGAATTCTGAAGGCATTTCTGAAGCTGAACAGAATTGTGCTAAAAGATCAATTACAGCAAAAAAGACAGTGAATCTAGGCACAGAATCAAAAGCAGCATGCCTTTGCAGCCCTTTAAATCCTGCTGAATTTGTTAATAATACTGAAACCAAAAGTTTCTGTTAGATTCTTGCATTCTGTACATAATTTTTTTTCGCTAGACAGGTGCAGTACTATTCTTCAGTACTGCTGGACTTTTCATAAGTACCATATTTGCTTTTTTGATGGAAAAAATAATCAGATGGCTTTCATATCTTGCCTTTTTACACTGCATATTTGAATGAAGAATCCTCGTACCAGTTTTCCTGAAAGCTTCAAGGTTAAAGAGATCCTATTCAATGGCAGATGAGTGTCTCAATACACAACACCCGAAATGTATCTTTAAAATATTCTTACTTTTTAGTGTAAATTATCTTGATAGTTTTTTCTGTGGTTTTTTTCAGCTTGGGGCTATTAGAATATTTCAGTGAAGAAGGAATTTTCTTGGCTGATCTTTAAACCTCATACTGACAGCAGCTTTCAGAGTAAGATGTGTAAATCACAGTTTTCAGTCATACTTTCTCAATAGCTAAGAATGTTTCTTTGTGAGCACCAGCAACGCTCTAGGGGGTAGGACTTTACCCTTTGGGAAACCTTGATTTGCGAATTTTCCTTTAACTCTGTAAACTTTGTAGATAAAATATCGCTGTGTGGCACAAAACAGTAAAACAGTGAAAATGCAGGAGAGAGTGATGTAACCTGGTATGGAATATCTTAACAGCTTAAATGCTACCAAATGCGTGGTCCCAAAGCATTTCAGAAGGTGGTAACATCTCTGTAGATGTTAGGAGGAACTCCAGTGACCTTAAAGATGTATCTAAAATTTGCTGTTATGATGATGGAGGACCGTACCACCTCTGTGGTAACTTAAACATCCTTGTCACCTATATTTTCATCGCTGTTTACTATCATGATAATGGGAACTCTTTCCTTGTTACATGAAGCTTAACTTACAGGTCTTCAGCATGGTTCTATTACAGAAGAACTTCAGTCTCTGCTGCTTTAGATTCCACAACCAGCTCTACCTGATGAAAAGGATATGTCTGTCAATGTCATGTTGCTGCAGTGATGCTTCTGTAGGATCCTGAGAGAGCATGGCTCGTTGGTCTTGCAGCTAGTAGATCGAGTGTCAGACCTTTCTCGGTGTCATGAGACACCGAACATGTAAGGTTACTTCTCCAGTGCAGTTAGAACATTTGAAGGTTGTTGAAAGTTATTTTTTCTGACAAGTATAAATGGTGGTTCTATATAACTGAGGAAACATGTAAGGATTTCAAAATTGCAAAGCAGTAACAAATGTAAAACACATATTAAAAAACCTATTATTTCGTATGCTGGTGCCACTTTCCAAAACTTGCCTTTGTGGTTCTGCCTCTGTCTGATTCCAGGCAAGGAGTTTTCAAATTCTTTAAGTTCATTTGGCGATTTTCATTGCAGACCGAAGATAAGTATATTGCGCTGTGTATGTAGTAAGGCACATTTTCAGATTTGCACTATGATGCAACGTTCTCCATATCTATAGCTGTACGTTTTGACCTCTTTTCATATTTCTGTTTGGGTCCCCCCCCCCATCCTGTAATGAGTACTTTTCCAAGTACTTTGCTTCTCCTTCTGGGTCTTGTCTTTGGTGTTTTACATGGTGTGCCTGGTGTTGCCAAAGGAGAAGATAGGGGTAGCTTGGAACAGTGAAAGATTTTTCTATGAATAAATAAATATGTTTCTAAAATCTACTTCTATCAGTGTTGATGAACACAGACTGTGCTACAATGCTATGTACATTGCTGCCTGGAACAGTGCAAGTTTACTTTGATAAACACTTGGTCAAGAGACACCAATAATGCATGTCATGTACAGGACAAGAAAAAAGGTCAGACTTGAGCGAGTCCCTAACAGTTCTGCAGCAATGTTGTCAGTGCTTCTAGGCACCAGTAGAGAAGATCAGTGACATCTCAGGCTTTTGTTAATGAGCCAGTTATTTTGACAAAACGAAACACCTCTTGCAGATATCAGAAAATGAAATTACATGTCTGTGGATTAGTTTTGTTCACTGGTGAAGTCAGGGTCGTCTGGGAGCAAAGACTGATGCCCAGAAATGTTTTGCAAATATTCTGAAATGATACTGTGTTGTGCTGTGAGCCACTGAAAGTGAAAGTTTTACAGGGTTAATGGGATATTTTTATCATTCAAATAGCTAAGTTTTCAAAGATTTCTTTAAATACAGCATTCCTAGTTAATTTCATAAAAAACTGCTGAATTCTGAGTCCTGGGGTATGCTGAATATAAGGCACACTTTTCCTCACAGATTCTGGAGGATCTGCCTGTAAAAAGATGATATGAACACCGAGAAATATGGAAGTAATCATCTTTGAGATCTGTTGTTGCTATTGGTGTCTGTGAGTAAAAACTTATTACATTATCTTCTGATATTGTTTGAAGAAGGATTACTGCAATCAGCATTTTTCACTTTTAGATATTGCCAGTTTTATTGTAACATCTTTCACATTATTGCCTTGGACAATTCATAATACTGAATTGCAGGACTTTTATTAATATCTATTACTTCATGTAACTTTACAATAAAATTTTACGTGCACAGAACAGTTGTGATTTAAATGTTAATGCACTTCTGAGAGATGAATAGAAGTTAACATTTACCCATGAGAAGACAATTCTGATTTCTAATATTTCTAGATAAATTGTGATTGCCTGTAAAAGTCTCAAGTATTACATTTGCAACCTAGAAAAGCAATAAATACAAAACTGTTTTTAGAATTTTAAAGCAGTTGCCCCCAATCAGTGAATAACATAGTGTTGCCTTTATGCTTCAGTGACTCAAATTGTAATTATTGGGTCTCTAAGCCTATGATGAGATGCGTCTTCAACTTCTACTGTGCTTCTGCTTTGCATCTCCTGTTCATCTATGTGTGTTTGAATCCACAGTGTGGAGCTGTTTGAGACAAAACCACCCCCTGGAACTATTGTGCTGGTGTGGAAGCCAGTGTTAAAGCTGAATGGGCTTCTGTGGACTGCAGTTTGTGCAGTCTGAATTAGTTTACTTCCATCTTTCAGTTGACTGTAATCTCTTAGAACTTCTGAGCTCACCTTTTGAATCAACATGTTAAACTTTTCATTCTTAATCTTTGAGAACTGTTTTCCAGATATAGGTGACAAACAAATAGTCACTCTTTAGTACTTGAGATTTCCCCTCTGTTTCATTTTAAAACGTAGTGTGTATTTGCATTGTTTAATGCTGTTAGAATGGACCAGTCTGGCACTTGGGGGAACCAAGGTTCTCTTTTGATCGTCAGAACAGAAACAGAAGTACAGACATGCCTGTTTAAAACTGTGTGGTTTTAGTCCTGCTCTAAGTCTCCAACATCTTCAAGGGTGTTGATGGTAAAAATGTAAGATTAAAAGTTCTGTAGAGTAAAAATTAATCTTCATTCCCTGTCTAGGATTGTCAATAGGGAAATATTACTAGTTGTGCTTCTTTATGTTCTTTAATGCTGGTTTCAGTTTATTGCTGTTTTGAGCTGGGCCTAACACATCACAGGAGCACCAGCTTGCCACGAGATGTAAACAGTTTCTCACTGTACTTCATTATCTTGGCTAGATTTGAACCTGTGAGTACTGGGAATGATAATTTCAATAGGGAATTGAAATTTTGGCCTTTAGAAGCTTATGGAGAAAATGAAGGTGATGTTTAGAAACTGCAGCTTGACCACTAGGGCAAACTTGGTTTCAGGCAACTGCAGAGTGAAATTCCCTTGTCTGACCAGCCCAAGGAATGTGTGTAATGCAAAATGACAGTGCAGTGGCTGAAAATGGCCTTTTCCACTCATTCATGTTGAGGACCTTACAGGTTTCTCTCTCTTCTGCATTATTCTTAGATTGGTTTCTATTACATGCATTTTCTGTGTTTTAAAACCTGTTATGAATCAGATATTCTAATAAACAAAGGTTTTGTTTTCTCCTAAGACACTGGATAGTAACATTGAAAGGTTATGGACAGTTTTTTTGGTTTTGTACCCTGGCCTGTAGCCACTCAAATTGCAATCTTTAAGATCGTTGCTTTGAACATGGTCTTACATGGAGCCAATTAACCTGATACCTTGGGCCAAGTTTAATATTCTGCACGTGTTCTACATACTGTGAAAACTACACTCTTCTGCTTTATCAGTCAGTTACCACTGGCTCCAGTTTATACCAGCTTCTGTCCCAGGTTGCCAGCATGGGTATCCATCTACTGGCATATTTCATCCTTTTTTGAAAGTAATGCAGTTCTGCCTTTCTACAATATGTGAATGCTAATACATGCATTAAGTCAGAGCACAGGCTTACCTTGATGTGCTTTTGAACGAAATAACTACTAATGGATGCATAGTTTTGGTTTCTGTTTTACCCCAAAGGAGGCCTCCGATGTGAACTAAAAATGAATTCAGTTTTTTGCAGACAAGAAGTAAAGGTAGACCCACTTCTGCTTCCATTGAGAGTGCGGAGAGGATTTAGGAAGTTTCTGAGAATTTGCACCGTTTCTCTCTCTTTGCAGTCTCAGTGTTTGAGCCAAGTGCAGGAATGGCTGTAGGAAATAAACTCTAGAGAGTTAGAGCTGGCAGAGGGGGGCACTTCAGGTTAAGATGACTTGCCTGGGTCTTTTCTGGGACTGGTAATTTGCCCTTCTACTTTATTTAGGGAACAGAAAAGAGACTTCAGTCTTCTAGACTACCAGATTGCCATCTTTCACCAGTCTTGCACTGCACTTATGACAGTTCTTTAAAAAGGAAGCCCCAAAACTCTCTTTGCTGTTATCACTGCAAAGATAATGAAAATAATTTATGACTGCTCTAGTTTTGAAGCTCCTGATGAATAGCTGGAGAGTTTTGCAGCAGCGGTCTTGAAGAAGAGGGTAGAAAATTACTGTGTTCCTTCTCCAGTGATATGTATCATAACATTTTTTACTACTTCGTGATCTGTGTTGTCAGCACTAAACATTGTCATTTGGTTAATTTAGAGATTTATGACTTTGTAATAATCTGGCTTTCACAATTGGTATTGTAGTAGGAATGGTTTTCTCTAACAGCAGGGATGCCTATAATGTGCCAAACTGCTGGTGCTGCCGAAGAAATAGTTTCTTGTTATTAACCCAGTGAAGTGAAGTTGGCTGCTTTAGATTATGCAGGAAACTGAAAAAGTAGGGATCTGTTGTAAGTCCTAAGTTCTGCTGTTATGAGCCCTCAGTGACCATCCATTGTAGTTGGTGACAAATACAAGTATTTCCCATTCTAAGATGTGGTTCAAGGGATCAGTCTGATGCCATCCATAACTGATTGCATAACGTACTTCCCAATGGAGAAGTGAACAAATAGAATTTTAAAAGAATGTTATTAAAGATAATTTTATGTCATTTTTTTACATAAAATGTTTATTGAGGTTGCTGAGTGTATGTGACAGATGGTGCTCTTATGTCACATCCTATCTTTCATTTTGTTTTGGAACATACAAGTCTTCCATGCATGCATAATTGCATTACAACATTGTGGGGTTTTTTTGTGTACTCACTGAAACATAAAGGATTAATCCAATATGGGATCTTTACTGGGGGGTTGTGCTAGCAGTACTCTTAAGCTGTTTGCTTTGGTGTTAAGTGCTGGCTAACTAGTATGGTTTATGATTTTTGCCTTCCTAAATTAAACTTCAGGTGTAAAGGAAAAAGTGAGAAGTTATTATCATTTCTTCAGTCTGCTGAAAGCATTCAAGTAACTAGACAGATGATGTTCACTATATAATAATGTTTTATTCTCTGCATTGTGAAGCACATAAAAATGAATAGTTCCTTCACAATAAAAGAATGCAGGTATATATGAACTTTCCAGCTTGAGCATCCTTCAGATGCCAGTGCCTTAATATTTTATGATGTACATTAAGTATCTGTATGAATCTAAAATTGTAATGAAGAAAAATATATATTAGTTTTCATTATATGTGGCATTTTTCCTTTTCAGTTAACTAGAGAGTGAACTTGAGTCTGACTTCATTAGGATGTTGCCAACCTAACTTTTATTTATATGGTGTCCTGAATAGCTTCTCCTGTCTCTTTATACCTGGACTAGTGGATGGAACATGCTGGACTTTGCTGTTGCCCTTGGCTTACATTGAGCAAATTTGTCCAGTGTTGTGCTTTTTTACCTGAAGAGTGTTTTGCAAGGAATATAGAGGTTTTCTCTGTTTTACAGGTTGGAAAACTGGAAACGTATGTAAGACATACCGAATATGCAAAGCCAACAAGCTGATAATGTTGCTGGAAATTTTAACTTGAGTCTTATCCCACTTGTGATTATTTTAAGTGGAGACTCTTGCAGCATTATTGTTACTTGTCTATAAATACAGTTAACTGAAATAAAGATACTGAGGACATCTTCCATCGTAATACAACAAAAGAGAAAGGACACCAAGACTAGTATTTCTACTCAATGTATTGTCAATCACTGAGTCCTTTGCTACCTTTGAAGGCATTATTATTACATAAATTCATTTATACCTTCTTTTATTGGCTTTTGAACACAGTTTTCAGAAATGTAATTGAATAGCTGTCCATTGCTGCTCTGGCTTGTGTAGATGAATGTGATTCATGCTGTGATTCAGGGCTGTCAGCTGACTATATTGACATGCTATTGGTTGATTAAGTGCTAAATATGGCTGATTCTTGTCTGGTTTTGCAATGAAGTCAGACATCATGTTTGGTTCTTCAGAGCATTGGTCAAGTAAACTTGCAAACATTTATATTTTTTGTATGAATTCTGTGCTTTGGAAAATTATTTAATCTTAATAACCTTCCAGCATTATAGTGTGTAATATTTCAGCATCATTTGTACTTTCTAACAGCATCAATGTCTCAGCTTAACTGATGTTTCATTGTAAGATTCATCAACCATTGCAGTATTGGAAATGTAAGAGCAACTATACTGGTACTGCCTGATATGTGAAATGTGCCAACTTGCTAGGCTAGTTACACTGCTTATGCTGTATGAAGAGCAAAGTACATCAGAAACCAAGTGGGTTTTTTCCCCTTAGTATAAAGGTGGTGTGAGTGAAACTGCAGTGTCAGGTCACAACCTGTCTACAGTAATTGAGTCGTGTGTGTATCAACTTTATCGTGTGTAGCTGTAAATGTAAGATGCACTGTGTAATGGATGGTTGCTGTCATATAAGTGATGGGATGTGATGAGACAAAAGGAGTAGTACGTGACTTACTTCATGCAAAAACCCTCTACTTGATTTCCCTTAGTTGCAGTGTCCATTACATAGTTTTAAATGATCAAAGCTAAAGAATATAATTTCTTTTTTAGCTTGCAGCATGTCTTCGTAAGCCATAGGATACCTTTTCATTATGTTAAATAATAGTTGGGTTATGAGGAACAGGCCACTTGTTCATATTGCATCTCATAATGGTATATATTCCATGTAAGTTTATTGTTGGGGAAATTAATTTTTAATTGATGTTACAAGTAATTGCTACTTTCTGCGTGGTTTAACAATTGAACCATTTCTAGTGCAGTTGCTTTGGCCTGCCACTCTTTGACAACATACTCATATACAAAAAGGCAGTAAGTTGTGGTTTGTAACAACCATAAACTTGTCTGTAGCATTTCTGATTTCTCTTTATTAGGGCTGAAAGTCTGTTAACTCATTGGCTGTTAATATAATACTTGTTAGGAATTAAAGAAGATCAGCTAATGAAAATTTATGCTGAGGTGTCAGCCATGTTAGAATTCAATTATAGTCTGATCTTTAAGACTTTCAGCATCATATGTTACCATATCTTCAGCTGACAAATATTCTGATTTGATTAATTAAATATTGAATAATGTTCAGATTCTTTTAAACCATTTTAACACTTTATTTTCTGCTTCCTTACTTATTCTTTCTTACCAATTACTGGCACGAGGAAGACTTTTTTTCCCCCTTGTTTTCTGTTGAGTATTTTCATGATCCAGTATTTGCAAGATCATCATTAATTCTTTGAAACAGTTATGACACAAGTATAGTGCCATGCAGTTTTTGGTCATTTATATTTTTAATTGCGGGAAGCTAAGTTGCTACCATGTGTTGATTTTCTGATTGGCTTTCTGAAATCAGAGTTCTGTGGCCTTGCAGCTGGGTCTTAGAGTTGCAAAATTTTTATCTCTTTGTTTCTGATTATCAGCTAGATGTTTAGACTTATCAAAAGGGCCAGAAAGAGGATCTGGAGCCTTTAACTTCTGGCTGTTGGTGAAGGGTACCTTCTTCTATGAACAGAGTACATTAGTTCCTGGGGACCACTGTAACTTAGTAGGATCTGAATGTGTGTGGAGAGTGTTCACATGGTTGTGAGTAGTTTTACCTGCTTGATGGGAAATCACACAGTGTGCAACTTTGAGAATGAATAAATGTAGGTGGCTTTTTTTGTTTGTTTGTTTAATTCTAATTTAAATTGAATGACTATGACTTTGTGGTACAAAACATGCATTTTGACTACCTGTGCAGCATAATTATAACGGTTCTTGGACACAGGCCATTGCTGCAAACCTAGTATGTAGCAAGAAATCAGCCAGCAGTGTGTAAGTTACCAGTGCAGCAACAGCCTGTAATGAGGGACTGTAAAAGCAATGTGGCATGATAAAAGAGGGTGGTGGTGGCAGGTTTTGATTGTTTGTTGTTTTTTTTTTTTAATTTCACTCAGGTCCTTAGAGCTTCCTCATGCCTCCACCTTCTTTAGATGTGCATCTCTAACTGTGTAGCCTTTTGGCCTCCTGTGCATCTTCCTTGAACAGAGAACAGCAGACAGTCTGTCAGGTTAGAGCAGTAGCAAGAGGCCCAATTCTTCTGCAAAGTAGCTAGATTGCTAAGCTGATTTTCTTTTTTTTTTTTTTTTTAACAATGCTTGATCTTTGGTTGATCTATCCATTTCTAATGGTAAAAATACATAGTTTTGTGGTATCACTTTGTCATATGAAATCATTAAATTATTCTTTCTTATGTGGATATGAAGCTCCTCTCATTTCTCCCTTTATTATCTTTATTCATAAGCTTCACAGGTGTGGAGGGAATTGCAGGACAACTAAGGAAGCAATAATAAAAGGGTAGGTGTGATGGATATGACTTTTTAGTCTGTGTGATAATATAATATTGAACTTCAGCTACAGTCATGCTCTGTTCAGAAGCTTAATTAGATCTCTCAGCCACAGACATCAGAGTAAGTCAATGTGGCATTGTTACTTCTCTGTAGAGTTTGAAGATTTATGAGAATAAATCCTGTGGCAGTGAGGTAAAGGTTCCCTTGCTGCAGTTGTGTCAGGAAACCACATGGAGAGGGGAAGGAAAGAGTAAAAGGAGAGTAAGTCCCTAGAAAGTGTGTGTCATGTATTGTATGAAGAAGGAAATCTGTGACACCTAGGCCCAGAGAATGGAAGAAGGCTCCTATACTTATGTTCCAATATATTATTTTCTTCAGCTCCTGGTGTTTCTGTTGGAATAATCCTTGGTAAATCAGTTGGGTCAGTATGCAAAGTGTTCTTTTTCATGATAGTCCTAACATACTTGTATTCATTTTGTTTTCAGCTGTATCTCATTGGAGGATCTTTTGGACTCCGTGAATTTGCTCAAATAAGATACGATGTCCACAAACTACATGGCAAGGTAGTTGAAGTGGTTTTATTTACTTTGCATTTCATTTTGCCTACATACTGTTTTCCAAAGAATTGCTAGGACAAGCAAACTTTGTATAGGGGATTTGCCTTTGACTGCTGGGCCCTGGGGTACAGCTGAGGCTCTTAAGCACTGGGCAGAGTAGGTAGAATAAAGGGGCTGACATGATGATGAAAATCCTTTTACTGTCTGTGATAAGGATCAACATAAATAATAGAAACATTTTGTTCCTTTGGTTGCTTATAAGTGGCAATTCTGAATCCTGAGAAGGAGGTGTAGCACATCTAGAAGGAGGTTATTACAAAGATACTGTATGCAATTTAGACTAAGGAAACTGATATTTTAAAAGGTTCGGTTTTCAAACAGTACTTGGCAGTCAGTATATAATGTTAGATGATTTCTGGGGCTTGGCTTTGTGTTGACTGAGACAAGCAGATACCTTTGACATTGTGCTACATCCTGCTCTTTAAGCTCTGTGAGAGAAACAGGAGCTAGTATTTACCCAGTATGTCAGAATATACTATATAGAAGAAGCCTTTCTTTAAACGAACCTGAAACCTTCTGTCTGAGGAAATAACATGTTTATTGGTGCTACTTACACCTCCAAGTGTAACATTAGGTCCAAATCGCAAATGAAATTATCTGAAAGGAGCATATCAGTTTAGCAGAAAGGAATATTGGCTTGCTTTCCATAGCTCGGTAATATGCAGGTCTACCTTTGCAATGCAGAGAGACTTTTTGGTCTCGGTGCTGCTGACTTTCAGGTTGCATGAAGCTTTTTTAAAGATTATATGGCACTTTATGTAAAAAAAAAATTTATAGAATTTTTTGCAGGACTCTGGACGCTGTGGCTTTCTACTGTAGCCAAATCTTTGAGATCCTGAGATGTTGAGAGTTTGAAGACTGCCTTGTTTTGTCTTAGACTCTTGTTGTGGGCCATCTAAATTACTTTAATCATTCCTCATTGATCCTTGTGTTGCATACTTTACAATCTGTGGCCTTTCATGCACCGTGTGGCCCACTCCTGTTAAGTTCTGTGTATGACATAGCCTGTAGACAGAGGAGAGTAATCTTAAAAGTCTTTTCTCCAGAGCTGTCTTCTGGGTAGCTATTTTTCTATCAGTCCTAGTCCTTTAGGACTAGTTGGAGCCTTTAAGTTTTTCTCCAACCAGATGAGGTTCACAACAGGGGCAAGAATTTGCCCATTGTGTTTCTGTCAGTTTTTTGGTCAGATTCGTACTCAGTGAATTGCATTTGACTCCATGATCTTTGCAAGCTGGGGAAAAAACCTGTTAATAGTTGTGATTGTTCAGATCTATGAGGCTTTCGTCCCAGCATTTATACTCAAGGGAAACATCTCTGATTTAGTAGCACATGGAAGCTCTCAGTGGAATCTACTTCACCCTGGAAGCTAAAAGAGGACGTCTGAGTTCTGCTCTAACCAGTATTACTTAAGGCTGCAGCATCTCTCCTGTGTTTTCTTTTTCTTTTCATTGTGATTTTATTTAGGAGTAGATGAAATATAAATAAAGAACAGTATAATATTGGCTGAGAACTAGCAACACCTCTGGGCTTGTTTGTAGACGGACAAATCAAAGCAGTGTGTTCTGTTAATTTCTGTTTCTATGTCCAAAAAAAGAGTTGAAGCCATTCTAATTCATTAGATAAGACAGCAAAAGAGATTAGAACGTATTTTAACAGAGAAACAAATCTAGTTTAAAATGTACATGAAACTCAGGAAAATAACATTAAGTAATTTGAAAATGCTGTTAAAATCCTGATAGTCATAACATCTGGGTTTTTCTGTCACTGGTAAAAATGTTTTTGCGTTGGACTAGAATATATTTTTCTAATATAACACACTTTGACTACTGTAAGTGGTTATCAGAACAGGAAGAAGTGGTCAAGTGCTCCTTTTAGGGGGTTGGACAGTTATATGCAAATGGAAATAAGCAATAAAATAAGTAGGAATTTTTTTGTTACAGCTGCTCCTTTGGGATAATAAGAATATTTATTAAATAAAGCTTTCCATACAAGGAGCTCAAAAGACTTTCACGGAATTTAAATGAATTAAGGTTCATAGTCCTGCTGCCTGAAAACATAGGATTATTAATTACATTTTACTGCTGAAAAAATTGAGGTTGCAGAAGTTTAAGCAACCCGTCCAGAAGTAGGCTAAGATTCTTTAAGGATGTGCAAACTCCAGTATGTCCCCTTTTGTAAGCATGACTCCTGAACTTGTTTTCTTGCTAATTCAACTGCTAAAAAGACAGAACTTAGACAATCCTTTTGTGGTAAATCTCTCATACATTTCAGATGCTAAACTATTATCCTTTCCCTTCAAAAGTATTTGTCCTTTTTCCCTCTAACTTCTCATAGTGCTGAGAGGGAAAACACAGTAGTAAGCCAGTTCTCGGTCAACAGTCATATATTTCAAAGGCAGCATTATAGTAGAACTGCTGCTATGTAGTCATGTTTCAGTGACTAAGGGGTTAACTGCCACTTTGTATTCTTGTGGCTTAATGAGTAAAAGCTGCATTTGTAATAATGACTATGTTTATTAACGTCAAACTGGCTTTTGAAGAACACTCCCTGATAAAGGAACTAAAATTCGTGAGAAAATGGTGGTTTGGACTTTTTAGGGAGTATGGTTTGGTGCTGATGCATTGAGCTGGGGCTAGCATTAGGGTAGGGAGAGAGACAGAGCCTACAGCTGTAGCTGGAGTGGGGCTGGGAAGAGGCTGCAAAAGGAATTATGTCCTCCTGTTCGTTTGGGCTATATCTTGGACTGTGTCACAGCCCATGTATAGGATAGAGAGACAGACCCTAAAGCTGCAGTTGAAGAGGGGCTATTAGCATCTAAAGACCAGATATTTCATTCATTTAGTATAACATCTTTGGATATCAAGCCTTGGATATGCCCATCCCTTGCAAAAGCAAAAAAACATTTTGTGTACACTTCTGTCTTCTCAGAATACCGGGATCAGTCCTGTTCCCTCAGCGCACTGAATGTCCTGCATTGAAAGGAAACTTGTGCTAAGGCTCTTCCTGATCTAATACCTGTTTATGCTGATCAGAATTCTCCTGAAACTAATCAAGGCTTTCTCCATTATTCGTTGCTGCCAATATGTCCATTAATGGAGAAATCATTAGGTTAGGTAATTGTTCCTTTTCTGGGAAGAATTTATGCAGATCAAAATTGGTTGCAGAAAACCAGGTATGCTTACGGGAAAATCATGTGGAATTAACAGAGTAGAAATTAGGAGGTTTGTATAGGCATTGTTCCAAATGCCTTTATTCTCAAATGGAAAATTGGGCCCTTTCTTTGTCTTACTTTCTGCTGAGTATGTAATTGAAGATGCTTATTTAAGTTTTTTTTACAGAAAATGTGACTTCTATTAAATATACAGAAAATGTCACTTTTATTAAATATACAAAAAATATTTTTTCAACTATATAATCATAGATTATTTTTATTTTTGCCATTCAAGGTGTAGTAGACACTTGCTGATTCAGATTTAGTTTTGGATATAAGAATCTTGGAATGTGTGGTATGGTTTGTACTCTTGGCTGTTAGCTACTGAAGAGAGTTGAAGGGAAGCAACATATAAACTACCTGGGAAAATCTAGGCTTTTCCCCCATCAGCAAACCTTTTAGAGTAAGAGAGTTTTTAAGCTCCAGAATGACTCTTTTGAAGAAGTACTATTGCGAGGTAGGTTCTCAGGCTGTTGGGATGGGATAAGACTGAGTTCCTCCTCAGTGCAGCAGAAGCACTTCTAGGAAAGCTGGAATCCCTATGCTGTTTTGTTAGGAAAAAAACTGTCAGTTAGCCTTTGAAGTCTGCAAATATTTCCTGCTGTGTGTTACATATGACAGTGTTACATACTGACCTCTTAAATGTTTACAAATTATGTAGATCCTGTTCACTTTTCCTTTGTCCTATATAAAGCGAGTGTACCCCAAAAGTAGAATGCTAAGAAAATAATAATACTGGTTTCTGTCTTACTGAGGGAGAAAGTAGAGGTAGTAAAGAGTCAAAATGACAGAATATTGATCTTTTCTATTCCGTCAGTTTTACTCTTGATTCAGTTGTTGTGCCTTAAAATGTGTGTGGCTGTTGTGTGGCATTCCGAGAGTTAAAATCCAAATGAAAATGAAAATACCTGACCTGTTCTTTCACCATCCTCTATGAGCAATAGAACTGCAAACGCAGAAAGAGTATTAAAGGAGTGACGATGGTTGTTGGAAGCAGACTCATTAGTAAGCGTGCAAGGAGTGTCAAGCCTGCTTTATGCAGACCGAATAGATTGCCTTTAAAAATTCTTTAAAGGGAATGGCAAGGTTTTGAGCTCCTTAGCTCATGTTTTTGACCAATTGACTGGCATGTAATTACCCATGAGACGTTGCTTGTAGACACCTGGAGAGTGTTAGTGTTGCCATTGTCAATTCTGATTTATTGCATTTAATTGGTGTCTTGAGGTCCTAACTCAAGAAATTATATAACTGTGGGGATCTCAGCTTTCATTTTATAATCCTAGACCTTGGAATTGGGAAGAAGAGCACATATGGTGTGTAGGGGATTATTCTGGAAACCTTTTTGTCCTTTGAAAGAATGAAGAGTGGAAGAGAAAAGAAGGCTAAACTTATGACACTCTGACTTTTACTGGTTTACAGCGGTCCTTATAATTGGGCTTGATAGTGATTTAAGTGCATTGGCTGTCTGGTTGGTTATACTTATTATTACAGTTTTAGAATATTGTTGGTTGGTCCCTACTGTTCTTTAACATCATGTCTTGAAGCTCATGAATGGGTGTCAGGAGACCCACAGCAGTATGTGATTTAAATAACACCCACTGATCTCAATGGAAATTTTATTTCCGTCTTGTTTAGGTTCTTGCATTTGTTGCCTCCTCTACCACAGAGCTCCTCTCTACCTATCTTTCTTAGTCTGTAAAAGGTAGGTAACTAATGCTGTTCTACTTTACATAGGAAATAGGAAACTTAATTAATTCAAATAAAAGAAATTATTTAAATTTATATGGGTATTAAAAAAAAAAATGTCCTCAGGTGAGATCCATTAATTCAAGTATTCTGGGTCAGGGTGAAATAGCAAGGAAGAAATAGGAGCAGAAAACTGACCTTTATGTTAAGGGAGAACGTATCTGACATTTGTCTCAGAAAGGTCTAGGAAATCAGTCCAGCATTTTCTCATTGTTTTAAGTGGATAGCTGAGCAGTAAGTGGTATCCGCCCATAGGAATGCTTTTGTGTTGCTATCAAGACATTTCTCTGATTTGCACACGCAGCACAGTGTTTCATACAGTTGAGCTGAGATTATTGGAACTGCAGCAGCAGTGTTTAAATGAGGTTCAGCATCCACCCGAAAAGGGAATACATCTGTGAGTGACTGAACAAGACTATGCCTTGTTGCTGGCTGCCATATTCATGTTGCTGTCCTCATGTAAGGTAGCTCAGGTGTGTCTGCAGGAGCTGCACACATGGGCATGTCCTGAAGTATTGCAGCAAAAATTGTCTGTTGCGATTTTTTTATAATGCGATTTTTTTACCTAGAGTTGTAGAACGTCAGCAGATTGTCCCAATCACTAAACATACTGCAAGCTGCTAGATAAAGCTGGTTTACTGCAAGCTGACTTGTTTATCTTATTGGAGGACCTGCATCTGTGTTAGAAAACAGTATTTTCTCTATTTGCAAAGCTATAAAAGATACTAAGAATTTAACTGAGATAGGTAGCAGGATGGAAAGATGTGTTTTTCACTTTTTTCCACAAACTGTTCAATTGACTGAAAACTGCTAGGTGTTTTTATTTCAGTTTTTAGGGGATAAGCATCCAGGCTTGAAATCATATTACACCTTGGTGTTCCCAAAGATCGTTAAGTCTGACCAAAATTTGACTGACTTCATCATTTCAAGGAGTAATCTGTATAGCCAAGTCATTGGGATTGGACTGGACTGGCAAGGTCCACAGTGATGTAGTTAGTTCTAATGACAAGTAATGAACTTAACACTGCTGCTGTGAGCCCAGGTTGTTCCATGGACTCAGTTATTTTCTGTGTTCTGCATGCTTTCTGCTTTATTGTATTCCAAATAGATTTAGATGGATTTAGACTCATCCTCTAGACTTCATGTTGTGCCAACGCCCCCTACCAATGCTACGGTCAATTTAAATTAACACTGTTGAAACTCAAAAGACTCTAAATGGGTTATTTGTATGATTAAAGCTAGGGAAGTGAAATTTCAGTATCTGCTCAGCTAAATCTAAATGTATATTTGTGGTGCTGTCCATTAAGTCAGTGTTTTGTCTTGCTCATTTTTCCATTATCTTAAATGCCTAGTTTGATATAGCTATTCAGGTAGTCCATTAAGGTGGTTTGAGAGGAAATGCCCCCCTAATAGGCTTCATTCAATTTTAAAAGAGATGCTTGTGAAACATGTTGTTCTCTTTTGATGGATTGAAAAGTAGAGAGATTGAGCTCAACATTTTATTATTATCCCATTGCAGTGAGATGATTACCTTCCTTACTGCATGATTATACTTAACTTGACCATTGAATGACAGGTGGGATAAACCTCTACTTAACTTCAAGGTACAGATGAGTTAGGTTTTTGGATATATATCTTGAAGTGGGATTCATTTTCTTAAGGAATGCCCATCTACAGCTGACTGTAGGAAGTGCCTAAATAGAGAATTTATACTTCAAGTCAAAAGTTCAGATGGATAAATTTAGGTGAGATGAAGCCTGCTCTAAGTATTCTTTCCCTGGAGCTTCATTGGCAAACTAGCAGATGGCTTGAAGGTAGAGGAACTCTTATTTAATCTGTTGTTTGTGCCTGAGGTACTATTGTATTCTGGAGAACCTGATTTCATAGGAGTTTGTATTAAAAAAAACCTGCTTGATTTGAGTGTGAACATATTCAGAATATCTTTAGTTGCTGTCTGGTGGAGTATTTTGGATTGGAAAGGTATCCTTTCTAAACCTGTCAGCCAAAGGAATGTGGAATCTTTTTAGTGTCTGTTATTGGACTTGGCAGAATAATTAAGTCTTCTCATCTAGCATTTTAGCATTTATTTATTTATAACTGCATCTTCATGTGTTTAATTGGTTTCAGTAAGCTAATTACTCAAGTGCAGTGTGGCAAGGAATTGATGTTGATGATTATTGTTTTCTTTTTTTTTATTTTCCTTAAGCAGGTCAGGTTGGCCTGAGTCTCAAGTTTAATGACAAACTTTGGCTAATTTCCTTGTCTAAGTAGATGTAGTTGATTTTCAAAGACTAAATTTATTAATGAGCTTGGCCCTAGGTCTTCCAAAAATTAAGAAAATAATACACCAAAATGTTTGATGCTTAAGAGAATGTAAGAGGCATACATTTATGGTTGCTTATGGGAGAAAAAAAAAGATCTTTGTCAGTGAATTGTCTTTAAGTCATGAAGTATGTTTTACTAAGTTAAAGAGCACCTTGCTTTCAAACATGACCTGCTTAGTGGTGGGTTTTAAAATTGTATGTTCAGTGAGGCAGCTTGGCTCCCGATTGATGGCTAGGGTACCCTTTGTTTCTTTTGGCATGGGGGATTTGTGACTTGTTACATCTTTTGACCATGGTTCAGAACTATCCCAGGTAGTAATTTCAGTCCTGCAATGTGCCACAGAAATGAAAGGGTAGCAAGAGCTTTTCATACTCTGTATTGTGGTGGTACCAGATGTTCAGATGTCAGTTTTCTTTCTTGCTTCAGTTCAATCCAGAGGGATTGTATGGAAATGAGCTCTTTATCCATGCTACTCTTGAAGATTTTGAGGTTCAGCTGCTAGTGTCTGGTTCATGTTTTTGCATTGATTTTTGGCGAAAACTAATCCATTTTACTTGAGCTCAGATGACTTCTCCACTTTGTCTGTGAAGAGCTGCTTACTGAATTTGCTATGATACCAGACAGACGTGTATGTTTTTCTTTTCCAGACATTCTTTCAGTTTAGCATACCATTTTTATGTAAAATGCAAATACAGAGTCAGTCTGGGATTCAGTAAGATTTTTGTTGTCCTATTCTGAGGCTGACACTGTGGACTTTTGGCTTGTATACTTCTGGTTTACAGGGATTGATCCACCTAGATCCACTGTTTATTGTCACCACAGACAGCTTAAAGCACTCTAGGATAACTTGGAGTTCAGGAATTGCCGTATGTGCCCTTTCATCCCTTTCATACCATCTTGTATCAAGTTGAAAAAAAATGAGACCAAGGCCATGTAGCCTGTTCTGATGAAATCAGGAGACCTGTCAATGGCAAAAGACCTCTGGTAACAACCTGAAACAGGTTTGGGCTCTCAAAATCACAATATGGTTGTTAAAAGTTGGGACAGTCTCATGAAATCAGGATGTGATGATGTTATTAATAGAGATTATGTTGGTAATATGTATGTTCACTGATGAGGGATTAAAGCTGTACTGGTTTTTAACTTTACAATATCTGGTTTTTAAATGAATCTTGAGTTTCAATCTTGCAATATTGTGCCAGCATAATTTTTGGCAATAAATATGAACGTGCATTGTTAATGATACTAAGTTTGGCCAGAGATCATAAGTAACAATATTCAGGGTTTCCATGTGTGTTTCACTGAATCCCTGTGAAGCTTTTTTAATAAGTTTGGGGTTTCCATGAAGAAAAGCCCTTACATATCAGATTCCATGTATGCAGTGGTTACGACTACTGTAGAAATCACAGTACCATCCATGCCGGGATGTCGTTATCTCCTGTGTAAGGATGCATTAATAAACATAATCAAAAATGTCATGTCTCTGAGAGGCAGAGAGATTTTGTGCCTTTTATAGAGATTGGAAAAATTGACTTAAATTGACCTTAACATCTGATTAGATCCAAGTTTTCATTCTTAAAACTTTCGTTCTGCAGCTACCTGGATGTATATTGCTTTTGGACTGAAAGTCTTTTTTGTACTTAAAATTCTTCATTTGGCCAAGCTCTCAAGTACCATAGTGTTCATGGTGCTGCATAGCTCTGCATCTGTTAAATATATGAAAATCTTTTAGTCCATGTGAAATAGGTGTTCCTCGATTTGTGTTAGCTGAGATGTATGTGCTGCCAAGTGAACTGCTGAGTACAACTTGTAAGGCTTCATACAAACTGGCTGTAGGAGTAGGGGTGCTGCTTCCTGTGACCTGCTGGTTCAGCCAGAGGGCAGGTACCCAGGATGTGGATGATACTTCAAAGACACATCTCCTTTCTTTGAGAAAAAGCAGTAACCATAAATTTGTAAATTGCCTGGAGCTGCAGGCATTATCAACTTTCCTTTTTAAAACTCATCTCTGTAAGGAATAGTTAAGAAATCAAAAGAATGAGGGAGTGGTTGTGACTTAGTGGTTAGATTATATATATGAAGTAGAGGAAATCTGGTTTTTTATTTCTGTGCCATTTGGAATTTCTGTATTTTTATCAAATAAGTATTTGATATTAAACATATTGAAGCTGGGCCCTCTTTTTTCAGGACATTATTTTTTCTCTGAAATGAGGGACTTGTTCTTTAAAACAAACAAGCAAAACTTGGTCCATCTCACTCTGAGATGGCTAAAGACTGTGAATCCTAAATGGTGGATATACATTGTCAAGAATTTACAAACATCAAGCAGCCACATTAGAGCTACCACCTGACTATGTTGCCCAGCATCTGTAAATTGCAGGCAAATGGCCAAATTTGTCCTTTTTGTTTGTTTGTTTTTGTTTTTCCAGGATGGAATTTGGAGGGGGAAAGTAGGAGTGCAGGGAGGAAATAGGGCTGTGTCTGGAGAAACCTGAACATCTGGCAGCTTTACCTCGGATTACTGAGCTTTTTTGTGATAAAATACAAAATACAGTTAAGAGTTCCTTGGTTTAAACAGAAGCCATTTTCCCATTTTTTACTTCTTGATGGTGTTTCTGTTGTCAAGACTAGATTCAGGTGAAGAGAAGGTTATTAACTGGAGAATCTCATTCTGATGCCATTGCAAGTGGAACTAATTTCAGTATGTAAAATGTTGGCAGCTTTCAGATATTTACATTTTATATGCTACCCAGATTTCTGTTTGGTTTATTTAAATCCTGTCACATTGCCACAATTAATTACTGGTATTTTTGCCTTGCAATAGAAATGATTACAAGTGCGTATAACTTAACTTCAAGCAGCTTTTAGCCAAAACATAATTTAATATCCAGCTGTTTTTCCCAACACCTCCCTCAAACACCAGAAAACATTTAGCTTTCCAGATTCATCTTTTGAAGCCAGTAGCCATGGTGTCAGCAGATTGAAGCGCAAACAGAAGTCCCGGGGTCCCACTCCCCAGATCAGTGGCAAAATATCTTTCAGAAGAAAGTAGTGCATGATGTACAAGTGTGTTGCAAATTCTAGTAATTTAAAATACAAGTAATTTGGAATATTAAAAGCTTTCTGTAAGTGCAAAGTATTAGAATAACCTTTTTCTTCTTACTATAAAACTTCACTAGATGTCAGTGTGGAAAGTATTTTTACTTAAATGCATTATGCAATATAGAATGAGAAGTGCTAATTCATTTAACAAATGCAGATTTAGGGTGACACTTACTAGAATTTGGTAGTAATTTATTTGTAGAAATGCAGTTTCAGAGCACCGAAAGCAATTTTCATAAATTCACGCTGAATTCTAAAAATTGTTTCTGTGCAAAAAGACATTAAAAAGTCAAAATCTGTTTTCAGTATTCAATAAATTTCTGAGGTATGTGCTGTAAATCAAAATAAAATTTTAAAACATAATTTAAATTATTTTTAGGGTTAAAACCATCAGACTTTTTGGTATTGTTTTATATTCTTAATTTTCTTCAGTGAGAAGAAATGCTAATGTTTATTTTCTTGCTTTTGGGTTGTGGAAACTGAGGTTGTTTGTATGAGGGTAGCAAATATATTTTCACATGGCTCAAGACAGGGCTTAGGCATTAACTTACATACTTAGAGAAGAAAAAAAAGCATATCTATTTGTACATATTTAACTTCAATTAAGAAAAGTATTCCTAATCTGTAAGTGTGCTTGTGCATTCTTGTAACTGTATTATGTGTTTATATTACATTTAAAGAATCAGACTATTCTGTGCCTATATGAGAAAATTGATTGGTTTTGGGGTTTTTTGAGCATTTTTTGGTGTTATTTTATTGGATCGTCATTGCTTTTATTGAAGGTTTTAGTCTCCTATGAGCTAGTTAGACTTTTCCCTTTAAATGAATTCCTTTTGTTTCTGAACTGATACGCCAAACGAAAGATATTGGTTTAGGTACTCTATGTGCCTTTGGTTTCACTATATTGTTAAAGTGGGGTTGTGGCCAGGAATAGTTTACAGATGAGCCTAATTAAACAGTCAGTGAGCATCTGAACATAGGTATTTCTGCTGAAGTACAGAACGAAAGAGGACACCCTCTCCAATGCTATTCTATCTGCTAGTACAGCAGTGAAAAGATTAGGATGAGAGGAACACAGACTGCTTGCATGCTGACTTCAACTGCCAATTCACGATATCTCTCTTGAAGTTACTTGCTTTGAACAGACATTTAAGTGACCTTTCTGTTTTTCAGAGTTCACACAAAGAGCTTGATTCTGTGCAAAGCTACAATATGACTAAGAGAGCCATAAGGAAAAACTTAAGCTATGCTTGCACTAATTTTCCAGGTTTAACTTGCATAGTGGGTACATAGTCATTAAAAAGCAATCTTTGAAAAATATGATTAAAAAGATGCAACTCTGCTGGATTTGCATTCAGAAGTTGAATTTTGGGTTATTTCAATGTATTAAGTATCTTTTTAGAAGCCAAAAGGTTTTTGGGTTTTTTTTCCCCTAAATACTGGCATCACAAATTCACACCTTTTTTTTTTTTTAGTACAAAAAAGAACATTTGTTTGTGCTGAATTTTACTGTGAAATTAAATCCACGCTAGCATACTGAGAACCAAGGTTTACGGAACTACTTTATGTTTTATAAATCAAATAAATAATGATGTATGTGAAAATCAAGCTGGATGTGAAAGTATACAAAAATTGTATGAAAAATCTAGAATCTTTGTTAGTTTTTATGACCTTATATATGAGAAATCTAGATATGCTTAAATGCTTGCTAAAGTATGGGATGGTTAGGTCTTCATATTAGCCTTTAACTTAATTGCGTTTCCAGTGGTATTATCACATGAAAAAGGATGATCCAGAGTTTGGGATTGTATGTCTTTTTTTGATCAATCTGGAAGCAAGTAGAAGATTTGGATTTTGAGAGATCACTGGTGCGCTGTGTACTGTAACTCTGGAAACTGCTGCTGTAACAACATTTTATATTGCTCCTTTGGAAATGTCTCCATCGATTTCTGTCAGAGACTGGATGAGATTTTTTTTAACTGTCTGTGTTCTATGCAGATCATAGGAAAGAGTCAAAGGAAACAAAGCTAGGGTTTACATCTAGTCTCAGCTGTCTCCCCACTCTTCATAAGCATTCCTGTCCAGGCGATATTCTTGGATCCTGTCCTATGCAGTACAGAATCAACAGAGTCATAGAATTGTTGGAAGGGATGTTAAAGATCGTTCTGTTCCAACCCCCAGCCATGGGCAGGAACAGTTTCCATTAGACCAGGTTGCTAAAAGTCCTATGCAACCCGGCTTTGAACACTTATGGGAATGGGGCATCCACAACTTCTCTAGGAAGCCTGTTCCAGTGCCTCACCACCCTCACAGGGAAGAAAGTAGCCTTATGTAAGTGTTGTTTGTGTATTAAATATTTTAAGTAATGTAGTTAAAGGATTGTTGTGACTGAAGTTGCACAAAAATGGTATGTTTTACCTTGCCCTTCTCTGTTACCTAAGACTGTATGCCAGAGAGTTTGGCATAAGTACAGTCTTCATTGTACATTACAACCTTTACAAGCTTTGTTCCTTTAATTTCTTGAGTAGAAAGGCTCTCAGCTTGGCTGTAGTTTACACTGCATTTCCTGAGTCCTGGGATTTATCCTCTCCTGTCTACAGCTTCTCACTCTGCTCATAAACCAGAACTTAGAATATTTATGACATAGACTTTTGTAGCAATTTATGGGAGTCTTCTCGAGGAAGATTAAAGTTGACTGATCAGCAAGATTGCTGATTTTCCATTTTGAGGAGTTAGGCATATGATAAATGTTTTTAAATAAGATACTCTAGTGGGAGAGCTAGAACTGGTGATTCTGGTTTACTCTAAGTTTAAAAAATGGGTAGGGAGAACAAATTGAAGAATTTCATATAAACAGTCATTTTGTGGACTCTGTATTGTGAATACTGCAGGAAAATTGTGTCCTGTATATTTATGCTGGTGGGAGCAGATGAAAAAATAAAAAAACTTAATTCACATTCATTAAATTCAGGCCATCATCTTCTCCCATTTCCAAAGTAAAAGCTGAAATCATTCTCAGTGGGGTGTTATTTTGTGGAGGATAGGGTAGGAACAGAAGCTCATGTTTTAGTAAAAATAACAAACTGATTTTAGAGTAGAAACATCTTCTACCACTTTCTGGAAATGCTTGCTAGAGGGAAAGTTCTGTAAGACTTTGGCATACAAATATTTGGTCAGTACATGCCAGTCTCTGGACACAAGTATACACTGTACTGCACAGACTTATGTGAGAGGAGACTGTTAAAAGCACAGTCCTCTCCTCATGATGTGGTTGTCTCCTGACTGTTTCCTTGTGTAGTAACTGAAGCCATAATTTTAGAAGATGTAATATTTTCAAGACTTGGTTTGCTCTAAAACCCATGGCTACAAATAGTACATGGACAAATAAATAATAATGGCTACAGCATATAAAGACTGCTTGTGAAAGTGGGCTGTTTAAGTCACGAATCGAGGCATACGTGTACTGCGGGCAACTGGTATGTTACCCTGAAAATCAGAATGTGAATCAACTTACTCCTCCTCTCTGAATGCTGAACAGGAGTGACACTGCTAATCTGCTTTGTATTCCTGTGTTTCATAGAATCATAGAATATTTTGAAGTGGAAGGGACTTTTAAAGGTCGTTTAGACCAACCCCTTGCAACTAGATCAGGTTGCTCAGCGCTCTGTCCAACCTGACTTTGAATGTCTCCAGGTACGAGACATCCACCACCTCTCTGGGCAACCTGTGCCAGTGCCTCACCTTCCTCGTTGTAAATACTTCTTTCTTATACTTTGTCTAAATCTACCCTCTTTTAGTTTAAAACCATTAGCCCTTGTCCTATTGCTACAGACATTGCTAAAAGGTTTGTCCCTATCTTTCTTATAAGACCCCTTTAAGTACTGAAAGGCCAGAATAAGGTTTCCCCGGAGCCTTCTCTTCTCCAGGCTGAACAACCCCAGTGCTCTCAGCCCATCCCCATAAGGAGAGGTATTCTATCCCTCTAAACTTCAAAAGGGATGGTGATGGTGTTCTTTGTGCTCCCTTGCAGAAGAGCTATCCTTTCCTTATCATGGAGGTAAAGTTAGTGACATTTACAAATTTCACAGTCACTGTCTGACTATATTATTTACTTCTGAGCCAAAATGAACTGTGGTCACTGAGGATCAATACAATATTGTTAGCTGGAAAATTTTTCTTAGTAGCAGGACATTTAGATTTATAACCAGAAATACTCGTGTCACAGACAAAAAAATTCCCTTTTTTGAAATGAGTGTACAGTTTCTCACAGTGCACTGCAGGAGTACCTGATTTGGTAGGGGCTGCAAGCACCAGGTATTCCTGCTTTGCTATGTAATGATGCCCCTTGTCTGCACCCCAAGGTGCACTGTTTCTTCCACCTAGAAATTCTGTCTAGGTTCTAATTGAAAAACTGAAATGTCAGCCTTAAAATGAGAAGTGGCAGCCACATTTTAGAAGGTTTTTAGGTAGTTACAGCCTCAAGTAGCTGCCTACAAAGATTTCTAAGAATATATCTGTGCTTAACATCTATTACTTTTAGCCATCTAAGAATTTTTTTTAAGTCTGTTTCTTTGGGAACCTTTTGAAGTTAAGTAAGGGTAGGTTTGAAGGAACAGTGGGAGTGTGAAATGGACCAAAATTCTAATTTGAAAACTGTGTTCTTAAACCCTTTTTGGGATTTTTCTGTATTGCCCTTGCCCTTTCAGTTGATGGAATATGAAATAAGCCTATATAGTGCAAGTTACTCTGAGGGTTTCATTCATTTTTGCTGCAACTGCTACAAAGGGAAAAAACCCAAACCTTCACCTCAGAAAAAAAAGAAGTAAAGCCTTGAAAAATTGTATTTACAGTATTGGTTTCAAAGCCTTGCAGACAGCATCTCACAAAATACTTGCATCAAGTATTTCAGTAGTCTTTCAGTAAGAATTTAATGTGAAGTTATACTGTAGTTATAGATGCACACATCTTTGAATTCCATATTTAGAGACAAAGTTTGAATTTAAATGCATCTTTAAGGAGCATCTGAGATTTTGCCGAACAAGGTGGAGTCCTCTAGTGTAAAGGAATATTGTTTTCTGTTCCCTCCTGTCTCTTAAATAATGGTGCAGAGGACACTGTCAGGCTATTATGGCATTTGGGCTTTGTCTGCTGCCCTCATCATATTTACTAGTACAGATTTGTATCCATAATTCAGCTGATGATTCATTTGTCAGTACATAGGTGAATACTTCTAGCTCATTTGGCAGTATGTGTGTTGGCATAGGAGTCATCATGGAAGCAAAATGTATGTGTTTGTATTTGGATCTTGCAGCAGATGTGTAATACAAAAGAGCTGCTGCTTTGGCATGGGCACTTTCCTGGCTCTGCCCCCACTTTATGTGTTCCCTTGTTATCATCTGTGATTGTGACTCATATTGATGTTTATCTGCATTTTCAGAATGAAAATAGCATCGTTCTGTTTTCCTTTTTTTTTTTTGTTCTTGTGATGTTTCAAAGATAGTGCAACATCTTACAAACAGTGGAAACTGAACTTTATAATACAGTTTTTCTCAACTGCGATATTGATTCCTAAAACAACTTGTAACCCATCTGTCTCCATTTGGTGGCTGAAAAGCAGGGATTTGCAATCAGGGTATTAGAATGTGCAGGTGGATCAACAGCTCTGTGGAGTCAAGTATGTTTAAATTATTATGTGTGGTAAGTATGAATATAGGGAACAGAAAAGGTAATGATAAGAGAAAATACATACTTGCTCCCTTTTTTTATTTTTTTTTTTGGTGGGCCTTGGAGCAAAAGTGGACTTAAGATGTGTATATAGTTTGCCCTCAAATCAGGGTTTAACTAGTCTTATTTGGTAAGTTAATTTGCCGAATAAAATTCTGGCTTCTAAAGAAGCAGCAGTTTCCGTTCCTTTCACATTTACAGGGCATTTTTCTAAAGAAATTTCAGCTAGCTTCCTTCATTTCTGCATTTTTGTTAATACTAAAGCTACAGCATCAAATTGGAATGCTGTGTTTCAGTTTTGCTAGTCTTCTCCCTTTCTGCAGGCAGAGGAGAACAAAGACATGAAAAGGTCTGAAGATACAAGGGGCTGGAAGGGAGAGGAATCAGCAGTAACACTGCTTGTTTGCCTTTACCTCACACAAATGTGGCCATGCAAACACCACACATTAAACAAACACAGTAAAAATTGCGAAAATAGAACTTGATAATGGGGATATTGAACTGTCTTTGTAAGTTGAATTCTGGCTGTGGTTAATTAGGTAAATGTGCTGCTCCAACCATGTTATTTTGCTTGCCTCATTATTAAATGAAGGGAAAATGTAGGATGAAATCAAACTATTGCATCTTTACTTGCTGGAGCATGTATTTCCCCTTGTCCATACGTACACTGCGAGAACACAAAGCATAACAAATAGTGTTTGCATTTAGTTCTGAATACAGTGAGGTCCATGATCACTCTTCTCTCTATGAAAGCAAACTTCAAAGCCTGTCTGGCTGCCCAGACTTTGCATTTCTGCACGTGTGATGGATGGGTTCGTTGTTCTAATGAAGCATGGCTGTTGTTGGAGGTCATGGTCACAGGAGAGAGGCAATCCATCTTTAATGAGGGGCAATTCTACAAAGGCCTTGAATGCCAAGGCAGAGATGTAGCATTTCATTTTTTTTATTTGATATAGAGGGCCAGTGCAGAGACACTATCTTGTTTTACAGATTTTTTTTAATTATGAAGAAGATGGGAGCTGTATCTGGTACAAACATTAACCATTTTAGATATTTTGGCTTAGTTCCCAAGTGTAATGAGTCTGGAGGTTGCAAATGTATATATTTCTATGGCCAGATCGCTGATGAGATGGGGAAATCAAACCTCTGGCCATGCACAGATGCTGTTAGACTTGCCTGTCTGAGCATCCATCCTTAGGAACTGAGGTCTCACAGGCTGCATGCTAACTAGCAGGCAGTGTCTGTAATCAAGGGGAACATTATGGCCTAGGGAGATTCTTCAGAGCAATTCCCATCAATACGGATAGTAGGTGTGTATTTTAAGTACCTCTGATGATTAGGAGCTTGTTTTAGGGGACAGTCTGAAGGTGGATCTTCTTATGGACCAGGCAAATTCTGGCCAGGCAGATTTTGTTATACGAATTCCCTCCTTTCTGTTTTCTAGGCTGCTTATAGATGTTGGTTGTGATGAGGTAACCGAGTCCTTGTCAACTGAGCCCAGGTCAAGAAACAGCAAATTAAGAATAACAAATTTTCTTCACTGCATTAGTCATAGTTGGACTAGTGTACCAGGGATGTACAACTATGCACATTACCAGTCTCCTTACACATCTGTTTTGGTTTTTAAGATCTAAAAATGAGATTGTTCTCTCATGGTGGATTTATTCAATATTTTAATTAATTTGCCTAAAGACTATGTCTGAATACTGTGTATGTGGCTGATGTCTGTTTGAGAAGAACATAAAACACTTTCTTTAAGTGTGAAGAATGCTAATTATCTTTTTCCCCTTTGCTTCTACTCTTGGGCCTGTGGGAGACAGATGTTACTTAGCAGAGGGAGGGATGAACATCACTTCTTCCGGGCTCAGAAGAAGTTAAAACGTGAAATGCATCTGCTGTGCTTCATTGACATGTCTGTTCTTGGATTTGTTCTTTGAATAAACTTCTCTGAAAGGTGGCAGGAATCACCAGCACTGTCAGGACAGAATCAAAACTAGGAAAGAGCTGTGTGTTCACCAGTAAATTGGAAATTCGACTCATGCTTTGACTTCGAAAACCAGAAAATATTGTATTCACTGAACTCAGCATTCAGGAGTAAAATATGTGATGCGATCACAATTTTCTCTT
The DNA here is from genome assembly GCF_003945725.1 of Corapipo altera. NCBI lineage: Eukaryota > Metazoa > Chordata > Aves > Passeriformes > Pipridae > Corapipo > Corapipo altera. Next base: position 4,814,075 of record NW_020884885.1, on the reverse strand, counting down.
TCTTGCACTTGTTTCATTTATTTAAGCTTTGTTTAGTTTGACAGTTTCAAACTAAACAGATACAGATTGAAGTATCTAAGGACTGCAAGTGCAGGACTATAGTTAAAAATATGCTTCCTTTTTGAGTTTAAAAGTTTGGCTGTTGACCTCTCTCTTTTTAGCCCAGTTCTTGTGCTGTGTTTATCATTCTGGTATCTGAACAAATGGCACATAAACTGATTTAGAGGAGAGGAGGGTTTGCATGTACCAATATTTAGTATATTTTAAGATTTCTTTTAAAAAAATAATCTTAACAGTAAGCATTTTTACTGTATTTTTGTTTGTCTTTCAGGTTGATCCAGCTTTGAAAGAAAAATTGAAACAGAACACTGTGACACTGGAATCTGAATATGAGGTAAAATAAATTTGTTGCTTGGGGCTCATAACCTTGGGTACCCTTGGATACCCTGGCTGCTGGTGGGTTGTATCTGTCCCTAACTAAAATTAGATCAGCCATCTGCCTTTAACTCACTGATGTCCAATAAAAACAAGGTTTTTATGTAAAGAAAGGTTTTTGAACACATAATGCTTCCTTCTGAACACAGCTTCACTTTGATGTCCAGATGCCAAGTGCAGTGGTACAAATAAATTCCACTCTTTCTGTGGTTAACCTAGTTTATAAATGTAGAGCTGATGTTGGCCTTAGAATGTGTGTGTGTGCATATGTCAACACTTCTACTGCATGAGTTTTGATGATCTTTAGACCAAATTACAGAGCAATGTGCATGATATGCTTTCTGTTATTTCTTGCTTCTGAAATTTATGCGCATCTTTCAAACAACTGTCATTCTTTTTACATGGTTTCAGAACATTTTATAGAGAAATATTTCACTCAGGTTTCCGTAACATTGCATTTTCTTCGAACATTACTGTCCTCCAAGATGTCTGTTCTGACCAGTTTAATATCCAGAGTTTCATAAATCTTCAGGTCTACAAAAAGCCATGTTAGAAAAACTGGAAAAAAACCTCCCTTGAACCAGAAACAAAGGATAAAGCTATTTAAGATAATTTTTAATGTTTTAAAATTAATTGAATCAAATGTCCTGCTAACACTTTATCTATATCTATGGTCCTTTTGCTGAACACAGGTTTTTTTCTTCCCATGACACATTCCTGTGACAAGCCTTTGAAGATCTTGATAGCACCCACTGTTCTCGTACTTAGGTCTCCAGAGGGCAGAACATGGTCTTCATAATAAAACGTTACTATCATATTACTCTTCTGTGATTTCTGTATTTTTGCATGCCTAATTTCACAAAATATCTGTATACCTGCTAGTTTTTACCATTATTGCAAACACTTTTGGGATGTCCCCCTGCTATGAAGAACTACGGTTTGTGGTGTAGGGAATAAAAAGATGGAAAGTTCCAATGGAGACTCAAAACTTACAGATCCATTAGGTTCTGATTGCCTCTGGGATTATTGTGTCTCTCACTTTCCATTCAATATACTGTAAGGCTGCTCTGATTTATTTATGTGGAACAAAACGTAAAAAGAACCACAAGCAGCAAAAAGAACCAGATCTCAAACTCAATACCTAACCTCAAAATCAACTGATCTGTATTCAGATATGCCTTACTTTCTCTTCAGAAGATAAGTAAATAGTTGAAGGATAATATTTAAATAGCCATAATTGCATTAGCTTTATGGATAAATCAATGGTAATAAAATACATCTGACATAACAATATATTATAAGCCTACTTGGATAATGAGGCTCCTTTCTGATGCACAGAAATGAGAGAAGCAATCTTATTTTTTTTCTTAATCTAAACCACAGAGAGTTCCCAGACCAAGATTCTTCCAGAGTAGTGCTTGGGTGTTATAGAGAGCAGATGAGTTCAACAAATCAAATGGATTTGCATTTCCCCATAATGAAAATAGATTTGGATTATTGTTTTGAACTCTAATATCAATATATTCTATAGGAACCAACTTGCAAGCACTAGGCATATTAATTTCTATCTATAGTGAGCCTTGTGAAACTACCAGCAGTCCTGCACATGCTTCGCCCTTCCACTCTGTGTGACAATTTTAAGTCAATGTTAGCTTTGTGTTCTGGTGGACAGAATCTAACCAATCACTGAGTTACAGCTGACATTTGGGAGAGTAGTTTCTTGTGGACCCTGTCTGTTCCAGACTAGGGGATTTTTGGGTGGACTTTTTTCCTTTCTGTATTTTTTTGACTTGTCCAAAATACACTTCTTAAGAACATCTTCTAATTCAATATCTAGCTCACACTGAAGGATTACATGGGTGGCTGTTACTAAATATGGTGTGATAAGAGATCAAGGGCAGTTAAAAAAAAGTTCCTGTTTTGATATGTAAAACTTTATTTTCAAATATTATTAGCATTATATATGCAGCTGTTACTGAGGATACCACACTTTTGAATCATGGTTGCCTGATACATGCAAATGTTCTTTGGCTCTCCCTAAGACTTTTAAAAATATCTTACAGAAATGTACAAGTCCCACCAGTGTGCTTGTAGCAAATGTGGGTAGAGTCCTTCCCAAATCTTTGTTCGCGAAGCCCAGCCACGATGATGATGATGATAATGACAGAAATGTACATATTGAATACATACTGAATTCCTCTAGGATGTCAGAATTTCTTTTATAAGTATACATATGCCCTTATGGGTGTATTGCAAAAGATAAAGACATTTCTGGTATTTCAGACATGTTGAAGTCTGCTTTTTGTCTCCAGTGGGGGGGTGGTGATGTAAAAAGTTGTAATGACAGACTTAATTTACTGTGAAGAAATCAAAATAAAGACATTTTCTTACCTTCTAGTTTACTAAATTATCTCTTCTCAAGCTATACAAAATTTACTTTATTTCATGCAGGAGTGTTTCTGGTCAGGATACTATTTTGTGGAAGGAAGAATTTACATGTGTAATTCATGCTGCATTTCTTATATCTCAGATCTGTTAATAATGCCATTTATCTTGTGCCTTGGGATATGCCAGAGGAGCAAGCTACCTTTGCATGCGTTCTCCATTGTTTATGCATTCCTCTCACACACTTATGTGTCCTCGTGTGACCAATTAGTCCTTGCTCTTCCCCTTTGCCTAATAAATCATGGCTCTGTCCACTAGTGACACTGGTACTAATGTGATTGCAGTTCTGCTGCTGAGCTGGGGCCTTGTAGAACACACTGAAAAAATGTCAAGTGTTTGACCTGTTACAAAAGGATAGAGTATTTTATTTGAAAGCAGAAAAATACAGTTTGAAAAAGGGAGACAAATAAACTGATTGAGTTAAAAACATTCTTGTAGTTGTTCAACAATCACAGTACATTCTTGTTCATTGGTTTAATGCAGTCTCAAAATAACATCCCTTATCCTAGCACTTGATTGCTGTACTTCTGTGAAATTAATGGTTTAGTAAGCACTAGAAAATATGGCCTCAGTTACATCTGACCCCAAAATATAGAATTGTTGTTAAAGGGTTTTCTAGCAAATAAAAACATCCTTATGAATTTATTAACCTTTTACAATGGGAAAATCCTTTAAGTTTGAATCAAATATATGATATCCAGTCGGAACCAATAGCAAGCGAAAGTAGAGGAAAAAATATCACAATAAATAAAAATGTGAGGGATTGCTATGGAAACCGTAAATGAGAAATTATAAAGCAGAGAAGGTTGACACAAGATGTTAAGGGCATCAGAGCTGTCTGATAAGTAAGCTGACAAGGGTATGGGTAAGAGGATGGTGTTGCAGCAAACCATAAAGAATAAAATAATGAGGATGTGAAATCATGAGTAACTCTGTTGGCAAAGTAGATATATTGAAGAAACATATCTGTATTTTTTTTAATAGCAAAAAGTCCTTTGTATTTGAATCAGATGTACTTCCAAACTCCTTAATAACCAAACAAGATGTTATTTAATATCTACTAGATTCTCATGGTTTATAGGTGAGTTCCAAGAATATGCTTGGAAGACTTCAGTGGCTGCTGAAAATTTCAGTCTGGGATTGATGGTTCTCTGGGAATCATTATTGGGTAGGAAGGTGATACTATGAAGTGTTCTGTGAGATTTGAGGTATCTAGGCAATATTGAGTACTTTTTTCAGTATAAAGATATTACAGAAATTGTAAGATCCTTACTAACATGCAAGTGACACGAAAGTATTGCAATAGTATATGTATGACAAGGCAGGGACAGAGAGCTGTTCATGTTACTTGGTAAGCTGGGCCCATTAAATGTGCAAAGTACCTTTTAAAGTTGCCAAAGCTATTTATTTTTCAGGCCAGATCGGACTGTGTTATGGAAAGCAGCAACTCTGGAAAAGACTTAGGAGTCAGTGACTAAATAATTCAGCTTGATCTTCTACTGTGGTATTCAGTGTATGAATATAAAGAGGAATGGTAGATGTAGGAACAGGTGATTTTACTTCTGAGTGTGGCACTGATGAAGCTGAAACACTGGTTCAACTTTTGGTATCCATATTTTGAACAAGGGTTTACGAATGGATTAAGTTGCAGAACTGGCTGACTGTATTAACTTAGGGCTAGAGAAAAGGCCTTAAAAGAAACTTAAAGATTTAAGTACTTTTAAAAATACCAAAAAGAATGTTGCTTACGTATCAATATGTTCATAAGGAGAAAGTGATAGCTATTGAAGATTTTTTTATTGCAGAAATGATACTAAAATTAGAAATAAGGTCCATTATTGATAGATGGGAACATTATTTGAATATAACAGCAAGGAAAATGGGTCCTCTGTCTTTCAGAATATCAAAACTGTAAAACTTTTAAAGTTTTCCTTCAACTAGTTGGAAGCTATTGGACTCAGCATGACATAATTCATTGTGAATGGTCATACCAAAGAATGCTGCTTTCTTGACAAAGTGTATAAACGTTGATCAGGTTTTGTTCCTTATAATTTGATAATCACAAAAGTTTAACATCAGATCTGGACAGAAGTTTTGTAATCATTTGTCCTGAGAATTACAGCAAAAGTATTGTAATTGCAGTGTTAAAATATATGTTGAGGACAGTTCAAAAATTAAAAACAGATATATGGAGAGGTTTCTTGTGAACATAACCTCTTTATTTATTGTCTTAAAAGAAGAATTTGAATAGACTTTACATAAAAAGATTCAAGCCACTTAATGCTCATTTGACTTCAGGCATTCTGGTGCCAGCAGAATGGAGGAAATTTCTTTTCAGGGAATGACAGTGTAATAACATCATAATTTTTGTTATCAAATAGATGCGTCTAAGTGTGTGGACATCGGGAGTACTCTAGAAAGAAAGTAATTCCTGAATGTCAGTAGGTGAAATTTGCAACTGTCTTATTGTTATCGTTATCAGTAACTGAGGATTACTGATTTTGTTGTTAAGAATTAACAGATTAGTGTATTGAATTGATTTACTTCACTATCTGTGAAGATACTAGTGGCTAAATGTCTTGAGCTGTTTGAGAGCTGACTAAGATGTTAGGAAAACATCCCTAAGAGATACCGTTCTTCCCACTTTAGTCACTCCGTTCCTTCCATGCTCTCTTCTTGTCGCATTGTCCAACCTAGACATTAGATTCCAACTGCCCACCAGGTTGTGTTTGGGACAAGCTGAGTTTCTTGCATTTCAGTTTATTCACACGTAAAATGGTCTAGATTGCTTTTATTTCACTGTGAGTGTTCAACACTTAATGTTTTGTAGAGAAGGACAAAGTGGTGTTATTTTATCGTTAATGGAAACTGCCATGGGAAAGGATTTTAGTTAGAACAGTTTGTGTTAGGCATTTTATTCTGAGGGTATGTACAGTCCGTAGCCAAGCTGTAGTCTGGACCTTTTCTTCTTGACATCTCAAAAGTTTTGTGTGCCGTAGTTCAGTATGTTTGAAGTATAAACTACATTCCTAGTTTTTCATAGAGAAACGCAAGAAGTGGAATTTGGTGATGGGCATAGCACAGGAAGAGTTCATAGTGGAAAAGCCTTCTTGCAGGAAAAAAGACAGCCTTCAAAGGAAAGTTCATAGGGTATTGCTTTTTACTGGTCTTATTTCTAGAATTCATCTCTATTAATAGTCCTGTAAATTCTTTCCTGGTCATCTCTTTGCACAGGATTTTCCGTAACTGTGAGCTGTTTCTTTCATATATGTTGCATTTGCACTTTTCTTATCTCATAAGAAGACATTGACTTTTCATAGATGGAAAACGAGGTGGGGTGATTAACAGTGGAGTCAGACAGCAAACATGATCGGGACACACAAATGCGTATTATAAATAATCTCTTCACCATTTCTGCTCTCTCTTCTGCTTGTGTTTCCTGTATGTTTTTTTTTTTTTAATCCCAGAGGAACTGACCAACTCTTACCATGTTAGGGCCAACACTGTGTGTTGTCTCATTCACAAAAAACCCAAAAGTTTGAGTAGAGAGTTGTATCCATACAGGATGGCTGAATTCTTTAATTTATTGTCCTAAGGGATGTTGCTAGCTTCTACCAGGCAGTATTGGGAACATCTTCTTATGCAGATGACTGGGTGGAAATGTTAAGCACTTCTGTCACAGTAATGGGCCCCCAGTGGGGAATTGTTGGATCTTTGGTATGAAATATCTGAAGTAACTTTAGTATAGTGTATGGGAATTTAGCTACACAGCTGAGGCTGTATACATTCCTTTCATTGGCCGCCTCTGAACAGGATACAGCAAAACATATTGTTTTAAAAGAAGGTCTTGTCTCTGCAACCAGGCAAAACGACTTTTTGCAAGAATGTCATCCAGTTTGTTTTTCTTACTTTTTAACTTTTTTTTTTCTTGGCCAATTTCACAAACACTATCTGGAAAATTTTGTGACTGCCAGTGTACTTCCAGATGATGCCCACATGGACAATGAAGTCTAAATGTGAAATGCTTTAAAAGATTATTATACAATTCTCGCATGTTCCTTGCTTCTCAAATTATTGTTACCTATTGTTATTTAATGTTCAGACTATGCTATAAAAATGTACTCTGCTATAGCAGGTTACTGTCAGAGAGTGGGTCAATGCCTGTCCTAACAAGCTTACTGATCATACAGAAAAATGAGATTTGAGATGCTTAGGGAGGCTGACCGTAGAGTTTGCATACTTTTTGGCTAAATAATCAAAGTTCTGAAAGTTGGATGGAAAAGTTCCCAAATTCAGCCCCTGACTTCATGATGTGCCTGGTAAGATTTCAGTTTTGCCCAGGTATAGCTGTTCAAAGAAGTTCAAAGGCTGAGGGAAATGCTGTTGGCAATTCAGTATATAATAACCCATCTTGTTTGTAGCATCTTCCCCTTAAGTCCTTGGAGAGCCAGTGCCCCTCTCTGCCATCTTATGGCTCTCACTGAAGCAAAGAAACTCAATGACCACAGAGTGTCATTAAGCAAGGTATTCTCTTTATTACGGCGCCGGGCAGCACGAGGGATATCTCCTCCTAACGTGCGCCTGATGGAACGGTGAATGCATATTATATACATTTACAGTATTCATATTAATTACATTTCTTGGAATGGTCAGGTTTAAGCTAATTATTTCTCGGAACTCATCTACATGATTTTCCGCCTCCTTGCACGTGCACATTATCATCCAGAGGGTCTTCTTTGAGGGTCTTCAGATGAAAGCTCAAGGTCTTCCTCTTGGTTAAATTTTTGAACTTTCCTTGTTGTGCATGCTCTCTGCCATCATGGTTAATAGCCAGACCACTAGTAGAGTTTATACCAGTTCAGTTCCTGTACCTGGTGTTTGAATCACCATATTGCATACATCACTTTGACATTAGGTACATCCTGTGAGTATTGCTGATCCCAAAAATAATTCCTGATATATGCTTTATTTTCAAAAGGTTACAGGTTAACTCTGTTTTAATTACAAAAGATTAAGAGTCTACTACTTGTTTCATAACATAAATAGTCTTTAAGCACAATGCAGTTCAAAACCAAAATATCTTCCAACTTTAGAAAGACCCCAGACCTTAACTTCTAAAACTTCCTCTTCACTCTTGTAAAAATTTAGATAGATGCCTTGGTCTTTCTCAGATGGAAGTCTTTCTGATTTGATTTGAAGATCCATTGGTTCTGATAGAACAAAAGAGTTATTCACCAGTTACGTGTACTGTACATTCAGCAGTATTGCTGAGAAGTAGCTTTACTGTCACTGGCAATATAGTGGGGCACTAACACTCTTATTACTACCCTCAGCAAATAGACAGGGGATGTTAGCCACAAAGAAGAAACAGGAGGATTTTTTTTTTTCCTGTGAGAAATTTGCCCAACAGCACAAATCTAACAGTAGCTATTGATGTTACTGAAAAACTATTTATGGTTGAAAGTTTTGAAGTTGCCCTGTTAACATTTCGCCAAAATCATAGTTTCTCCACAGAGAAAAGCATTCTGTTTCAACATATAAATTGAAAAGCAGGTTCTGGAAGAGAGACGAGTGGAAAATGAGCAGGAAAGTGTAGATGAGAAACAAAAGTCCTAAACTATGCTAACTCTGTGTGAATGTTACCCGTACTAAATGAGACCAGAGTAGAGGGGGAGCATGTGAGAGGCAGAAGATTTAACTCACCAATTCAGCAGGATTGCTTAGTAAGGTTGACTGCTGATTTGAAGGGGTGTGGTTACTTCAGGGTGATTACTTAATGGCATGGATTTAAGTTTAATTTGACTCTGTTGTTGTAAACCTTCTCTAGTTGTTTCTTTTTTTATGCTCACACTCTACTGTTAGTAATTCCGCAGTGGAAACTGATAATTTCTTGTTGTGGTAATCTCTTGGCCTTTCGCTGTGGTATTCATCGCAGCTTTTCCTTCTCACATAAGAAACCTGCAAAAGGTTGCTTTTCAGATCCCTTCAGAAGAAAAAACACCATGTGTGACTCGTGGTTCTAATACTTTTTGATGCTGGTACACCTCATTCTTTTTTTTATTAGAGTATCTTTTTATCTGTATTAGAAGGACATACTGTGCCAGATTTTATATACAGAAAGTAAAGAAATTGTCCACACTTCAAGTATTCCTAGGAAGATGTTTGAAATAAACCTTTTCTGTGTTGTTGGGAGGATTTTATGAGCTCCAGATAGGGACACGCTGTGGAAATCTGTATGCTCTTTCTAACAGCAACAGAACTGTCATTTTTTTGCTCTTACTGGTCTCCTGCACTGTTAAAGATCACACATCCCCTTCAGTCAAGTTCCTCTTTATATAGCTGAAAAAAATACTGCAAATATCCTAAAAGTCTGTCCCTGGCTGCTCCTCTTTTAGGGAGTTGTGTTGCAGTAACTAGGACATACCTTTACAAAGTTTAATATGATACAAAGTTAGCAGGATCAAGCAGTCAGACTTGGGAAATTCCTTGGTCCTGTTGACTTGGCTAGCTCTCCCTAGTTGTAAATTTCAAGATAAATCTTAGTAACCAGCGCTTCTCTTTCTGGGGCACAATAACCATAGCTTAATAAAACGTTTGTATACAAGGCAAATGAAAACTATCTTAAATGTACTTCATTCTTAATTAAAAGTGGAATTTGCTGAATTTCAGATGTTTGATCTTGAAGTTGAACTGTTGCATTCATGCTGTTATTTATATTGGATGTTTCTGGGTTTTATTTTTGCTTAAGAAGATATACCGAAAGTAAATGATGCATACATGAGTTCTGTTGACTTTACCAATAAAGCTTGCGGATCTTTTGGACTGAGAAGTCCATGTTGGGTGATCTGCAGGTGTAATCTGTAAATGGCACTGGGTTATCCTCTGAGATTCACTGTCGTTTTTAAGAGATTCTTAATTTTAAAAAGGAAAACTGCTTGTAAATTAGGAGGAAATCATGGCAAAGCTTAATTCCTGATGCAAATCTGTCTAATGTTATATTCTGTTACGTTAAAAATTCAAGGTTGTATAATCATGTCATTTTAATTGAATGATATAATTGTTTAGTTTAGTCAGCAATTTGTATCACTGTAGCACCTTCACACAAAACAATAGAAGAGCACTCTGTGAGCGTTAATTAAACTCTATGACACCTCTTAGATGGAGGCAAGTTCTGCTCTTGTGCTTCATATTGGGAAAACCTTGCACAGAAAAATTGGCAGTGCTGTTTTTTGATACACATCTTTTACAACATAGTCACTTGAGGATGTTTCACTTCTCTCTCCACCCCATGATTCCTTCAGCTGTGCCAGTTCGAGTGTTTGCACAGTCCTATACTTATATAGGATTTGTTCATAAACCGTATTAATTTGTTATCTAAATTATTTTGTTTTTGTGATGGGAGCACAGCCCCATGTAATGTTGAATTGGCATAATTAAAGGGAAAATAACCCATGGGGAAAGAATCTCTTAAACCAGTTTACCATAGATTAATTAATTGTGCCATAGATGAATGGTAGTGGATCCCACTGAAGTAAGCAACAAAACGTCTGTTGGTTTCATCATTGTGGTGTTTGCCAGTCTTCAGCAAAGCCAAAAAGAGAAACAGCTCCCTGGATGCTTAGAAGCAAAAACCCTCCCCCATTTCTTCCCTTAATAAACAAAAAATATTTTATTCTGGCCATAATGTGCTGCTTGCTAACTTGCTCGTATACTAATAACATAAAACTAAACATTCTCTGGTTGGAATAAAACACTTCATTTTAATCTGAGGATTAAATCACTAATCATTGGCTGTTGAATCACAGATTATTAAATCACTAATTGCAGATATTAAATTATGTCACTTCCTAAAGAAAGTAAATAACATTAAGTTTATTTTAAGAAAATGAGATATCAAAAAAGTGGCTCTGGCAAGGAGTTGTAAAAATAAGGCCATTTCAGTGTGATGATGAACTTAAGATTTTCAGTCATGCACAAGACAGATTCAGTGTTAGCCTTAATTCTGTACCTCTGCATCTATATATCATCATAGAGCTCCTTGATATACCTTTTGTCTCTATAAGCTGTTTTGACACCTTTGCAAAAACAGACTATTCAATTGGTTTAATTCTTTCACAGAGTCACAGAATATTCTGAGTTGAAAGGGACACTGCCTTGGCTCATCTTCTGTCTACAAATGGGTGTGCTTATTATAATGATGGGAAATAATTGTCTCTCTGAATTAGAGCCATTTATTTCTGTGGTGTTCATCACAGAATTTATTACATCAAGCTGTAAAGTAAACAGGGTTCTCTTATCCCTCCTTTCACATATGAGAAACTGAGAATAAAGCCAAACATTTTTTGCAAGTGGCCACCTTGAATTAACTCAGCCTGAGCAGTAAGAGCTCAAAATGAATTCCTGCATACTTCAGTTTGTGTATTGTGGCATGAAGACTATCCTGCAAGAGTAGCATTCAAACTCTTTTTTAAATTTTATTTTATTTTAAGGCTGACACAGGATTATGACTTCTACTTAAGCCAGGCATTTGAACCAGCAATTAAGAAGTGAAGGTCTCTTTGTGTCCTCATTGGTATCTTTGCACAAGTCAGGCTGTTTAACAGAAGTTTTAAAAGTCAAGTGTGGCAAACAGTTGAGCATATTTTTCTTTTTCATGGTGCTTGTCTGCATAACTGCATTTTTTTTCTTGGATTTACAGCTTCTGTCAGTCCTGTACTCTTAAGAGGCAGTTTAGCTGATTTAGGGAGTGAACCAGTAGATTTAATGGACTATACTGATCTTACTTTAAACAGCTAAGTTTCAATATCCTTTGGGCTATTTGAGACAAGCAGGAAAAGTGGTACTGATCTGATCTGATTACATTTCATTGTAGTCTCCAATGATTTACTATTTAGTGCATTTGAATTGGGAGAAAAAGGTTTTTTGCATTTTAGACTTCAAATTCATATGATTTTCAGTTTAGTAAAAGCTGGAATTAGTTAAAGATCTTTATGTGATGTCTTTATAAAGTTAGGTAGGCAGAGTCCAGGTGACTAAAATGAAAAAAAGAAAATAAGAACTTAAAAAGACCCAGCCAGATAGAATGAAAGAAGTTGACTTCATCTGAGAGTAGAACTAGCTGCTTGTCTGAATTCTCACTGAACAGATCAGGCGAACTGAAGGACCTCTGTAACTTTGCAGCTTGTGCAAAGTTTGTGATAGAAGGACTGCCGATCGGGTCTTAGTCTCAGGACTAAAATGAATTTAAAATGTAGCTATGTACATGTCTTTAGCCTACATCTAATGTAGCCATTTATTATAGGGTGATACTGTTGCATGAATTTTCATGTCAGTGACCAAGCAAAAAGGTCATTGGTTTTATTCAGCTGTATGTGAGGTACTGTCCTGGTTTAACCCCAGCCAGCAACTAAGCCCCACACAGCCGCTCCCTCACTCCCCCGCCATGGGATGGGGGAGAGAATCAGAAGGGTAAAAGTGAGAAAACTCATGGTTTGAGATAAAGACAGTTTAAAAGGTAAAGCAAAAGTCATGTGTGTAAGCAAAGCAAAACAAGGAATTCATTCACCACTTCCCATGGGCAGGCAGATGTTCAGCCATCCCCAGGAAAGCAGGGCTCTGTTATCTGTAATGGTGGCTTTGAAAGACAGACTCCATCACTCTGAATGTCCCCCTGTTCCTTCTTCTTACCCCAGCTTTATATGCTGAGCATGATGCCATATGGTGTGGGATATCCCTGTGGTCAGTTGGGGTCAGCTGTCCCAGCCATGTCCTCTCTTGAGCACCCCCAGCTTACTGGCAGGTGGGGAGAGAAGCAGAAAAGGCCTTGGTGCTGTGTGAGCACTGCTCAGCAGTAAGGAAAGCATCTCTGTGCTACCAACACTGTTTTCAGCACAAGTCCAACATAGCTCCGTACTAGCTACTATAAAGAAAATTAGCTCTACCCCAGACAAAACCAGCACAGGTTTCACGTATGTGAAAATAGCTATGAAGTTTGAAAGCATTGCAGAACTGATTTTCAGGTCCCCTTTCAGCAGTTATACTCCTTCTTAAGCTTATCCGCATGTAACAGAGTCCTCTATTATTCTAAAATCAGATAGCATCAGTTCAGAAAATTGGAATGTCTAATCATTCTGCCTTCTGATGACTGATACCTGTCCCATAAGCTACTAATTTTTGCAGATGCTGTCACATGCCAGTAAGGGAGCTGCTTTCTTTTTGAATTGCAGTAAGACATTACAGTGTTTATATATGAACAAAATGTGAATGTTCTCTATAAATATAATGACAATAAAAAATAAAAATACAGTCCATGTGTGCATTAGAATCTTTATTTCTTTGTATTTTAATTGATCAGTGGATCTTATTTGTCTTTTCAGAAAATGCCATTCACTGTACAAGTCTGTGGTGGTTTTATTCTATCAGTATATCACAGTATGTTTTCTAGGTACCTTTATGATTTCTGTTGGAAACTGCCAAGATACTTTCTGGTACTGGTTTGTTTAGATAGTATAGTTTGGAAATGATTCCTGTTTTGGACAAACCTCCTCTCTAACAAGCCTTTGTGAAGTTTCAGGGGCAAAATAACATGAACTTCTAGTAAGGATCTCCAGTATGCATGTCTCTTTTGATAGACTTCTTTATGTAGCCAATCTTTAGATACCACAAGTTTTGTACTTATTTCAAAAGTTGATTCTTGTTCAGACTTTGGGAACTGAACACCTTTGGGAATAGTTTAGATCCTCACAGCTGTGTGATACCTTTGAGTTTAATAAAATCAGCATGTTTCCCTTCTGTTAAAGCACATGTTATCTTCAGTGTAGTTTCCTTGAAGCTTCTATTATAATCAGGGGATAGTCACTGTTGCATGGGATGATGAGTACCTTTCTCCTTCTCCTTCCTCCCGTGTCAGCTCAGATCCTTTCCAGTTGAAATGAAGTACCAGCTAAGCATAAGATGTATAAAATAGTCAAGACAATTCTACAGAAAGACCTATGCCAACTCTACTGTACAAAATAGTTCAGTTGCTCCTACCTTGTGAAACTCTGCTGTGTTTGTGCATGTGTTCTCATGTATCTTCTGTAGATTGTTGCCTAATTTCTTCTGATATCTGACTAACCTCATTGCAATTTCCTTAGCTGTAGAAGTGGCAGGAAACTTTTACATAACATGAACTAGTAGCAGCAGGTCTATTTTGTTATAGCCATTGAATTATTCTGCAACTATTATTCAAGTCCCTCAATGTTTACCATTTATTTGAATGATTGACAGTAGGAAAATTAGACCACAGGCTCAGGGCAGGGTTAAGTATCTTCTGGTATATTTTTACAGCATTTGCTGAGATGAGGCCCTGATCACAAATCAGACACTTAAATCACACTGCATTGATGGTATGCAGTGTTGATCTGTTCTGTAAAACATGTAGAACAGCCCTGATTCTGGCAGTGGTGCAGACCCTCAGTCTCCCCATCGTGTCCAATGAGACTTGAGGTCTGTGTCTGCTGGGAAGGGACTTCCATGCCTCTGCCAGTAGGGCTGTGAAGATGCGGTGGATGTTTGTGTTCTTCAACTGCAGCACTTGGTAGGTGAGGTCAGGAGGGCTCCTGTTATTTGCTTTTGTGTGTCTCTAAGTCTAGATAAATACTGCAGTTGTTGGTAGTTCCAAGTGGGGATGATAGGAATAGGCAAGGAGGTAATTAAATCTAGGGTTTCTAAGTATCTGACAGTTCAGTCAGTTATCTGATGTATGACTTAGTAAGAGACCTATCTGCAATGGCTGGGTGCCATGGGAAACTAGTCAGCAGAAAGCACTGCACACCTCTCTCAAGTTAAAACCACATGGATTGAAGGGGTTTGCACTGTTGCTGTCTCTCTGTATTTGTCTCTGCTTTGTATTTGTGCTGACAGGATACCTGAGGTCACTAATTGCTATTCTTCTGTATTAGCTATAACAATAGTTATCACTCTTACTACTTCAGTGCTTGGCAGACTCGCAGTTGAAGAATAGATCTGGAAAACAAGGTGAGAAGGGAGAAAGAGAATACAAGATATCTTCAGTCGTGCTTAGATGCTGCTGTGCTTCCTGACCTTAAAAATTATTTATGTGTTGATAAGCAGATGCAGTAATGCCCATCCTAATCATTTATGTGGCCATATGGATAATGACTAGGTTTTTTCCCTTCTTGTTGAACTTCTTGTGCAGGGTAGATGAAAGTACTTTAAATCATGGATCTGTCAAGGTGATACTGTTATTTTTGCTGTTTGTCTGCAGAAGCTGGAAAAGTCTGACTTGAATAACTGGGAGAACATCAGAGGACCCAGTCTGTGGGAAGATTCCAGGACTGTTCAGAAGCAACGGCGGGAGGCTCTCCATCTCAAGCAGAGTGACTGAACAAGCCTACTTTGGTGCCTCTGAAAAAAAAAGTCTCTGGGTGGACTTAGTTTTTAATCCAGTGTCAGGAACAGACACGGGAGCAATTGCACCGAGCAATTCATGCTGGTGTATATATAAGTAACTGTGAGATCAGTCCAAAAGGCACTGTATTATATGAAGCTCTGTGTTTGCATCCATTTGCAGAGTACCACAGGCTGTATATGTGAATTTTCAATTAAAAAAAGCTGATTATTTTACTTACAATATCCCATTGTTTTTCAATCTCTAACATTCAAAAATGCTTCAGCAAGGAATAACATTTCAAGAATCACTTGTCAGTACCAGAAGTTGTCATCCTAATGAGAACAACAGTGCTGTCATCTAGATGTGTGTGACCAGATAAATGCTGCTTCAGGGAGCCACTGCCTGACTTCAGGCTTTTAAGCTTGGAAGGGACTCCACAGGCATATGAGCTGTTTGGAACAGTGAGTCCATTTTTGGCTAAATAATACTCATGAGTTTTATTTCCAGGGACTTGACTGTATAAAGGCATGTACAGAATGTCAGCTGGTAATTGCTGAAATAACATTTGTTTAGCCGTGTTTAGATTTTTATGATTAGTTTATCGATACCTTCGTGCAGGCAGGACCTCTGCACTGGAACTTCTCAGTTTAAGTTGGAAACACTCTTCCTCACTAAAAGCTGTGCTGTTTCTCTGTGAGTAAATATTGTAGCAGAATCTTCTTGAACTACTGTGTAGTGGCAAAGCTCATCTTACCTGTATTATTACATGTATTTGTGCATGTGCACAGAAATTTTTTATCTTTCAGTGGATTCTTCTGAAATGCTTGTCTTTTTATATTTGTCTCTCTGTGCCAAATGTTTTTTAGAGGACATCATGCTAACATTCAAGACCCTCCTGCTGAGAGAGTTCAATGACAAAGCGTCCAGTTAATTTTTCAAATTGACTTCTGGGGAAGAAGCAAAGATATTTCTCTTGCATGAAGGCCTTAAACTTATCAGTTTTCTTGATGAACAAAATACTCACTGAAACATCTTGTGTATTTTTAGCAATTTGATCTTCTGCAAAGACCGTTTGGGGAACGGTCATCTTATTTCATCAGTTTTTGAATTCAGTTGTAAATAATTACTTATATGGACAACATTGCTTATGTCATAGCTTAGAACCCAGTTTTAGTGGATTGTTTGCTGGTTGTGGGGTCCTCCCACCCTTCCCTTCTTCATAGGCACTAAATCCTGTAGTTTCTGAGGACATATCTGTAACTACCTTTGAAGTGGCATCTCTGGAAAGTGATGGATTTATCTTAGCATCTCAGAAACAATGACATGCAGTTGGAAAACTTTCCAAATTGCTCTTCTCTTCAACTTTCCTTTTGACAGACAGCCCATATCTATTGATAGTCCACTCAAATAAAATTCCACCATTTTTATTAATGCTGTTGACTCATTTATGAATTAAAAAACCTTCACAATAATAATAACTGGTACAGAAGCTGTACTTCTCATAAAATGGGAAGAGCCATTTCAGCAATTCATCTTTATTGCCAAGCACTTGAACAATGGCTTCATGTTTTATGCTATGCTTTTCTTAGCCATTGAATTGGAAGTAATACTTTTGAAAGGGGCGTTGAGAGCCAATTAAGTCTCTTAAGTTGTCATGCAACCTAGGGTAGAAGGCACTCCAGAAATGTGGACAATTATAGTTCATAACACTAGCAGGAGAGGCAAACTTCAATTGGTTCAGAACTCATGCTTAGTTCAGCTGCTTATTTGAACTATCCTTTTGAAAGCCAGTTATAGCACTTCTGGTTATCTCCAAGGCACCTGGAGACAACCTTGTTCAATTCCTGAATTGTAATTCTACACATTTGTGGCTGGAGGGTGTCAGAGGTAATTAAATGCAATTGTCAGTCTGAGCCACTGATTGACATTTTTGCATCCTTTTTGGTAACTGGGATATACAGGTCTGAGGGGAATGAAAACAAGGCTTTAGTGAGAGGTGTTGAGTATTACAAGGGTAAAAGAGAGGACTGAAGAAGCCAGATCTTCTAATCAGTTTGCTGAAATGAGAAATAAAAGAAGGAAGTCTGGATAGGTGTCTCTGTGACCGAAAAATCAGTTTCAAAATCCCTATTTTGACAGTAAGGGAGAAAGTGTTTTTCTCTCAAAAAAAATTAGCAAGGTTGGTCTTTGGGATCTTCTGTAACAAGAAAAGCAGTGGGATGTAGAAGTGCAGGGAATCTGGAGCATCTGTCTCCAGAGATAGGGAGAGGTCAGCATAGCACCACAGATATATGGGTATCTGTCTGGATGGTTCCCAGTGGCAGCTGTGTGCAGCTCAAAATGTGGACCTGATCTTTGTGTGAGATCAGCCCTGTGGATCCTGCCTATTGAGTGTGGTTTTTCTGTAGCACTTTGAATGTGCAGACGCACGGATGACCCAAAAGAGAACATGCTCAATATCTTCATTCATCTGTAACAGATGAAGGAGAGCCTTAGCAAAAGCTTAGCAAAAGCTGTAGCTACTGCAGTGCAAACAAGGTTTGTAAACTACTGAATAGCACAGCAGTTGAATTTCAAAGCTACTAAATACATCTGGATGAGCAGTTCACTGTTAAAAACTTAAGAGAATCAAAATGCAGAGAACAGTCTTGCTAATAGTGATCCTCCAAGGTCTTGAAGATGGGTCCAGCCACCCAAAAAAGGTAGGTTATGGTGTAATAGGACATGAGTGATGGGAGTTTACATAGAATATAGAATGGAGAAACTTCTGAAAAACAACTTAAACCTATCTCATAACCTGGGGACCAGTCCCAAGAAGCAGAGGAAGAAATCCATTTCTTCACAGAGGAGCAGCAGCTTGGAGTGACTTAAAGGTCACTGTTCATTGGATGTTTTCCGTGAACACTTCTTGTTTCATTGTATGTGTGTGTATAGGTGAAACTTAAAACAGTAGGTTTTACCTTCTGAAATAACTACACAGACCCTTGTACTTCTTGATGATCTTGACTTTGCTCTGAGTTGCTGTGTTTGAATTTCCAGCACAAGTCCAGGGCAAGTTTCATTTTATATTCTGTATTTTCCAGAGGGTTTTATTTCTGCAAAAAATGTGAAAGCCTAATATTATTCTTTGCTGCTACTTTATGTCCACTTGGGGGAAAAAAAAAAGAGAAAAAAAAAAGAATGAAGAAATAGAGAAAAGAATGGAATGATCTGAAGTCTTAGGAAAGCAAAATAACTATTTTTACATAAATATGCTCAAAGAATTTTCCTTAAGCTTTTATGGTTGCAAAGGCTGCTTATTGTCAGTGTTTTCAGTGGAAAGCCGCTTTACATCATTCACTGGAGTAAGGTTCACAAAAAAATTTCCACTCTTATTTTAGACTAGCTAACTGGAAGGTTTTAATCAAAGGAAAGTAATTGCTTACTGTTAGGCCTTCGTTTTTTACAAGGACTTGCAACCAGACTCAGCCAACACACAAATAGTCTCTAGAGTTAGAAACAAAAACTCCATACAGATGTTTTTCTTAGAACTTGTACTCTTCCTCAGGAGGCCAAAGCAGTCTTTCATACCACTGGAATCAGACTGACCATATTTTCTTGTTGAATGTGTGTTTTAACTGCATGTTTAACTGTCTTGCTTAACACAGGCAATTAAAGTTTCACCCTCGTGGTTTCCATGCTGCTTGGGAGATGTGTTAAAATTAAATTCAACCACATTGAATTTAATGTGGTTGGTAGTGCAGCTGGTAGTGCTGCAGAATGGACATGTAAAATATAGTTATACATTGCAAATGTGAGTAGTATATGTGTCATAGTCACAGGTCACTTGAGAAAGAAAAAACAGCCCACCAAAAAAGCCCCCAGAAGTAAGGGAGTACTGTGCATTGCCAGTGCATCTGTAGGAGAAATCGATGCACTTTCACCTGACATACTTGGAGTCTGGAATGATGTGCCTCAACAGAAAAAAATGACCATACCTTTTCAGCATGTCAGTTGCAAGGTAGTTGATGAGGTCCTTGATGTTTGATACCAACTCCATTGTGTGTGTTCAGTACCAAATCCATTATGGTATCAACCTCAGGAAGGCCCAGTGGCTCTCAGGAACATCGCTTAATCCCATGCAGGATCAGGGGTAAACCCATCTCTCTGCCCTACAGGTCCATTCTCCCTCCTTTTTCTGTCCTGTCTTCCAGTGTTCCTTCTAAAAAGTAACAGTTCAGTCTCTGAGCTGCTCTTTTCTAATGGAGCTGGCTGTAAAATGTCACTCTCTTTTTTTAAAGTTCATTGTCTACCAAGAATTGAAGAACAGTGGTTTCTAAATGAATTTGAATATGCCCTGTAAAATGTAAGCTCAGAAACACAGACCCAGTGTTATATCCCCTTAAGGGTGGCATGCAGCATACAATGGGTCTCTTTTTATCTTCAGATACACAATGCTGTGCTCTCTATTTTATGTACAAAGGAAATTAAATGTACTTTTTTCTTTAAAAGATGAGATCTTCATTTATCTCCAGCTGTCAGCTCCTAATAACGTTGCCCAGAGAAGTGTTATCTGTGATTTAGTGGCTTTAGTGGACTATCTTTTGTTCAACAGAGGACAGCAGAATAAAATTTCAGCTTAATATAGCTCTTCTCTTACTCCTTCTGAATAAACAGAGGAAAAAAGGAGAGCAAGAGCAAAGAATCTTCCATTCCAGACTCAAGTTTCTTCTGCTTTGCAATAGATAGGGCATTTTAAGAAAGGAAAGGAGGGAAAGTGAGGGGAAAAAAAGGAAATACGAGAGAAGAAATATGGAAAGAAAAAAGCTTAGGGACAAAAATAGTAATAGTAAACAGCATGGTTCTTTCTGACTGGTCCCTCTGGATAGAATAAGAAGGAAAATTGTTTCTTTCCATGAAAAACTTCTGAGCTCAAAAAATACTCAAGTCTGAATGAAAAGTCGAGTTCAATATTTTGCAAGCTAATGGTTTTAGAAATACTTCTATTTGGGTGAAGTCCAATGTTTTATTTTGTTTTTCCTGTTTTTCCATTCTTGATTCTTTTTCCTCAGGTACCTTAACTCTGGAAATGAAAAACCGCCACTGATCTTAAAAGTGCAGTTTTCACTTAAAAGACTGACAGCACAAAATACTTCAACAGTTTCCCAAACTTTTCACAAAAAGTGTTCTCAATAAGAGTAAAATCTACCAAAATAGGTCTTTCTCAATGAACAGATTGCAAAGTGTCAATCAACCAGATTTTAAAAAAAAAATTGTGAAAGATCTTTTTTCAGTTTTCACCAGTCAGTTCCTTTGTTAATTGGTGAATGCTGATGCTGCTTACTGATGAGGATGTGACTGCACACCTCTGTGGCTGCATGTGCCAGCCTTCTCCCCACCAGACGTGCACACCTGCATTCGGAATATGGCATACTTGCAATTTAACAGAGGATTTTGCTACTCAGCAACTTGTAAGAAAAGACCTACCCCTTATTGCCTCCAATATTCTGCTATCCCAGATAATGACGTTGCAAGATTTACATGAACTAAAGAAGTTTCCTCAAAAAACAGTTCCTTTTTCTCCCTGCTTTTGCTAATTCTACAACCTAAATTTACTTCTGGTTAGTTCCTTTTAAATAATGTTACTTTTTATTAGATATTCAAACAGCATGCTCATATGTCATAATATACTAAGAAGAAACCCAACATTTTTCCCCATCTAAAAAAAAGCATTGCCCCTGCTTAAGTACTAGATCTAGGGTTTCCATCATTTTAAGTTACCTGTCTAGCAACAAACTGGCAATCAAAGATGGAAATACTTCAGTCCTGCTAAGGTTCATACATATTTGAAGTGACTATAGTCCATACAGTTCAGGAGTCATGTCTTGCCATTATTTGGTTATCCACCCCACCACTGCAGATGCTTTTTTGCCTTGCAAACAGCCTGACTCAGATGTGATTAAAGATGTGATTAAACACGTATTTTCAGTACAAAAATCTGAGATTGCACACTGCTTATAACAGACCTTTTGGGCTGAGCGCTCCCTGTGAAGTACAAGCATCCTAATCAGCTGTGCTGGAATAATAGCAAAAATCGTATATTTTATTTTTATCATCCTTTAAATCAAGATGAACTTGAATACAGTTTGATCAAATTTTTAAAAGTTCACCCTTGCCCTGATATGGGGATTTTTTTTTTAAGATTTAAAACAGTGTTATGACAGGCAGTGGTTTTTTGCAACTTGGCTTAGGGAAGTAATTGCTGAGGAACAGCTGGGAATATTCACGGTATGTTTCAGTTTAGGTAAAACCCTCATATTTTAAATAATCAGAAATTTAAATATCTTAAATACTCATTTGAATGTTTGAATTTTAATGTCTTTCATGACCAGCATAGAACAGGCTTCTGACTAATCCAGGTTATTCAGACTTTGCAAGAAAAAGCTGGATATGGAAACTTGTACTTTGTATGGACAGACCCAGTTGGCTGGGCAGTGATTTTGAATATGAATAGGAGCAGGAGACCTTTATCTCTTATCTTTCATCTATTCAAGAAGATTTCTTACCCCTGTATTGAATTATTCACAAGAGAAATTAAAAATTGAGCAGTCTTTGTCCCTTGAAGCTACACAGGGTTGTGCAATGTTACAATTGCACAAAAAATGTCCATTTTTCTCACACATACTGCACGTGATCTTAAAAGTTCTGTCACTGGCATGCACTATCTACTTTAACAGCCACATATTCTGTACAGTGTTTATGCATTTCCCTTTCTGTGTGTTCAGGTAATGCCAAGAAACTAGCAGGAGAACAGGTGTTAGTTCTCTCCTGTGCTGTCTGCCTGGAGATGCTGTGATCTAGGAACTGCTGCAGCAGTCAATGGAGGTATCTCAGTGCCTTGTCCTTTTGTCTCTTTTGCCATCGGAGGATTCACCATTCTGCTTTCTTTGCATGAGAGGTGTAGCAGAAGATCTGAAATTTGGAAAACATGAATACCTTTAAGTGTCATATGTGTTGTCATAAGACTGTAAAGCTGTTTTTTAGAGGGTGTGCATTATATACCAAATATTTCACAGGAAGGGACCCACAAGGATCATCAAGTCTAACTCTTAAGTGAATGGCCTGTACAGGGATCAAATCCATGACCTTGGTGTTATTAGCACCATGCTCTAATCAGCTGAGCTAATCTCAGGGTCATATGTATAGACAGAAACACATATTTAGGCAGCCCCAAGTCTTTGTTTCCCTCTCTGTACACACACTGTGGAGAGCTGGAGCATGATGTCCCTTGACAGTCACTGCCCTGTCAAGGTGGGCACATGCAGGGATCACCTCTGAGGAATGAAGATGGTTGCTGTAACAGGAGTGGTGACTGTCTGCCCAGGTTACACAGAAGATAATTCATTTTCCTACTGACACAGATGGTAGCTCCAGAGAAGTCAAGCGTCTCTTCAAATGTCACATTATCTCACTCAAAGGTAGGTGTTGAATTATGCTCTGCTACTTGTCCCCTTCCACTGATTTTGGAAAGCACTTACATGATGAGTTTTGATCACTTTGCCTTTTTAAGTCTAGTTTTGGGTGAGCTTGATCCCAAGAAGTTTGATTTAGCTTTCATGGATGTTAAGACAAAACCTTGGCATGAGGGCTTGCAAAACCAGCAAGGGCCTGTGTTCCTCTGAAAATGCCCTTGGCCTCTCTCCTTGACCTCTCTGGTACAGAGTTATCAGCTGTGATTGAGTTTGAAAATTAGGGCAGCTCTGATGCTACCATGTTTTTTAATTTATTATTTCTTCTTTCTCTTGAAAAGCTGATGAGTTTCCTGACAGTTTAAATAGATTCTCTCAGTAAATTATTATTACAAGGATCAACAAATGTTTTAGTGTGTCACACTGGTGTTTAGATAGAAATTGCAATGCCAGCATTGCCTACTAGGTAATGTATGTAAGCTACTTTTCTGATAAAATCTGGCAAATCGTGGCATGGACAAGGGGAAGTCATCCTGTAGGCAGGACTGAACACAGGCCTGTCTGAAATAAGGATGAAATAAAGTAAGGAAATACATCTTTCCTACTTCAAAAGCAAAGTTTTTCTTTGACCATCCTTCAGCCAAAGCTCATGTTGTATGAGCAATAAGGTGAGAGGATCCATCGTCTCCCCTGAGTCATTGGGGAGTGATAAAAGGTACTTTCTGCCATTACAGATAACCTTGTATGCATTAAGGACATGAACAGTGTCAGCAAACTGGCCCTGTGAGACCACTTTATTGATGCTGCTTCAGGTTTCTTGTAACATGCAAACCAGCGTTATTACAGTAGAGAACTGGCACAGACCTTTCAGGATTATGTCTTGAGAGCAGCAAGTCAAATACCATCTGCCTAATGTGATAAATTCCAAGTATTATTCCAAAGAGGTTTGCTGAGTCTCCTCTGCAGAGCACACAGAGACAGCTGCCAGTTGCTTTTATCCTCAGCCCCATTCCCATCATCGCTTCTTGACCTTTTGGCTAAGATCAAGTGTAGTATCAGTTGAAGTCTTGGCTTGTGCTGTCTTTGGGGACTCTATCCTGCCCTGGCAGCAGGCTGGGCTCAGTGACCTCCTAGCTCTTATCCATCTGTAACTACTATTATTCCTGCTCTTTAAGAGACCTGGCAGCTTTTAGAAGTTGAGTCCCGTTTAACATGCCTTGCAAGTACAGCTGAGATGCACTGCCCTGAATTACTTCTGTTTCAAAAGGCAGGTGGGTCTCTGGGTTTTGGAGTGGGAGAAATTGCAGTGTGGCTTGATTCTGTTCTGTTGAGATCCAATAAAGAACATTTATACTTTTTTAAAATTGTTTTAATGCTTAGAGGAAATATAACCCCAAAATTTTTGGAGGAAGACAACACCGTTAAGTCCTCTGAGAGTTTTGCAACCCTGCATGAATAGGGTTCTGGGACCAGGCAAAAACATCTCTGATGTTGGAAGACCTTAAAATTTTGTGATAATATGTTCATATTTGTCTGGGTTTGTAAACTTCCTAAATCCAGAGCTGAGGATCCACAAGGGACACCGTAGTTGTCAGCCAGACAGCGCCTGAAGACCTTATCTAATCCTGGCTTTTATACACAGATCTATTAACTGATCTTGGTAGTTTGTTTTGTTTTGTGTTTTTTCCTAAGTCACTCATGGAACAGGAAGTCATATATATTATTTCTGGAAGAGACCATAAAATTATATAGTGGATCCTTGTGTGTAACTCAATTAGAGGAATTTCACTCCAGCATTCATACATCAAGCACAGTAACTGGGTATCTTCCAGTCCTTGTGTTGGCAGAGATCACTTAAAAAACTCCACCTTTGTCTCTGCAGCTGTCCTTTGTAGAGGAGGTACATGGAGGATGATGTGAATTTGCCTTTCACCTAGGGAGGGCTGGCCATGTATCCTTCAAAGTCATTTTCTGGGGCAGCACCAGCCAGCTCTCTGTCCTTTGGCATAGAGAGGGATGTAGGAGACTGCTGCTGCAGAAAACCTCTAGCTGGGTTTTATGGGAAGGCAGCAATGTCTTCCAGAGTGCTAGTCTCCCAGCTGATTTTGTCTCAAAGAGCTGTCTGGTCTAATGACACAAGTTGTGGGAGGCCAGGTTTTGTTCACTGTCTCTTGCTGCTATTCTCAGGATGTGATTTTTCTATTTTGGTTGGCTGGGTGTGGAGGGAGTGTTGCTATGCTTTAGGGAATACTGCAATTAGATTCACTCAAAATGATCATGTACATGGCTCCTGTGTAAGTAATCCAGTGAGTTCTCTTACGGAAGAACCTCATTTACCAGTTGGTGACTCTTGTTAGGTGAGTCCCAGATAACTCCAGCAGCTGGGCAAATCTCAGGTGTGTTCCAAATAATTAGCAAAAGTGTTTGAATCAATAGTGGCAGGGAAGCCACTGAAACAGCTTTCCTGAAACAAATTGGTGAATAAACACTGAAAATTTTCAGTCCAAGTGAAATCTGTTTACCGAGGACAGCTTTTTTCTCCCTGTGAATACATGGCCTCAGGCCTGTGATGTGGAGTAGAAGCTGTTACTACCTGAAATTGCACTTCATTATCTCATTAGAAACTGAGCTAGAGAAGTGCCACGCTAGCCTCTGGCCTCCTTGCTCCTCCTGATGTTGTGGTCTGGGGATGTTTTCACGTCAGGAATTAGTGCTGAGGGGTTGCAGGCTGTGCTATCCCTGTGGCAGCAGCTCCGCAGAGTGTCTTTGGACCTTTTTGAAACTCTCTTATTATTTATTTTTATATATACACACACACATGTATTATACAGGCAATTAACTTTTGACTTTGCTTCATACAAGCTGAAAAACTGTTTCAGTTAGTTCAAGCACATGTAAAAGTAAATTAATTTCTTAGAAAATTAATGAATTCATATATACTGTAGTTGAAACAAAAGGTCATCTTCCCTCTGCCTAATTTTTCTGGAGACAGCTCATGTTTCTGAGTTTACTAAGGAACTCACTTCCATATTCCCAAAGGAGTAATTATTTATCCCTTAATACAAATTCTATACTTAAACGATCTCTTGATCAATAAGTACAACATAAAGTGAATGTGCTGGGTTTGCACATAAAGATGTCCTCTTCATCCAGCTTCACTGTGAAGTTGTTATATGAGGCTTGCATACTACTACAAAATGTCAACCTGCAAAGGGTTTCTAATATGTAAATGTCTGATTTTAAGAGAATCAAAAATTTAGGGAAAACAGAAGATGTTGTGAAAATGCTTTCAGTTGTCCATTTCTTCTATGAAATTTTGAAATGAAAATTTTGGAGTGCTTATTAAAAAAAGTGTCTTTCAATAGCCCTATGCTTTTGTTTGTACAAATTGGAGACATAAAGACATTTTCATATGAAAAGACAAACAGAAGCCAATGTCAGTCCCTGAGTTGTGGGTACTGACCGTGATCCTGAGTGGAAATGTTTGTATTTTCTTAATTGTCCTAATACAGAAGTATTTCATAGACTCTGTCACTTGAGGGAAAATTTTCCTTCTAACAACTGAGGTCTTGTAGCAGACTAATGTGTCCTGGTTTTAGATAAAACCAAGCATATTACTGGATATTCCTCCCTTTTGATCCTCTGTTGTTGAGATTTATTGCCTGCCATTTATAGCATTTGCAACTTGCAATTAAGGCTTCTATTTTGAATACTTAATGCATAAGCAGGAATTACCATACCTTACTATTTGGATATGTTTTTCAAACCACAGCAGAAAAATAACATGTTTCAGATGTGACATAAAAGCATTTAAAACAAGATAAAGTTCATAGTGACCTAACGTTATATGAATAAATTATAATTTTGTTAAATACTTTCCCATCATTTTGAAGAGCTTCCCTGCATAATGTCTGTCAGATTGCATTGAGCATTTGGAGCAAGGAAAGTTTAATGTTTGTGTAATTAACTCTTTGTTTTCTTAAACCCTCTTTGTTTTAAATGCTCAGCTGGCTTTGTGCAATAGAGACTAATTGGGCATTCGTCTCTTGTCTGGAATGGGTATTGGAGCACCTGATCTCTGTATCCATGAGCTGTATTCCCTCAGGAAGCACAGCTTAGCCTGTGAACTGATCCCCAGGGCCTCCTAGGAGCAGCAGGCAGTTGGCAGGACTTCTGTGGTGTCTAGCTACTGGGAGGCTTGAGTTTTGGGGGAGTATCTGGCTGCTGCACATGATGAACTCCAGCTCTGTGCATCTGCTGTATCCTCAGTTTTATGGCAATGAAGGGGCTATGAGGACCTCAGAGAGTAGCAAAGGGAAATTTGGGTGCTACTGGGCTAGACCTTTAATCATGCTGAAGGGCTGGAAGATTGAAGGATGGGCAGGAGAAAGGCTTTCTTCCCTTTGGCTGGACTGAGAGAGTGCTAACTAATGGTCATCCAAAGAACTAGACTGGGCTGTAACTATGAGCCTTGGTTGTTAGTGTTGTGTAAAGGGGGGAGATAATGAAAAGAAAGCAAAGGTCTTGTCCTCCCAAATTCCTTTCAAATGAAATCACTGTTTGTGGCTATCAAGAAAGCTGGAAATTCTATTCCACCAGGGACGGGGGAGTGGAATGAAAGCCCATGTGTATTTTTAGCATCCCTTATAATCATGTCACCTTTTGAAATGAAAGCATCAGTGCATTAGAGCGTAGAAACTGGGTAGAGGACATCTTCTACCAAGAGAAATGTTATGCTCAGAGTGACTGAGTCACTCATTGTCTGAATATTTGTGCTGGCCAGGACAGACCCATCTCCTCCTTGCTGCATACTTCCTCCCTCCTCAGTTTTATTTGGCTTCCTCCTTCATGCATCTCTGCTGGTTGTCTCCTCGTGCATCTCAGGTGATTCTACCCTCCAAACTATATCCAGCTGGAATAAAACCCAGCACATGCAACATGCTTTGGGATATTCACCCAGTTTCCTGCCCAGAGGGTTGGCGGCCCTGGCAAGGTGATGTTACATGCTTTAATGGAAGCTACTTAGCAATGCCATTTTCTTTCATCTTTTTTTGCCTATGAAGAAAGCATATCTAACACAAGGAGGAGAGCAGGGTATCTGTTCAACTGTGAATGTTTATTTGCTGTTCACCTCTGAAATGCCAATGAGCATTTGTGCTGTCTAGTTTGAACTGACTATTGGCCTTAGAGAAATTACTGATGCTGCTCTTGAATGAAATTGTCCCTTACTTTCTAAGGAGGCAGAAAATCAGTGTCTCCCTTTGTAATCTCAGACACATCATGTCATTGCTCTGCTACATCCAGGAAAAGGGAATAATTCCCCATTGTTCCTACCCTTTGCCTTGCTTTCATACACTGATAGCAAGGCAAAACCTAGTTCACAATACCCAGAACAACAATCCTCTGCTGTCGGTAAATTCCTTGACACTGTTAGCAGGCAGATCCAGTGGTTAGAGGTCACTTGTAGCTGTTCATTCTGTGTCCCTGGCTCAGCTCTGGCAGGGATATGTGGGTACCAGCTGTGAGAATTAGCGGAGTGGTTTGCACTGGCTTTTAGCACATTATTCAGTGCTGAGTGAGATGCTTTCACCCCTGGAAGGTAAAGAAACAGGAGTGATATAAGTGCTTGAGGAGGGTTGGCTATTGCATGCCCAGGCCATTCACTGCAGCTCTCAGTGCTTTGGTGAAGGTGTCATCTGTGGCTCAGGTGACCTTCCTTACTGAACAAGGTGGATGTGCAATTAGTGCTGTAATCCTTTAAACAGATCCTGTTATCACAGACCCTCCTTTATGTGCCCAAAAGAGTCAGGCAATCCTCACCTTTTCCCCCTCCCTCTCTTGAGCACCTTTTCCCGCTTCTTCCCTTGAGCATTACATTAAATCCATTACACTGGCACCAGAAGTGTGATGTTTCTGCAGTGTGCCAAGACTCGGGTCTCATGTTTGCGCTACCTCCTGCTGCATGGCAGCCACCCATAGGATTAATTAAGCCACAGTGCTGACTTTCTCCTCTTTCTTGTGTATTTTCACTTGATATACAGCTTCATGACTTGATTGAAGGTAGAAGTGGAAAACCAGGCCACAAGTCCAGCAAGTGGACACCACAGAAGGGAGCTGGGCTGGGCTGGGCTGGGCAGCAGCATAGTGTTTCAGCCACTGTGCTGCCCCTGAAGCTCCTGAGACAAAACATGTTTTTTGCCCTTGTCTCCTAGCACCTGAGGAGGGATGTGGGTTCAGAGGCAGCCACAGGAAGACTGCCTGCCTGGTGATGGTTTTGTTTGTTTGTTTGTTGTTTGTTTATTTTGTTGGGGTTTGGTTTTTTATTTTTAGCCTGATCAAGGATGAAGACATTTTTTAAACAATAAATGTGGATTTAATAGCTAATTTATTCTTTTTTCCCAGGCAGCAGACCTATCAAAAGGATCAGCATAGATCTCCCATCACGCTTCTTTTTTCATCTTACCTGGTTGTTAGTGATGACAATTTCTATTTGCACAGCACCCACTGAAGGGTCTCCAGATATTTTTCTAAAGGTGGATATCTGTTTTTATCCTAATTTTATAGATGGTGAAACTAAGAAGTACATACATTTGTGCAACAAACTTCTTGCAGCACAGCTGTGCCGAGGTGAGAAGAGGTGAGCTGCCTGGCTGCTGGAGCCATGCCGGAGGACAAAAAGGTGCAGAGTTGCTGGGGAGGCTTTAGGGCTGCCCACTGCAGTATATGGATGGGGCTGGACAGCCTTCCTCAGCCTGCATCTGTCCCCCGACCTCCCTTTCTTCCAGTAAAAGTGGATTATTTTCATCCAGAGTTGTTCTCTCAGTGACTTGGGATCACGGTACAAATTTGGGGCATGGCTTTGTCATCCACTTGTGTGCTCACCAGTACAGTACCTTGCTAAAGCATTCCCACTGCCACCCGAGCAAGGCCTCTCTGGCTCCCCAGTGAGCCTTGGCTGAGTTAGGGAGCAGCCCTGCATATACATAAGCATTTGCTTCAGGGACTTACCCATCAGTTAAAGTGGAATTACATGCTTAACTTACTAAATTACCCTAGGCTTTGCTTAAGTATGTAATTAAGAATTATGTACTCAAAGATAACCATTTGAAGCATTGGGGCTTGCTGTCCTGCTTCCATTTCCCTAATGACATAGTCAAGTTACTTGTGCTCCTTTCTTGTTCTGCCTGGGTAATGTTTTCAGCTGCTGGGATCAGGGTGTAATAGAGACAGGAGGAGAGACAATAAATACAGACCCATAGCAACACCTCATTGCTCTGGGAAGCCATCTTAAAACATGGGAGCGTTTCAGAGGTCCAAATATAGTTAAAGAAGCTTCTTTAAATGTTGCACATGGTCAAATCCTGGCTGTCCTCCAACTCAGAGTCTTTCTTCAAGGCATCTTTCCCTCTGTGGGTGGGTTGGGAAGGAAATGGCCATGGTTGTCCTCAGGCAAGCTGCTGGCAAGGCTGTGTCCCAGAATTGCCACCTGGCCAAGGATTGCTTGGTGTTTAGCAAGCTCAGCTTTGCTAGAGAGACCAAAGTCCTTGTACACGTCCTCTGCCAGTGGTTTCTCAAAATTCTGTCAGTGTTTCAGGGGACAGCACTGGGGCAAGGCAAGCTACCCCTCCCTTGTGGTTAAACCAGTATTGAAGGCTACAAACAAAGAGGGCTGACTGGGCACTGTGACCACAACCTCCTACTGGAGACACCCATCTGCAGAATGAGCCCAGGAAGATCGTTTTCCTTGGGTATCCAGACTGCAGCAAGCAGTTCCTGAGTAGCAATGGGTCTGAACCAATAACAGTCACAGGTGATGCCCTGGTTCCATCAGCTCCTAGATGCTTGTGTCTCCCCACAGCACTTTTCAGAGGGAGAGGTTCCCTAGTCCCTGTGTGATTTTGGCAAGCTTTGGCTATGGCATGGGAGCAGTCAGAGGAAACATGTATTGCCTCCTAAGGAAAGGAGTGCACTTTGGTGATGGCCACTGTTGTCCTTTCTTGTCACCTCTCTTACCTTTCTCATGAAGTCTGCGTTATTTGTATTTGTAAAGATGGGGAATGCAGGTTAAGGATGTAAAAGCCATCTAGAGTTTGTGATTTTTATATACAAGAGACAGGTTTGGGGGCAGTTTTTCCTTTTCTAATGATTTTGCACTGCCTTTTCAGGGCCAATTTGCCAAAGCTCAGAGAAGGTCAGATTTTTTTTTTTTTAGCCTTTTAATTAGGTTTGCTTGCGCTCTGCTCCTTTCTCCCTTGCCCAGACTGGACCTGACCCTTTGTGGTGCTTCTTGCAGCCTTTGGGCTCCTCGAGGTAATACTGCAGGTGGGATGTGGTGGTAGGCAAGAACCACTGCATGGACCCATTCCTGTGGGCAGCTCTTCCTCTGCCCACATTGCAGGGACAGAAGAATGTGCAACCACCTCTGCAGAGCTGTAAGAGATGGCATCTTGTGCCTGTGATGTGCAAACAAATAACAGTGGTTGTCAGAAGTTCTCTCTTCTGATGTTCGTATTGTCACAAAACCTTGGAAAAGAGCTGTGCCTCCTCCAGGCTGTCTTTTTGCACAAGCCACACCATCTAAACACATTGAGTAATCCCTGCCTCAGGCTCAAAAACTTCTGCTTGAAATAGTGTAGATCAGTTTAAAGTATCAGATATTAATTTTAACATCTTAAGTTACTGAAAGATAGCCATGTTTCAGAATGCATTGTCCCAGAGGCTGATTGTTTCCATAGCTCAACATCTGGGGCCAATCTATTGAGTTCTTGGCTCCTGCCAAATGTCACTTGTCTATGCAGGTATTTTGAGGTCTAAAATCCCGTGGTCCCCTACAAACTTTCTCCTCGGCAAGTCCAATGACCATTTTATCTGCAGAAACATATCCCCCACTGCTATTTGGATGTTGCCTTCTTCATGGTCAAATGGTTATGGTTAATGAAATATTTGCTGCACTCCTTCAGATCCTTTCATTTCTGTGGTGGATGGAGTGACTCCGGGTGGTTTTGTAGTTTTACAAAGATTTTTCTCTGAGTCTTGGGAGAAGATGAACTGCATCATGCCTGGTACATATCCTTTCTTTCTGCAGCAATAAGCAGTTTACAGTTTATTTTCTCTCTACTAGGTGCAGCCAGGTGCAAACCAGCTTGAAGAATAATTTAATGGTGTCATCTACAGTATGTCT
Source organism: Corapipo altera (assembly GCF_003945725.1). NCBI lineage: Eukaryota > Metazoa > Chordata > Aves > Passeriformes > Pipridae > Corapipo > Corapipo altera. Next base: position 4,782,172 of record NW_020884885.1, on the reverse strand, counting down.
AGAATTTAAGGAGAATCAAACCATATATATAAAAATATGCCTTTGCAGCAGGCACTCACTCTAGCCTACACTGGAATGGAAGATCCCTGGCCTACAAAATGAGCGCTATGTTCAGTGTCCTTGTACTGATCTAGTTCTCACAGTAAACCTAAAAATGCTGTTTCAACTATTCAAACAAAGGATTGCCTGCCCACACTGAGTAATTTCCATTTCTTTTTTTTTTAGTCCAGAGATCCCCGTGACAAACTTTGTATTGCTTCAGTGCTATTGTTCAATTCATCCTATGCACTCAATTCAGTTTTCCACAGCTTTTAGTAGCTCTGTTTGAACACAGCTTCACCCCACATCTCCTTCCTGCATAACTCCTCTGTCTGAAATAAGCCAGGGAAAGGCAGGTTTGTGTATGTCTTTGAATGAGAAGCAGCTCTTTCTAAATTCCTGCCCATCACACAGCTGTTCAGCAGCCATTCAAGTGTTGTTTTTTACAGAGGTGCCTCCTTGTCTCTGATCTGATAGCAAATGTCTCCTTTCATGTCCTACATCAAGGCTGCTACTTTGGCCTCCTATTCCATTTCCTCCTCTTTTTAATGCCGTGCCAAACATATTAATGTCAGGCAGTGCTGCCCTGGACCTCTTGGCATAATTCCAAACGCAAAGCCCTCCCTTTGCCCACATGGCCAGGTCTTCCCTGGGCCAGCTCCTTCCCAGCCCCATGTGTGGGCTGTAGTGGTGGCACCATCCAAACCATGGCCTGTGTATTGTCCTATTTATTGTTCTCGGGCATCCAAAGGACTGGATGATTTCTGGCCCTGCTGGCTCTGGATGGATGCTGCATTCATCTCTAAATGCACCCTGCTGCCCTCTAGTGAGAAATACCCATGGTCCAAGCCTGGCGTTTGGGACCAGAAGGAGAAAAGGGCCCATGGAGTAAAATGTCTGTTGTATGCAGACAAGGGTGCACTGTTGAAGCACGGTGGTGAAGGGCCTGTAGCTGACCAGCTCCTTTGGGTGTACATGCCACCTCCTCCTTCAGGCTCTGCTGCCTGCAGTTCATCTGCTCACACAAAAGCTTTATCCTCCTTATATACAAACCCACGGAGAATCAAGAGCAGGTTGACAGGGAGAGAAACAGACTATAAGGGCAATGGAAGGGAGTGGAGGAAGGGGTGGTGCAAGATATTTGACAGGTGATTACGGTTAGGGATTTTCTTCCTATTTATCCTGGCATAGCTGCATGCAAGACAGTTGGACTGCTTGGTAGGTGCCCTGGTGTAACTGGATTTTGCTGCAGTGTTACCAATGTTATGAAGGTTAAGAACATTGCCCCACTGCTGCAATATGGACAGAGAGGCTTCTCATCATCCACACCTCTAGTGCATAGGAGGGGTTTATTCAACCTGAGTGATGCCCTGCAACACACTGCTGATGCCCAAGTTGTTAAGACAGGGTAGGATCCAGTCACTGCATTACTGACAACCCCCCTGGGCAGCCAGAGTACTGCGCAGTGTGACAGCTCTTGCTGGCTTCGGCTTAGCTGGCAATGAGTCACCTTGAGTGCCTGACTTCTTGATAAATCCTGGAAAAACCAGGGCAGTTAAATGTCAGCCAATGGGGAAAATTTTCAGCTGAGGTAAGTTAAACTAGCTCCACAGCTGTCAGGGACACTTGCCCACAAACCACCCACCTCCAGATATGGCTGGTTCAATAGCACTAGTCTGCCATGAATCTTCTGGGAGGAGGCTGGTGAGGTGGTCCACAATACTTAAGGAAAGCCTGAAATGCTGGTACTGTTTTCTCTCTTCTAAGGCCTCAGAGTTTGTCTTATTGCTGAGGCCAGGTATGTAGAGACATTTTCTTCCTTCGCTTCTCAGGAATATAGTTGAAGGTAAAATGAGAAAATGCCTCAGTTTTTACCTAATCTATGTTTTTTTTTCTAGGTTCTCAGCTGTCTTTTAGTCACTTTAAAAGATGATAGGAATTATTGATCTCATTTACCCTCTGTGTATCTCAACTGATTTCTTATTTGGAAACCGGAGTCTTGAGATACAAAGAAAAAGCAAAGCTCATCTCATGGACTGGAACAAAAATGCACTTTAGAGTATTTGAAATATGTAAGGGGGCTTTGTGTTTCTATGGGCTGTGCTGAAATACTGAGTCCCTAGCAGGGAGGGGACCATGACCCACTTCTGTGCTTCAGAGAGGACTGTAGCCTCCTGGTCCTCTAGCAAGAGGCTCTTTCGCTACTGCCCTTGTGTACTTTTCTTCAGGTTACCTGAACTTGCAGCTCTGGGGAATGGCAGTTTTCTGCTCACGAGGAAAGCTGCAGCCAGCATTTCTGCCTCTGCCCAGGCAGCTCTTGCCCTTTAGGGCAGTTCTTGATGGTTCTAACTGTGGTGTAAGAGACAGACCTAACCTTTCATTTCCAGTTAGCTTCACACAAGCTTTCCTCAGAGCTGCATATCTCCTTTAAGTCTTTTAAGTGGGCTTGATGGTCAGTCTTAAGAGCACTGTGGGAAAGCTCAGGAAAGAATATGGTTGATTCTTTAATGCTAGGAGAAGTTAGAGCTACCTTTTCCAAAAGCTGTGCTCAACAGTGAGATGTTTCAGATGACTCACCTGCAGAAGAAAAAAGGTAAAATAATTTCCAATTCTGGACACTTCTTGACCTACTTCCAAGCCATGTTACTTCTCCTACCATCACCCACTGTGAGAGCACAAGCTTTGCAAGGAAAATTGCTGTGTGACTCTTAATAGTTAAATGCAATTTTGTTTATTGGATGTTTTGGAAAACATAAAAAACAGCTAAGTGCACATACAGACTGTTGCATCCAAACGATTTACTGCTTTGCCTTTTATAGCTCTTGATTACATCAGGTTGCTGCATCAATATCTTGTCTGTACAGTCCAGCCTGATGGACCAGCAAGGCAAAGAATATTGTTGCTGGGTGGTTTTCCAGGTGGAGTGGCAATTAAAATAGCTTTCCAGGGAGACGTAGCATAGATCTCACAAAGTTGGGAAGCAATTTAAACTCATCCATGTTCAGATGCTTGTCCAGCCCCATAGATCTAAAATTAAAATACTGTTTTAATGAAATATTCTGGGTATTTTGCTTAGGACTGCCTTGCTGTACTTGAGCAAAAACCTCGCCTGAGTATTTCACTACATCTATCTTTGTTCAGGTTGCAGTCTAGAAGTACAAATAGCTGTCCATAGTAAGGGATTAGTGAAGGCTGGGAACCAGGGTCTGGACTCCAAAACCTCTCGGATATGAAGCTGTTTGAGTCAGTTCAGAGATAGGTATTGCTACTGATGCCTTTTCTTCAGGCTGGGATCCACAGGCTCTGTCTCCTTCAAAATATCAGTAAGGTAGGATCCAGAACTTAGTGCCCCAGTGCCACATCGCAGCTGTCTTTGCACCTGCAAGTCTCACAGTCTTTCAAGAAGAGTGTCCTCCTGACTGCATAACAGCTGAAGAAGCATGTGATGGGATTTGACTTTGAGGACCCTGCAAAGCCCACAACAGGAACAGATTCCCAGTGTTCTGATAGCTCCTGTGAGGCCAGATCTGAATCCAAAGGAGATTTTGTCATGTATTAGAAAATCTACCCCTGCCCTGTTATGGTCCCACTCCCTTCAGCAAACAAAGCAGCTTTTCCTGTAGGATGCAGGAGGCAACAGAGTGAAGGTAACTCACACTGGTGTGCTCAGTGTATTACCTCCACTGTGGCCCAGAGCAGCTGGTACAGGAAGGAAGGGAGAGGGAAAGGGGCTCAGTGCACTCTGAAAGAGCTTCCCTCACAGTGGACAGAAAAAGTGGGGCTAGAAAAGCGAACACTAAAACAGTTCTCTTGGTGAAAGAGGCAATTGTTGTGACCTTAAGCCCCAGACAACACAGAATGGGGAAGGCCAGGAGAGGACAAGGAGGCTCCCTGGTAAAAACCATTTTCTTCAAGAGTTCAATTTCCTACTGTAGCCAGAGTTTGTGTCTAATTGGTGTACATCTCTAAATCAGATGCACTTCACATTCCTGTTCTTTGGTTGTGCACTGGACACAATGAGTGGCGGCAGGAAATTGAACACACAACTGCATGTCTGCAGCTGTTGGGAATGCAATGGCATTCGCAATCTGGCCAAGAGTCTCTTTTTGGTGGCTCCAGAACTCACAGAAATACAGTATAGAGCCTCAGATCCAATTTCCTCCTCTCCTTTGTCCTGGGTGTACATGTCAGTCAGAGCGACCTTCTGTCATTATCAGGTGATCCATCATATTAAAACACGGGGGAAGGAAAAACCACAGCAGAAAGGAAAATTAATGTGTTGAAGACTTTGAAGTACTTCCCCTTTCATCCTAGCCCACAAAAGTTTGATTTAGTTTTGTATCCTGTCTCAAGGGTTTTTCTCTATCCCAGTGTTCTGATCTGATCAGTCCAGTTTGGACATTGGTGGAAACCAAGCAGTACCTTTACCCATGTGTGTGCTAACCTGGCCCAGTCTAGCTTTTTCTTCTGGACAGGGTCAAGGCCAGTGCTTTGTAGGATTGTCACTTCACCCATGCTGGCTAACACCATTCCATGCCAGGGAACCAGGTTCATCATTGCTGCCCCAGGTTTGTGCCCCTTCCCCACCAGGCTCATTAAATAATAAACAGAGTGTAATGCCAGGGTGGACAGTGACCTTGTGCCAGGCTGGTGTGTGAAGGAGGAGGACCTGCAGCATACCAGGGGATGTAGGCTGTGTCAGGAGGTCTCCGTGCATGTTGTACTCTTCTTGTTGAGAGGCTGAGACAGTGCCAGTGGGACTGCAATAGCTTCCAGTCCAGTTCAAGGTCAGGAGCAAACCAATGACCTGTTTGTCTGTGATCTTGGCTTTTAGTAGCAGGCATCAACTCAGCAGTTGTCATTAAAGGTCTATTATGCTCCACCGATGTGGCTGTGACATTCTGAACAGAGTACAAATTTCATTCTGCTTCTGTGAATTCCCCTTGGAAGGTGTTAGATGCAGCATGCTTTGCTTCTTGCCCTCTACTGCTCTGCACTGCTTCTCATGGCTCTTCAGCAGCTCTCATAGAGTGGTGTGGACTATACTTCTTAAAGTGACAAAGTTCCAGCTGATTTCCATAGGATCAGGATTTGGCTTGATCTCCTTGTAATCTGTACTCTGATCCAGTGACTGGAAGCTTTCCACACCTTCCTCTGTGCCCTGCAGTAACACCGGGCTGGTTGGGATCTTGTTGCACTTTGTAAAATTGGGTAAGGGAGAGGTCTCACATTGGCAGCTCTGAATGTGGGTGAGGGCGAACTGTCCTTAGGTTCTCCAGCTGTCCAGAGTTCATGAGTTTGTGTTTCATTAATTGGTCTTACAAGATGTGGGAACCCTTGACCTGGCCAAGAGCCATGAATGCTCAGACAGTTCAGACAATGCCTGGAGGCTGAGTCTCAGTGCTTGATGCTTCACAGCCAGAGCACCCAGGCTCAGAGCTCTGCCCTTGCTGCTGCTGAGATGTGCAATAGCCAGAGGAAACATGCATGTGTCTTACTTACTTCTGTGCTGGTGAGAAATCTGTGAAGGGAACTTCCCCTGCTCAGTACCTTAGCATCCTGGGAGGCTTCTGTAGCAAGGACTGGCACTCATCTGCCTGTTTTCATCAAAGAAAATAGGTGACCTGTTTTGGACTGTTTTCTCTCATCTCCTTCCCCAGTGGTACCTGGGGTAAGGGGAAAGACTGAGTAGCTGAAAGTGAACCCACAGCTGCAATTGCATTCAGGAGAGGAAGGTTTCACATCCCCACCTTCTGTGATAAAAACCTCTGTTATAAAATTAATCGGTGATTTTACACTTCCTGATACACTATGAAAATGATTAGACACAGCAGCAGCTGGGGAAGTGATGGGACTCATTGAGGCTTTGCTCCTTCTAATAATATCTTTTTTTCTCTTTTATTTTTTCCCTTTTTTGAAAACACATTCATTGTTCATGGAAGCTGACAAAGGACTTAAAATCTCAATACACCTACCAAACAAGTCCAACAAGGGAGTTGCTCTTGCAACCTGTCCCCATACCACATGGCAGCAGCTCTGTCTCATTAAGGCAGTGAAAAACCATAAACCCACCAATAAAGAAATGAGGAGGAAACTGTCTAGGCAGAGGCTAGATAAAAGGTGTTTCCTGGTTCCTCTCTTTCTGAAGGCATGAAGAAATGAGCTTCACCTCATGGCTCTATTGCATGATTTTTTCCCTGCGTCCTGTTACAGGGATGGGATTAAAATCGCTACAGCATGTGAAGTGGAAGCTATGCCCTTCACCTCCCCTGGGTGAGTGAAGACTGACCACTGACAGACCAGTGGGTCTGTCTCTGACCTTAGCCAGAGACCTGCTGCCAGGCTTCTGAATGTGGTAGGTGACGGGTGGCAGCCTGGATGCCTAGTGGTCCACAGGATAGTGTTGTCCAGAGGGGAGATGCCAAGGTGCTAATGTTCCACTAGCCAGTTGAGAAGAGGGGAGCCTGGATCTTTTCCCCAGGGGTGGCTGCAGCAGCCAATGGCTTGGCTGTCCCTAGTCTCTAGCAGCAGTCACAGCACCGTCTGTGCCCTGCATGGCACGGAGCCATCCCTCCACTCTCCTTCTCACTAACAAGAAAGTACTTGAAGAGGCACTAGAAAGATGTTAAATGGAATACCAAAGGAATATAACCATACTGAGTAAGTGAGGGCTCAGTCCATTTCCAGATGCAGCTGAAACCAGTGAGAGGATGGCAGTAGGGACAGCAGCTGAAGGGGGAGTGCAGTGGTTCATAGCAGAACTAGATGAAAGGAAATCCAAGCACTGCAGGACCTACTGCTCTTGCAGTGTGAGCAAAGACATAGTGCTAGGGAAGGAAGCTGCTTTGCTTCTCCTAGGATGCCATTTCCCTTGCCTAGTAAGTACTACTTCTGGAATGAGCCACATAATGGGCGTGCTGAATTACACCTTCATCTTCTGGAGGACATCACAACCAAGGGTCAAGCAATTAGCCCTTGCAGTGCCTTTGGGAGATCAGTAACTGCCATTGCATTTGAGGAGTTGCCTGGCACTGCTGAAGCTCCCCGAGTAAGCTAAGGTAGGGCTGGAACCAGCAGGTCTCCTGGGTGCTGGTCGAGTGACTTGGTCTGCTTGCTGCTGGAACTCAGGAGCCTGTTCTGCTGCATGGGTGATGACTAGGAGATGTACCTGGAAATTGCTTCTGGCATTGTCAGTACCTTTGATTTCCAGTTCAGAAGTAAATCCAGGCCACTCTGAGGACCCTGGATGCAGTGTATATGACCTGAGTGCAGGCTGGGGCAGGGAACAGCATATGGATGCAGTGTCTGGGGAGCTTATATGGATTCACAGAGACTTCCTGTCCCCAGGAAGAGAGGGGGTGGTGGCAGTACAAGAGCGAGGGCTCTGTCACCCCAGAGGGACTCCTGCAAGACACACCTAGGGCATGGCAAAGGGAGGTACCTGGCCTTCACAGAAGGGAAGCAGCATGCTCCCAGGGGCCTGGACCCCACCTGCAGCTTGTCATCACCCTGTTCCCACACTGCCAGGCAGCCTGCTTGGAGCATGCATCTGCTCTCTGTGCCTGAGAGCTGGGCCTCCTGGGGCACGCCAGGGCAGATCCTGAAGGGAACATGGTTCTGCTTTCAGTTCCTGCTTGCTGCTGGCCTTTGGGGCTCAGTCTTCTCTCAGCTCTGGTGTTTGCTTCAGGTTCTGCTGCTCTTCCCATTAAGGTAAGTGGCATTTTCCCATGGTTTAGACTTTATAAAAGGCTTGTGGAGTTGGTACTTAATCTGCATGTGTGATACCTGCCTGTAGTGGCTTCTGGGCTGGGCTTCTGAGGCAAAGAGGCTGTGTGGTCTTCCTCTGCCAGCAGTACCTACCTGCCCCTCCTGTAGCTCTGGGACCTGCTAGCTGGAAATTTTGTAGCCAAGTAGCAGTTCCCAAAATCCTAATTTCCCAGTTGCGAGCAATTAGGAAGGTGGAAGAAGAGGCTTGGAATGCCCAGTCTAAAGGAAGCACGTGGTATGTTAGGGCTCTACTGCGAGACACTGAGTGTTCCCAGCTGGGTCTTGTCTGCTGTCAGCTGTGCTGAGTGATGCTGGGTCACTCCTGTCAAGTGTGGTTCAGGTGGGTGGTGCAGCTGTGAACCCTGACAAATCTCTTACTGGCATGTGGAGATGAGGCAGGTTTTTCTACCTGTTGTTCCTGCTCCTGGCCTTTGGGGTGTATTTGGTGTATTTGGGAAAAAATGCTATGAGCCCCCTGTGACTGGGATTCCCGAAAGTGGAAGATACTGCTTTGTAGCTGCAAGGTGGCCAGCAGTGCAAAAATGAATGTGAGAAACCACACAGTCCTGAGCCTGTGGAAAATGGCCATTTTTGGCTCCTCCCTCTGCCAGGAGTGCCCTGAGAGCCCGAGATAGGCAGCTCAAGACTCTCCAGGCTGAAGTGCTTCTGCCATTTCAAGTTATTCCCCCTGTTATCTCCAGAAAAAAACTGCTTCTGCACATTATGGGATATGAATCAGTTATGGAGAGAAAGAGGGAGTTATTCTAAGTTCACAGTTTATGTGATGTGTTGACAAAGAGCAACAGCTAAACCCATGTCCCCATAGCAATGACACAAAGAGGGGCTTAAAGGCGCAGCATAGTGAGAGGAGCAAGAGCGAGAGGGAGGTGCAGGTGGGAGACAGTGTACAGAAAGGGGCAGAGGAGAGGGCAGAGGCTGAATGCAGGACTGTGTACAAAGTACAGGACAAAATGCATATTGCGTGTAAAAGAAACCCCTTTAGAAAGAAAACCCAGGCTATGGAAGACCACCCTATCTTTTGAGCATACAGCTGAGTGTGTCTTTCTCCTCCACAAATTAACTTCTTTCCATCTGAATTATTTTCACTGCTCTGAGGGTGGGATTCTGTTGTTGGAGCAATCCTGTGGGACTGCTGTGGGCTGTGATGGCCTGCCTGCAGCAAGTGGGCTGTGTTCAGTGGGATCTAAGCATATATAGGTATATGTTGCATGTACCTAAGTCCTTTTGTGGTTGTGCACTTTTTTAAAACAAGAGATAATACTCTTGTAAACTCAACTTTTAGGAGAACCTGAATAAATTAATACTTAAAGGGATAGACAATGTTTTATCATCCACTTAATCCCAAAACATTACATCTATCAGAAGGATGATTTGGCAACATAACTATGTATTAAAAGGCAAGCCTTCAGCTGAGGGTGATGGCAGGCCTTGTGTGGTGTCACAATGGCAGGCCTCTTCCCAGGCAGACTGTCTCTGTCCTACCACCACCACCAGAGCAGTCTGGGGACAGATTTGTACCAGAAGTGTTCATCCCATACGTGTTTCCTGGATCCTGCCAGACCTGGACAGAAGCCACGTGTATCCTAGAGACGGATGCATCTTTCCTGTCTCTCTGTGCACAAGCTGCTCACTCCTTTAATTAAACTGTTAACTTTCATTAACAGATGATCTTAATTCACTTTAAAGTTCTTTTTTTTCCCTCCTGATTTTTATAAACCAGGATTTTGGATTCTCCTAGAGGAAAGCACGGCTTTCTTCTAACTGTTTTGTTTTGTGGTTTGTTTTTTGTTTGGTTTCTTTTTTTTTTTTTGGTAGGTCTCAGCTGTTTTGCTAAGAAAATTATTACATTGACTGTAGGGGAATTGTAAAATTTTATTCTATCTTTATCCAGCATTTATTGTTATCCCCATTGGACAGTGCTATCAAGGTCTGTAGTTATGCTACCTGGTAACAGCCACTGAAGTTGGAGACCATCAGCTCTGGCATTTTGCATGCTCAAAGTGGAGACAAATCATAGTATGAAACCTTGATTGTAGGCCCACCAGAAGCTGCTGTGAAGTTAAGGACAGGGGTACCCGCAGCCACACCAGGATTTTCTGCCCATGTGCTGAGCACCCACAACCCCATGCCAGACACTGCTCATGTAGGTGGGTGCAATATAACATAATCCCAACTATTTTTCGTTACAGCATACTTTTAGCCTGTTAGCAAGCCCACTGGCCAGGGAGTGGTTTATCCAGAATGTGAAGATACAGGCATAGGATGCAGAGGGAAGAGTCTGAAAGAGGTGCAAGAAAGCCAGCCTGTGTTGGTGCCTGACTGGAGCACCAGCTACTGCTCTAGAATTGCTGTGAATCCTCCTCTCCATGAAGCACTGGTTTAGTTTAAGAAACATGGATTTTTTTTTTTATTTTTTTTTTTATGCAGGTGGTGCAAGAAGCAGAAAAAAAAATCTTGGTGCCAGTGTTTAACAGGGAAACCAGAGTGCTGGAGGTACAATTGATTTTTGTCTTTGTTGGGTTTCAAAATCAATGAAAAATGAACTTTTCCCATTGATTTTTTTGAATTCAAAATTATTTTGGGAAGCTGTTAAATGAATTGACAACTTTGTGAGCTAAATCCTCAGTAAGACATGTGTGAGAACTGATCAGAATGTGCCGATGTGCTTATAGGCTTCTTGCCACGTTAATTTGTGTTGCTGTTGTCTATCATACCAAATCTCCTCCTCTGAGGCAAGGCTCCTCAGTCCTCAGTGGGAGCAGGGAGAGGAGCAGATCCAATCCTCTGCTATAATCTGAGCCTTCTGCAGCTGAGAAAAGGGTGTATCACCAGCAGTGTTGTTGGTGGTTGCTCATTACGAGTCACTGCAGCTGAAACGGACTTTTTGAATGTGCCCTTTGTCCTGGCACATACCCTGATGCTGTAAGCTGTAGAGTCCCACTGGTCCTTTCTAGAAAAAGTTGTTCTTATAAAACCCCTCAAAAAACATATAACCTAGTTTGTAATAGAGTTGCTATTAAGCTATTGCTCTAAGACACCAAAAAGAAGGAGTCTCAGAACTCTTCAACCTGAGAAGGTCCCCCTGAACACCACCTGTGGATGGCATTTAGAATGCTGAAAAAAATTCCCTTTGATTTAGTCCTGTTTCCTGCCCCAGGATGCACTGGCTTGCCAGGACAAACCCCTGGTATTTGTCCTGAGCGGTGGATATCCTCCACCACAAATGTCCACTGTCTCCGCACCCTGCAGTGGTCCATCTATGGATCAACCTAGTTCCTGAAGCCAATGCTAAAATGGAAAACATTGGAATTAACATGTGTCCTGGATTCCACCATGATCAAAATCTGGTTGTGAGGTGTGCCCTCACTTTCCATTGTCACATAGATTCTTTGGAAGATGTCACTTCTCATCAAAAGTTTTCAAGGGTTTTACTTGCCCAGGACTCCCAAAGACTAGTTGCTGTCTTTAGTCAAGTTTTTTATTTTTTATTCTTTGGGTGTTTGTAAATGGTGTCTGAATGCTGTGTAAAGTTGCCTTAGGTCCATGTTCACTTGCACAGAAAACCCTTGGCAAACCCAGACCAGGACATTTTTGCGGTATCAGTCACCTACATGTGGGCTTGTCTCTGCATTGTTCTGCACTCAGTTGCGATGATGAAGATGACTGCACAAAGAATGGCCCTTCCTTATAAGCCAGACCTGAGGAACGTGGTCTCTGACCCTAAACTTAAACTCCTGGGAAGCTCTGCATTCAGACTAGAGGATCTTACTGTAACCTACACCTATCGCAGCCACATCTGTGGACCAGAAACATTAAATAGGTATTTTGCTCCTTTCTAATCAGTGCACAAAGGATACACAAAGAATCCTTGTCCATCTGTGGCAAAAACCCATTTGCTAGGATCTGTAGAGGAATTATTCACTGGTTATGGGAAGTGCCATGAAGAGTGCATGGACTGTCCCAGGTGTCCCATGACTAATAAGAATTTGCACACTGTTGAGGATGTATGTGTAAAGCCCAGCTCTAGCCATGTTTGCAAAGCAGGCTTTTATGGGGGAAAAAAAATAAAGCACAGAATTTTACATTTGAACTGGGTTTATTTGCTCTGTAATCATGGATATCCTTGAAGCTGCCTTCTACATGGTGGTTCCTTTCCTCTTTCCTCTAGAAAGTAATTTTTTCTCAGATTTGGAACTTTCTTTCAAGGCTCTGCAAATGCATCATACTAATAAAATGTCACATTATCTCATCCCTTCTGACACAAATGTGAGCAGGCACCTGATGAAAGCTGATGAGGGAGAAAAGAGAATCTATGGAAAAATAGCCCAAAACATAACACAGATTCACCAAGATGAAATCTTGAATGAGAGAAGGGGGCTGTGCCAGGCCCTTAGGTACAAACTTGAGGTCAGGAGCACTCGGGCTGCTTGTATTCAAGGAACAGGGGCCAATGTACATAGTGTTTGTGGCCATTCTTGGGTCATTAGGCCAAGGGCTGGAAGACTGTGGGAGGACAGCAATAGTGGGAGCAATTCCAAAGGCCTTGCTCAGGTAGAAACTTTCCAAGGTGTAGCCAAACCTACAGCTCATAACGTCTGCCATAATAAAATAGTAACATGGCCATATCCACCTGAAACTTTGGATGGCAACTGTGTGAAATTCTTACCCATATGTGTTGAGTGCATAGCCGATGAATGAAGAGGAAGGAAGAGGTCCTTTCAGACCCAACTAATACCTCCCAGAGTTTCCTCTGGAACTTGTAGGCCACTGGCAGGTTTTTATGCCAATAGATGTTGTTGGCCTGGCAGAGCAAGTCAATTCTTGTTAAGCACACTGTCTTTACGAACAGCGCTGCCATCAGCTACATTCTGTTGTCAGCATCTTTATTATCAGCATGGTTGCCAGCAGAAGGCTCAAGTCATGAGATGTTGAAACTATGGATTAAATTAGAAAAATCTTCACTATTTTTAGGTGGACAGGGAAAGGAAGAAGAAAGCCTGCATTTCTTGTTCTGCTTCAAATCTCAAGAGCTTCGAGACAGGTTTGAGAGAAGGATTAAGGTCCCAACTGTTTACAGGAAAAGTCCCAGTGCTTTTATGAAGAACTTCTTTACTATGAGGGTGATTGAGCACTGGAACAGTTGCCCGGAGAGGTTGGGAAGTCTCCTTCCCTGGAGATATTCAAAAGCCATCTGGACACAACCCTGAGTAATATACTTGTGGTAGTTTAGTCTAGGCCTTCCTTGGTGACCAGTTTGTAACCAAGGAAGTGCCCAGATTTACCCAGTATTCCCTACGATTTTTACATAAGCCAGGGTATAAGAAGAAAGGAGGAAAGGTCTTCGCCCCTCTTTCCTTCCAGCAGCTTTGGAGGTGCAGGTTCCCTGCTGTTGAGTCTGTCGTGTTGGGGAGTGAGGCCTGGTAAGGCCTTGCCAACCTTGGGAGATGGAGGTTGCCGGCGATCGTTCCAGCGCGACTTTCTGTTGTCCCAAGGAGAGTAGTATTCTTTTGCTAATTCCTTTAGTTGCTAGATCCTGGGCTATTGATCATGTATATTTTATTTTGGTTTTGTTCCTTTTTGCCTTCCCCCTCCCCTTTCCCTTTTCCCTTTTGAAATTGTACATGTATTTCAATTGTATATAAATGTAATATAAGTACAAATATATTTATATATATTGCTTTAGCTGTCTCTCATTTCGGTTCTCTTGTTTTTTTTTTCTCTTCTCCCTGAGGTATGGGGGGGGGGGGGGGGGGGGGTGGAACTTGTTGTGGTAAGGTTTGGAGACTTGGCAGGGAGCCAGCTTCAAACCATATCAATACTCTAGGGGACCCTGCTTGAGCAGGGAGGTTGGACTAGATGACCTCCAGTGGTCCCTTCCAACCTTCCCCATTCTGTGGTTCTGTGCTCTTTTAACATATTAGTGTTTTTGTAGTCTTCCAGTGGTTTTGGGTTAGAATCATAGAATAGTTTGAGTTGGAAAGGATCTTTTAAAAATCATCTAGTTCCAGGCCCCTGCAATGAGCAGGAACATCTTCAACCAGATCAAGTTGCTCAGAGCTCCGTCCAACCTGACCTTGAATATTTTCAGGGATGGGGTGTCTACCATCTCTGGGCAAGCTGTTCCAGTGTTTCACCTCCCTAATTGTAAAAACTTTCTTTCTTATATCTAGTCTAAATCGACCCTCCTTCAGTTTAAAAACATTAGCCCTTGTCCTTAGGTGAAACATAAAGTGATCTTGGTATTCATTAAAAACTAATATCGATGCTTATTTAGTGAGATTGTGCTAAACAGCCCAAGAGTTTAAAACTCCTGTATTTTATTTGCTAAAGTTAATATAAACAAGAGGTGGTTGGTTAGTTGGAGTTTTTTAAATTTTTAATAGTGTTTTTATATTAAGGGTTTGGTTGCTCTCATCCCAGGTTAGTACCTTGCAAACACACCTTTAAGATGAAGGAAATAAAAAATTTCATATACTCCCTCTCATGATGAAAAATTTCTGCCTGAGCTGAGCAATGTAAGATCAGGCCCATATGGAAGGGAAGGGAAGAGGGAAATGCCTGGGAGCATTTCTTAAGTGTATTAGGCATGATTTTATGTAGTGGGATGAGGTGAAGCAAAACATCTGTGTACCATAAAGAGCTCTGTCTGTCTTAAGTTATTGTCAACTGTAAATTTGTGTTTTGCCCCCAAGGCTTATTCCTCCTGACGAGCATTTTTTACTGCAGTTCCTCAGCTCCAGACCCACTCTTGCTGAGCCTTAAACACAAGCAGTTGTTTGGAACTGCCTGATGATGAGATGTGGGTTGGGAGAGTTTCCCTGTGCCAGCTGGGGTGGTTTCCTTTGCTCTGTGTTGGAGGTGTCTGGAGAGCTGCCACCCTTGGGGTCTGTCCTCACCGGCAGGGGTGTGAGGTTTGGAGGAGGCCACCTGGAGATTGGGTGACACTGGCCAGTGCCAGAGTTCCTGCATCCACCCAGTCCTGGATTTCAGCCATTAATGCTGTGATGTTGATTTTATGTGTTGATGTCAGTAAGAGCTCTTCCACAGCTCCAATGAGACTGCTGGGTACTTTAATGCCTTAGGCCACACATGCACATGTGCCCGTGTTCCCCCAAGCACTGGGAAGACCTTTGCCTCTCTGAAATCACACAGGAGCATCATGCAGGCTTACAGCCCTGTGCGGGGCTGGCCAGCTCCCTGAGCTCAGGCACTTAAGTACGTTAGATCTTGCCGTGTCCCCTGGCCCATATGCTTCCCATACCACGTTCTTACCTGGTATGCTGCCTTGCTTGGGTTATTTGGGGACACCAGGAGTGGCAGGTGGCATCTGGGGAGATAAAAGGCTGAATCTGGGCCCCATGGGATGTTCTGTACTCTTCTGTGCCACCATCTCATATTTGTTTGCAGCAACTGTGTCCTCTATGTGGCCTCCTCTGGCTGCCCTGCTGCCTCTGGGCTTCCATGCCCTTCTCTAACTAATATAAGTAAGTAGCCAGACAGTATGGATAACTACTTTTCCAGGTCTCTGGATCCTTTCTGTGCCGAGGTGTGAGGTCAGAGGCTGCCCTGTAGAGCCATAACTAGAACCTACCGGCTGACTTCCAGGGACTTAGTGGTATGTGCTTTCCTGCAGGGGACCACTGCCCATTTGCAGCTTTTCTTATCCATTTTGGGCAGCATGAAGCAGGTGCAACTCTTCTACATGTCACCCTCCCAGTAAGTGTTCTGTTGCCCTTTCCGCTTCTCTCTTTGTATGTTTGCTGCCTCTGCCTGCCTGAGGTAAGAGCTCTTGCCCAGTGTAGGACTCGGGCTCAGGTTTCTCATGGCAGTTTATTCAGCTGCTTTTGACAGGGATGGTTTGCACTTGCTTATGTGCTCCGGTCTTGACAGAAAGCTTTTGTGCCCTCATCACCTCAGGGGTATGGGGAATCACTGGGGACAAACGGAGTGCGGACAGCTTCTCTCTGGAGGATGAAACAGACCATTCTGTGGCAGGATAGCCCCATGTCATGGATCGTTTCCTTGTAGTGCCTGGGCTTCAAAGAAGTGAGAAGCCATGCCAGAAGGTAAATCTTCTGGAGGCACATGTCTGCCCATAACTGCTGTGGTGGAAACAGAGGGGATCACAAGGGGAGACAAATCTATGTGAAAACACTATGATGTGTCTTGTGCTACTGCCCTGTTCCGTGGTTCTGGAAACCAGCCCCCAGTTGTCTTCTGCCAAAGTCAAATAACAACTTTAGAGGCAACATGTATTTTTGCCCTAAAATGACTTGCTGTCTCATAACCTGTTATTTGACTTCGGTTAAAAAAAATAGCCGGGTGGTTTCTGCAAGTATAAACCAAAGCACACAGCTTCAAATAAATACCAGGACCAACTCTGTGTGTGCAATTATATTGCCTATATTTAATCTCTCAGAAGTGTTTGGCAGATGCTTTAAATTTCAGATATGCAATCAATATCGTCTTTTCTGAGGCTCAGCTACCGTGTTCTTCCCCTCCCTTCCTTGAAATACACAAAGTCAAGTCAATATACTTGGAGGGTACAGGAGTGATCCCCGCTCTGTGAGTGTATATCTTTATCTGTATATACTGACAGAGACCTCGTAGAGGTGTGTGTGTGTGTGCGTGTTACATGCAAGACGTGCTCTGCCTTCATTTATTTTGGAAAGGGTTTGCCTTGGTTTTACCGTGCCTTGCTTTAAACGATCTGAAAATCCCCCCCTGGATTCAGAGGAATAAATATGCATGGCTTGTAATTCTGTTGCAGCGCTCGCTCCCAGCTGATAGGTGACGTGGAGTTTGGAGGCTCGCAGATTGGCTTTTTGATTTGGCTTCTTGCTGCAGTTGTGCAAACCTCGCTGGCTCCCAGAAATCAGGCTCAGCGCTCTGCTGTGCACCGTAATGCTGGGAAGCCTGGACCGAGCCCCGATGGTGTGAGCGCGGGAGTGGGGGAAGCCCAGCAGATTCAGTGGCAATCTGGGGTACAATCCATTTTCTCTTCCCCCCTCCCTCGACCCCCATTCATCTCCGTCCTCCTCGCCCTCCTCCCCCTTCGCCAGATCTCCCTTCCCTCCCCAAACTCCACCGCACGGAGCTGAAGATCAAGGCTGGTGGATTTATCAACATTTTACCTCCACCCCCACCCCCTTTTCCAGATGCACCTCCCCGCTCTCCCTGACAGCTGCAAAAGGGAGCACAGGTTTTGTAGCGAGCGAGGCAACTTGGACTGACATGCAAAGGCGAACCCCCCCGTACCCACACACACCGTCGGTGAATCACCGGGAGATGCGATGAGCTCCCTTTAGGAACCGGAAGGATTTGTGTTGGGGAGCCAGCGGAGCCCCCCTCTCCCCCATCCCCCATCCCGACCCTCCAAAAAAAAGTCAGGAAAGCTGCCAGAAAGGGTAAGTAAGGGGGTGCCACCCCCTCTCCGTGGGAGACGCGAGGCTGGCGGGCAAGTGTCCTGCTGCCAAGCGGGGCTCCATGCCTTGCACGGGAATGGCCGTGGAGCGGGGGGTGCTGGGGTGGGGTGGGGGTGGAGGGGGCGAGGGCTCTTTGCGGGCTCATCTCCCAGGATGGGGGGGAATTCGCGTTGCCGAGGTGCTGGGAGCTCGCTTCATTCCTGCTGTTTTCCCGGCGCCACGGCGGCTCCGTGCCCGTGTGTGTGTGTGTGCGTGTGTGTATTTGTGCTGCGGAGGCAGGGCTTTGCCCACGGCGCGGAGCGGGCGCTGCGGGGTGGATGCGCGGCGGGGAGGGGGCTCCGGGCCGGGCCGGGCCGGGCGCTGCGGGGCCGGGGCCTGGCGGAGCGGGCGGGCTCCGGCGGGGCGTGCGCGGCAGCACCAGCCCGGTCCCGCGGCACCGCGCGCGGCGGCCCCGGGATCCCTCCCGCCGCCGGGCGGGGGTGCCCCGGTTCGGAGGCGCGGCACGGCCCGCAGGGATGCCGGGGGCCCTGGGGGAACGGCTCTGCCCGGGGCTGCCAGGCGAGGGAAGCGGCTCTCATGCAGGGCTATAAATTTCCTTTTTTTTTTTTTTTTTTTTTTCTTCCCCCCTTAAATTTCCTTTTTTTATTTAATTTTTTTTTCTCCGCCGGGGGAGTCCGTGCCGGGCCATCCCCGGCCGCGGGTGGGGGCACCGGGGGCGCCGTCCCGGGCAGCTGTCGCGCTCCGTCCGCCGGGGCCGGCTTGTTTACCCCGGGTGTCAAATATAGCCGCTGCGCCAGGCGCTGCCCTAAATAGGGCACGGGGCTGCCGGCGGGCCCGCAGCCCCCCATGGCAGGGGAAGAGGAATTCTACACACACACACACACACACACACACACACACACACACACACACACACACACATACATGCGCACGCATGAGAGCTGACCCATATGTGGGGTGGTTTCATACTCTTCGTCTCTCCCAGCCTTGCTTCAGGGTTTTGTGCTTTTCACCTGTATCTAAAGGATCAATCACTCTGGATGACAGATGAAACCATTGCAACTGTTTTGGGTTTTTTTTCTTACTGATACTCTAAAACATGAGGCCATGGCCATTTCCCCCTCTACCTCCTCCAATGGAGCTGTAGTGTAATGGTTGGGTTCCTGACTTCTTGTTTTATCCCTGGCTTTGTTCTGGGGATTTCACCTTAAAAATCTGTTTCAGATTTAAGGGGAGACACTGGAGGGACAGTTGAGGTGAGAAGGGGTGCTGTACGCACATCCTCCCCCTCCTTGTGTTTATATGTATATTCCTTTAATTCCTCACATCTATGAAGCAAAAGGTTGATTTCATCAAGCTGTTTTTTTATTTGTGGAGGGGACAGGGCTGGAAGGCTTAGGTAACAGTCGGTAGCACCTTCCCGTTCAGGAGCACTCATCCCATGCTCTCTGGGAGGCTAGCAGGAGACCCTAGAGACCAGAGCTGGCTTTGGGGAACTGCTGAGACACAGAGGCCTTGAGAGTGCTCTCTAGGTGTGGTGCAGCGGGGAGAGGCATCACTCCCCTATGGCATACACATTTCTAGAGAGTCCCTCATCCTGCTCCATCCACTGCTGTTGAAAACATTCGTTTACTCTGATCATGGTTTGGGGAGCCAGTGGTGGTGCTTATGTTCATTCTTCTGTGTTCAACTGGAACGATACTTGTTTCCTAAACAGAAGTAGTGATGTTGGAAAAGAGCATGTCCAGCTACTGCCGAAGGCTGGCTGGGGAGGAGCAAGAGCAGCCCAGGGGCCCTCAGTTCTGCCATGAGTGTGCAGTGTGATGGCAGGAAAATTGGTTACCCCGTGTTGTAAACAGAAGGGTGTAATATCAACCAGGGTGGGGAAGGAGAGGACTGATGGTGGTAGAGAGTCCTACTTAAAAGGTGCAGTACTGCTGTCTGGTTTTTTTCCCCCTAAGCCAAATATGAGTCCTGCTCTTAATAAGTGGGTGGTTTAAGCATTTCCCAAATGCCCAAGGTAGGACAGATTGTGGTAATCCCGCTGCTGAGAGATCCTGTGTGAGAGCAGTGGAAATGCAAGTAGGTTTCTGGTCTCTGGCATACCTTCAGTGTTCTGCTAGGCACATTTATCTCCTGGATCTCATTTGTATCATTAATGGTATTTTTCTCGCCCTGTGGGGATTTGGTGAGGACACAGTTACAATAACTAGTGGGTGACAGGATGTGAGAAAAAGGCAGATGTGTAGCCATCCTAACACCACTTTGTGTAACACTTGTCCTTTGCAGAGAGATTGCCCCTTGCTCTACAAAGCTGCCACCTGACAGGGTGACACCTGGGATGGCAGATGCCATCATCAGGTGAGATAGTCCTTTCCCTCACCTTGGGCAGTGTTGGAGCAGTCTTCAACACCAGCACCCAAAACAGGAGAGTGCACATGGAGCACATAGCAAGCATGGCCTGGCTTGTTAACCATGCTGTGCTCTGCAGGCTCTTACTGGGCCGTGGTGAGGGCAGGAGCTGCCCTGTCTGACTGAAACAGGGTGTGTTGTTGGGAGTCATGAGCAGTTTTTCTGCATAGCAGTTGTAGAGCACTCAGGGCATTGCTCCTTGGCTTGACTGGCTTGTAGAAAGGAAAAGGGGATGAATCCAGCCTGCCTGCTTCTTCTGCTTTCCTCTGAAACTGGTGGGTCTGAAGTCAGATGAGGCTGATCTGAGAGAGGCAGGTGTTATGGTATTGCGGGTTGGACAGGTAGAGAGGTTGCTTAGGGCCTAGGCTGGCCTGCTGCTGTGTTGTGCCTGAGCCCACATATATCCGTCATTTTCAAAGGGTCCTTCCTCAGAGAGGCATCCTCCATCCCCAAGGCAGGGAAAGGCCATGACAGAGTGTGTCAGCACTTTTATTAGAAACCAAGTGAGGATGTATTCCCTCGGCCAATATTTTCAAGTGAAGCACTATACAGATAAATGGTCTGTCTGTCAGGGTTTTGTTTGCTTGTTTTAAACAAACAGCATCAGTCTCCTCCCCTAAGCTTCCCCAATGACCAAGTGGCATTGACAAATAGTTCCTTGTTCTTTGTTGCTGTCCTGTTTCAGATGTCTTTCATGTGCTTCACAGTTAAAAAGATGGCTTTGATTGCTGGCCAATTTTTTTTTAAACCAGGCAGTAATATCTAATTCTATATTAAAAAAAAAAAAGCGAAGGAAATTAAATTACAAAGGCGAAAATATCTTAATAGGAGGAAAAAAGTCTCTGAAGCCAGGAAATTGATACTTGTGATGCTCCACCTACAATCACCCACTGTGTTTAGGTATTGTGGCATAGATTAATGCTTTTGTTGATTTACTGTTTGATAACGGTAACTCCTACAGGCATGGTTGGGGGCCCATGTTTCCAAGTGCTATACAAATGTCTAGTAAATTATAGTCCCTGTCCTGAAGAGTTTCATGCATTGAGAGGTTACATAGATGACAAGCTGTTCTGGGGGAACCTTTAAAACACCTGTGCTGCAGAGCTTGTGGTCCCGCACTTGCTGATTTTGGTGACATGGGGTTTGGGGCTGGAGAGGAGCTCCAGCTCATGTCCCTGCTTACCTGCAGAATGAAATCTGGGAACTACCTTCAGTCTCCTGCAGGTGCAGTGGTCTTCTGGGCTGCTTGAGGACTAACATGGTATAGACTGTAGTTGGCTTCCCTGCTTCCCCTCTGCCTTAGTGCTTTAAACTGCAAGCTCTCATTGAAAGCCATCACGGATGTGAAAGCATGGAGTTCAGCATGATGGCCTCCCAGTCTCCCCCCTAGGCGCTTCTGTCACTGAGTTTTGCAGGAATAGCAAAACATGAGGTGGCAGGGATGTGTCATGCCATTTTGAAGGTACCACCACAACCCCATCTTGGCAGTGTCACAATGAATAGACCCAGGTGCCATTGTTCCTGCAGTGTGGCATTATAAAGTAATTAGTTTGCCCCATAAGACGCATTTATAGGTAGCTGATGATCATGCCCCTATGCTCCTTCTACTCTCAATTTCCTGGTAATTCTGTCTTTAAAGCTGCTTGCTGGAGCCTTTGATCACATAGCTGAGCTGTCATTGATGTCTCTGACAGTTGACATCATGGGAGAGAAGGGAGCTTAGGGCTCCTAACATTTCTTTTATGATAGCTTGTTTTCTAATGAAACACTCCAATGAGGATTTTCCATCATAATAAAACAGGGAGCTCTTCCAGAGCACTCAGATTTAGGGAGAAGCTTCTGTTTCCATTCAATAGCAGATTATTTTAAGGCTACAAAAGTGAACTTGCTCTGTTTGCTGCCTTCCTGTACTCTGCTGTCTTTTTACCTAAGCCACCTAACTCAGGACAGCAGCAGAGACAGCCAGGTCAAGAGCAATCAGCAATACTAAATATCCTATGCTGCTGGGCATGTTTTGCAACCAGTGAGGTGCCAAAGAGTTTTAGAAACTATAGACAGATAAGACTGCATTGCCACTGCTTTCATCTCCCTCTCCTAGACTGGTACTTGGAGGCTGCACTGCAGAATACAGTTTTAATCAAAAGAAGTGTAGTGATGCAGGGATGTACCTGTGAGAGGGCACTTAGATCTGGCTGCTGAGGTTGTGTTGAAGGTGACGTGTCCAGAACTGAATGTGGGACTCCAATGCCGACAACACAAGGTGCCCTACCAGTGCGTTCATGTGCTGCATGCTGGTGAAAACTGGTTTCCTTCACCAGAGTGGGAGCAAAAGCAGGGAGAGTTAGAGCATATCTGCTCCTCGCTCTGCAATCGGGCTACATCTCACTCTGGATGTGTCCTAGCTCCCCTCAATGCAAGTAGCAGTAGGAGAGAGTTTGTCACCAGGGTCCAGGCTGGCTGTGAAACACACCATTGCCACAGCTCCCCACACCCAAATTAGGAGAGGCAGCTCTGCCTCTGCCATGCACTGATCATGGATGGGTACTCAAAATAATGCTCTCTGTGAAGAAGCTGTCCTTTTGCTCTCCATACTCTTTGCTTTCAGGAAACTTTGTCTTGGGTCATTAAGACCTGGATGTCTTGGTTTACTGCCTTGAGGGGGCCATTCCTTGTTGGGAAGTAATATCTTGATGTTGAGCTTAAAGTTAACCTTAATAAGCACCTTTATCCTCTTCTTTGGTTTTAGTTGGAATTACTCAGTGACCCTTGAACATGCACATTAGTTGGGAAAATGGAGGCAGAGATATGTCTCTGCCTTTATGTGGCAGGACAAGGCTGTTTCATGGTCCATGAGGTATTACAGGATTCACTGCTGCAAGAGGCAAACCTGCCTCTGCCATACAGCTAATGCACTTGCCACACTTGTTATTTGGACCTTGTTTCCTGCAGCTTTCCCACCCTGGTTGCTTGTTCCTGCTCCTGTCCCCCACCTGCAGGATACTGGCGTAGTGGCATGAGTGGCCAGGTGGTGGGTTCAGCTTGCTTTTTGGCCAGATAGATTCCTCATCCTTATTCATGCCCTAGCCGTGCAAACAGTTCTGCCAACAAAAAAGAGAGAGCTAGAGCAGAGTGGGAAAAAATGACCAGAGGTGGAGAATTTTCAGGCTGGCTTAAGAACCCCTGCTTCCACCTGTAAAGCTGCTGCCTAAATTGCGTGCAGCAGTTAAGGCTTGGAGTTGGTTCAGCCTTGAAGTCTGCTCTTGATGAAATGGATAGTGCTGAATGCAAATTAGTTGCAAAGAACCTAATATAGTGATGGAGTGTGCAAAGCACTTCTTAAGCTATTAAGAGGCACAAGAATCGGCAGAGAAAAAAGATAAAATAATTTTTAATATAAAATCTTCCTAAAAACATGCATAGGGGTTGATCCTGATTAAAACAAATCAGAGAGTCTGGGCCAAGCTATTTCTCAGATGCAACATGCCAAATGGACTCAAGTTTTTCAAGAAGAGAATAAAATGAGAACTTCCCCTCTGCTCTCAATTCTTTCAAGTCCCTTGAAAGCTTCACACTAATATTCAGCACTTTATCAACAACAATCTCTACACGTTGAAGCCTCCAGACTGCGTTCCCTGACAGTGCAAGTGGGAGCAGTGCCAACTGTTTTATTAGGTTTGAACCCACAAAACCCACTAGCAAGGAAGGTCTTCATGAGACCGCTGCAGGCTAAGTTTGTGCTGCTGCTATGCACTTGCTGTGGGTGAGTCCTGGAAAAACTGCCTGCCTTGGAGCTAATTGGGAGCCCTCGTTTGAGGACCTGAGGAGCAGAGTGAAGTGGAGGTCTCGTCATTATCTTGAAGGTGCGAAACAAGGTGGGTCTCTGTATGCGTTTCCTTTGTGAGAGATTCTTATGAAGGACAATAACTTGCTACTGCTTTTGTTTTGACAGCCCGTAGACAAGAAAGCTTGGGTTATAGGAGGTTATAGGAGGCAAACAGAGGGGATGCTGCTGGAGTTAAACATGATGGGGTATTCTCCTGTATGAGCATCCTGGAGATAGGTGCGCTAGACATTGGCCTCACATAAATTACCACCTGCTCTGACTCTTGAAGCATCATTTTTTCCTTTCATTTTAACCTTCCAGAGTAGTTTCAGGTTCACTTCTTCTAGTAAATGTTTCCTTTTCTCTAACTTAAATAATCCATCTCCCCAAAGCTGACCTGACAGATGTTTCTCCCGCAGTGACCCTGCGCACACAGCACACTTCATGAAACCCTGGCTTCCGTGGGGAAACGCAGCACCAGCAGTGACCCTGCTGGTGTCCCAGCTAAAAATAAAGCCTGTCCCTCCTGGCAGTGTTGGGGTTTGCTTTTGCAGTTTTACCCATTGGCTGCACTATGCTCTTGTGCCAGGCAGAAGGCACAGCTTAACCTTCAGAGCGTGATAGAGCTGCCTTCCCTCTGGGGAATCATACCAGGAGACTGAAGGTGAGAAGATGCTCAGCTGCACTTGGTGCACCTTCGTCACTCCCAAAAATCTGCTGGCTTGCCTGCTGCCTGTCTAGAACCATCTCCTTGCTGCTTCATGCATCCCAGTGAGTCACAAACACCCCTCCTTCCCTGGCTCTGGCCTTTTCCCTCCTCTGCTTTTTCTTCTTAAATATAGAGATTTCTTCATGATTCTCCAGTAACTGCCCCAGCTCGCCACTTCCCTCAACAACTCCATGCCTCATAGCTTCCCAGTGTTCTAAGACCATAGCTCACGTGTTCAGCCTGCCACATTTCCTCCGATTGTGCCTTTCTGCCTTCTCTCAGGTCCATATGGGCTTGGCTGCTAGGCCAAAGCAAGAGGTTGGCCCAGTGAGGCAGCAGATGCTCATTTAAAAAGGGCCTTTCCAGCTTTCCATACACATTAGCAAGTTTCACAAACATTGCTGAGGTAGAAGTATTCTCTGGAGCAAGAGGAGGGATGCATCCTATCTGGTGAATCTATGGGTATTTTGAGTGTCCCATGCACATCTATTTTTCCTCTGAGTGTTAGTTAGAGTACTTAATTTATTTCTTATAGCATTGAGTTCCACAGATTACACAAATGGACGACATAGAATTAAAAAAGTTTTCAGTGCTCACTAGATGAAATACCCAGAGTCTGGAAGCTTTCTGTTGGTGTTGGCCTCGAGCTTCTTTTGGCTTGGTTGGCCATCTCTGTCCCTCTGACCAAAGCTGATTTCCCACAGAAGGCTGAGGGAGGGGACGTGGGAGTTATGCTGGGTTGTGCAAGATTCCAGGCACCTCATCTACTTACTGTTGCAAAGGGAGCATGAAGAGGTGGCATGGTTATAATTTACAAGCATCTGTGTGGGAGCCAACAGCCACCAAGCACGGTGGGCTGGCTGCAATAACCTTGGACAAAGGGGCGGTGGTCTTGATAGCCACATTTGGGAAGAACCACAGGGGTGCTGTCGGAGGAGGGATCAGGGGAAGGATCACAGAAGTGTTTTCATGTGTATCTATGGGGAGAGCAGAGGGCATGGAGAAAGGGCAGAGGAAGGATTACTGCAGAGTGAAGGGTTTTTATGATATGGGGCTCAAATTCTTTGACTACCCATTTTTACTCATTTGTCTGTCAGTGAGCTTCCACTGCAGAATGGATTCATTTCAAGGCATCACTAGTCTTGAAAAGTGACCATCATTTTGTTGAAGACCTTTTGTGCTTGTTCTTTTGCCTATTTGAGTCACTGACCTGAATGCAATAGTAATGGTGGCTCTGCTTGGGATAACACTTCCTATCACGTTGCTCCTCACTTGCTGGTGTTTGGGGACTGTTGCTCCTGTTTTGGCAAAGCATTTTTCTGTCACTTGTGACACATTTCCCAGATGACAGGAGTTACTGTCATCAGCAGTGTCAGGAAGAGCTGAGTTCACGGTACCACCACAGAGGCATGGCTGGACATGAGAGGCTTTCTGGGCTGGGGGAGGAGGGGGCAGGGAGTGAGTGTGGAGTAAGGGTGTGAAAACAGGCTGTTTATTACCACCTTAGCTGTTGCTCCATTGAAACCTGCAGTAAGAGTGGGACCCTGCAATTTTCTTGCCTTAGCTGTGTCTTAGGAGAGATTTGGACTTCAAAGCAAATTAAGCGCATCCCAGTTTTAATCTTTTCTTTGCAGAAATAGATGAAGAGATAATTTCTGCTGCCCCTGAAGGGGACTCGAGCTCCTGAGTAAAACTGATGGGGATGTGGGACTGCTAGCATCCATAACGGAGGCTGTGCCCCTCAGTGGCAGTACTGAAGCTGTCATCTCTTTTTGCCTTGATGGCTTACATAGATCGTACAGTGGGTGGCTGCGTGGGATGAGTATGTTATCCAAGCACATACATGAAGCCAGTTACTCCTGTCATTTTACCTTCAGGATGAGGCACTTGTGCTGATCCAAGGTGACAGTGGGCACATGGTGGAGGAGAGAGACTCCAAGCCGTGTTTGCTGGGGTCTGAGACTGGGGGGGAAAGAGAATTTTCTCCTTCCCTTGTCTGGTTTTAGTGCATTTGGCTGATGTGGTCATCTCCCATGACTCAGCTGATGCTTCTGTTGGCAGGACTAGTTGTAGCAAATCTGGGGCCAGCGTGGAGCATTGGAAGGAGGGAGGAACCTGGGCAGGATGGACAGGAATACAGTTGATATGGAGGAAGCACAAAGATGCCCCTCAGCTGCTGTGTGATGCAGGTTGTGAAGAGGAAATAGATGAAGCTTTCATTTTGGACGTTTCTATTATATGAAATGTTGCCAGGGTTCCTCAGGCAGCACTTTCGGTAGAATAAACTGGTTCTGCTGACTTGGGCTCATAGGACCTATGCTGATTTACGGCAGAGAAAATCTGGTCCTAAGGGCCTTCTCTCTCTTCTCTCTTGCCAGCCTTCAGCTGATGGGATGCAAGTTGACTGGGCTAGAAAGATAGTTGTCATTTTGAAGATGACTTTGTGTAAAAGGAGGCTTTTGGAGGGGAGGGTCAAGGGAGGGAAGCTGGTGTAAGTAGTGCTCTGAATACAACGAAAATGCTATTTCTTCCACTTTGGAGATAAACAGCAGTATGATTATAATATACTTTGCTAGAAAATTCTTCTGATACACGATGCCCTGCATCCAGTTTTCAAGTGTTCTGCACTGGTATCTAAGTTAAGACATGCTGACTGCTGGGAATTGGGAGAGTATCATTGCAGGCATGTTAGAAATGGCAAGGGAGGAGTCTCATCCTTTTCAGACAAGGTGCTTTTTTTGTACGAAGTGTCCCCAGGTTGGCATACACATATAGGTAATCTTGATTTTTTGAATCTTCTTGAAGGATCAAGTCACATATTTAACTGACTTAGCCCTATGACATCTGTGTGGGTGGGACCTGCCTGGTGCTCTTGGCAGGAATCAAGAAATAAACTCAGGTCTTTCTTTGGAGAAAACAGCAGTAGCCTCTCATAGCCACCTGTTTGGTTTTCTGCAGGACTTTAAAATCATGTTTAGGTGTTCAGTGAAAAATCTGTGATTTCAGTGAGGTCCAGATGTCCAAGTGGGTTAAAAAGAGCCGATCCTTTAAGCTTCTAACCAGCCTTTGAAATCTGATCCTTCGCGACTCCTTCAGTGAAATATCTGAAACACATGGAGACCATGAGTGAGGCAAAGAAGAAATTTAGTTCTGTTGTAACAGTGGGTACTGAGGGTATCTAGGTTCAGACAATATTTCAGATTACTGGGGCAGCCAGCCAGGGAGAGCAGACCTGCAGCTGGAACACAAACTGAAAGGAAAAAGGTGAATCAACCTGTCTGATAATGCTGTAGCGAAGAACAAATCTCCACTTGTCTTTGGTATAGAGATCAGAGTGGCATATGGCTTTATACAGCCCACAGGAAAGCCGTCAGAGGGTGGGGAGAGAAGAAATGAAGGTGGGGCAGCAGATAGCCTGGAGACTGCTGCCACTTACTGTAATTGCTGTAGCAGCTCAGCTTCCACTGTTTGTTGTCCGTGTCATCTCTGCAATTACCATATGGTAAATATGACTTGAGTCTCTAGCAAATAACAGAGCTAATATTAAAAGAGAATCTGTAAACAACTAGTGCATAAATGAACAAAGAGCAATAAACAGCCTGGACTTATGAAGAATGAATTAATCATGGTGGATGTGAGGAGTTATTTTTTTAAAGCAGTTGCAGAATTAGCAGCTGAAAAAACAGCAAAGGATTAAGATATCTAAATTGTCAATAAGAGAGACATGGGGATATATGGCAGTAAAGGGTGAGGGTGCTGTGTGGAATCTTATTTGATAACTGTATTCAATTTGAGTGAATTTACAGGTTTTGGCACCTTCCAAGTGAAGTGGGAGGTATTTTGAGGATAACCCGTAGCTCAGTGCATTTTTCATGCCTCCTGCTGTGCTCAGATCTGCAAAAGCAGTGGGCGTGTTACAGTGTATTTCCCTTGTCTCATCTGGAGACCCTGACTTTTTGGCTGAAACTCTCTGCTTTCGTTCCACACATGCCAGTCAGCAGCACAGTGCTCCTCATGCCAGCCCCACTGTGCTGGGGACACAGCAAATGGGTGGAGAGACCTTCAAAAGTGAGCAACACAGTGAGCTTCTGTATATCAATCTTGATTTAACCTTTGTAGCAGTCTGGTATCTGATGAAAACCTCCTGTGCAGTAGAGCTGAGAGGCCAGTCTTCACTATCCAGGCACGGCATTCCTGCTCCAAAGAGAGCAAGTCTGCTGCTGGTTTTGGTGGGAGCAGGCACTGAGCTATGTCTCTTTACAGATACCCGTCTGCTTCTGACCGCCTTGAAGATGGAGAACTAAGAGGAGATGAAGATAAATGATTAAAGGGCAGCTTGGGCTAATTTATAAAGATTAAAATAAATTTGTGTGCTTTGGCCAAAGAAGAGCTGTGGAGGAGAGCAGCTATTTACAAGTATCTGAAGCATGTAAATCTCAGACAGGGAGGAGAATGGTTGAGAGTGCTCCAAGGACACAATAATGAGAACTAGCATCATAAATTTTCCTAATTTCATCCTAAATATAAGGAAGACGGCTAAAACCTCCAAGATAAATTACATCATGGCAGAGTGTCTATGGGAAGTTGTGGAAATGCCATCACTTGGATGATTTAAAACTGAGCTGGACAAAGTACTAGGAAATAATGTTCACAAGGGGAACAATGCAGTGGCAGTCCCTGAGGCATGGACCAGACAACTCTTCTGTCTGTGGTCTAACTTCCTGTGAAATGAGTGAAACCTGTGCTAATTGGGCTAAGTAAGGGCCTTTCCTATCAGTCTAACATGATGAACAACAACCACTTGTTTTTGCTGCAGTGATAAAGATGATTTCTGAAGTGTAGCATTCTCCTCCTCCTCTCCCATCTCTGTTTTCTGCCTAGTCTCCCATTGTCCCGTTTGTTTCTTTTGCGTTTTTTGCTGTGTATAGACAAAAAAAAGATCAGAAATTTTCTTTTTATATTTCCTTGAAGGAGAAGTTAAGAAATAAACAGGCCATTCTGGAGGATTGGAGCACTGTGTGCCCCAGCTGCTGGGGTTAGCACCCAGCATGGCTGGCTGATGGCTGTCCCAGGAGCCCACAAGCCAGCCAGGGAAGGGCTCATTGCCTAGCTACTTGTTGCATCAAATCCAGCACATCACATGATTTGTTTGGTTTGCCTCAAATGAGTGTTTTCTGTCAGAAAACTTCTGTTTTTCTTACCTAGCTCTGGATCTGAAGAGAATGAGATATGACTACAACACTTCTCTTCTTATTTACCATTTAGCGTGCCTCTGCGTGCACATAACTACAGGCTCTGCGGCACAAAGGCACTGATGACAACAAACCCCAGGGTCTTTAATTGTAACAGTTTTAGATCTGTCACCAGAGTGCTAAAGGAATGTCACGAGTTGCCGCTGTCATCTGTAGGATGCTGTGAGTCACCAGGTGATAAGTCGCACTCTGATGGTGGCACCTGAACCAGCAGTATAATATGTCTGTGAAGCAGGAGCAGTAAATAACACACCCTGCGTGCTGCCACGGGCAGTACATAAAATGTACTGACAAGAAGTTTTCCTCACACTGCTGAAATTTTTTCCCCTTCCCCCGTTGTTCCCCAAATGATCTTTTCTGCTCTTCATAAACCATCAAGAGAGAGAGTGATGAAAACCAGTGCCTTGAAAGGCTGCAGCAGAGAAACCAGTGCCTGTTCCAACCCCATGTGTTGTCAGGTACTCCAGGTTGTCTCCAACAGCTGTAGTCCATGGAGGAGGCCAGGGAACCACTGAGTGGGTGACTCAAGTAACTCCATATATAACTGCTATATTTCTCTCAGCTTCCTAAACCTAAAGGAAGGACTTTCAGCCTCTTCACTGGGCCTTTCACATTATGGGCGTAAAATCAATGGTCTGGAGATTGTGCCCTATCAGTTTGGGGTTGTTCATACTGTGAACAATGGTGTGTTCACATGTGCACTGGAATACAAGCACATAAAGACTTTAATTGTGTCTAGAAGTTCCTCTAAATGCATTGAAAGGACTGATGTTTGAAGATCTGCCTCTAAACTTGCAATGGAGGCTTCCCAGTGACTTCTAAAAGGTCATGACAGCGACTTTTTGCCAAATACACGTTTGCCACCAATGGACTGCAGTGAGCTTCTAGTGCAGTTTGTACACATGGTGGGTTTGCTCTGGCTTCCCATGCGCCAACACTGGGTGTGGTGGTCAAAAGCAGTCCTGGACCCCATAACTGTGCTTTCTTATTATTTTACTGTGTAGGTGACTGAGCACTGGCGCAGGTTGCCCTAAGAGGTTGTGGAGACTCCATCCTTTGTCCTTCAGTATCCTCAGATATATTTTTGAATATATTCAAAAGCCAACTGGATGTGATCCTGGGCAACTGACTGTAGGTGGCCCTGCTTGAGCTGGGGGGTTTGAATTAGATAACCTCCAGAGATCCCTGTGTGAACCGCCCATTTTTAGGTACTGGAAAAACAATGGCAAGATTGTGTAATACTCATGAAAAGAAAAAACCTCATCTATATCAGAGCAGATAGTACTGCCTTTTAAGCAGGAGAATGCCCACTACTAATCTGTAGGTCAGCCTAAATACCAGGTTTTGTTTTTTGAATGTGAAAAAGATATGGTTCTGGCAGGAAAAAAAGTAGAAAAGGGTAACTTGCTGTCTCTCAGGCTGAGGAATCTCAGAATAGGGATATGTATGGGGAATGGAAGAGCAAACACACCGTGACTGAGCTAGCCCACACCATAAATAAGGATGGGGCTGTGATTGCCCACTGAAGGCTTTCTGCAGTGTCTTCCACCTCCTATACGTGTCTATGCACAGAGCATAAACTGCAGCTCCTATATCCCTATAGCTGTCTATCCTATACAGATATTTTTCAGCTGAAGTGAGAGCAAGGAAATAAAATGCCTGGCCAGTCAAGTGCAGTTGGTGAGGAAGAGGACAATTAAGTACAGGCATCTTTATGGGTTAGCTATTTATGCCACTGCTTCTCCAGGAGCATCACGGATACTAAAATACAAAAAACCCAGCATGGATTGGTTCCCCAGGGTGAGTTGAGTGTTTGGAGGTTGCTCCTAGCCATACACAGACTTGTGCTCCGTTTGGGCCAGCCCCTGGGATCACCGGATATAACCAGGTCCCATCACTGCAGCACTTTTAAAAGGAATTAGTAGACTTGAGTCATTATGTCAATTAAGACCCATTTACCATGCTAGAATGGTAGGTACTGCTCAAATTAGTAGAGACACCAGCTTGTAAATATTAAAAGACTTGTTACGGGAGCCAGTAGCTTTTTTTACAGTAGCTTTTTGCATGGTCTTGAAAGAAAAGAAAGGCTCTTTTTGACACATATCAGGGGGGATTAATCCGTAGGCAGTTAATTTTGGGTTTTGGCACATTTATTATGAAGTGCAGAGCGCACTTACAGCTCCTCGCTATATCTTTTCCATCGAGCCAAACTGGGGGGATCTGGTATGGCTTAAACATGAGTTATGGTGCTTTTTTCCTCATAAAATCTAGCTGGTGCAGTAGTACAGAGCTAAACTACCTATTGCTGTGTCATAACCTGTGTAAAGTCAGCTTGGGGTCCTTGGTTGTGCTCATTTCAGGTAGGCTTGTGCCATCAGTCTGATGATTTAAGGCCTGGTCTGTACTGGAAATTTGCATTTGTCAGACAAAGTGGACACTGCTCTGGCTTTTGGCTTGCACATAAATCTTAACTTGTACTCTGGATGCTATTCTTGTAGTGATGAGCAAGGGGTTTAATAGCATTTGAATGGAAACAATCGAAAAATATGCTTTGTTTTTTATTAAATATTTTGCTGTGCTTTTATTTCAGGTGAGGGAGGAGCGTGAATTAGGTATATAATACCTCTGTGAAAACTCAGTTATGTATGTTCTTTGGCAGAAAGGCTATAGTTTCAAGTTTTGCTCATATTTGTAAAAAACCCGGTGTGCTCAAATCAAAAAGCTTTTATGTGCTTTGGAGCTGAGGAATGTGAAGTCATGTTATTAAGCTGAACCTTATTTCTGTCTCCCCCAGCTTTGGAGCAGGGCTATAAGGCGACATTAATAGCAATGCTGTATCCTCTCTGTTCTGGGACAAATGCTTGTCAAGTGCATCTTCATCCTGAGATATCTCTGTCTGGCCCTTGTGCAGCACCCACGCCTGAATGAGGCTCACCTTGTGCTGAGATCTAATCAGCAGCCTTTCCTGGCTGGTCTGGAGTCAGGGAAGAGAGGATGTATGGCCACAGATGTACTCCCGTGTCTCATTTATTTGGGAGATGGGAGGGAGAGGGGAAGGAGAGGGAAGTGCCAGAAAACCTAATCTTATTTCAGTTCAAATCCAAAGGCTTTTGTGATGGTTTAAGGCAAATTTTACCCAAGTTAGAAATTAATAGGGACTTAGGGTGTTGCTTTTAGTTTTGTATTTAATGAGCAGTGATCTTGGGAATTTGGTATGTGGCGATTACGTGTTATCAGCCATCTTTGTGTTATGTTGCATCTTGATTTGATTTCTTATAAATGCTTCCTTTTGAAAATATCCTTGCCTTTAGAGTCATGTGAGAAGCTGTGTATAAAAAGCTAAGTTATAAGGGATCAGTATAGCTCTCCCAGCTTTCTACCTTATATAGGTCCATAGCAGTCAAACTATCAGTCTTCTGAAACTCAGCTATTATAAAACGTCATAAAATTGTATCGTAGAACCATAGAATGGTTTGGGTTGGAAGGAACCTTAATTGTGACAAGCACGGTCCATGCTACTTTTTGGACTGACTTCAGAAGTATTTCAAGAACTGGTCTTTCTGTTTAAGTGTGTATTTATGGATCATGTGGCCATTGTAAACTCTTGTAGAAGAAGGAGTTCCCTCTGCTAAAATAACTACCATGTGTCTTCCCAGAGCCTTGATATTGAATGCTAGCTCATTCTGGTGCAGTGATGCTTGCAGCATTTTGTCTCTCCTTTGCATTGATTGATTGCTTTGAACTTCTCCTACCAGATAGGTGATACTATCTGGTCTCCTCACTACCAATACTGAGCAGAAAATTATGTCCAATAGCAAAGAGGTAGTGGAAGTTATGGTCCTCATGGTATAAAGCTGAAGATCATCCAGCACCAACTGACTTCCCACTGCTGCTGCAGCCTCCTGTTGTTTGCATCCTGCAGTGATGTTGCTGGAATGACACCTTGCTGTGCCAGATGTGGATGTGTTTTGTCACACTCATGTCAGAAAAGTGATACTGTGGTGCCTCCTGGGTGACTAGGACTCAGGACTGAGCTGCAAGCCTGCCTGTAGGCTTGGTCCTCAGAGCAGGACTCATGCTGAAGGATGGCTGTTGACACAAGCAGCCCTGCTGAAATTAATGCTGCTACTTAGAAGAGAGATGGGGGATGTGTCTACTGCGCAGATGTGTCTACCGGGGGATGTGTCTACTGGCCAGAACCAGGCCAGACTACGTAGATCCCTTCCAGTGATCTCTTGGCTGAGTTTAGTAGTTATATTTGAGGGAGAACGTTCACCTTGGATAAATAACCTTGCTGACCTAGAGCTACAGAGTGAGTTTTAGCTCTTCTGCCTTCTGTTACCTGAGTGTTAAACTGTTACCTCAATGTTTTATTAAGAGCAGTTTTAAAATTTGATACTTTTATTCTGTTATAAGTAATTTTTGCAGCAGTTCTCAAGGGGGGATGACCACAAGAATGCTTCACTGTGTTTTTCAGATTGGTTAGGTTGCTAATGAACACGTATTAAAATTGTATTAAACAGCATGTGTGTGGATAAAGTCCCTGAGGAGTTTTACCTGTGACAAAGAATTGCAGGATTGGGTCATTGCTATATCATTTTAGAAAAGTGATTGTGGCCTCCACTTAACGTTAAAATGTTTGTCAAAGCAAGTGAAAACCAGTAAAGAAAAATATACCCAAATTCTGAGATTTTAGTCTACAACACATAGCCTGAGTTTGGAGGTCTAAACACATAAATAGAGGCTACCCTAGTAGAGATTGTCTTTGAAATAATATACTATTCATTTGACAAATAGTAAAATTACCCTCTACTTAAAATTAAATTAAAAATTTAAGCAGGACTGACAAGGTCCTGGAGTGTGTTGAGAAATGCCTAGCAATAAAAACCATCATGGCATTAGGGAAGTTAGACAGATAGTGTTAATTACAGAAGTTGTTTGTCCCACAGAGAAGGAGATTGGTGGTAGCAGTGATTTATTTCAGAGGGCAATTTAGTCATTGAACTATTCCTAGACAAGGCTCTGAATTTAAGTGATACTTAGACTCCTAAGTCATTTTTGCAACCAAATTTAGGTGCTTGAGTCATGTAGATGTTTTTGAAATTCCTCCTGTCTTTCTGTCAGCCATTTCTACATGGCTGAACTTGGAAGACACAGCAGCTACTGGCTGTGGTACAGTTAGGTAGGAGCTGGGAGCTGGAAGTGTCAAGAGGTTGGTGGATACCTGCCAGCAATCATAGTATGGATAAGGATGATCTGATGTGCCTGGGGTATTTTTGGAGCTGCTGCGCTTGTGTAGTTGGTCTCTGTGTGCACCTTGCATCAGAGGCACCTGGAATGTGTCATCTTTGCTGTGAACGTGCACACATCTACCTTGCAGCCCAGACATCTTGGGCTTGCTGCTCGTAGTCACTCTGCACATGTTCACTGGCTCTTTCTCAGGGATTTCCCAACATCCTGCAGCTAGAAATCTGGTAAAATACCATGTGGAGAGGGAAGGAGGACAAAATGGGAACATCAAATGGAACCCAGGTCGTATGTGCTGGTTAGCTGAGTCCTCCCTGAGACTCTCTGCAGGCAGTGGGGCGTTTTACAAAACTTCAAGGCTGGAGCTGGGGCTGGGCTCTCTAACAGCCCTGGCTGGGGCTGAGGTCCCTCTGATCCCTGGGAGCTCAATCAGGCACTGCAGCTAAGGAAGACAGGCAGATAGATAAGTAGGCATTGGAGTGAGAAGGTATGTAGGCAAATGTGGGAGAATCTTGCTCTTCTGAATTAGTCTACATAGCATGAAGAACTATATTGTTTTTTAATATCAAGGGTGTCAGACATGGATTTGTGATCCTGATACCGCATAATCAATTCTCTCCCCTCTGCTGTGCTTTGTCAGGAGCAGTTTTGTTCATTTGCTTGTTCACGCTTTCCTTCCTGTTTTGCTTGTCTTTATAGATTTTTATCTGAAAGTTGAAAACGGTTTTTGTTGATATCGGGAAGATTGCACCTGCTTTTGGAAATAGGCGAGTGACACAACATGATGATAAAATAGCCATTTGAGATACATTTGTTAATGCTGATAACAGACTAACGTTGCCTGGAATATTTACAGTACAAGGGAGGGAGGGGGGAGTCTCCTCAAGTGTTTAGGGGTCAGTTCAACTCTTTGAACTGCTGCCATCTGAAGGTTAGGCATCTGCTCTAAACTGACTGACTAGGCACCCTCTTGAGACCATGGCGAGAGGTGGGAAGGGACATAATCCCTTCTGGAGATGCGTGTTTTAAATACGTCTTTTGTGTCAGAACAGGATGGGACAGGAAGGATTGTCCCCTGGAAATGACTGTCTCTTTCCACTGACTACAAAGGGAGCCTAAGTGACTTTGACTTGCTGCCCAAGATTTAGATAGTTACAGTAGGGGAAATGAATCCCAGGCCTGCTCATTTGGCAGCACAAAGCACAATGAAAGTTAGTGGGAGTTAAGGCTTTTGAACCTTCCAAGTGCTGTAGATAATGCTGCTATTAAGTTTGATGTTTCCTGTGAGATACTTGCCTGTGTCTGGGCTCACAAATGTGATTTGTTGGTTAAGCCTGAGACCAAATTCTTCCAGAGGTCTGTTAGGAAGGAAGGAGGATAGTGTGATCCGTGACAATATGAAGGGTTCAGAATCCAATTTTAAGCAGTGCAAGCCCTGCAGCAATGTAGTCTGTAAGTAATAGAAGGTATTGTTGGGCAGTGATATGCCAACTCTATGTGATACATTGATCAGAGCCATTGTTTTTGTATGGTATTTTAGGTTAGAGATTACTTTCATTGTAGAAGATATTTTAATATATATCAATTTCTTAGGGCTGCAGAGGGAATGTTGGTGGGTACCTGCATTTTGCTCTGTCTGAGTTTATGAGCACAACTTTTTTCTAACTGTACTGGTTTTGTAGGTTTCTGTCACTATTTAAAAACAGGATTATTAATGTAAAATGTGACCATCCAGATCACAGAAGAAAGGCTAGTGAAAAATGGCCTTGCCAAGCACGAGTCCTGTCCCCTATTTCTGGGATGATATCTTTACCTCCTAAAATGGAGGCCCTGTGGGAGCCCTAGGGCCCTTCTGGAGATTCTGCAGCCATTAGGAGGGGCTGGCTGTAGGGATGATTTGGCCACTAAGGTACTCCATAATTTATAACTGAATTATATCCTAAAATGGACTTCATTTGGAGATTGCTCATTGGCCTTAAAAGTTGCTTTTTGTGTTGCTAGTGATTGCTTGACTTGTTTTATTCCCTGTGTTGTGAGGCAGGGTAGCCCTTAAATTTGGGTTCTTGTACTGAGTTGAAGTGCTATGTGCTGTGGAACACCATGACATCACTAGGTGAGTGGCAGCTGAGCACTCAGTTCTCCTGTTACACATGTTGTAGGTCAAGAATGGGCTATTTTATATATATATACACTTTTCCTCTGAATTACTTTTCTAGCAATTGATCTTCATCTGCAGGGCATGTAAATGCTGCAGTTTGTTAGAGTCCCTGCTAAATACCTTCTTCAAAGTGACAGAGAGACAACCCATGCATCTCTACCAGTACTCTTCAGTGGTGAGATACTGAAGTGTGTTTGGGTAAATTTTGCATCTTCCTTCTCTCTCATGCTTCCCTCCCTCCTCTCTGTTTTGTTTGTTTCAGGTTCTCGGCCTTTTTGGATCTACGCAGTGGAAGCTGCATCTTGTGTATGGCGTGGTTAAGCTTGCAGCCTGTCACCTCGGCCTTCCTCCATTTTGGGCTGGTTACTTTTGTGCTGTTTTTGCATGGTTTGCAGGTGGATGCTGGCCTGACGGGAGACTCAACCAGTTCAGTACAAAACAGCTCGTGTTCAGGATCTTTTGACTGCAAGGAGGGTGTTATCCTGCCAATATGGTACCCAGAAAACCCATCCCTTGGGGACAAAATTGCCCGTGTTATCGTATACTTTGTAGCACTGATCTACATGTTCCTTGGAGTCTCCATCATTGCAGATCGTTTCATGGCATCTATAGAGGTCATTACATCACAGGAGAAAGAAATAACTATTAAGAAACCAAATGGAGAGACCACAACAACCACCATTCGGATTTGGAATGAAACTGTTTCCAACTTAACCCTCATGGCTCTGGGCTCCTCTGCTCCTGAGATCCTCTTGTCTCTGATAGAAGTGTGTGGGCATGGATTCATAGCTGGAGACCTGGGGCCGTCTACAATTGTTGGCAGCGCAGCTTTCAATATGTTTATCATCATTGCCATCTGTGTCTATGTGATCCCTGATGGGGAAACCAGAAAGATAAAACACCTGAGGGTTTTCTTTGTCACAGCTGCATGGAGCATCTTTGCTTACATCTGGTTGTACATGATCCTCGCTGTCTTCTCTCCAGGTGTGGTTCAGGTTTGGGAAGGCCTGCTCACGCTTTTCTTCTTTCCACTTTGTGTCGTTCTGGCTTGGATAGCAGATAGACGTCTGCTTTTCTATAAGTATATGCACAAAAAGTACCGTACTGACAAGCACAGGGGCATTATCATAGAATCAGAAGGTGATCACCCTAAGGGAATTGAAATGGATGGCAAGATGATGAACTCCCACTTTTTAGATGGGAACTTAGTGACTGTGGAGGGGAAGGAGGTGGATGAATCTCGCAAAGAGATGATCCGGATCCTTAAGGACCTGAAGCAAAAGCACCCAGAAAAGGACTTGGACCAGCTGGTGGAGATGGCTAACTACTATGCGCTGTCTCATCAGCAAAAGAGCAGAGCCTTTTATCGCATTCAAGCAACCAGAATGATGACGGGAGCTGGCAATATTTTGAAAAAGCATGCAGCTGAGCAAGCCAAGAAAAGCACCAGCTTACATGAGGTGCGGCCAGAGGAACCTGAGGAATTCATCTCCAAAATTTATTTTGACCCATGCTCCTACCAGTGTCTTGAGAACTGTGGTGCTGTTCTCCTGACAGTGGTGCGGAAAGGAGGGGACATATCCAAGACCATCTATGTGGACTATAAAACAGAGGATGGCTCTGCCAATGCTGGTGCTGACTATGAGTTCACAGAGGGGACTGTTGTCTTGAAATCCGGGGAGACCCAGAAGGAGTTCTCAGTGGGCATTATTGATGATGACATATTTGAGGAAGATGAGCATTTCTTTGTGCGGCTCAGTAATCTCCGTGTGGTGGAGAGTGAGGAACCTCCAGAGCTCAATAACTCCCCATACCCGAAGGCCATACTGGCGTCTCCTTGTGTGGCCACAGTGACTATCCTGGATGATGACCATGCTGGCATCTTCACATTTGAGTGTGACATTATACATGTCAGTGAGAGCATCGGTGTGATGGAAGTCAAAGTCCT
The DNA here is from genome assembly GCF_003945725.1 of Corapipo altera. Taxonomy (NCBI): domain Eukaryota; kingdom Metazoa; phylum Chordata; class Aves; order Passeriformes; family Pipridae; genus Corapipo; species Corapipo altera. Next base: position 4,743,371 of record NW_020884885.1, on the reverse strand, counting down.
AAGGACATCAGGTGCTCGTGGTACAGTCATAGTGCCATTTAGGACAGTAGAAGGGACAGCGAAAGGAGGTGGAGAAGACTTTGAAGACACTTACGGGGAGTTGGAGTTCAAGAATGATGAAACTGTGTAAGTACCCCATTCATTTCTGTTCCTGGGTCTAGTTCTGGTGTTTAACCCCACATTTTGCATCCATTACAGGTGAATGCTGACGAGGGACAGGCTCCTTTCTTCACTTTTCCATCAGTTTCCCTACTTACCTCTTTCAGGCAAGAACCAACAGCAGGATTTAAGAGCTCAAAGCTCTTGTCCATTCCCTCTTGGGAATGACAAATTGAGGCTTAGAAATACTGGGGGCCAGGGGATAGGAGGAAAATGTATCATTCTCTGAGGTCCTGTACTAAAGCTAAGGGCTAATGGAGAGTTAAGATAGAGAGAGAAGGAAAAGGATGAGGTTTTACTTGGCTAGGCGAATACGGGAAAGCCTCTTTTTGAACACCAAACGTAGAGCTCACAGGAGTTTTTTGCAATCCCTAGATGAAAGGTTCACAACAATTATTCCTAGGCAAGCAAGAGCTGCTCAGTAGACATGGGGCTTTATTTTCAAAGGAACAGCACATCATACCTGTGTCTCTAAGCTTGCCTGTGCAACAGTGAGATCCATGGGGCAGCTAATTTAGAGCTGCAAGCTATTCTGCTGGACTTGAAATCCTTCCAGCCTTTATGTCCCTATGGTCTACCCATATTCCCCACATCACCTTCTCTGTGATTTTTCTATGTCTGTTCATTTACTACCTGTGTTTTTTCCCCTTATCAAATACCATGGCAAATGGCAATAATGCTCCAAAGCACTGCAGATCACAGCCTGTCCATGTGGCTTCATGACCCAGTGTTTTCATACAGAATAAAGAAGGGAAGTAGCATCCTATTAATTCAGCTTTTTTTATTGCATACAAAGTAGTCGATACTAAGCTAGGAAGTAATAAAGACCAGAGAGGCAATAATGTCTAATTGCTCTAAGTGCCTGCTGTTAACTTTAGGGAGGAATGAGAAAAATCCCTTACCTGAGTAGGGAGAGGGAGAGGGGTGTGAACCTGGTGCTAAAACTCCCTAGTGTTAAGTGCCTAGGTTCCTTTTGTTAAAACCTAATCACTTGACCCATCACAGGAAGAATTGTGCAGACTTGCATCTGGCATCAGAGAAAGGAAGTCTTTGTACCAAGCCTCCCAATACGGTACCCAGAAGGATGTTAATATATTAAGTACTATAGAGTAGGGATGCCCTAATTCAGTAACACCTGCTGCCTTAGCCCACTAAACCATTTAATCCAGCTAATATCCACTGCCCTGATACTTGATTATAAGTACATGTTCTTCCTATTAAAGGAAGAGAAGTTTCTGATTGGCTGACTTCAGCCACTGTCAGAGATGGAAGGGGATCAGCTGTCCTCATCTGGCCTTTTTCAGGGAGATGGGCCATGCGGGTTAGTCTTATTAATTGAGCCGCAAGCTGATTTCTCTAGAGAAAGTGAAGAAGAATGTCAGATGTGTGATTACAGTCTCCTGTGAGCAGGCTACCTAAAATATAATGGGTACTACCTTGATTCAACCAGGTCTTCAAGCAAAGAGACTTTTCTTGCTTGAAGAAGACCCATCAGTAAAAGGCCTGCAGATTTGGGATGCCAGAAAACAAGCCCATGAGCCATCTTCCTCCAAACTATATTCCCTTTCTCTCATCTTCTGGCCGATGGAAGAATTCTTTTTGTCTTTGAAAAATTTGACAGGTCAGAACATACCCATATAGTTGCTTCACTTGGGTTAAAACAAATCACATTCAGCAGAATCAGGCGCATCCTTGTGGGACAGACTCTAGTGAAAAAGAAGACAGTCCAGAAAACAAGTATGTGTAGGTTCCTTAATGCTGTCGTTTTTTGGGACAGTTTTGCTGTTTTTGGGCAGTGTATGGGTCACGATATTGCTTGGTACAAGGCTGTGTGAAGACACTGGGTCACCAAATAGCCAGAGCATTGTCTGGCTGAATATTTGAGGCCCTGCCTCTTAGATGCCTTGCCACTGAGGGGGATCCACTCCGAGTTACTGACATCCCCTGCACACTGAAGTGGGAACCAAGAGTCTACCAAGCCAGTGTAGAACAGAGAGGAAAGCAGGGAGACTAAAATGATCAGTAGACAATACTAAGGGTGTCATAAAGCAGTGAAAAGTTACGTGCTTCCTGCTTCAGCCCATTGATTAGAACCTTGTTTAGGAAAGGTGGAACTTGGGCTCTAGTTTCCATTCTGGTGTAAAATTCAGTGTAAGAGTTTTACATGCCCATCTCACTGCCTTAATCTTCTCAGTCTCCTCATGAAGTCACTTTGATAAGATTTTTTGACTCATGGAGGAAGGAAATTAATTAACAGCATCTTGCAAACATGTAAGACAGTGCTAAACTTTACTGTGGCTGTGCATGTATGATAAGGATCTGCAGAACTGCAGCCTCAAGGAATCTGTGATCTGTGTAAACTGAAGGAAAGTGAAAGGTTCAGTTCATGCTCTCAGCTTGTTGTCCAACACATGAACTAAAAAATTCCATCTTGCACTGTGCAGCAGTAGGCAATCTGTAAGTAGTTCAGTAGTAGGTCAGCCTCCTAAAGTGTGGCAATGGCTAGATTAATCTAAGAGGCACTGGCTTACACAGCGTCCCTGAGATTAAACTAGAGGAGAGGCACTGCAATCTACCAGATCCCTAGGACTGAGGATAAGCACTTTCCCTGGAAACTAAATAGAGAAGGGGTCTTCACTTCGATATAACAAAACAAACTACCGCAGGGTTGTCTTTAAGAGGCTTTCCCTAGAATATATGGGTCTAAAAAAAAGCTGAGTTGATGTGAGTGTTAAAGAACGAGAGGGAAATGGATCCTGCCAGCGGGTCTTGCTTATTGCCTCTGTGATTCTTTCTAGACTAACACAGTCAAAGTTTCCTTACTCACATTTGGGTAGGAGCACAAGAGAAAGCAGGCTGAGATGAGGAGGCTTGAAACAATGCAGTCACTACTGAAATATGGTCCCATGCAGTGTGTGTGTGGGTGTGTGTATGAGTGTGTTTGAGTGTTGGACAGCTATAAATCAAGCCATGTAATCTTGAGTGCTGTCATCTGTTGAGAAGGGAATTGATCAAGTCTCAAATATTTGATTAAGCTGCCTCTTTTTCAATACATCTGTTATTTCTGAACTCCTGCACCAGTGAGGGTCAGATACAACCTAAGCAACTGAAGTGGGATCCTAGCTCTCTTGTTGACTAAAAGGATCAATCAATTCCAAAACCTTTTTTCAGTATGACTGAATACTTTTCTCTTAAATGATTTTGCATGTAAATAAATGTTAGGTTCTTCAACGTATGAAAATGTAGAATGATTGACCCTGCTGCTTTATCATGTCCAAGCAATAAAGAAATCATTAAGAGCCAGAAGCAAAAAATTAATTGGGTTTTAAAGGATTTTCTTTTTGCATAATAAAGAGAACTCTATCAAGTCATTAAATTTAATTTAAATTTTTTTAGTTTAAATTGTTTTCTCTGTTTAAAATTTCAAATTCATATGGAAATTTCTATATGTCTTGTTTTAGAAAATTTGGGAAGATACACAAGTTACCAGTAGCTAATTGATAGGCCAGCTGGACAATGAAGTCACAAGTTTTGCTGTGGCCCTGTCACATGGAGTTAAGGTTTAGGCCAAGGAGATCTACTTTGTAACTCACCTTTGTTACTGGTTGCAAAGTTACATGCAGGACCTTAAGGCTACTAAAATCATAGCTGTCTGCCCTGAGACTATAGTTCACTGAGTATTGCTGTGGCTCAGGAAGGAACTGCATGTTGAGAGATGCTGAGTGTTACACTGGTATTTAATGGCCTACAAAGTCTCTTTGCAAAGTCAGCATGGCTAAACTTTGGTAATATGTGGCATCGTGGGTTGACCTTGGCTGGATTCTAGGCACCCACTAAAGTTGCTCTGAGCTGGGAGAGGTTACACAGGCAAAACAGACTCAGCATGGGGTTAATACTAAAATTTATTACTAACAGGATAAGATCTAAAGAGTGAGAAATAAAACAGTCTTAAACACAGTTTCCACCCACCCCTCCTTCCTTCCATGTTCTCCCTCCTCCCCCCGCAGCAGTGCAGGAAGACCAAGTCCACCCCTCAGGTAACAGGTCTTCTAAATCTGTTGTCCCGTAGGTCACTCTTCCATGGGCTGCAGGGGGACAGCCTGCTTCATCACGGTCCTCACCCCCCCTCACCAAGGGGGTCCACAGCTCTGAGTCCTTCCCCTGCTCCATGGGGTCTCTCCCACGGGTAACAGTCCTTGATGGACCTCTCCAACGCGGGTCTACCCCTCAGGCAGTAGTTCTTCCATATCTACTGTCCTGAGGGTCACTTCTCCATGGGGTGCAGGGGGGGCTCTCTGCAACCCGATGGTCCTTCATAGGATGCAGTCCTTTGTAGGGTGAGCTGTACCAATGTGGATCCCCCCCAGGGCTGTGAGTCCTACCTGGGAATAACCTACTCTGGCGTGGATTTTCCTCTCCACGGGCCACAAGTGTCTTGAAGGACTCCACTCCATCCTGGGCCTTCCAGAAGGGGTGACTGCCTTCTTCCATGCATCCATCTGCTCCAGCATGGGCTCGGCTTCACCACGGCCGGCCGCACCGGGTCCCGGCTCAAGTCGGCTGGGGGGGAAGGGAGGGCAGTGCCTGCCGGCAGGGGCCACTCTGCCACCCTGGCCTAGCCCAAGGGGCACCCCTCCCCACCCCTCACAGTTCACCTTGGGAGTTTTGGTGCTGTCGATGCTGTTCAGCTCCTCGGGCAGGATGGGCTCCAGCATGGGCTGCTTGTGGGGTGGGCCCAGGGGGCTGCAGGGCTGCTGTCCATGGGGCCGCACGCCCCGGCCCCGACCCCAGCTGCCCCTTTGCAGGGGCCATCACTCGGCTTGGTCGGCACTGCCGAGAGCAGCATGGGTGGCTCGCAGGGTGGACCTGGGGGCTGCGGGGTTGCTCTCCATGGGGCCGCACACCCTGGACCTGGACCTGACCCCAGACTCGGCCCCAGACACCCCTTTGCTGGGGCCACTAATGCCTGCTCTGGGCTAGGTGCTGAGAGGCCCAGGCTGAGCTGCCACCACCCTTCTCCCGCACCCCCCGTGGTGGGGGAGGCGGCGGGTCTGCCTGGGAGCTTCAGTCAGCTCCCCCCTGTCTGGAAAATTCTTCTGCGCAACAAACTTGTTCTTAAATATGTTATCACAGAGGTGCAATTATTGGCTCTCCCTTGGCTAGCAGTGGGAAGTCCCTCCTGTGGCTAGCTATCATTGGCTTCATTGGGGGGGAAACTTCTAGCAGCTTCCAACCTGAGCCACCCTGTGTAGCGACCTTGCCACCAAAAACCTAGCCACCTCAACCCACAACGCATGGGAACCTACAATCCCTTATCTATGTGTGTGTTAGGCAGAGCACTTAATATCAGAAGGGCTATCTCCTCCATTTGTACAGATACTGCTGGAGAAAAACATATTAAGCCTGCCTTGTTAGGCTGTGAGATGTTATTTTTTTTCTTTAGGATTTGGGCAGGATGTTGTGTGCAAGTTGCCTCTCCTTGTCGGCTTCTCCCCAGAGAATCCCCGAGGCTGCTGTGTGCATGGCTAAGGCTGTGCCATGGAGTCTCTGTGAGCCTTGGGCTGTCTCCCAGTATGTGCTTAGTTTGGTGAGGCTGGTCTTCCAAAGTGCTACCATAGCACTGAACAGTGGAAAACCACATGCATTTCTTCCTGTTGGGGGCTTCAAGCACTTTGTGTCAGGGGGCTTATGAAGTATGTGTCTGTCTATGCATGTGGTCAAAAGTGTTCCTGTCTGGGTCAAGATCTCTTTGATGCTGTGCCCTAAGTCTGGTAGTTGACAATTGTCCCAGGGCAGACAGCATATGCTGCTGCTGCTGCCGCCCTCTCTCCTGTGTGTTGTGCCACCCTTGTTTGGTAAGAAGGTCAATATTGCTTCCTCCTTCTTTCCCCCTCCTGTCCACCCATGCTTGGATGCAGAGATACCTGGACCCTAACCCTTTGCTCATTTTCCTGATTGCTGTTAGTTTCTCCCAGCAGATCTTGTGAAGGTGATAGTGGAGAAAAGTGAATGGTGTTTTTCTGGTTGAAGGATGTCGCACTGAGGTTTGGCATCATTAATTGTCCTTCCTTTTTGCCATGCAGCACTTGAGGAAACTGTCAACTTAATTTTTTGATTTGATCACCTACGCAGTCATGGTTGTGGCATTTTGAGGGAAATGCTGTTATTGATACTTAGATCTTTTGCATGGTATTTCATCAGTAGATCTCATTGCACTTTGGGAAGGAAATTGAAACAGTATTCCCATTTTGCAGATGAGGGAAAAAATACAGAGAAAGTGACTTCCTTTTGGATTACCCAGCAGATCAAAGGCAAAGACAGGAATAAAAACTAATCTCACTGAACTGCCGGCCTGCGCTGTATCCAGAGAAGGTGTGTGTATGTCAAGCTTATAATTTTCTGTTACTCAGGAACACAGTGAATTTATGCAGATTTATTGACCTCTCCCCAGCCACTGAGAATTGGGTTGGTACAGGTGTAGACAGAAGCTGCAATATCTCTCTGTTCCCCCAAACTGACAAGAGGAACCACAGTTTTGGATTCTTGTTTTCCTAAATAAAATTTTGTCTACGTGACATGGAGGTGTGCTGTGTCGGCAGACTTTGCTTTACTTATATCAGCTGTGATGACTCCAATTAATGACTGAGGTAATAACAAAATTATTTGGGTACTCTAGTCTTAAATCTTGTTCAACAGGTCTCATACACCATGCACTGATCCTGAGGCTCTGGGCTCTGAGGAGAACAGCTCTCAAATAAGACTCAAATAAATAGGACTCCAGGCAATGAGAATTTGTTGTGCGAGGCTGATGCTTTCCTTCTCTCAAGACATGCTTCCTTCCCATTAGAGCCTCTTGAGATTGAATCCTCCAAACTTTTCTCCAGTTTGTCTCTATTAGTGGGTAAGCTACCTTCTGGCTTTCTCATCCTGCTTCTTCACTTAAATTAGAAGTTCTTGACCCCTATTTTAATTCTCATTAAGGGAAAACAGTAGCAGTTGTCCTCCAGTTAAACAACTTTTCTCCTGCTATTTTGCCAGTGGTGAAAGGCTGTTGTATTTGCTTCTTACTATGAAATTCTCAGCAGTGCCTAATTTAACTGATTCCTTTGCATACATGCACAAATGCTTTAGTTTCTGCTACAGTCCGTCCCACTACGAGGTCTAGGTGATGTGACCTGCAGGGGATTAGTGTAAGGCGTCAGGGGACTGTTTCTGGAGTGTCAGTAAAATCAGCCTGCAGAAATGTGAGACCTTGACACCACACTGGGAAGAAGAGAAGGCCTGAGCTGACCTTTACCCTCCCAGATAGTCCTGTTGGCAGGTGTCAGGGGGATATACTTGCTATCTGTCCATGAAGAAGGACAAACAACATCCTGTTTCAGGGACTGTGACTTCTTGCCCACCAAAGGAGGCATTTGTATGAGTTAATGTGACAGCGTTAAACAGGAGAGGCCTGGGACCCCAGCTCAAAAAAGAGGCATGTGGCAGAGATAGCTCTTCAGAACTGGTGCATGCTTTGATCTAGCAGAGAAGCCCCTGGGGAACTCATGGATTCTTGAAGTAGGAGTGCCTTGGAAGGGACATTTTGGGAGGTGTTGGAGAGGGCAGTGATAGTTTAATGCAAACACAGGGAAATTCACCCTGATGAATGACCCAGCCAAGGTTTGGATTTAAAAACAAACAACAGATCAGAACTGATCCAACATAAAACAAGTCTACCGAGGCTTTGCCTCCTTTACTCATACTGACTCATGCCTGACTGAGTGGAACACCTTTGCAAAATTAATAGCTTAGAGGTCATGCCCTTTTCACACAGGTTTGCAGAGACACAGGTTGTATTTATTTCCCATCTGTAAGAAGGAGGAGAAGGCAGAGTTTGAATGATGCAGCTTCAGGGGATAAGAAAAGATGCTGGTGGCAAGCTTGGTGGACTATATATCAGTCCAAATATGTGCTGGGATTTTTTTTTTAAGCCAACAGTGGGAACATTTCTTACAGCATTATGCGTCTGTGACTTCTAGCAAATCAGAGTGCCAGTAAAGTCTAAGTTAATTATGGGCTTATCCTTTTGTAATTGAGATGAGGAAAACAACAGTCTAAAGTCTCCCAACCTGAGATCCTTCAGCACCTTCTTTATGTGGCTGAAGAGAAGCAGCTCATCCTGGTGTGAGGTGGCAGCTGTTTCTAGTAAGAGATGATTTACCTGTTGCTAGCAGTGTAGCTCGTTTCTTATTTACCTCATGTCAGGAAAAAAGGTGATAAAAGAATTTGTTATGCTAGCTGATTGAAGCATGAGAGACCAAGTTCATCTTCCATTCAGCTTCAGCAAAACCAGCAGATTTAAACCTGGGAGGAATGTGGACTGGTACATATTTACAGCTGTCTTAGCAGATGGGCTGTTGACAGATGAGGCCCCTCAAGTCTCTACCTGGGTGCTGGGTGCCAGCATGCACTGCTGCAAGCATTTTAGCTGAAGTCAGCCCTGGTGTTGAGCAGGCGCTGGCTGCATGGTGGGTTGGACCCTTTGGGTGGATTGTGCTGAAAGGGCAGCGAGGTGGAAGTCTGAATATTAAATAGGACCAGTTCTTCCAGCCAGGGTTTGCAGAAACCGTCCTTAGAAGGCCAACGGAGACGTCTGCTGAAATGCCGCAAAGCCTGAGCAGCTTCATGTGGAGCATGGTGTAGCCCCAGAGCTGGACTGCAGTGTACTGGGAAACTCTCCTCTGGACAGCACACCCCTGATAGCTGGTGCTGTGTCCTGCCTCTCTCCCTCTGGGTCCTCATGTGGAGCCCCTCTGGGTGTTAAAAGCAGGCCAGGACTTGATGCTCTACTCCTTGTGAGCAAAAGCCACTGCTCTGATCTTGTCCTGTGAGATGACTGAAAATCTCCTTCAGTGTTTTCAGGTGCTGAGGAGGAAAGAGACTTTTTCTCTCTTCCTTGCTCATCTCTCCAAACAGTTTCCAGGAGTGGTCGCTCCTGCCTGTATTACAGCTGTTGAGCCAAGTGTGTCTTTGCTGGTTTATCTGCTGCTACTGAACTCTATGTAAAAGTATGTTGTTACAGTGAAATGGGGCAGGAATCATTTTTTGTGCTTCTGTTTTTCTTTCTATGAGATAAGCGAGCCAAATGTGTCCTACCCTCATAAAAATACCCACCTGAATGGTGTGCTGCTCTGCCTTTATCCTTTAGAGAAAAAAGTGTAATAAAGCTATCAATATTTAATGTAGAAATTTTGCTCCACTTATCTCTGCTTTACCTGTCTTTCCTCCTGGTTGAGGGTTTTGCCTAATACTTCTATCTCCACTTCTCTCAGTAAAGACAACTGGACCACGATGCTGTTTAAGAAGGATGTGCCAGGATCAAGTGTATTGACTTTGCAAGACTAAATAAGCATCAAATGCTCTGTTTTCTAAGACATCAGAAATGCTTACTGTTGGGGTGAGTTGTGGTGGGCTTTTTGATAGCTCACAGTAGTTTTCTCATTCTGTAGTGGAGCTGGGGAGAGAAAACATATGAATTGGCAGTTTTTCCCAGATGTGTCCTGTTAGCTGACACTGCCGGAGGTGGGCAGAGCTTTGCATAATGCAGAAGCACAGTGAGCAGACTATGTATGAGCAATAACTGCTTGCCTAGCAGCTGGGCTCCTAGAGTTTCATCAGCTGTATCCTACAGAGCAGTACCTGAAAGCCATAGCAGGGTGGAGGAGCCTGGCTACTGCTGGTGTGAGAGGCTGTAGCACTGGGGAGGTGTGAGGAACTGTGTGCACTTTATCTCAGTGGCAACTGTGGTGCCTGTCCTATTGGGAGGTCTTAATTTTCTGTAATTAGCAAATTCTTGTCATAATTATCTTTCATGCTCTTTTTGTGGCCTGACAAGTGGAGCAGTGCTAGATGTGGTCTGTGGGAGTCAGAGCTGATGGCAGCTTCAATAGGTCATTAGACTTTGTGATGGGCAGCTGATGCTGACTTTCCCTTGAGGTAACTTTAAAAAGGAGAAAACAAAAAGGCTCAGAGGCCTGATTAACCCATCCTTTGTATGGTACCTAGCAGCAAGAAAAGGCATAACAGACGTGACATCTTCCCTGGCTTGAAACTAAGTTGTAGACAGCAGTGGAGGAGCAGGAGAGAAGTTCAGGGTAGTTTCCTTGTAGCACAGTGTCCAGAGGAGAGGGTAAAGAGCAAAGGATCTGCTGCCTTTGGTGCTGAGAGAGCATCAGTAAGTGGCAGGTGGTTTTTTTTCTTCCCCAAGCTCAGTGGGGAGCATTATGTCCCCTGTGTGTTCCTGTGCAGTGCTTCTGGCCATCCAGGAGTTGGAGCAGGTGAGGTACCACAGTGCAGCGCAGTTTAAGGGTACCAGTCCCCAGCTCACAGGCGGGCGGTTCAGGGATAGCAGCTGGTTTTGCAAGTCTAGTGCTGCAGCTCCCCTGGGGAGATCACATTCACGAGGGAAAACGTGAATGAGTCCAGACTAAAATGGAGAGCAAAATCCAAGGGTTGAAATACGCCACTCTCTTTGTATGACCAGGTGATGAAAGCATGGCCAGCCTCGGGGGAACAAGCTGCTTTTTCCTGGGGTCACTCCATCTGTCTCTGAGAGACCAGGGTAGCCATTCACAGCTCTGGGGCATTTGAAGACAGGACAAATGAATGGGCAGGCTAAGGGGGGACCCTTGCCAGCATGTGCTGTATTCACTGGAGCCCCCGTTTGGCCTGGCCTGGGACTATTAATGTCATGCCTCTGGAGAACACTCGTCAGGGTCTTTTCTAAGGAGGTTGAGGCTCCCTCGTATATCTCATATGACATGTCATGCCTTGTGCACGGCCATATTTCCTGGCCCTGCACTGGGAATAGAGCCCAGCAGTTACCTGGGCAGGGAATGGTGACTGCCCTTGGTGAGGGACTTTTTCCTTGTGTTGCAGGGCTGTCCTGGTGGCAGGCAAGGCAGTTTCTCAGGGCTATGAGACTGTGGAGGAGAGGCCCAAGGAAAAAGTACACAGCAACAACAAATTTTTGCTAAGGGTACCTTCCTTCCAATTTGTGGGGGGAGATGATTTTTTTTAAGTGAATTGCTGCATAAGGTAATGGCCTGCTCCCTGGAGGGTACATTTAATGGAATTAAAAGGTGTCTCTATCTTGTTTTGGGCGGTGAGAGCTTCCTCGAACCGCTGCCCAGAATACTTGTGAGACACCCTATAATTCAATTAGAAGTACCCTCCAGGGAGCATATAATTATATCATATCTATGAAACATAATGACAGCCCCCTCGTATCACATGGTGAGCAACTGTCTGCTGCTGCCCAGAACCTTTCACCGGTGAGGAACTAATCTGCTTAGTGCAGATTGAACTCGGCGGTGTACAGCACTTACCCAAATGCTTCTGCAGGGAATCCCTGCCAGCAGAAAAAACCTGTTAGCAGCGTGTGAGCATCACCGCACCCGCATCCTCTTCCCAACCTTTGGACCACTCCAACCAGGGCTGCTCACCTCCACCTTTGCCATTTTCTCTAAAGCTTCTTGGGAATTTTGAAGAATGGGAAGTTTTCTTTAACCCTTTAAACTTATCTTTTTGCCCCGTATTGTGTAGTACTAGCCAGTGATCCAGAATGTGTTGAAGGGATTGAGTTCCATAATAGGCAGTGTCCTACCTTTCTGCTGATAAGCCTGTAAGATTTTGATACCAGTTGGGATGTTCTAGGGAGAGAAATAATTATAGTGCCAGTTGAAATGTAGACCCTCTGGTGTGAACCACAGCACTACACCATCTGAAATGGTTTAAGACTAGGGGTGAGGAACGCTGTACCTGACCACCATGTAGGGGACTTCATGGGATACTGTAATTCCAATTAACTCTCACAAGAAGTATCAGCTTAAATCACTCTGAAGAAGACCGAAGAGGGAGGGCAGGGTGGTGAATTGGCATGACTTTTGAGTATCTAAAGAAATCACATGAAGGAATTTCCTTACCCACAGTAGTAGTCAGCTGGGAAACAGCGTTGTGTGCCTCATGATTGAAGAATACCCCTAGTCCATTGAGGACTGAGGATGCCTGCCAAGACTGGGCTGCCACCAACCCTGCTGTAGTTCAGCAGCTTCTGGTGGCTCTCACAGAAAGTTTGTCCATCTACCCAAATAAACGCATCTATCTCTCACAAGATTGTAGTTGCTGTGGGTGCTGTTGAGTTGCTGTCTGTCAGCCGTCAGAATACCTTTTTACCCTCAGATCCCAGAGCTCTGATTGAGCTGGACACCTCTGGAATATGGGACAGGCAAGGGACCTTTGAGAGATGATGGAGGCAGTGGATGAGTGAGGTGTGCTCCCATTAAGAAGCAGGAGAACATTGTGCTGACCTTGAAGACAATGGATCTGAATCCCAATCCTGGCATTTTGGGGATGAATCACCAAGGGTGGAGCCAAGTTGTGTTTACATGGCGTTCTTCTGTCCTTGGGGACAGTTACATGGGGAATCACTAGCCATCAGGGTCCTACTGGGGGTGTGTCTGGGGCTCAAAGGAGCTCTGCTGTGAATTGCGAAGTAATCTGGAGAACGGCAGATAGACGGCAATGTGGTTGGAATGAGAAAAAGAAATGAATGAGAGTTACTTGCTGTAAGCCGTGGGGCTTTGGTCTTCTCCCCTAACGTGGGGCTGGGACTCAGTTTCCTGCTTCAAGGACAGTACTTCAACCAGGACTTCTTAGTCAGTGGAGATGTCTTGGAGATGAATTGAAATTCATCTCCTAGTTTCTCCTCCACTAACTGGTAGGAAAGGAATCTTTCAGTCTTGCTGAGACAATACAAGGGAAGGAGGAGCTGATTTCTGCTTCCTGCTCTTTCCCTGATGCTCTCTCTACTCTGCCCCCACTCTCACCCCCCAAAAAAAAGTAAAAATAGCGTCTTGGAGCCTACCTGCTTCCATTACCTAGTGCCAGTGAATGCTTCAGGTCACACTGGGAAGGCATCTGTTTTTTTTCAGACAGCACTGCGTTTAACTGAATATGGCTGGAGTGAAGAGAGAAGCAGCATTCTTCCCCATGTTTATCTTCTTACTTCTTGGCATCTAGGTGTCTGTAATGATTATTCCCAGCTTCAAACATTACAGCAAAGCAAGAGTTTTGGCATGAAGGAAAACACTGAACCATTGTGTATATCTTTGTGGCTCTTGAGCACCATATCCTTGTCCAGGACAGGAGACTTAGGCAGACACTTGGGGCAGGCTCTCCCTGGCTGCATTAGAGTTGTGTTTTCACCACAGCTCTGGAGTAACTCTCTCTGCTCACCTGCATTTGCACAAGGAAATTGTTGTGGTGTAACACCTTGGCTTTCTGTTCCTAGGGAAACCCCTTTTACCAGTTGACTCATACTTCACTTTGTTTTAGGAGCAGTTGCATGCTTTTTCTGTAATAAGGTGGTGGGACAGTAGCATGCCCAAGGTTATCTGACCTCCTGTAGGCAGAGCATGGAGAGTCCCTGAGGAATACTGAGGTAATATTATTTAGTTACCTTGGGCTGTTTCTCATCACAATTAAAGATAATTTGTGTTTATATTTCTCCTTTTGTATGGAGGGAATCCCAAATTACTCAAAAATTGGGCAGCAGGATCATTTTATCTACTGAGCAAAAGTACCTGTAATCATGCTGTGTTTGGCACCCCGTGGTCCTGTGAGATACCACAGGACAGGGGTTAATCAGGATGAGGGGATGCCCATGCTGGGCAGGTTGGGGGCTGGCACGGTTGGCGGCAGTGTGCTTGTTCCATGAGGAGGGTTGTGGTGTTCTGGGGGAGCATGCAGTGAGCGAGGTGTGAGCTCCTGGGTGCTGAGCATCCTTCAGTGCTGGAAGGTGATCGAAGAGAGTTTGTGTGGTGCTTGGTTGAAAACACAGGCTCCGGAGAGCAGAGTGGTTGACATGACTGGGATACAGGGACTAATAAATGGACAGTTTCTTCAGCAGGAACACAGCTACTGCAGAAATCACAGTCTTCCTTCCTGCACGGCTGCTGAATAGCACCAGGCAATGGAGGTGCTTCCCTAGGGTGACCTGTCCAGGGTCACCTCTGAGATGCTTCTGTTGCCATGCCCAGATGGGGCGTGTTGATCCTCTTCAGGAACAGCGATATGTTGGTGGGCTTTATGCCATGCTGTGACACGGCTGACCCTGGGTCCCACAGCCCTTTCCAAGGAGCCTGCTTGGATCTGAATGTCAGCTATTGCTATGAGGCTCCTGCAGGGATGTGGTGTCTCACCAGAGCCTGCCATTTAAAGCATCAACCTTTTGCTAACCCCTTAGCAGCTGTGGAAGTGTTGATCTGTTTCTACCTGTTTGCAGCAACTGGGCACACCATCCCCTCCTCTGCCACATGCACACCACAGTTGTGGGCAGGAGGTGATGCCACTGTTTCCTTCACTCGTGCTATCTGTACTGTCTCTAATAACTACCTGCTCCTAGACTCTGGTGAGCACCTCTGTGAACTGTAGAGGCTGAAGTTGCATCCATAGAGGTGGCATGGTCTTGCTCACAGCCTGCTTGTTAGCTCACATTAGGCTCCATGATGTACTCATCTCAGTTTGTTCAGTAAGCCCTTATTCACCCAAACCTTTCTCCAGAGACCATTTGGGTCCCTTAGCAACTTTAAATTGCTTTTAGCCTTGACCAAACTGAGAACCTACATGGAAACACTTTTTTACAGTGAAGGAAGACCAACTAGGAGTGGATATATGCTTAGATTGTGCTCTTTCTAAGTGCAGGAAGGTGACTGGGAACATGGGTTTACCATAGCAGATTATGCTTGACTAACCTGATGGCCTCCTGTGATGAGATGACTGAGTTGGTGACCATGGAGAGACCAGTGGGTGACATTTACCTTGGCTTTTGTTTTTTGACATATTCTCCCATAGCATCATTATAGCCAGACTGGGAAGGTACTGCCTTGATAGGTGACAAAAGATGGATTAAAAAGCTGTCTGGTCTGTCAGATGGAAAAGGTAGTGGTCAGTGCTGTGAGTTTTAATGGGTAGCCAGTTCCTAGTCACAACCTTGAGAAGTCAGCATAAGGCCTGCACAGTTCAGCATCTTAATCTACATCAGGGATGATGGGGTGACATGCAGCCCTGTCCCGGTGAGCCCATGTGCACCGTGGTCCAAGGAAAAGGTCAGTATGCTGGAGTGTGGGTTGCTGGCCAGAGGGGCCTTGGTGTAAAGCAGAAATGGGCCAAAGGGCCTTAGGAAGCTGGGCAAGGGAAATGCAGGTCCTGTGCCTGAGGTGGGGGTCAGCAACTGCCCTGGTGCAGCTGGGGGCTGGCTGGCTGGGAAAGGCTCTGCAGGGAAGGAGCTGTGCTGCAGGGAAAAACTGCTTGGTTCTTGCAGTTTAAACCAAATCAGGGTTGAAGCAGTGCATCGATTTATCAGCGACATATAATTAACCAGCAATCAGTGTACTATATAAGGAGGATCAGTATCAGCAACACAGTGAAGAAACCACAGTGCTGGACACCTACGCAATGCTCACGTTCAACTATAAATTTCCAAGAGTCCTTCTGTAACATCCCCAGAAGTTATTCCCACATACACAGTTATGTGGCTCCATGGTGTTCCTGTCTCAATGATTGTTGCTGCCCAGGATAAGCCCTATGAGACCCCACAGACCTGGTAGTTCCTGTAGACATCAGTCAGCAGCATAGCATGTCCTAGATATTAGCCTGAGTCATCACTGTGCTGACTTGGGATTTTGCGTAGAGTGGCAGAGGTTTATTCCCTGTAAAAGATGGAAGCAGCTCTGGTCCTCACTGGGATGCCAAGGAAGGGTCTCACTGGGCTGCTCACCTTCTCCCCTGCTCTGGAGAATGCCCAGGCAAAGCTGGTGAGCTAGAATTTCCCACCCAATGCCCATTTTCTGACTTTTCCCCATCTGAAATAGTTGAGTGCCCTTAGATGCTGACCAGCTGAGATTCTGGTTACTAGACACAAGTAGAGCTCCTGGGGAGAGCACAGCCCTGCAGGAGCAGCTTATATCCCAATGTGGCAAGCGTCCTCCTTGCTGAACCCCTGGGCAGCGTTAGGGGATGTCCCTTTACATGATAGTTACATGTGATATGGACTCACCATGTGTTGTTCATTTTCTGTCTGCCCAGGCATACACAGATGTTGTTAGCTGCTGGAAATGGCTGAGGGCATGCAGCAACATACTCTCCTCGTGATCTATTGCTTTGACCTTCAGGTGGTATTTCTAAATTTTGAGTGTCCAGCACACACTGAAACTGTGGGGACAGAAGTGCCCCCAGGCTACACCATGTGTGAAACTGGCTGGGGACCAGCAGTGGTGTCCACAGAGCAGGTTTCTCTTCCAGATACCAGTATTGTAGCAGATGTGGCAGACAGGAATATAAAGCAGGAGAAACTTTTCAGAAATAATAGTGAAAGTGCTAATGACAAGGAGGGAAGAAGCACCACCATCTTCTTGAGATCTCAGGTAACATGTATTTCATGTGAAGTACACAATAGCCTACCTGGCTGTTTTTGAACCCTAATGTCTGGTTGAATTTCTTCTCTTTTTTCTGTTAACATTCCATTTTAAATAGAGTAATCCTTTGAGGGCCTAAGCTCAAGCCTCTTACATGTGTCAGAAAGATTTCTACAGTTAGAGGGAGTGCATTAACCATCTCTTTGCTGGTATTTGCTGTTTTGTTGGCAAATTACTTCCATGTCATTTTCACTTGATCAGTTGGAAGAGCACAAGCCATGCAGTCAAGACAGCTTATGTAAAACTTCCCTTCTCAGGCAGTCCAGGTGTCCCTAGATGGCTGTGTACCACGAGGACATGTCAGTAAATAGCCATGAAATTGGTCTATTTACACGAAATTTTGACCAAGGTCTGGCAGGACTGGAGTGCAAGTAGGCACTGAAATATTTAAGTCCCATAAGGAGTGGAAGGACTTTATTTTCCTAGCTGAGAGGGTGTGGAGATTTCACAGGCCCAGAAGAGCAGTGTGTAAGATATTTTTTGAGAACCTCAATTTTTGGTAGTGTTTCTGTGTGAAAAACAGAATAAAAGGGCAGTTCAGACTCTTTTGGCTGCATAGCATTTTTGTTCCTTCTGGTGACTTGTAAGGACAATAGAAAGCAATGAGAAGATGCAGTAAACAGTAATTCCTACCATTAGGGGCCTTTCCTGCAATTGTTCCTGTTCTCCTTGGATTTCAGTTGGAGCAGGAATTTGGCTCTTCGATTTGCTTTCTTGACTTGGATGGAAATTGTGAAGTTTTCTCTCAAGCAGCTGTGGCTACATACTTCAGTTATAGGAAGGGTTAAATCTCAGTGATTTGGGTTGAAAATGGGCCATAGAAGATTAGATCTAGAATCCCATTTTGCTGGTGCACTGATAACAGGAACTTATCAGCCTGCCACTCTTATTTGATTACTAACACTTGCTACTGCAGAAACTGAGAGGGAGAGATGGGAAGTGGCTATTGATTGGCAATCAATAGAGGCTGAGGTGCTTTCATCAGCCCCAAGGAAGGTGGTACATTCACCTGCTAATTGCAGCCTGCAAATCCCAGAGGAGATGCTCTGGCATGGCATGACAGCATGTTGTACTATCAGAAATTAGTACTTTTTGACGCTGGCCCTGTGGAAGTTGGAAACTGTGCCATCCAGTGACGGAGCCACCCATGCTTCAGCCTAAGGTTAGCAGCATTGACTGAATCCATCCAGCATGCCCTGGGAGTATACAGAACAACTGGGTATTGTACAGTGGGGCTGACTGTACTCACTGTTTGAGTACTGATTCTTCATTAAATAATAGGGGCTTGTGCAGTTGGGAATAGGACCAAGCCTCCATTTTTCTTGATAGAAGCCAGATGGAGTTTCATAATCTTTTTCTTCTCTCTTTTTCTCTGTGTATGTTTCTATATGCATCTTTTATCTCCTCTCCTGTAGCCCTCCATTTCTCAATCCACGTGTGTTTTCACCTCCAAGTACACCTTTGCTTCATATGCTTTAAAAGTTCTTGGAAAAAGGAACCAGGATTGGCAAGTAATGCAAATATAAGAAAAACTGAGGAACATCATGCATAATGCTGGTGTTACCTCCAGTAAGCGAGTTTTAAGATATTAGAAAGGTCAGTCTCTCACACAACTCCATGTGTTCAGGATGCTGTGGTGGATACAGACTGGGATGCAGATGGTCCCTAAGTTCCTGGTGACTGGGAACCAGAGGACAGAGGAGAGACCAGCCCATTCCCTTCTGATCTTTCCTGAATTAGAACTGATGCTGGACAAGGCCAGGGTACCTCCTGCCATTGCTAGTTATCCGTACAGAGCACGGAGTGCTGCACCCTGACATAGGGCCATTAGTGGTAAACTGGGACATTGCTGGGCCCAAATAAATGGTTTTTAATGTTCTGTACGCATAAGCAAGACAGACATTTGATGGCACTTTTGGCATCAGGCAGGGAATATAACTTTGTTCTATATGAAATGGAGACTTTGGGCAGAGCTTATTTCTGATAGAGAGGTTTATGAACACCATGTGTTGCAGCCATTCCTGCTTTTCTTCTCCTTAACCTGCCTTTCCACTGTTAGCATGACTTTTGTTCTGTAGTAAACTGCATGAAGCTGAGCATGGCTATGCCATGCCCCAGTAACCCGCACCTATGCAGGCTGCCTGAGCTGGGAGCTGGGGCAGGATGCTTGCTCAGGAAATCCCATGGCCTCCTGAGCATAGTTGTCTGAGGCATTTGCAACAAAAGGTGGTTTTGTGTGATAGCCTTCTCTGCGATGGAGATACACCCTTTTTCTTGTACATTCTCCATTTAAACCCAAGAGAGGCGATTTTTAAAAATTCTAGTTAAGAGAATATCCCGTTTGCATGATTATATCCTAGAAGTCAGTAATGCCAAGCAGAACGTTAATTCTGCCCCCAGTGTGTGTTGTTAAAAAAATTATATTTAATTACGCAATTACAAACTGTTTATCTGATAAGCAAATGTACTCTCAGTGTCTTCTACACACAGAGCTTTGTATGTGAAGCATCTTGTTGGAATTTGCAGTCCACTGTACTCTCACTAGATTAATTATCCTGATTCTGCCATGTGCAGCTGAATTGACCTGTGCCTAATTCTCTCTTAATTTTTACTGAGCCACTGGTGTATATGAGAAGATGCATCCTTCATGTTAAGAGAGTTACAGTGGTGTAAACCAGGCAAAATAAAATAAGGAGTTGTCCCTCATACAGAGATTATCAGCCCTTCTCAATTTTTGCTGCCTTCAAAATATTCTAGGGGGATCTATGAGCCCCTTTAGAGACATCTGACATCTTGTAAAGTACAGCAATCTTGTTTTTCCCAGTAACCTTTTGTGAATCCCTCAGGAGAAGTTCGCATTCTGCCATCAAAATGGCAGGCTGAAAGCCGCTGCTCTAAGCCTTTTAGGCAAAAATTCCCTTCCAAGTCAATGGCTGTGTATTATGCCATTCACTGTCCATTAGCACTTTGCTTTGGAGGGTGAAACAGTTAACTTTGGAGCTATTTTAGCTGCAAAACTTTGGTGGCCTAACTAAGCCTGCAGCGATTCTCTCATTATGTGCTGTTTTATTTAATTTCTAGTATGTTGTGTAAGAGTAGTGTACTAAGCTCTTGCTCCTTAATAACTCTGAGAAGTTTGGTCTGTAGTACGTAGAGATGTGCTGTACTGCGAGGTATTGCACTGACTGATATAATATGGCTTCATGGTATTTAAAATGACATGTGGTTATATTGTTGTTGTCTGCACTGTGTGTGAAGAGTAGGAATTACTTTTGGGAAAGCATGTCTGTCATACCATGAGGCAAAAATGTAATTATGCCATCATAGTGTTCTCCTTGATATTCCCCACTTAATTTGGTTGATGTAGTATGTGTGGTGTGCCAAAGCTTGAAGAAACCAGCAGTAATCAACTCAATCTGCTTCAAAAGTTATTGGCTACAAGGTACTACACCTATAGTGTTTTACAGTAATGCAGGCAGCATGAGGAACAAACAAGAGGAGGTTGAAGCTTTGACCCAGTCCCAGAGATTTAACATCATTGGCATAATTGAAACCTGGTGGGATGAGACCTTTGACTGGAGTGCCCCGTTGGATGGTTACAGGTTCTTCAGGAGAGGCAGACAGGGCAGAAGAGGTGGAGGGGTGGCACTGTATGTTATAGAAGGGTTAGAATGTATGGAGCTCACAGTTGGCAATGGCACAGTTGAGAGCCTCTGGGTAAGAGTCAAGGGGCAAACTAATGATGTGGATGTCACTGTGGGAGTCTGCTATAGACCTCCCAACCAGGACGATGACACTGATGAATTGTTCTTTGAGGAACTAAGGAACACTCCCAGGTCAAGTGCCCTTGTCCTTATGGGGGACTTCAACTTGCCAGACTGAGCATCTCTGTCCTAACAGAGGACATGTAAGAAGGGTCAGAGTGATTTCGAGGAAGATTGAAACTAAATCATAAGAGGTAGCTGCCTTAGCAGCCTACCCAGCTATGGACAGGGATGAAGATAAAGGCATCTGTCCTTCATTGGTTGCCAGTATGGCAGGACACTGGCTTCACCAGAGCTCTGTGTAGGATCAGGTCCTTACATGTATCCAATGGCATGGGCTGTGATCAGGGGAATGCAGAACTAAAAATTATGTCAAACAGGGCATCTTCAGTGTCCTGGCCCCCACTGGACTGAGTATCTCTTCCTTCTGGGGACTGAATATGTTTTTCAAGTACGTTTATTGAACTACACATTAGCTCACAGCTTAGTATCTTTCAGCAGTAATAGAGAGAACTATCACTTGGCATTGGGCTGAATGGAGTGAAATCACCTGCTGCATTGCAACCCTAGGTCTAATATAGTATGTTAAACATAGAAGAACATTTTCTTCCAGATGGAAGGAAAGATCTTTTAAATTTTACTTTCAGGGTATTGCTTGCTTAGCAGTCTCAATACTGTATTTCTTAAAGAAAGGAGAACTATCTAAATGTTCCTACCCACGTTATGCATCTCACTGTGGGTAATTAAAATAGATAATTTTTGAAATCAGAGCAGCTACTCATCATTTGCATGAGGTCATGTGCTACTGTGAGGATCTGTCCACAGTCTCTTTATATAGATGCTGCCTAGCCTTGAACATGTCCAGAGGTGTGAGGTGTCCCTTAGTAACTGGAGTAAAGTTAATGGGCTTGTTCAGAGGTGTAAGGGGAGAAGAATAGCTTTTTCTTCAGATGGAGGCTAGATCAATAGGAGTATTTCTTTGCTGAAGGGCCTCATTTGTGCTTGGTTAAAAAGTCAGCTGGACAGGCTAAGCAGAGACTACTGTGACAACTTGAAGCCTTGAGAAAACCCCTGAAAGGTTTGGTATGAATTCTCTCATGGCAGAGAGGGGTCCTGCTCCAGCCTGCTGGAGAAGGGAAGGCCCCAGAGATCTGCCCCTTCCCCATAATGTGCTGGGAGAGCAGTGGGGAATGGTACCCTGGCTCCTCCTGGCTTGGTGGCTGGCATTCGCACTCTGGTGGTGTGCTTTTCCCACTGGCGATGGGCTCCCTGCCTGTTGGAGAACTGTTGGCATGATGTTGACTACATGGCATGGTGTGCTTCCCGGGCTGTGCTGTACACAGGGGACATGATGGATACAGGACTTAAAAAAATAATTGTCTGCTCCCTTCCTCTGCCAGCTTCTCAGCTTTAATGTTATCCAAGGGTGGTCTTGTCTGTGTGAATTGCTTCTATTTGTGCAGGCAGCATGGGTAAGCTATTCTTGATCTTCCACAAATGGGATAGCTATGGAAAAACAGACTGGGATCTCTCCTGGCTTGTCTGTCAGCACCAGGCTTTCCTGTAAAATTACAAGGTCTTTATTACCAGGGAAAGCAGACAAGGTCATGTCTAACTCTCAGATCCTAGGCTGGGCTTGAAGAAGTGGCAGTTAAAAATAAATAAATAAAATGGTAATCTTTTTACTTGAAAACTGAACCTATTTCATGTGGGAACCATTGCAGAAGGAAACCCAAATGAACAAACAAATGAAAAAAACCCAACAAAACAGCAACAATAAAAAAAATTACAGTCCCTCTGACATTAACCATACTCTGGGAAGCTAAATGTGTCTCCCTCTAACCCTCTAATATTTAAAGCATCTAATTAGCAAAGCCAAGCAGTTACACCCAAGACCACCATTCATCTCTGAGCCTGACACCTGTGACTTCCTGACAGTGTTTGCAAGGTCACCCCTTTCCTATCTTTCCCACACCAAAACCTGACATAGCAGGGAGCATGTACCATCCATTTCCTCCTGCCAGGGAGTGACAGGAAAGGTGCACTGGGAAGATGAGAAGCATGACTGATGGCAGCGTAGCCACACTGAATTATTGCCTATTGCGTGGGGAGCAGAGATTTGCTTTTGGGATGTTGGACTCTAAATCATCCATCTCTTTCTTTCAAAGGTGAACTGAAGAGCTTTGCATGGGGGAAAGAACTAGCCAACTATTTAAGAGCGCAGTAAGCTTTGAGCACAGATACATTTGCTTATTAAAAATGAGGATTGAAAATCCTTCCTCCTTTATTTATTCTCTGCTTTTTGGTAGTTGCTTTTGTCTAGTCAACAATACCAAATAAGTCAGTGTTGGAAGGGGTTACAGTATTATAGTTCTGGGCTTTCCAGGGTACTGCCTATTCCCTCCTGTTCTCTTGAAATGCAGTGGTCCTGGAGTGAAGCTGCTGTTGTATCTTGAGATCTTGGACAATGGGATGGGGGACTGGTCAGCACAGCCCCACTTCATCTAGAGTCCTTCATGAGGTACAAGTTGGTTATGTGTTTCTGTGTTGTCAGAAAATGAAGGCGTGAATGAATACCTGCATCTGAGGCAAGATTTGGGGTGCAGAATAGCTTTTAACCAAGACTTGTGCGTCATCTTACTGTGTGGAAATCCAGACATGAGTTAAAAGTAATGTCAGGGTAACTGGAGGTTAACCTCAGGGAACATCTGTTTCTGTGAGCATGAAAATCTCAAACAGTAAAAGGATTCTTAAACTATCCCAGTTCTGATGTGATACCCCACTGTGGAGTCACCTGCCCTGGGTCAGGAGGCAGCAGGGCAGGGACCCTGCTGCAGGCAGAGAGGGAGTCTGCCTTACAGCTTCCATAGGAACATCAGTTTGCTCTTCAGTGGCATCTTCTAGCATTCCTTACTGATCTTGCACCTTGTTTTGAAAATGAAACTAAGGCAAAGAGGCAGTTTTGTGAAGTTAAACCATGAAGCTTTGTGGAGGGGAAGAATGGGACTGAAGTCCTAAAGCCTCCAGGGTCACCAGGGCTTTTCTCTGCTAAACCACTCTTCCTCCTTCTTCCTCCTGAAGGAATACATTTTCCTTTTTTGTTTCTCAGGCTTAAAGGGTTTCTTTCCTTTCTCCTTAGATGTAAAAGCACAGCCCTTAATGTGACATTACACCACACATGGCATCTGTCCAGGGAGAAGGTTTATGAGTGCCAGCCTGGCCATGAGGAGCCAGTCTGGGTGCTGAGGGTAATGGAGATCTGTGTGGGGAGTGTGTTTCCCTGGGAATTTCAGACTGCCAATGAGTAGTGGGGAGCGTGTGGACCTGAAGAGGCTTTGTTAATGGAGGCATTGAGCTGCAAGCCCTGCTGGTGCCTACCATGAGCTAGGGAGACCTGGTCTCATGTCCCAATGTACCTGAGGGCATCAGTAAGGGACTCTGGGAGCTGGGAAGGAGGGACTGGAGTTTGTAGGAGCAGAGGTGAGTAAAAGGCTCTTGCAGAGGAGTCTCCATCCAAAGATCTGCCTGCCGCAGTGTAAGGCACATGTTGATATGAGAACCATTCAGACCCTCAGAGCCACCCTGCACAGGGAGAGCAGGCAGTGCTGTGCCATGGGTGAAGTGCCTTGGTAGGAGTGGGTGAAATTTTGGAACTAGAGCAATAGTTATCGCCATGACCTGGGACCGAAATGCCGTGATGGGAGTAGGAGGGTGGGAGTGCTCTTGCATGGCTGCTTCTTGGCTCCCCTGCTTGAGCATATCCCTTCTCATCTGTTTTTTCTTCCACTCAGGGGCTTTAAAAGCCCAGAGCCCAACACTACCTTCTGTTTGAATTATCTCTCCTACCCTTCTTCTGGGGTGTGGGCTGACATTTCCCTTTCTAGCAGATGAATTACTTGCTGCTGTTTGGTGTGGTCTCACCCAGAGATCAGCATCCCCCCAAGAGCCTGCTTGGGTTTTAATGAAGCACTGCCTGCCTTGGAGACTCCCATGGAGCTTTCCGTCTCTTTTGTTTTTATTGCTATAATAAATCTTCCCAGATTTCTCTAGCTGGAAGGGTGGGAGGGTTGAAGAGGGGAGGTTTCCTGCCTAGTGCATTGCAAGCTTTTATTGACTGCCAGAAGTATCAGTAAATCTGAAGCAGGAGGTGGGCTGGCATCAATGCACTGAGCACTGAGTCCCCGATGGGGATCCAGCCCAGTCCCCGTGGGATCACTGCTGTTTCACAGTCCCCACCAGCAGACAGATCTCAGCTTCAGGATGGAGCTAGGCTTACAGCCTTGGTGCAGCCAAGCAAGACAAGTCATCCACTTCTCCAGGGCTCGGGTCAGTGTGTCTTTGCAGATCTTCAGCAATCTTGGAGTGATATAAATCTGACAAAAACCAAAACCCTACCCTAAAGTGTCCTGACTGGCACTAATGGATTGTTTGGCCACCTGGCTTCGAGAGGGTTAGCAGCTAGCTTGTCATTTTAGCCAGGTTTTTTTTTTCTAAAGTCTACAACTCCAAAGCCCAAACTATCTTTGTTTTCCAGATTACTGATTCTTTTCCTGTTAAAATTTTTTCTCTGTGTTTCTCAAAAGCAATGTCAAGGACTGGCACTAGTAAAATCTGTGTCACCTGGCGAGGTTGCTGCCAGTGCTGCTGTTGAGGTCTCCCAAACTTCCTCAGTGAGATTCCTGCCCTTAGACCCCAGCACTTCCTTTGGCATGGAGAGAGAACTGTCATGGGTAGAGCAAAGGCAGCAGCATCAGTGGTTGTGTGTCCTGAAAGGGTGCAGGCTGTTGCTCTGAGAGCACAGCAGGGTCCAGACTGGGCATCTGGAGGGGTGGGAGAGAAGGAATGCTACTTACATGTGGTGCTGCACCCTGCCTCTCCTCCTACACCATGCCTGGAGCAAAGGCCCTGGATATCTTTTCAGAAAGCACTAATGCAGTCAAACCTCAGGGTTATCACATGGATGTGAGTTCTGAGCATAGGAGTCAACAGTCCTTTCCAGCAGGCTGCAGAGAGAGCACACTGTATTCTGTAGTAAATAAGTATTTAATACCCACCAAAACATTGTAAATAGTATTTGAAATGCTTATGAAAGCTTTTTTCGGAAAAAGCTATTAGACAATTAATCTGCTGGGGTTCTCTGTGCAGATCTTCCCACTTTGTCAGGTTTATGTGTGAGGCTACAGTGTAACAGTAAAATCCTCTGGTTTTATTTCAGAGGTGCTTTCTCAGACTTGGTAAGAACAGGACAGGGGATGTGTGTCACCTGGATTCCTCTAAGCTGGGAAGAATGACAGTGTCTTTTCTCTTATTTTTGCCATGGCCCATTAGAACTGTGTCAACCAGGTGAAGTCCAGGGTTCCGTACAGCCAGCAACATTCTGCTATTTGGGTAAGGCTAGAGTGCTGTCCTTGGTTGCTGGTAGATCACAAAACCTGTAGACTGCAGCCCAGATCAGACAAGTAATAGACAGGCTTGTCTGTATGAGATACTTTCCTTGGATTTCTCAGTGCATGTCATTTCCCACCCACCCCACCCCCATTAAGTCCAGCATGTTAGATGAGAATCTCCATATCTCTGCTTCTGTGAGCTCTTCACTTCTCTCTTTTAAAGGCAGCAAGAATCACAGCTCAGTGTGATGACAGAAGTGGTTGTGGCCCCTCTAGCAATGACAGTTCCTTCTTCCTCTGATGTCGTTTAAATGAGCATTAGAGGCAAAATGTAATGCTAGCAAAGGGCTCTTGAGCTAGAAAGCCCAGCTTTTGTAACTCATGGCGTGAAAGGTATTGATGTGGCTTGTATCTCATCGTTCTGGCTTTAATGTCCTTTAATTACCAGCCTAAGGAATCCTTCAGAACGTGACTCTGCACCCATAATGAAGCATCCTTGTGGTCTGACATCTCCATCCTTGGACAGGAAAACACACACAGAGGTCTGTGTCTTCTCCCTATGCTCCTCTCATTTCTTCTCCCCTACAAATAAATGCTAGACTGTGAAGCCTGTATGCAGGCTCCACACCTAGAAGGGATGTTCCTGTCTTTCTTGTGAAATTTGGATACTTCTTACAGCAATTCAGCTAGATGCAAGTCTATCTTTTCAAATTAGATTTCAGCACACTGACTGAATTTCTAGCCAGAATCTGGCAGTTTGTTGGCAAGAGAACATGAAAAGAAATAGGGGAGAAATGTAAAAAACATCAGATTCTTAAGGATGTTTCTAAAACTGGTGATGCTACAGAAATGGACATGGACCTCAACTCTGTGAAACCAATTCTCACATCCATAATTCATAGTCTGTCTCACCCGAACAGTGGGGCCAAATGTCTTGGCAGGGCAGGGGATTGATAGCATCTCTACCACAGTGCAAGCAATGTAGTGCTCTGGCTGTTTGAGGTCAAACTGGGTAAGCAAAAGGCTTTTCTTCTCCCAGCTAGCCAACTCTCAAATTAGCCTTGTTGCTCATCCTCCGTTGGCTTGGGTATTTATAGAGGAGAGTACCACTACTCTGTTCTTGTAGTTTACCATTGACAGTCACCAGTCCCAGCAATGGCTGTCAATGCAGTGCCCTGTCTTGCAGGGCAGGGTGGACAGGCAAGGAGACGGCTCTTGATGAATTCCCTCTGGAGAAGCAGCTCATTTTGTGGAGTGTTACAAGGATTGCTAACAGTTTACAAAATTTCCTCTGAAGAGAGGTGTATCCCTCTGAAGAGAGGTGTATCCCTCTGAAGAGAGGTGTATCCCTCTTTTGCTGTCCCAGCTAAGCACAATGACTGTTGCTCAGCTGAGAAGCATGGGTGTAATGTAGCCATCTAAAGAAAGGTGGACCATGCAACATCACCTCAGCCTAAGGTAGAGCCACTTGCACCTTTGTATTTTCTCACAGGTATTTTTTCATCCTGTTCTTAATCCTTAATGTTCAGTGCAGAGGCATCTACAATACCCCTAGGCAATTTGTTGTAGGACTTCACTATCCTGATATATTAGAAAGAGGTTCCCAATTTTTGAGCTAAGTTGGCCTTACTCCAACTCAGGTCTCATATTGTTTATTCTCTCCATCAGGGACATGAAAAATACATTTTCCTCAAATCCTTTCTTTCCTCAATTCTTCCTGAATAAGCCTTTTACATCTTTGAATGCTGTGCCTAAAAGTTGCACTTCCTCTCCCGTGCTCTCTTCTGTACAGTGATCCCAGTTCCTTTAACCTTTTTTAGCCCTACTTACTTTTCAGTTGTTCTCCATGCTTTTATGTGGACTTCTTCCATTTGGTCCATTTCTCTCTGGAGGTACAGCACCCTGGACTTGACCCGTACTCCAGCTGGGACTTTTTCAGTTCTAGGTAGCATGGAGAGATGGATTTGGTCCCAGGATAGCTGGTTCATGTCTCTCTCTGCCACCTTCTGTAGCTCCTGCCAACCCATACTGTTAGAGCATTCTTTCCAATCCTCATTTGTGCTTCCTTTCTTAGCCAATTAGAAGTAGATCTCATCTGTTTCTGGAATTAACACTGTGGTCAGCAAAACTTTCCCTGTTTGATGAGGCTGAAGGCATAACTGCTGTGGCTGCTCTTCCTGCTCTCGCCACTACCTCTCAGCTTTGTGCCACTGCAATTCCTCCTTGTCCTCTCTTAATGCTCTCAAGGACATCTGCTTTCCTGCCTCTTGCCAGGGTGTGCTGGCTGCTGAGCACAAACCCTTGGGCCTAAGGACTATTCACTTCACACCCTGCCTATGAGAAGATGGCTGTTTATCATACTTATAGTCCATGCTCTGTTATGAAGCCGTTGGGGTTCCATCTGTCCTCAATCCGGCCTTAACTGGTGGGGTGGGATGAGAAGCTGTGTGAGCACTGCTCAGAAGTAACGAAAATGTTCCTGTTTTATCGATGCTGTTTTCAGCACAAATCCAAAACATAGCACCATATTAGTTACTGTGAAGAAAATTAATTCTATTCCTGCCAAAACCAGCACACCTTCCTGTTGCATCTTAGTTGTTTCTGTGACCCCTCTGGCTGCAGTACTAAAGACTTCCTGAGAGCCTGCCTAGCTCTCTAAATTTATTGAAGAACTATGAAGTCTGTAACATGCTAAAAAAAACCTTTTTCATACCCAGATAATATTTTGAAATGTCTGGGGCAGACATCTTGAACCTATTTTTGGAAGATCATTTGGCTAATTAAGAAGCGTCCTGGTGTTCTGAGGGGACACCATATTTCTACCAAGCCTTAGTTTGAAGAAGAAGCAAGGAGAGGTATGCTCTTCCCTGGACAGAGGACTAGCAGGATATGCTCTCCACTGCTGTCTCAGGTACTGTCTTGGCACTGATCCCCTTAAAGACCCAGGAGACCTCAGGATGGGATTTGCATATTCACAACACACTTCTCCCAATCCACAAAAGGTAGGGATGATGAGGGACACTGTGGTGCCTTGTGTGTTTGCAGAACTGTTGGTGACATCTCTTGCAGGGGTGATGCTGGTACATCACTCAGCCAGGCTCCCAAGGGTTGGCAGAGTCTGTCCCCTCCTAGTGTCTTCCCCTGCTGTGGGATCTCATCCATTCATATAAGACAGGCTCATGCCCAGAGTCAACAGCTTGTGGAGTCAAAGGAGTTTGTCCCCGTGACAGAAGTACTCCATAGAGGTGAGTGTCTCTGAGGCCAGGCCAGCATCGTCTGTCTTCTTTTTCTGTGTGTTGCCTCACAGTGTAACATAAGCCTGGACAAGTGTGATGCTCCCTTCAGTGAACAGCACAAGGCAAATCCCTAAATTCTCCTGGTTCTCATCCCTCATTATTCCCTCCTCCTACTTTTCCTCTCACTTTCTGTCTCACTCTTGCTTGTCCATGTCAATGAATATTTTGGAGATAGCTTAGAGAAGGCAGCTGAATTCCCACCTCTGATTTAGTTGTGCTACTGACAGCCTGGACTTAACTGTGTAGGTCTTCTGAGAACTCAGATAGGGATGCCGTCCCTTAGCCACAACCTCCATCCCCAGAAAACTGTGTGCAGGCAGAGTACCTGGAGCAGCAGGTGTGACTGATCTGTTCCAAAAATTCTCTGAGCTGCCAAGAGTTGCCAAAATCCTACAAGGAAAGCAACAAGAGTTTCTTGTGTTCTGTGGTCACTTGAGTGAGGTGCTGGGTATTTCTTGGAGGAGCCTTTTGGTGCCAAATCTGAATTCAGTATTTTACAACACCAGTAATCAGTTAATTGAAGAGGCACTGTGATAATTGGAAAGAGACTGGAGAGAACACTGGGGCCTTGGGGAGAGGAGTTGGGGAGAAGATATTTCTCAAACCAAATGTGTTAGATCGGTCTGTGGATCTGTCTGAGGACTTGAGATAGCCCAAGAAAAAAAGACTAGTGAAAAAGGGTGGGGAGGAAGGAAAAGGTAGATATGGTTTGTCAGATAATGGCATCAAGGTAGCAAAGCCATGACAGGTGGAGCTGCAGTAGGAAGGGTACATTAGCTCTGCTGTGACCTCATATTTGATAAGGCTTTTTGCTCCCATATGTGAACAATGTTTCTATGAATTAGACATTTCTCTGAATCAGAATAGCATCACCAGTTGTACAAATTAGGATGAAAGGAGTCCTCCAGCTCTCAGACAGGAGCTAAATGCCTGCCAGGGCCAGGAGAAAGCAAGGACTGTTTAGAGACCTCTAATACAGGTGGATGTGCCATGGACACCATGCCCAAACCAGCTGGAATTGGGCACTGCCAGGATGTTGAGGTGGATCAAACAGGTCACCTGCTTGGTGTGGCAGACATTTGCTGTTCTGTTGTGGGAGGTAGGGTAAGAATAGGGTCTATATAGCATGCTCTGGGAAGTAAAGAATTCCAGCTGGCTTTTGCTCTTGGAAAAGCAGGCACAACTGTTGGTGACAACTGCAGATGAAGAGGTAGGGAGATTGCCTGGGATGCCTTCACTTTCTGCCTTTTTGAAGATCTCAGGAGGCACTTCTAGTGACATTAGCGCAACAGCAAGTATCAGGCAGAGAGCTCAAAACTGTTCCCACTCCTCTGAGACAGGGAACTGCACAAAACTTCACTGTGGCTATATATACAGCACTGCTTCCAGGATTATCTGCTAAAAGGTTGCTCTTGGATCTTGGTGTAATGCTTGCTTTACACAATATTTCTAGTTATTTTTAACTGCATGTCTTTGATACACTCAGTGTGTCTGAAGCTTGCTCTTTTTTTCTGGGATGTGAGATGAACCCCAGGTTGGCCATCAGCTATTAGTCTGCTTTCCTAGGGAGACTGTGTAGGAACCAGCAACTTCATGATGAAAATCCCCTAGATCTACTGGCAACCATCTGAATTACCCAGGCCTTGGAAACTGTTCTGAAAACACTCTTGTCTCAATTCTCATGGTGGTCTCTTATGTGCTCAGTGCCTGAAGTTCAAAGGAGACAGTGTTGCATGGGTCATGTCATAAGGTCATGATGGCACCAGTCAGACCAGGAGCTGCAGGTAGGAGGAGAGATGCTGTGATGGATCTGTAACTATTTTGTCCCCAAATTGCAAATGGTGGGGAATAGTCCCAGCTTTTTTCCCCATTCATTCCCTCAACAGGTCCTACATGGATCATGCATTGATGGGTTTTGGGTGCATCCCCTTTCAGCTGTTTTGTGCAAAAGAGGGATGCTGATGCCACTCACCTTATCAGTGTCTCTTAGCCAGGAGCAAGCGCTGTGTGAACCTGATTCCACGGGGTTCCATCTTCTCCCTCAGAAAGTCAGACTTGGGTCACAAAAATTTGGTGTCACTATTCAGATGTATGCATTGACCTGAGCCTGTATGCTTTGACCTGAGTGCTTCCTCACCTCCTGGAAGGGTGTTAACCACAACACAAATGATGTTTTAGCTATCAGTGTGATACTTTAGCTGTCAACACTGTGGAAAATGTGATGGAAAAGGAATTTTAGTCCTTGATAAGAAGCTATACATCTAGACATGGTCT
Source organism: Corapipo altera (assembly GCF_003945725.1). NCBI lineage: Eukaryota > Metazoa > Chordata > Aves > Passeriformes > Pipridae > Corapipo > Corapipo altera. The sequence continues at coordinate 4,711,974 of NW_020884885.1, read as the reverse complement.
TTTTAACTTAAATGTTGTACGTAGCTTGAAATTGAACCTTTCATTCTGCACTGTCCCCTAGAGCTCCCTCCTCTTCCTACAGACATGGCTTTTGTTGTGTAGAGTGTTTTTTGTTCTGAGGCATCTCCTGTGCTTGCTTTCTTCAATGGACACTGATGTGACATGCAGAGCTGAGCTGCCAGAGCTCGGGGTTGTTTTTTTCTCCGCCCTGTGATGAGCTGTGACACTCCAGCATCCCAGCTCCACAGGCCACTTCTCCATGCTTTTGTTCACGTCTCATTGTGAATGCAGCACAGGTTCGGGGGCAAAATGCAGTGGCTAGAGGTGTGCCCAGTTCAGGGAGCATTTTTGAAATACAGTATTTTTTCAGCATTACTTAGGAATCCATAAGATAGCATTGCAGATTATTCCTGCTCCCTTTCTTCACTACTCTTCTCCTCCTGGATTTTTCCATTACTCTAGATTGTTCCAGCCATTATCTTCTTCCCTCTGCTCCTCTTCTCTCTGGCTCAGGGAAGAGTTTTGTGGGTGGATCATGGGCTCTTTGGGGCAAATTTACATCCCTTGGTGATGCAAATGAGGAAATACATTATTGGAGTTGGTAGTACCAAGCAGCATAATTGAAATGATCCCTGCAGGCTTATTTCCATGGAATAAAATAAGGCTGAATATGAGAAAAAAAGAAGTGGGTGCAGCTTCTTTGTTGGATCTTGTTTAACAGCCATTGCAATGAATGAAATTTCACCTGTGTCCCATACAAGGGCCAGCTGGTAGGCTGGGCAGTGTGAAGGCAAGATCTTGGCCTCCAGCCAAACTGTGGAGCAGGGAAAGCCAGGAGGCTGGGAGCAGCTACCTGGGTCCTGCTGAGAAAGAGCAGGTCAGGGACAGGCAAAACTATGGGCTCCCCAGGGCTGGAGGGGACATATCTTTGTAGCCAGCCTGGTGGAGGGAGGGCACTCAGCCCTTTGCTAGCTGGGTAGGCACTGACCTCTGGATGAAAGTGAATCCTGTAGGCTAATCCTATTAAGATTTTCAGCAAAAACCCCCCTGATGTTTTTGCCCTCCAATATATTAAGGCTGAGCTCTGTTTCATCTCGTGTTGCCTTTGCAATAGCCTCTCTGGCTTTAACCCTTTGGTGGCCTGTTGCTGTTTAACCCTGACGACTTGACATATTGGAGTTTTTCATGGGAGACACGTGGGATGTGAGGACAGCAAGCATTTCACTAGCAGTGCTGCATTATGGGGGAGTGTGCATTTCCAGTACAGCCTGAGAAGTGTTTGATTAATACTGCCACAATATGTGGTAAAACCCTAGGCCTTGCACCTTCCTCTCTGGACACCTGAGCTAATACACTGGCTTGGGAGAAAGGGTGTGAGTGGGAGGAGGTCTTCCTGGAGAGCTGCTTCTCCTCAGCACACCAGGCACTGTGATGGGCTTGTGTCCTGCTCCCACTACCGTTCAGGATGGTGGTTGTTGCAGCTTGGAATGGTGTCTGTTGGCACCTGCACATCTCCTCAGCTGCATCTTGTGCAGTGGCAGTGGCCACCAGATGCTGGTGCCTGGACCAGGCTGATACTACCTATGCAGCTACCCATGGTTTAGTGGTGACGTGGTGGTTCTAGGTTAACAGTTGGACTTGATGATCTTAGAGGTCTCTTTCAACATTTATGATTCTATCTTCCTCTGCTGCATCCTCCATGGAAGCCTATCTCCTTTACCTCCTGGGCTGGTGTCCCTGTAAGTCTCACCTACATGGAGCCAGGCGCTCAGGCCACATGGCTGCCAGCCCAGGGAAGAAGGTCAGTATGCAGTAGTACACTAGCACAGCTCAAACAGCTGCCCCCGACACTTTCTGTCAAAGGCCATCACTTCATTTCTGACTGCAAACTAATTACTGCAGTCACTGCGTGGCAGGTATCCAAATGAGTGACTGGGGACAGGATGGATTGGGGCTGGGGCCGTCCCCACACTCTGGTGCCTGGGGATGTAGGATCCAGCTGGCTCAGGCAGGGAGCCTTAGTTGGCACTGGCAGAGGTCCTTCCCAGGAAGAAACCAAGCATCCACTGTGTCTATAGGGTGCTAACAGGACTGGGATGGGGAGGATGTGAGGTTGTCTTGGGGCACTCTCTGACGGGACCCAGTATGCAGGGGAGGTTTGATTTTGGAAATGCTACTGACCAGTCATACTAAATGAATGTTTGCATGGCTTCAACCAGTCAGTAGGTTTTACTGGGACTATTTGACCCTTTGCCAGACAGTTCCAGAGTCTTTTTCAGAATGGCTAGTGTGCACTGGCACCATTCCCCCTCACTGCAGGGGGCAGTGTTTCCACTGGGGAAACACTGGGGTCTCACAGGGGAGATAACCTGGTTATAAAAGAGGCAAGGTCTGTCAGGGAAGCACCCATGTAGCTCGTTGGTCCCCAGGGATCCCAGCCATGCATCAAGACGGGAGAAACAGTGAGCTGCAAGCAGCATCACATTTTGCTCTCCCCTTGAGTTGCAACTTCTGCATTTCAATTTCTTTTGGCTGTGGACAAGGTCAGAAGGTGTCACCGGTGCCCTGGTCAGTGGGAGCCATGGGAAGAAGCAGCCCTGTACAGGGAGCAGGGCAGTGTGGGGGGAAACTTGGCTTTTGTCACATCAACTTGGGCAGAGCGGGAGGGAGAGGAGCAGGGAGCCAGGGTATGCAGTCAGATGGGGGAGCAAGATTCACATTGGGACACCCCCAGCAGACTGCTGGAAGGGGCAAGCAGGAAAAATGACCTTTCCTTGCTCCGAAATCTGTAATTTTTAACTATAATCCAACTATGATCCCCACTTAGAAGTCCCAGGCAAGGACTTCTTTGAAAAAACCATGCATCTCAACCATGTTCCCAGTGGTGTAGTATTGAACAAGATTAAATACTGGGAACTATCACTTGTTGTCTAGCAGATGCCCTGGCATGGAAGCCAACTGGAAATCCTTCGAGTGATTACCCTGATCTCCCCACAAACACTGAAGCATGAAATAGAATAACTTATTTTAAATATTAATGCTAATTTAACATTAGTTTTGACTTTGTTACTGGTGGGAGATACTATGTGATGCTCCTAACAAACTGAAATCTTAGTCATAAAAAACTGAGATGGAAGGATAGAACACAGCTTTGCTGTGATCTTCTGCCGACTGGTGGAAAATCTACTGTTAATTTGACTATTTGCCCATTTTAGTGATTCTTTGAACAGTAAGGAAAAGCTTTTTAAAAAAACCCACCCACCACTCTCTTGTAGTGGTGGCTTTCTTTTTTTTTCTAGGTTAGGAAAAAAAGCTGTAGGCATTCCAGAGGGAACAGTTTAATTTGTTGATACAGCATCTCAGAGGGTTTTCTTCAGGTTTATGCTTCCAGAGTAGGTAAAGCAACTTGTTGGTGAACAGGCTTTCCATAAAGAGCAGTTTCCACAGTAGTGGAGATAACAGGACACATACATGGATACTAGGATGCCTGAAGATCATCTAAGACCTGAACACTGAGTCTTGTACTGCCGTAATTATGTTGAAAATATTGCTGAATTTGGAAAAGGAATCTGTAAGTTAGATTTATTGCTGCAGACCCACTGCCAGTGATTACCCTGGAACTTGTGCTGTGTCTGCAGAAGTTAGGGCTAACTTTGGCATTCCCTTCAGTGCACCTTGGCCTGAGCTTAGACTGTGATAACTCTGAGACTTTTTGGTGTATATTTGTTGATAAAGCAGGATTGTGGTGCTGTGGCCAGATACTGGGAGGGACCAGGCCTTCTTTGCAGTGTTGTGCACTGGCACCATCAGTGCAGGGCTTATTACTAGTTTTGCTGGGATATTGCAGGGCTGAGTTTACCAAACTCAGCACAGGTTTTCCCAGCAACAGAGCAAGGGTCTGCTCTGGTCAGGGTATGCTGTTAAACGTAATCATTACCCTTTGTGTATCCATTATGAAAATTTCATGAGATGTAGAAATATTACTCTCCCCCACCCATTGCGTCTACATCCCAACTGTGCTAGAAATTCACCCAGGTACGTGCAAATACTTGTGCAAAATACTTATGTCAGAGTATTATGCAGCAATGGCTTTAGAAAAGCACAACTCTATTTTGCAGTAGTTGAGAGTTTTTTCCAGAGCATTTAACAGCAAGCAGAACCGATACAGCCATACCAGCATCCATGACTGGGCAATTCCTGCATCTCTTCTGGATGCAGTAACATCTGTTTGCCACTGTGAATATATTGTGTGATCCTTTTAGTCCCAATTCCATGAATTTTGCAGATTTTCTGATAGAGCTGTTTGAAATACAACCAAACTCCTATTTGTTTGGGTATTTTTTAAGCAGCACTGAAACATGGGGGTATTATCTTTGTGTCCTGGCTATGTGGAGAAAAGAAAGTTCAAGATACAGCCCTTGGCTCTCCTGAGCTTTGTGTGAGTGTGTATACGCATGTATTTAGGGATCTTTTTTCCATATGATGTTTATCTCACAGGTTTACTTTAACTGATAAGATTTTACAGACCTGCTGTTTACAGCTGCATTGTAGACAAAAAAGTGATGATACAGCCTCTGGGAATCAGACTCTACCCTTGGTCTTGTGAAGGGCGAGGGCAGAACTGAGCGCAAATGGTATCCACAGAGCACTGAGGCTGAGCTGTCTTTCAAAATAAGATGCTTCAGATTGTTCTAGGGAAAGTAAGGAAAAGTCAGAGAAAAACAGAAGGTGACTTCGGGGTTTCTTTTCCATGCTCAACCAAACCAAGCCTTTGGCTTTTAAGCTTGGGGCTGTATAACCTCGTCTCCCTCAACCCAACTATCATGCTGTTGGAATTGCTGCTGATGACCTTGTTTCTCTTTGGCAGGCATGAATCATGCCTATGCATATGTCAAGCTGCAAGAAATAGCAAAGGAAGGAATGAAGGAAGAGAGGAAAGGTCTCTTTGCTATAGGGCACTTCCTCACTTGGTTCGTCCTGGTCCCTTTCTGCTGGCATCCTATCTGGATGCACCTTTCCCCTGATAAAATAAAGGACCAAAAGCTCTGCGGCAGGTCTCCTTCCTTTGAGCACAGTGTCTGGGGTAGAAGTAACAAGGTGCAGTGCCTTTTCAGAGGAAATCATGTGTCTGCCACTATTCATGAGCTACAAGGGTTAAGGAGATTAACTGTTCCAGTGGATTAGTAAGGGGCTGCGAGATCTGTTAGTCTCTGTGTGGCTAGATGTCTTGCAAGTGGATGTGTTGAGCATCTAAAAATAATTCAATTATTTGTGCAAAATATCTGTCAGACTTGTTTCCCTCAGGCAGGCATTTGCTTCCAGAGCACTGCTCTTGCAGAGTGAGGTCCCACCGGAAGAGAGATGGGAGCAGATCCCTGCCACGTCTGTGGAGTGTCAAGCTGCCTGTTCCTCACTCCTCCTCTCTACAAACCAAGGAGACTCTGCCCCCAGTGCTGTGTCAGGTGGTGGGCTTCCCCCTTTCCCTTAGGCCCCTCTGCACCTCAACCACCCCCTTGCTGTCTGTTCCTCAATGCTGATAGCTGGGCAGAGTCACTGCCAGTAGCCCCGAGGTCTGGTGCCACCCTGGCAGTGGTGCAACCGTAGGAAGCATGGGTCGGGGCTCAGCCTGGAGCAGGGCAGGCAGGCTGGTAAGGACAGGGTCTCCCTGCTTCTCCCCTGGCTGCTGGGGACATTTCTCAGTGGGAATAACTTGTGCTCAGACACCCAGTATTACTCTTCTCCAGTGTCAGCACAATAAAAATCAGTGGCCCTGGGCAGTGTGAAATGAACTTTGGAGGTGTTCTGAAGCTTTGGCTGTAGATTCTCCACCTGTTTCAATATATGAAAAATAATAAAATTTTTATAGATCCCTGAGGCATCTCTTAGGCAGGGGAGAATATTTCAGCTCTCTGTGCTGGTGTTACTCCCACCCACATGTAGCTGCTTCAGGTAGAGATCCCTGTGGTGGTATCTGATCAAGGTTAGAGCTGTGGGGTAGCACATAGGGTGGGGATCAGGAGCTAGGGAAAGGGGTCAGAAGGCAGCAGGATCCTAGGATTCTGTCCTAATTTTTCCACTGAGCTCCTTAGCACACTGGCAAGTCACTTACTTCACTGTGTCTCATTTTTGCTGTTTGTAAATGGGAACACATTTCACCTCGCAGTGCCACTGTGAAGCTTAATTAAGATTTGCAAAGTGCTTTGGTGCTGTATAAAAGCCAGTCACTTTAATTAATAAAATGAAATGACTGCACACTCTTGGCTTCTTTACTTACCTGTATGTGAGCAAGCAGCAGTTAGTGTGATAATACAGTTGATATTCCACACAGTTCTGTTTTATAAATGTCCTGTTTTCCTGAAGGCACCTTGGGGTGTCTTACTGACTTGGTAGACTCGCCTGCTCCCAGACTCGTTATCACTTTTGGAAAGCAGGGATCAGTGCTCTCAGGTCTATCCTTCAGATCCTGGCCCAGATCTCCAGCAGCTGCTGTGTCCAGTGTTACACAAGCTAAGGTTGGTTGACTCTGCAGTGACCCAATATTGTCACATGCTGGTCCCATAAGAGCAACCCAGAGACCAACAACCCTACATTTCTGGCCACTCTAGATCCAGATCTGAGCATCCTTGCTCTGAAATCAGGAATCAAAACATAAGATCTGCAGTCTCTTTGAGACTCCAGTAGGTTTGACTCTGCATCTGGAAGATGCACTGTGGTGATCTCTGTGAGCTCTCTGAGTGACAGAGGCTGGGTTGTTCAAAGAGAAGTCCTAAATAAATGTAGGTGCGAGGAAGAATTCTGCATGAGTGCTGTTGGTTTCTGGGCAGGTATCCCAGATGAAAGTTGGTGGAAAGAGCCCTCTGACAAGACTCTTCTTGGAGTTATTAATAGCCTGACTTTGCCCAAATTCTTGTCTGATGTAGATATTGGGGACAAGGCTGCTTCTTCTCTTTCTTTTTTGTTTGTGGAAGTTGAATACTCTTCCCCTTGTGAGGTTGTAATGGTTAAACCCCAACCAGCAGCTCTCTTTCTCTCCCCTCAGTGGGATGGGGGAGAGAATCAGAAGGCTAAAAGTGAGAAAACTGGTGGGTTGAGATAAAGACAGTTTAATAGATAAAGCAAAACCACGAGTGCAAGCAAAACAAAACAAATAATTAATTCACCACTTCCCATGGGCTGGCAGGTGTTCAGCCATTTCCAGCAAAGCAGGCCTCCTTCACATGTAATGGTTACTTGGGAAGACAAAAGCCATCTTTCTGAACGTACCCCCTTCCTCCTTCTTCCAGCTTTGCATGCCGAGCACGATGCCATATGGTATGGAATATCCTTGTGGTCAGTTGGGGTCAACTGTCCCAGCCGTGTTCCCTCACTACCTCTTGAGCACCCCTAGCCCACTGGCTGGTTGGGTGGTGTGAGAAGCAAAAAAGGCCTGTTTTCAGCACAAATCCAAAACATGGCCCCATAATAGCCACTGTGAAGAAAGTGAATTCTATCCCAGCCAAGGAGTAACCAGGATAGCCACATACAGCTCCTTTCCTGTGGCTTGGACCTGTCCCTTCATTCACACTGAGAAGGGTGGAGCAGCAGCGGAGCCCCATCTGTATGCTGTTGTCTTTCCTTCCATCTGAATGTAGCTGCAGCATGGATGGGTCTATACCATAAAGACCTCAGACTCCATAATTTTTCTCTCCTGCTGTTGATTCCGATCCTGAAATATTAGGCCAAACAAATGGTTTTCTGAATATGGAAGTTTCCCGTCATCCTGTCCAAGGCCAGGTCTATGGAGACCACCTGGTTTGATGAGTCCTTCTGCCTCATCCTCCCTTTCTTTCCTCTTCACCCTGGCCTCCTGGGCAGGAAAAAGGAGGAAAGAAGATGCTCTGCCTAATATTCACTCCCCCACCCCAGGATGGTCCCCATCCTTCACCCATCAGTAGGTGATGCAGCCACCAAAGGCATTGCAGTCTGACACACCAGCATATCCTCTCCTGGAGGAAACAGCGTGGGAAGGCAGGAGATCCCATGTCTCCCAGTGAGGATGATGTTTGAGCATGTAGGTACCAGTGTTGGTACACTCTGTTAGTGTGCATTGCTGTGTGTATCTCCACACCTATCATTTGTACTGTAGAGAAGCACTGCCTCCTATCTGGAAGTCTGCACCATAGAGATGAGTAGGCGTGTGTGTAGGTGACTGCTTTTTATGAGCTGCCAAAGGTTCGTACGTGCAACCTGCTGGGGTGCTTGTACTTGAAAACCAGGTGCACCTCCCTCTCTTTTCCACCCCAGTCCTTTGAGTCAGAGTTTTCGGTGTGATTTCTTAGCAATCACCTCTATGCTGGACTAAAACTAACCTTTGGCTTCTGAACCATGGTTCAGGCTTCTAATCAGAAATCCATATCATCTTTCTACCCTTGCAGAGTATGAGTAAGTCAAAGTACAGGCAGCAGTGAAGGATCGGGGTGCGTATGGGCTCTCATATTGCTTCTTACTCATGTCTGTGTGACCCTGCTTAATATGTTGTCCAGAAAGTACTGGGTTAGCATAGTAGCAAATACTGGAGAATCACAAGATCAAATTAAACTACATGCCACTGACAGATTTGATTTCAGGAGTGAATTTACACCAGGGACTGGATATGTAGAGTTGAATTCTGAGACCAAAATGAATTTCAAAAGTATAATTGGAATCTTTAAAGACTGATGGGACTATTTTAATATTTTTATGTTTTACATAGCCATCCACTAGTACTGATCACAAAATTGTAGAATGATTTGGGTTGGAAGGGTCCTTAAATATCATTCCTGATGCTCAAAGCCCCATCCAACCTGGCCTTGAAGTCTTCCAGGGACGCGATATCCACCACTTCTCTGGGCAACCTGTTCCAATGTCTCACAACCGTCTCAGTAAAGAATTTCTTCCTAACATCAAATCTAAATCTCTCCTCTTTTAGTTTAAAACCATTCCCCCTTGTGCTATCACTACCTGCCTGTGTAAAAAGTCACTCTCCCTCTTTTTTCTAGCCCCCCTCTAAGTACTGTAAGGCTACAGTAAGATCTTCCCAAAGCATTCTCTTCTCCAAGCTGAACAACACCAGCTTTCTCAGCCTGTCATAATATGCTGTTGCTTAAATTTAAAAGGGCAATCAACAGTCAGATCTGGCACAGATAGCTCTTAAACAGGTTATTGTTTTTTGCAAATCTGAGTGCTAATACTCGATTAACCTTGTAGCTTGAACACCAAGGAACAAATGCTGTTTCTTAAAAAATGTATGTAAGTTAGGGATCTACTTAATGTCTTTACTGTGGTTTGCACCAGACTTTAACCCCATTTTAATTAAACCACTACAATTTCTTGTGTGGTCAAAGTCAGTAAGGATGAGTACAAACTACTTGAAAGTAGTATGTGTAATTCAGTGGTGAATATTTTCTTGAATTGGTGTTACGAGACTGTCAACACTTACTGTGCAAGATACAAAGCAATGTGCTTTCCTGGTGACATCTCCATTAATGAGAAGGTGAGTGGCCAGAAAAGGACACATGGTTTGCCAGCACAGAGAGAAGGTGAAACTGTGGAAGTCCAGTGGGAGGGGTTAACCCTTTTTAGAGATATCCAGACCTCATAGGAGATATCCCGAGAGGTAGGCAAAAAACCACACTACCTTTGTCATTGGTGGGTTAGAGTTCAGCCCACCTTCTCTCAGAAATATCCTCATTAGAGGACCAGTGATGCACAGTGGCTGAGCTGTGATGGAAATGCAGTGGAGGCCTCGTTATTGCAGGACTAGCTGGTACCATACAAAGCAAACACAGAAGCCTTGGTTTTGATCCTTATTCGTTAGTGCTGCTCAGTCTGAAAAGAACCATTGACTATGGCTGAAGTCAGAGTGGCATAAAGGCATGGGACGTGCTCCTGGCTTCTGAACAAAGACAGGAAGCCCTAAAGGAGATCTTAAAGGATTTGATTAAAAGCATAGCCAGAATTGGAGTGTTTAAATGAGTTCAGGCCTCTTCATAAAGGCTGAGGGTATGGCTTCACTTCAAAAGGCTTGGAATTGCCAGGATGATGCTGAACATGATCCACACACTATGAAAACAGCATTAGTCTACTTAGCCTTTTCACTGTCCAAGAGTGGAAATGCAAAGAGCAGTGAGACGTTAAAAAGCTAAAGAAACTCCTTTAAAATCTCAGGAGTGGGAATCAGTTCAGATGCTAGCAACAAAAGTTCAGAGAGCGTTTTTTTCCATGTTATAACATTTTACTCACAGGAACATTGGCTGAGAAACTCAGAAAACACCATTCATTCACTGACAGATTTTGACTTCTCAGAAATACTGTGTGACTGTCCCACCATCACTTGGAGGGCCCTGTGAGCAGGAGGAAAGTGGCTCATCTGTCTGGCAACTGCAGAGTGGAACCTGCAGCAAGGCTCCTGCAGGCTGCCTGTGGTCTGGACCAGCTCTCTACATATATGCTGGGTCAGACAGAGTGATTTTGATAGGTGTGTTGGCTGCATTAGAGGACTTGCCTTCTTTTATGTCAATTTTTTGCCGAAACTGGTGTGTCCCATCTTAGTTTCAAAGCTGTGAGCAGAGAGACTATGGGAGCGGGAGCATTTTCATGGTCAGGGAGTTGTGGGGCTGCTGACTCACTGTGCATGCCAGCGGCACTGCTCTGCCATCCCCAGCATGGAGGGGGAGGGAGATGGAGCCACCGCAAAGATTGGTTGAGAGATAAGGTCACCTACTGCCTCAGGTCACCAAGTAGCTGGGATTTTCACTTTGCTGTTTGTCCGCGCTGTGAGGAAGGAAGCAAAACTCTTTACATGCTACCGATGGATGGATAGATTCCCTTCGTAACAGCCCTAATGTCATTCAGATGCCTGATTTAAAACTACTTGTATCAGGAAGGAGATTCAAGAACTGATTAGTGTTGATCTGGCCTGTTTTGGTGTGCTGGGTGAGATTAGCCTGCTGTGGGTTGTGCTTTAGGTATTTGAGGTGTTTTGCACTGCATTTGGAACATTATCTCGTTTGTTAGACATTAGTGTCCTCTCCACCAGCAAGAGGCATATCCCACTCTAATCCCATGCTCAGGATCAATAATGTGTTATATTGATGCTTGTGGTTAAATTCTCCACAGTCTTGAACTGTAACTGCCAAGGTGCTGTGTCATTTGCTTTGCCAGGCACAGCCCATGTCAGGCAGTGGAGTGACTTCCCACTGGAGGAACAGACTTACCCAGACATTGCCCCCTCCCTCTCTAAATGCAGGGTACCCTCCTGTGGCAAACAGGACCACACAGCAGCAAGTACCCTGAAAAAAGAAAAACATTAAACTCCATAAAGACAAAACTCTATGCTGCATCCAGAGCCTGGCCTTCTGCACCCAGAGTCCACAGGGAGGATGGGAGTGTTAACAAAGCACACGTGACAAGCATTAGTCACATTGCTTAACGCAGAGCTAGAAGGCATTTGCAGACCCTGAATAGATGAAGACTGCTACATGGAATTTCTGGCCCTGAAGATAAGGAAACATAGGAGACCTTGTTTTTACAAGATTTCAGGTCAGCTTTTTCTATCAGAAATGCATCTATTCAAGATAACCCTGTAAGGGAGCTCTTCAAAGTGAGCTGAAAATGAAGGGGGTTTGGGAATTAGTGTTCTTTTGTTTTTGAAAATCATTCACCTAGGGTGGCAGCTGAGGATCTCCTTGAGTTGATCCTCTTGACAGTTTTAGTTTCCCCATCATCTTCCTCTCCTCTTCCAGCCTCTCAGTTCTTGACCCCGTTTCTTCCCTGAGGTAAATACAATGGCAGGGCTAATTATCCGAAAAGGAAACATTAGTGAACATCATAGGTAGAGTATGAGTTGAAAATCTCAGTGCAGTGGGCACAGCTGCCTGATTAGAGCACCCTGCCCAACATGATGCTTACATTGTTTGCTTGCTTTCTTCACAGACCCTTTGATAGATGAGTTGCAATGCTCATTACATGGGTTATAGTTCTCTGGCTGGCATTTTTGTGGCTTCATCTACACATTACAGATCAGTCATCAAGAAGGTTCAGGAGAGCCTAGTGCAGACAAGCAGGCTAAGGCTCCCTTTTAGCCCAGCTCGTCAAAAATAGTCTTGGGAAATTGTTATTCTTGGATAGGAGTAGAAGGAGCTGGGCAGGCCTGTTTTAAAAGTGACATATGTTTTGCTATTGCAACAGCAACTGGTCTGGCGACCACAGAGGGATGCTCTGCAGGCCCCTGGTGCCCACAGACCATGATTTTAGAGCCACTGGCTACCATGCCAGAAGTTGGCCTTTGTGTTCTTTTGCTCACTGAAATATTTAACATCCTTTTGCTATTTTGCATTGGCTGTTCTACTTCAAGATCCCAGGAGTGTAAGGTTTGACTTTTCTCTCAACAATTTTCAGCCTTCATAATGATCAGGGTGTATTTTCCTTTCAGAACAGAGGGATAGGCAGTCATTTTGCTTAATCTGCTTGTGGAAGTCTAGCCAGTGATTTAATCCATCTCATAACAGGGGTCATCAATCCTCTTTTCTCTGTGGACATGTCATTGAATTAGGGGAGCAGGGAGGAAACCATTCCCTGTGTTTATCCAGTGGAATAGCAAGCATTTTCTGGATGGAAGGAGGTAGGTACCAGTGTGTTAATTAAAACATGCAAGCCAGTGCAACCGAGTTCCCAGGCAGAGACATTATTACCATCATCAACTTGAGTCTTACCAGCCATTGCCCATGTCCCAGGCACAGCATCAGCTTGCGCATACTCTGCTTGTAATAGTTTTCTCACGGCACCATTTTTGGGGCATTTCTGGTTTGTTGTGCTCTCTGGAGAATGATTATACCACTGGAGGGAGAAATCTCACACTGCTCATTGCACTTTTTAGTATCCTGTTTGTTCACAGTTCTCACAGAATCACAGAGTGGCTGAGGCTGGAAGGGACCTACGGAGGTCATCTGGTCCAATCTCCCTGCTAAGGGAGGGCTGCCTAGAGCCAGTTACACTGGGACTTGTCCAGCTGTCTTTTGACTGTCTCCAAAGATGTAAACTACGCAACCTTGCTGGTCACCCTTATAAAAAGCTGTTTCCTGATGCTCACAAGGAACCTTCTCTATTTTAGTTTGTGCTCGTTGCCTCAGATACTCTTACTGGGCATCACTGACAAGAGTCTGGCTTCATCTTCTTTGGTATTTATATACATTGATAAGATCTCTCTGAGCCTTTTCTTCTCCAGGCTGAATGGTCCTAGCTTGATTAGCCTTTCCACATAGGAGAGGTGCTCCAGTCCTTCAGCTGGGGTGAGATCAAGTGCTGCATGCTTCAGCCCTCACTTCCACTGCCACAGGAGTAACAAGGGCAGCTGCGGTGGTGTAGGCACCAGCTAGGTCCTGACATCAAGGAGATCCTCGGTCCAGGGCTGGCAGGAATTTTGTATACTGTAGTGAGCAGTCTGGAGAAGCTAAAGCCAAAGTTCTCAAACAGAAGTAACAAGACCACTATAAATAGGAAAAGGAAGCGGGAGCCGTGTCTGTGTAGCATCTTGGTGGGGCAGCTGGGGTGCATAAAGGATAAAACCTCTGTTTTAGGCCTTTAGTTCTGGACATATCTGTTCTGTGACTGCAGCTTGTTAAAGGAGACCTGAGAGTTTTAGAACAGTTGCAGTAACTTGGAAAGCAATAGTGTAAATCAATTTTTTCCCATATTTACACATAGCTTTAGCCTGTGAGGAGCCTCGTGTGGCATGTGGCTCGTAGCCTCCAATCTACCTGGTGATAGCCAACACAAGGAGCTTGACACCACCCATAGCTATAGCAGTGATTGCGGTACAGATGCAGCCCTCAGCGTGCAAGCCTGAAAATATTGGCCTGTCTACCCATACGTAAATCTCAGTGCATATATTTATTTCTGTCAAGAACTAAATTAAATAGAAATGGATGGTTTGCCAAAGCTATAAAAATGTCAGGTCTTCCGAAGAGCCCCATCTCTGCAAGAGCATTTGAAATATTGCATAAATATTGGAGGGGATTAAAGCCAAATGAGAAGATACCAGATAGAGCAATAAACTCAGCCTTGCAGCCTGTTTTGTCAGGGCTGAGGAGAAAAGAGACTGCAGATCCATGTTGCGTCAAACAAGTTACTCTTAGGAAGCATGGCAGGCTCCACATGTGTATGGAGGAGTTGACACAACTTCACTACTTTTATGTGAGATTTTTTTCCCTCCCACTGAGCTCAACAGACAGGGTCTCTTTCATGACTTCATACTCAGTGTCTTCAGAAAATGGCATTAAAGCAGGGGGTAGGTTTCTAACACAGGGTAGGAAGTGAGTGTGGCATGCTAGCAGTCATGTGGGAGCTAGTACAAGTCCTCAGGAATGTCTTCTTCAGGGCTTCAAGCTAATGACTTTCCTTTTGACAGGTTAGATTCATAATGCCCCTTTTAACTTGAGCACTTAGATTGAATAACAAAACCCAAATGGAACAAACACAAACCTTCTCCTTGGTCCCTAGCCCCAGGATTGAGCTGGCTGAGATAAGAGAACATGGTGAGAGCCAGATATTTGCATAGACCAAATCCTGTTTCTCATTCAGCCTGTAGGTTCTGCTGTTGCTGCTTTAGTCTTTGTCTTATGTTTCCTTCTCTTCCATCACAGAGGTTATTTTTTGTTTCCTTTCACAAAACAATAGCTAATAAGGCTCTGCAGGCTATAAATCTCTCCATTTTGGGTAATAAGATGAGGCTCAGTTTAGGCACCATATCTTAACTACCTTATGCAGAAGATAAGCTTTTATCCAAAACACACACTACACATCTGTCACCTCTGGTGCTTCTGGCAGGCTGTTCCCTAGAGGTGATCAGGACTCAGATTGAGAGAATCACTTATGCATGAGCTGCAGGCCAGAGTCACTTGTTAAACGTGCTTTAACAGGAGCTTCATCTCTAGCTCATTCTCTAAAATCCAGAGTATGAGAGGGGGAAAAAAAGAAGTGTGATAATTTTATTCTTTCTCTTTCCTCTCCTGTTCCCTGACCCAAATGCAACAATAGCCTGAAAGGAGGGTGTAATCTACTACTGACTTCCCTTTGCAGCCAGCACCCCAGATTGTGTACCTATTCTTAAGACAAAATAACAAGAAAAAAAATTCTTTCTATCTTTGGGTGTAGTCTTGTCTTATGAGCTCTTGTAAATCAAACCAAATACAAGGCAAAGTTTGACTCCTTGCCCACACATTACTAGTGTTTGAAAAGCAGTGAAGTAGAGGAGATGCATTTGCAAGTGGTTCAAAACCATAGCATATTCTCCAAGCCTTGGGCCCAGTTCTGAGTGCTCCACACAAGAAGCTGACAGCCTCAGCTGGTAGGTGTAAAAACATGCCTGTTCAACAAGTTCAGCTCTAAGACCATGTTTCTGTCCAGGAGCCAGTGTGATCTGGCTCAGAGGGGTTCACTCCTGGTGCAGCCATGGGGAGCTACACATGCTTCTGATTTATGGGGTGGTAACTTCAGCCACCGAAATCTCTCTGGACAATCTGGTTGAAGGCATCGGACCCTGCCAGTGTTCAGGTATCCTCTTCCATCCCTAGCTGCCATCTATGGGCAACCCTTGTCTAAGGAAGGATCTTCTCCCCAGACAGGAGCCAGTAGCCAGGAGCTCTGTGGTGCCTGCTGGACACTGGGAATGGGAGCCACAGCTCCTATCTTAATTCTTCCTTTGATTTCTGTCTCATTGTCATGCTGCAAAGGTAAATGCATGAAAATGTGTGAGATATTAGGACGTGAGGTCCTTTAAGAGACTAGATTGCTAGAAATGGCTGTGGCCTTCCTATTCACAGCAAGCCTCTAAGTGCTGCCAGCAAGACTCATAATTGATAACAAGCAGAGGTCTAAGGGTCTGTGGCTTTATCATTCTTGACAGATCTGCTGAATTCTTGGTTTATGAGAGCTGGGGATGCAGCAGGGCTCCTGAAATGGACTAAGGAGCTGAGCTGACCCCAGCCTTCATTTGGGTTATGTGCCACATGTCCGTGTCATGCTGCTGCTGGACACCCTCCTGCCAACAGAGAGAAAAAGTCTGTGGAAGTCAAGCTTTTCTCCTCTTGACAGCTTCATCTCCCTTACAGGCAGCTCCCTGCCTGTCTCTACGCTGTTGACTAGTCCCATGTGGGTCCTCCTGGGGATCGAGAGAACCTTGCACAGGAACTGCTGGGAGTGAAGCCAGAAAGGGTGGGAAGAGAAGAAAAATGGGGCTGGTGTCCAGGAAGACCGCCTGGCTAAGAACATCCCTAGGGAAAAATCCTGGAAAGGGAGAGAACACAAAAAAGCATGGAGGATTGTCTGAGGCCAGGTGCTGAGCTGCCTGGTGAGGTGGAAACCTGCCAGAATTCTCTGCCTCACAGTGAACTGTGAAAACAACCCATGTGCAAAGCCTGTGAGAGTTGCTTTGGGGCCAAGAAAGGTGTTATCTTATTTTGTATATGTAGTAAAGCAAGATTTCCAGTCTGTCTGGGAATGACAATGCTGACGGCGTGACTGGAGGAAGGCAGGCAGGAGAGGTGGTGCTTTGGGATGCCCCCTCTGGGGCACCTTCTCTGCTCCCATCCTCCAGGGCAGTGCCACCCTGGGCTCTGAATGGGAATCTCTGATGGCTTACATGATTCCAGTTCCTGCAGTGTGACTGCTCATGTCCAAGCATACTGTGCTTTTCAGACGTCCTTGGCAGATTCACCAGGGCTGTTGCTCTTTACAAGAGACCAGGAGCACCTTTGTAGTTCTTAAAAGCTCACAACGGTCCTTGCTGTGAGACTGAGGTCAGTTTTACAGAAGTTTGTCTCAGGCAGGCTCTCCTCAGTCTCAGTGAGGACTGAATAGATGTTCAAGAACCTTCTTAAGGGTTTGGCCTATTAAGTTTCATGTCTTGCCATTTCCTGAAAGTTGGGATTTGTTTCACTAGGTTGTATGAATTTGTGTAGCAAGGTGAGTAGTTATAGGGCAAATCATCTCTCTGTGTGCCGCCTTCCCTATGACTGGAGCTATAAGCATGGTGCAATAATGGTGGAATATATTGTTGCAGCAAATATCGTAGGTTTCATCTTAGGCTGTCTGAAGGCAGAGCTGTGGTGGGGAGCTCAAGTGTTTCCAGAAGCTGATGAGGATGCCTTCTTATTGCTTTCTTACTTTTAAGTAAGAAGTTAATTAGCTATTTATGTTGTTGCAAACCATAATGGCCTAAGGATATAAGTCTCTAGGGGAGAGCAAACATGAGCCCAGTTGATTGGTATGGATTCTCAGGAAAACACAATTTGAGGCAATGCAAACCTTTTTATACAGGCTCAAACAGAAATCCCAGTTTTGAAAATGAGTACCTTTTGGGCAAAAAGTCCCTTATGTTCAAAAGGTCATAAAGCAATATTAGCTAGTAAAGCATATTACTTCTTCTTAAAAACCTTACTTCTATTTATTTATGCATTTCAAGTGTTCTTTCCCCCATAATATTGACTTGTCTTTAAATACTGATGCATTCATGCTTACGACATGCTTCAGAGGCAAAGGAGAGCTTGTTCCCATTTTACAAGTGGACAAAGAAGTGACTTTCTTGCAGGAGGATGCTGCCAGAGACAGAGCAAGGACTACATGGTGGCATCTCCAGTACTGTGGTTCCTTTGATTAGGAGAGCTAAATTAAGCTAAGGAGCTTGAAATGGGAGACACTACAGCCAATCAGCCTTGTGACATGAGGAGCAGGAAGGAAGGGGGATACCTGAACAGGCAGTATTTTCTTTCCAGCTTGATGACCACGGGTGGTGAGACTGGGGCTGCTGCAGCGCCTTAGCAAGCGGCGATGGCCAGTTTTCTGCATGGGTCCCTTAAATTTTCCTGGTGGCTTTGACATCGTAATTTGTGGCAATGATTTTAGTGCTGTGTAGTTTAACACGGGCCATGTTTTGTTCTACCAGCTGGCACTTTCCATGGGGCAGAAAGATGATTTTCTATTATAGTTTGTGAAATGCCTTGTGTTGTATTTCAGTAAGCTTATAACAGGACAATGAACCTGGTTTAGCAGGAGAGACGTAACAGATGGGAGCTAATGTATAGAAAATCAGCTTATGTAAGGGTTCGGTGCCTCCAAGTGATGACTTTTTACGTCAACAGGAATGGCTCATTCTAGAGAGAAGGGTACTGGGCAGATGCTTTGAACTGAAGGACGTCTGAGTACAAGGACCTGAACTGAAACAAGTAGAAAACAGTGATTTTTGATTTTTAAATTCAGATATATTGGGTTCAAACCATGTTTAGGCACCTGGCTGGAGTGCTTTATTTTAGGGGTGCCTTATTTTAGAGGCACCTGATTTTTGCCAGAATTTTCAATAATAATGTGCAATTCTGAGGGTCTTGATTTATAAATTCTCAGTGCCAAATATGTAGATTTGAGAAGAGGCTGGGCATTCCCTTTTCTCATGATATTTTATTATGCCTCAGTTTCTCATGACTGAAGTGAAAATGTTAGTATTTACCTTTATTTTTTGAGTTGCATTTATTCTTTTTAGTTCTTAGATAGGAAGTAGTGTTCCAGTACAAGGAAATGTATTGCTGTGTGAAGGAAATAAGAAGGAATTCCTGAAAAAAACCCCTGCATTTTGGAAAAATACTGTATCTTTATAATAGAAACAGAGATTTTAGACTGTGACACTCTAAGTATTTTCCAGTGATGGTGTCACCCTCTGAATAGCAAATTTAATCTGACTAGTAATAGGCTAGCTTGTCCAAGGTGTTTTCCACATTTCACAGGAATAATCCATGGATCCATAAACACCTGTCAGCCACAGGACAGCTACTGCTGATCTAGTATTTAGAGCTGTGCACACCAAAGTGGGGTTTTGGCTGGTCCTTGCTCTTGCACACATTGTAGGAGGATCATTATGGAGGACAGGAGGTAGTAATCTCAGTTTTATTCTTCTTTGAAAAGCCAGGCTTGCAACATTTTTTTATCCTACATTTTTCATCTAAAGTGGGTTTTTTTCTGTGTGTTTAGCTCCCACCCCCACAGTGGCACAGAGGACATCATCCATGAAACATAAACCACATCCTCCGTGACCTTAGCTGTTACCAAGTCTCCTGACTGTACTGTCCAGTTCTACCACTGCATTTTGTGAACCCTGGCAGAAGCCCATTTTTTACTGAAAAAGTTGTTTACAGTATTGGTAGACTGAAACAGTCCCCTTGATTTATCTCTGTTTTAACATTTCTGCCTGTGGGTGATTGAGTTTAATTAAGGTTGACTAGTAAATATTTATTCTCATGGCAGAAATAGGTCTGGGTTTGTCTGTTAAAAATACTACAGAGCTTGCCTCTTTCACTGCAGTTAACTGAACCAAACACTCCACAATTTTATTAATATCAGCAAGGAAAAAAACCTCAAATCCCACTGCCACAAGCTTTTAACTGTGCAGCTCTCCCCCAGCTGAGGAGCACCTCTCCCCCCAAGCATCCCTGTCCCCTACATCCCGGTCCCTGCTGAAGTGAAGCCCGTTGCCATGGAAGCCTCATTAAATCTGCATCTCGCCTGGCCGGGGCTTCAGGGGCTGCGGCTGTATTTTTAGCCGGCGGCGGTTGCATAAGGGGGGCGGGATGGGACTGGGATGTGCCTTATATCTCACTTTGATGGAATTCTGCCAGAAACTGGCCGAAAGACATGTCCTGCTCAGGAAAGCTCACTTGGGCCAGGCAGTCCTTGGCAGCCACCAGTGTTGCTAGAACTGAGCATGGGGAAGATGCAGCACATGGAGTTGGGCTTAATGGTCAAGCAAGCTTTAGGGTGGTGGCATAGTTCTGTAGAGTGCCAGGGGCTCCAAAGGCTGAGGGTCTCTTGAGGTTAGACTAAAGATAATAAATCTCTCTTGACTTGAGCAAAACCTTAACACCTGGAGGGGTAGGAAGAAACTCATCAGAGCGCAGCTGAAGAACAGCACTTCACTCCTAGCCATGTACATTTTGGGGAAAAAAATGCCACATCTAAGTTCATAGCCCCTAGAAGAAGAAAATGGAGCTAGATGGTGTCAGAGATGCTCAGGGTGAATCCAATCTTGGGTACAAAATTGCCTAAATCCATTTTTGGGAGGACTGGATTTGAGTCCATCTCCCTGTTTGACAAATACATGACACTGAAGGATATGAAATCTGTACTTACTGTAACCCCCCCCCCAACCCCTGACATAGTGGTTTCTATCCCAAGAAACCACTACATACACACACACACACACAAAAGAAAACCCCTAAATCATGCCACATGTTCATTCTCGGTCATTTCAAATCAGATTTGATGGCAATAGAAGACAAAAAAAAGAGGAGGTTTTAGTGTCTCTGCACTATCAGGATTTCTCGGCTCAAAACATGGGCTTGCTCTCTCTCTCTGAGCACTGAATCTCAGCAGTGCTAAATGTTCCAAAAATCAGATTTTTATCCTGAATTACACCTGGGCAATCTTTCAGTCTTCAGGGGGTCTCACAGATGGCCGAGAGAGCCTTGTTTAGCCTGCAAAACTGTTATTATTTGTGCTGAGACATGAGAAGGAAGGGGTCCAGCTTGACTGTAAATGAATAACTCTTGCCTCTAATAAAAGTCATCTCTTTTGTTGGAGGCTGTGAAAATTTGATCTGGAGCAGTTGGGTTAAAATTAAATAGAGCCCAATGCTGCTATCCTGTACAGTCACACTCCATCAGAGCTGAGTCATATGTGAAGCTCCAAGGCCTGGTAGGGACTGTTACTATCATTGCTTTTTAAAGAGATGGTCATATCATTAGAAGCTGATTTTGTCCTTTTTCCAGTCATAGATTTCCAGATGCCTGCCTCTGCAGGAGACGCCAACTGGTAAATAAACATTTAAAACAAACAAATAAAAAAGAAAACAAAAAATAAGGGTGAAAAAATAAAAAACAAAACAAAAAAATCCCAAGACTCCACAAAAACCAAATCAGCAAACCCAGGATTATTTCTAATTTACTGGAAATGGGATATGACCTGATTCTCTGTAGGCAAGTGTGCCTGACAGAGCCAGCTTTTGCAGCTGCAGGCTGTCTCTGCTGTAGACCATCTCTAAGTCCTTCCTGGGGAGTTATTTCCAGCTTCAAGGCTGGCTCCACAGACCTTTCTCAACTCTAGGCTAATGAAAAAGTCAATGCCTATGGTTTGCAGGGGTTCACAGACTCTCCCCTACAGTTGTAGAAAATGCAACTCACCTTCAGTTTTGCTATGAGATTAGGGCAAGTGATGTTTTGCCCAGGCAGCCTCATTTCTCCTGGTTCAGTATCATGATTGTGAGTCTTGCACAGGTCAAATGAAAGGAAAGTAGGCTTTTCAGACTACTTCAGAAAACCCTACATGACTTCCTCTAACCCTTGCTCAGGGCCTGACTGTGAGTTCAAAGACCCAACCTGTGAGCTCCTGCTTGGCAGCACCCACCAATCCAGGAGGGCAGGTGTAGGTACCTGGAGGGCCCAGAGTACTCCTCCTTGGGCACTTGCAGTCTCTGTGCACCAGTGATGCTGCTGCAGATGGGTCACCAGACAGAAATAGGCTGCTGTGCTGCAGCTCAGAGCCAGTGCTGTGCCACTTTGGCAGCAGCCCTGGGTGTGAGGGGTGTTTCCTGGCAGCAGGGAGGCCGGGTGAGTGCCTGGGGAGCAACCAGGCAGTAAGGGCTCTGTCTTAAGTGTTTCATTCCTGTCTGCTCCAGCTGATTGCTGCCAATGAAGCCAAGCAAATCTTTGATATCCTCTCTGCTTCCACTCTGCCTCTGGGGAGCAAAGATAAATGCAGTCTACCCACAGGTGAGAGGCCAGGGCAGAACCTCAGACCAATGAGGTGCATGTTCAGATCCAATTTGTGGGTGGTCAGCATCAGTTTGCAGGGCTCTTAACATTTAGAGTTTATTTCTCAACATATTTACTCCACCGCCTTTCTAAGGTGGCAAAGGAAGCATGGGGCAACATGATGGCACGGAGCAAGGGACAGCATTTGAAAACTAGAATAAGCCACTGATAAGCATAGACAGACACCCTGGAAAACAGACAGACAGAGCAGAAGGCTCCCGCTCCTGACAGTCTCCCTGGCGTATAGCAGTTTCCTTGTAAGAGCACTGACACTCACTGCAGGGCACATGTGCAGTGAGCTGGAAGAAAGCAGAGGCTGCAGGAGGGAGGAAGCAATGCTCAGGCACCAATGGCATTGCAACCGAATTATGTTCTGGCTGGGAAGAGAGCTGGGATGGGACCTTTCTTCAGAAAAAGATCAAAATCAGCTCAAAAAAAATCAAGCGCACCTTTTTCTTTTTTCTCAGAAGGTCTTTATCTTGGGATTTCAAGTCCTAAAAAGTTTTCTAGGTCCCATAATGGGCAAAACTCATGATGGAGTCAGGGAGTTACATTTTTAAGGTGAGAGGTCTAGGAGGTCAAAGAGGGAGGCCATTAAACAACAGTCCTTTCTCTGACACCCCAAGGGATTCATTCTAGAGGTCTTTTTGAGGTTTTAGCCTTCAGAGCAGATGTGTCATGTTACTAAACCCCTGAAAACGTGTTTACTGATGCTGGGTGAAGGGTGCTGCACCTGCCACCAAGCTGGGTGTCAGACCAGGGCTCGGAGAATGATTGTTTTTTCTTATCAGTTGCAGTTCTAACCAGATGGAGAGAAGTGTGTGAGTCCAGCCTGCAAACCCAGCATTCAGTGAGAGCTTGATGCATGCCAGGGGGCATCAGGACTGTGGCCTGTGCTTTGTCAGGACAGGTCAAATCATACAGTTGTTCAGTGGTGAATCAAAATTTGGAAGGGAGAAGACAGACCATAATTTAAGTTCTGAGGTGTTGAGGGTGTTAGAGGGCTTAGACAGCAAGAAGGGGAATAAGAGTTGAGGAGCATGTTGGAATGAGGGTAGGGCAAGCTTTTAGGATGAGTAAAGGGCCTTGGGAGGCATACAGCAGCCCATCTCTTTTGAAATTAAAGTTGGGTCATTAAGCAAGGCTTGAAGGTTGCCCTGCTCCTAGATTTAACCCTTCTGAAGCACATTTGTTCATGGCAAATCTGGCTCATGACATGATCTTTACTCAGTTTATGAATAAGGAAGTGGCTTTTTAATGGTGCAAAGCTCTGGATTCTGAAAGTAAAAGCCCATCAGGGCTGGTCTCCTCCTGGGAGCTTCTCCTAGGGCATGAGCTCCTTGAAACTAAGAAAATGGCCCTGTTTGGTTTTTCGAGGATGTTTTTATTCTGTATGAAATAGAAATAAAACAGCCCCAAAGAGTGAAATGAGATGGTGTAACTGAGTATCCTCTGTCCTATTTTCAGTGCTACAGAAGTGCAAGTACGATCAAATACACAGGACCTTGTATAATGATGCAGTATCTTGGCTCTGTATAAATGGTTGGATATGCAACTTTGGTGTTGCTGTGGCAATTTGGTGTGCTGTCCCTTATCTTGGTCACAAGAAGCCTGTGACCAGAGCCAAGGCACCCCAGCTCCAGCTCCTTTTGTTCCTATATAATAATTGTATCTGTGGTGTGCAGAGCAGGCCTGTTTCAGGCTGGCAGCTGCACAGCGTTATTTGCAGCTCATTAATTTCCTACAGATTGCTGCCTTGCTGCTTTGGATGTAGTGCAAAACTCCAGTGGCTGGGCTACAGAGCTGAAAGCACTGTCTGCTTGGGTCTGTGGGAAGAGCAGAGTGAGGGAGGGGGCAGAGGGACTTGTGAGGCTGATATCCAGATACATTTGTGATGAGAAAGTTAGTTTCACTCCCCAACCTTTTTGATGAGCTTTTAGCACTGAAATCTGTGAATGCTGTCATGTGCAGGAGCCACAAAGAAGTGGAGTGTTCCTGTGCTGGGAACTGGGGGGATTGTCCTGACTGTTCTTGAAAAGCCAAATTACATTGCCAGTGTTATCCCAGAACAGGTTCTTTCACCCAGTGTGCAGGAGTCGAGGTATTTGATTAATTTACAGTTCCACACAGAAAGGGGTGCTGGGTGGCAAATCCACAAGGCCAGCACAAGGACTATCAAAACTTTTCACTGTTTATACGTTTTAGCAAACAAAGGCATTAATATTCATTGGCTACAAGTTGCATAGTTCTCTTTTTAATTACTATTCTATCCTCTGTTGGTTAAATGATTCCATTGCTTCTTATGCTAGTTAGTCTGTATGCTCAGTCTTTCTCTTCGAGTTGGTGGATTTCTTGGGTTGGTGGTCCATGAGTCGGTGGTCGTGATCTCCCCCTGCCAGAATTACCTTTTACCCAGTCAGAGCCGATTTCAGCACAGTTGCTGAGTTGGCTTAATTAGTTTTTTCCTTATCTTGGGATTTCTGCCAAATGTCCTTTGGCCTGTAAATTCTGCATTCTTTGTGTCCACTATCAGTGGTACATCCTTCTCCCCAAGCTTTGTTAACCTCCCCCTAGGTCTGAGATCACTGAAGCATGTCAAGCCCTAAACTTTAACAGGGTAATTCTATGGACAAGTATTATATCTAGCCCCTGGACATCACAGTGCAGTAAGTGTAGGACAGTGAGTCCTGAGCAGCCATGTTAGGAGGAGCCCTTGGTCTCCACCTATATTGTCTCTGCTGGTAAGAGCAATGTTGTGGGCAGTAGATGTGAATCTGCATATCTGTCAGTACCTGCAGCTGATGGCAGCCCAGGGGATGTGGATGTGGCTGGCATGGGGGTGATCAAGAACCTCCTGTAATCCCTGTCTGTAATCCACCTTCACTTCCACCACAGCCTGGCTCCTCTGGCGCTAGGATCAGCAAGCTGAGGTCTCCATGGCCATCAGCATTCCCTCCTGTGCTGTGTTGCTTGTCCCCAGTGTGCCAGCATGCCCCTGCCCATGCTGCTGGGGAGCCAGCCGCAGCTCCCTGTCTGCCTTCACTGTCAGTAGCAGAGAGAAAGCCAGCAGGAGCTGGCTGATTACAGAGTCAGTGTGAACTTGTGAAGCAGCATGGCAGTAGCAGAACATGCAGGGAGCTTCCACAGGGCTGCTTTTGGCACCCAGGCAGCAGAGGCTGGCATGTGTCTGCTGGGATGCCATGCAGCACTGCAGGTTTGGTTTTTGGGCACCCCATGTCAGAAGGCTTTTGAAAATTCATTGAGAGTTCCGAGAACTGAATTTTGAAGCTATACAGAGTTCAGCTGGGCTAGTGAGTGACAGTTGGCCCTCCAGAGCTGTGCCCAGAGAGGAGCACATGGGTGGTTGTCCTCTGGACGTCGGGATTGGATGAACTGATGTTGCAGGTGACTATCAGCACTCACAGGAGTGATGATCTGAGCAGGGATTGGTACTCAGCACACACCCTGGGTCAGCAAGCTCAGGTCAGTGGGGCCATGCTCTCCCAAAGGAACAGTGCTTGAAGGCCAACCACTTGTGTCTCTTCAAACCTGCTGTGACAAAGACTGAGAGATGCATAGCAGGGCCATGCCATTAGGCAGTGCCAGAGGCTCATTTTGGCTAACAAGCTCCAGCAGTTTTTGCCCTGGGAGGAATTTAAAGCCTTCTCAGGCTGGTGAGGGTTGTTTTGAATCTGGCATTTCTCATTCCTCAACTTCCTCTCCCCCTCTGTCCCCACCTTCTTGTCCTTGCCAGCATCTCCATGGCAACCCTGTTGCTGAAGAATAGAGAAGACATCTAAATATAGCTTCCAAATCTACATGCCTTCAGCAAAAAGTCTAAAAACAGGGGCGACAGCTTGAAGCACTAGTTTGCCAATATCAGCCAGTGATGAGTGTCTTGCAGGTGGGATTTGGGAGCAGGGTGGTGGGACAGGGGATCACTTCCAGCTGAATGCCAGTTTCATGTTTGCTCAGGACATCTCGAAAGGCTTCCCCCTCCCCTCCCCTGTTGTGGCTGAAGTTTTCCTCCTCTTAAAATTCCTTTCTGAGAGAAAAAGGGCAGAGTCTTCTCAGTGAGGTTGTTCCCCTGGGAACCTGCCCAAGGTAGGGAGGAGAGAAATGTCTGCACCCAGGGCCCTGGCAATGCTTTGCACTTACAACAGGCTGATACCCACCTGAACTGTCTGGTTTCATGGGCTGCCAAGTTGAATTATTGCTTGTACAAGACGTACTTACTGTACAGACCTCAACAAATAGCTCCACAGGCTGTTCAAATTTTGTCTGTTCTCCCCTGGCCCAGAAGCATCAAGTCTCATAGGGTCAGGAAGAAAAAGCTGACTTGCAGCAGGCCAGGCAAGGGCCCCTCTGTGTCTGTACACACAGCTTCAGTACTTAGACCCAACAGTCTGAAAGGTGATGCACAGATTAGCCTAGATTTCTTTTCTTTTTTTTTTTTTTTTGAGAGGAATTTAAGCAAAGATTATAGCTGAACCTGAAAATGTTTAATAGAGAAAAAATAGCTTTATTAAACTGAATAAAGAAAAGAAGACCTGTGGAGCTGGGCTATTATGCTTGTACAACACAAATAGCTCATGGATCAGCAATATAGACTCAGCTGAGAGAAGAGGGATTTAACAAACAGTAGTTTTCCCCTTTTTGAAGAAATTCTTAACAAACTGTGGCATCTTTCCATGAAGAACCCTGTATATTAGAACATTTTATCATGTTTGAACAATGTGAGATGTAGAGTGCTTTGGAAATCTTGTCTGATAGGGCTGACTGCATTATGGAACCTCCTGAAGCATTTTTGGTGCTTCCCTACCATGCTTTTTCCAGCTCTTCAGGGCTTCCAGCTTGAGTGTGACACATTTATCATTCCCTAGCTTTGGTGCTGATTCCCATGGCTGATGCATGGATATACCATATCTCTTGAGTTGCCCTGAATAACAGAATAACACATCAGATACTTAAGGATTTTTTTCCAAGACCTGGAAATGCTTAATGGGCTCACTTGCAACTTAGCAGCTCTGATTTCTCATTGCCTGTACAGTTACTTGCACTGGTACAAAGTAGGTGCAAAACACTGTCATGTGAAGTTGGCAGCATTTCATATCTCTTTGCAGTGTTGGGTGGGAGTGGAAAGTGAGGGCTGGGCTGCTGTGCAGGAAACAGCAGGAAACACAACTGAAAAGTGAAGATGACCAGAAACACAAAATGACCCCTTTAGTATTGTCATCTGGGATGGAGGAACCATAAGAGTTAGGCAATTTATTTTTTTTTAAATTTGGATTGATCTTTTTACCAGCTATCACTATAAATCTTTGACCGGTAACACTTTAAAGTTTTCTAATGCAAGTAAAGACTTGAAAAAATAGGGCTTTTAGTCTTGGCTATGTCCCTTTAATTATCATGTGTCAGCTACTGAAGCATTTTTAATAGTTCTAATGGAAACATGAGCCAATTTACTAATTAGCCAAGATTACATGAGGAATACACAAAAGGAAGATGTCTTTCTGAGTCAACATTTCCTCCTTTATCCCTTACAGAGATCTGGTGTGATGTGAACAAAGTACACTGCTAACAGCCAGCTGGGCAGAGCCCTTGAGCTCCTGGTGGTCCTACACGGAGTCCCACACAGTCACGGGGAGATGGGCATGAAGGACCACACAAGACTTTGGACAGGGGTCATTGTCTACACTTCGGGGTACAGCCACGTCTTGTATGGTGTCTTCTTCAGTGGACCTTTTCCCTCCTCCCTGTGACCCTCTGTAGCAGAGCTGGATGTTTCTGTTCCTGGCCCTCGCAGGAATGGAGCGGAGGTCCCTTGTGTGCTGCACGTTTGGCTGGGATAGGGTCTTGCAGAGGGTAACCTTGACTCTAGGCCACCTGGGCCAGTCCCAGATCCCGTCTTTGTTGCAGGGACTGCAGGGGCAGTGCCAAAGTTTCTTCCTGCTCCCACCTCGTCAGTCTGCGTGGACTTTTTAGGGGTAAAGAGTTGAAATATGGGGAAAGATTGTCCAGAAAACCATCTTTCCCATGTGGCTTTCAGAAAGTAGTTGGGCAAACACCTACCTGTCAGGAACGACTTGGTGGAATGGCTCTGCCCAGAGGCAGGGTGATAGCAGTTGCTTGCTGACCTATTTTCTGAGGTCTTTTGGTTCCCTAATGACATAATGGAACTTTGGCAAGGAAGAGGAGATGCCTTACAGAAGTGCACAGGTCCCTTTAAATGGGAACCACATCAGATGAAGCAAAACAAGTTGATACTCATATGAATAAGTGATGTGTCCACCACCACTTCAATCTCTCTCTGCTCTCTTCCCTCACCTTTCTGGCTGCATCACTGTAGCATCTTCCACATGAGGAGTTCAAAGGAAGTAGGGATTGTTCCCTATCAAGTCCCTGAGAGAAATATGGATCACAGGCACTGTATGGATATGGAAGTATCCACTGATATGGAAGTATCAACTGATTTGCTTGTATGTTTTCAGGGTGCCAGGAGAAGTACATAGGTCATATGGTGATTGGCACTGTGAAGAACCTTATTTTAATGATAAGATGATAGTTATCTGATGATAAGTTATCAGTTGATTTTAATTATAAGATAACTAGTTACCAACTGGTTATCCCATAAGCCAACTTGAAGACAAAAGAAAAAAATCTCAATTTCTGAGGATGGTTTCTGTCTGTGATACTTTATAGCTGACTGGCCCAGTAGTGAGACTGTCAGGCTGTCCCCCATGTTCTTGCTACAGAAAGTGGGATAACTCTTGCACAGCTGCTCTTCCAAGGTCCTCATGAATGACACAGCCAGTTCCTGGAAACTGGCCCACAATGGCTTGTCTCCAGCTTCTGTACTAGCACCAGTTCTTCTGTAACTCAGACATCAGCAACTTGCGCATCAGTGATCTGCTCGAAACTGTTTTCTGACAGTTCATCTATCCTGTTGACATCTGCTTAGTTAATTGGTACCAGCATCTAATATGACCTTAAAGGCACCTTCAATTCTGACCTTTCTGCTAGAACAAACTGGGACCATTGCCAGTGGCTACAGCTGGATGCTTGAAAACCTGTTCCCCCTTCCACAATCCCCATGGGAGCCGAAAAATCTTTCACGAACATGAGCTTGAGCCCAACGTGCAGCCTGCCTGTCTTGGTCATAGTCTGGATAAGTTTCTGAATTACCATGATTTCCTGTTGAAATTAAGATGACTCAGCACCTCCTGTCTTTAGCTGTGCTGTGCTACAGCATAATTCTTTGCTTCAGAATGGCTTTGGTTGTTACTCTGGCTTACTTGATGTGCAGCTTCTTGTGACAGTGTGCATCAAAAAAAGGGCTTCTCTTGCTGGCTTCTTCACCTTTCCTGCGAGCACTGTCACTTTGCTCTGTTAAATATCCACCTCCCAGTGAACTGGGCAAAGACAGTTAATTCCCTCTGGTTTGCCTCAAATGCCCACCATAGCCAGCCGGTCAAGGGAGATGATTGTCCCACTTTACTCTGCACTGGTGCAGCCTCACCTTGAATACTGTGTGTGGTTTGGGTACCACAATATAAATAGGACATTAAGCTACTAGAGAGCATCCAAAGGAGGGCCATGAGGATGGTAAAAGGTCTGGAGGGGAAGCTTTATGAGGAGTGGCTGAGGTCACTTGGTCTGTTCAGCTTGGAGAAGAGGAGACTGAGGGAGGACTTCGTTGCAGTCTACAACTTCCTTGTGAGGGGAAGTGGAGGGCCAAGTACCAACCTCTTCACTCTCATAACCAGTGGACAGGAGTTGAGGAAACAGCATGAAGCTGAGTTGGAGGAGGTTTAGGTTGGACATGAGGAAAAAGTTTTTGACCCAGAGGGTGGTTGGGCACTGGAACAGGCTCCCCAGGGGAGTGGTCACAGCACCAAGACTGCCTGAGTTCAAGAAGCATTTGGGCAACGCTGTCAGGCACATGGTGTGATTCTTAGGGTGTTCTGTATGGGGCCAGGAGTTAGACTTGATGATCCTGGTGGATCCCTTCCAACTCAGCATATTCTATGATTCTGTGACTTCTCTATAAGGTCTTCTACCACAGTGAATAGGTCATATTTGTAGCTTCACATTGAAACCTCAACCCAGTGCAGAACTCTGGGGAAGGGTCAGACTGCTTTGAACTTCATGCTGCAGGGATGTGAATCCACAACAAATCAGACGAGGATTTGTCAAGGTGTGTCAAGAACACAGTGGCTTGACCCAAGGTGTATCACTAATGATTCACATTAATGAGTCACTGAAGATCTCCTGGTACATCTCACTACCCAGAGATGTTTACCTTGCTGTCCTGGCTGCTTCTCATTCTGGCTAACAGCATCCCACCATGGACTGTAAATTCTGCCCTTGCACAGCCCTGCCTGTTTCAGTGGTATACACTATATGATATCTCCTGACTTGCACTGTTTTTAGAGCTGAGCTTTATTTCACATTCCAAAGTCACATAGACACACACAGACACATCCTCTTAACCTCCTCGGCAATAATTCCTGCAAACGAGAGTGTCCACACAGAGAGATACTCAATATTTTCTAGCACATTAATCAAATAACCATCCAGTTGTTGTCTTGTGTGTTGGAAGTGGACGTGTTGTCAAATAAAATGATTTTATATATTATCCTCTGTACTTCCCAGATGGGGAATTTAGCAACATCATGTGCGCAAAGTCCTTTAGGAGAAGATCGATGTCTATTCATTTCATCTTCTGTTGCTTACTCAGGGAAATCTTATTCTTAATGTTGCTCCCCAGAGGAGCTTTTCCATCCCTAACTTTTAAAATCAGTGGTTGTTTCTAAGTGCATGTTGAAAGGAGAGCCTGGACTGCCATCATCTGAGGGCTGTTGGTGGCAGCTTGCAATGACCTCAGAGAAAAAGAAGGAAGCAAGCAGCTATCTTGACTTCTGTATGGCCAGGTTTTCCTCGGGAATGCTGGCTTTTGACTTGTCTGGCTATGTCACAGCCCAAATTGAAAGCATTGCTCCATCTGCTGAAAACACCACCAAGGCCTGAATTAAAGAGCTCTTCCCATCACTATATCGTGCAGGGATTGAGATTGGACTGTACTGTGGCTTGGTGCTGGTGGTGGAGCTTTGTGTTTACAGAGTGGCTCCTTGCCGCCAGGAGAGGCTTTTGGATGGTCTCTGTTGTTCTCTGCTTTTGAGGTCTCTGACATATGTCTTGGCCACAGTCAAGCTGTCAGGGAGAAAGAGGAAGGCTGGAAAGTGTCCTCCTTTCCTCATGTGAAACAACCAAAGGCTGGGGAATGAAAGCTGCTCAGCTGAGCAAGGTAGGCTTCAGACTCCTTACTTCCCATCGTGGTGAGCATGCCCATCAGGGCAACTGCACTGTCAGCCCCTTTCATGCTCGCCTCTGCCTCCATTAATTTCAAGAAGCTGTCACGATGTTCTCCCAGCAAAACGTTCCCAAGCCTCCTGCTCCCACACACTCTCTGCCTCTTGGTGTCCTTCTGTCACATCTCTCACATTAACGTGATGTATTCCCAGGGCAGTGTTACACTCCAGCCCTTCTCTCCATCCATTTCCTCCATTCTTCATGCCTTCTGAGGAGGCAGCTCTCAATGTTGCTGCAGGTAAGAGATGAGATTGTGCGGGAGCAATCTGTGTTTTGGCCTCCAGACAACTTATGACAGCTCAGGATGCAACTGTAGTTACAGTTGCTTTAATAGTCCTGGAGAGGAGCAAGATGCTTGCAGTGGGTAGGGAAGCTACAGAGCCTGGGAAAGGGCAGCCCTCACCAGCCACGTTGGGCTGGGAGGGGTGGCCTGATGGGCCCCATAACCCCCCTCTGTCAGCACTGGCTTTTCTGTGGTGACAGTCATGGGAACAGCCAGCCAGCTGAGAGAAGTGTACTTCCCCTCAAGGTAGCAAGCCCAGCCCCATGCCTCCATCTGTGCAGGCTGCAGAGTGGCCCGGGAGCGGGAATGCTGCTCTTTTCTCTGCCACAAAATCCCAGTGAAAGGTTAACCGCTCCCCATTATGTGGTACTGCGCCTGTGAGCCCTTATCTACCTTCCCCTGGCACTGCACAGTCCTTGCCAACTTCTGCCCTGCTCCTTTCCTCTTTGGAAGGGGACGGCTGGCAACACTCTGGCTCTGGAACAAGAGTGGGCAGTTTGGCTCCCATCATCCCTATCCCACACCACCTGGGTCCCCAAGCCACATGGGCCACACCTCTGGGCTCCTGCTCTGGGTCCTGAAAGCTTTAACAGTGTGGAGGACCTGCTGAGCACTCATCGCCTCTCAACAAAACTGGAGAGGTCGGGCACCACCTCTTTTGAGATTCAGTCAGTTGGGATGAGGGGGCACCTGTATCCATGCAGGGCACCTGTGGCTTTGGTCTGTCACTTTGGTCTGTCCCTGCCCTGTTGTTTCAGAGCTGGGTAAAAGGTCCTTTTCTCCTTCACAGCTTGTAGCAAAAGAGGAAACCAGAACTTTACTGGATTGATCACCAAATTCAGATTCTCTTTTTGGAAAAGTCACCTGAGGCTTGAGTGTGTGGTAATGGTCCAGATCACAGCAGAGCTGAGCTGGTCTAGGAGCCCAGAAGGTTTTCACTTCTGTATTCCTGACCCAAGGGGACCTGCTTTTGAAATCCAGCATTTTATCATGTTAGCCTCTAGGGATCCCCAGCATGTTTTCTTTCTCTTTCTTGACTGTTTTTATCTTCTTTTTTTTTTTTTTTTTACATTAAAAAAGAGTACTCTAAGGACTTCTCACCACTGTGGAACTATTTAGTAGACCATGTAGAGCATCTTGTACTTAACAAAATGTACACATAGTGAATCATTATTTCATCAGTCCACAGTTTGGACAGAAGGAAGGAAGAAAAGGAAGCAAAGAAGGAAGGTTGTTATATGAAAACAAACTGAAATGGTATACATGCATAATATTAATTGCATAAAGCCTTAGAATAGCTTTGTTGTGATAACTAAGGTTGCTCACAGGAAACATGGTCTGTGGTATTTTTTTCCAAATTTTTGCAGACAGGCAATACTGAGTGTTTTGAAGCTTCTAGAATGGAAAAACCATAAGCAATGGTACTTATGAATAGGATTTTTAAAAGCAGCCCGTGTTCAGGAAGCACTGGCTGCTTTTGAAAATCCCACCTTCTGTTTTGTAGTAATGAGCAAGGAAAAGATCAGAGCTATGAATCAGCTGTAGATTTAACTCAGCAAATTGAACAAGCTGTGCAAAGTATCAGGGGCCCTGACAACATCTGGTTCAAAAGGCAAATTCAACCTCTCCAACAAAATTGCAAAAAAATCATCATGATGAAGTCTTAGCAGAGTGGCAACATTTACACCAGAGATGTACCATTTCAAATCCTATATCCTTCAGGCTGGATTAGCAGAGATTGAAAGGGTCTAAAGAAGGGAAAGTAGGCTTGCTGGCATTGGTGCAGGGTATAGGTAGAGCAAGCACTGGCAAAAATAAAGATGATTTAGCTTAGAAAGAAGAATTAGAGGTTATTTGTCCTGCATATTCCTGCACTGATGGGTATGGCAGAGGTTGTATGCCATCATTTGAAAGACGAGGTTTGGGACCAAGATCAAAACTAGAGTCAGCACAGGGAACAGGATTTCCACAGTTGGAGTGCAGGAGCAGTTCTAACTTGAGGGTCAAATTGTAGGATGACCAGTTAATTTTGTGGTCATTAATGCTATCACTAGGAATGCAAGCTACAGGGATGACATGCGATCAGTTCTCCTATTCTCTGTTGTGAAATGGTTATTTTCAGGAGGCTGCTGGCAGTGACAGCATCCCCAGGATGAGGATTGCAGCATCCCCAGGATGCTGTGGGATCAAAGATACTGGGTATATTTAGTGCCAAGGGCTACAGGCTGAGGCCCATAGAGATTTCAAGCTTGGGGCTATTTTTCCAGACTCTGTGATTGCCAGTCCTGCTTTTCTCCTCCTTCCCATCCCCAGTCAAGACTAATTGTGCACAACATGACCTGGGGCTGATCTGAATGTTGAGGATGAGCAGGAAGGAAGGAGAGGTCATAGCCACAGGGCTATGTGTGGGTACGTGTGTAGGAAGCGGGTAGTCATTCACTTGTAGGAGGGGGCAGCTGGCCTGTGGCTCCTGGGGCAGTTGTTTTGGGGTAAGGAAAATGCTTTTTATGTGGAACTGACTTTTGGTTTAATGAATGCAGTTCCAGCTTGGGGCTGGGGCCAACTGGAAGTCCAGGAGCCCCAAGATGACAAGCATATATGCCCATTCAGAGCAGTTCCACCTGCAGACAATGTTGTATTTAAGAGGGTGTGAGATGAGCTCAGAATCTAAGTACCAATCTCTTCAGTCATGAGTGAGGGATGGAACTGAATGAAGCTTTGCAGCCACTGGAAAAGTAAGGGGAGCACAGGGGTCATTTTGGGCCTGCAACAGTCCTGACTGTAAGGAGGCAGTGAGCCTTTGAGTCACTTCCATTGTTCTCTTTGGGTGTGAAAGCTGCAGGACAGTAACCTCTGCATAAGGCATGTATTTATTGTGAAGGAAACCATGGCACGGTGAGCTCTTCTTTTCTTACAAAATGCTTTGAGAACTTGTAAGAAATTTGCCAAAGGAGAGACATAGGATGTGCTGCCTGGCTGCTCCAGCAGCCAGCACCTCTCAGAGCAGACCCATGAAGCTATCCCTTCAGCAGCTAAGGAACTTGCTTCACCTAGAGCTCCCTCTGACATGAATTACATCAGAGCAGCAGGTTGCAGGGTTCTCCATGACCTGTGGGGCCAGCAGGCATCTGCCAGGCCAGTGGGTGTTGCTGGCAGGGAGGCAGCAGCATGGTGCCTGTGGGGTATGTGTGCTTGTGTGGCTGCTGTTGCCTGTGTGTGAGGGGGGGAGGATGGGGATGTAGCAGGATGAGGGAAGCCTGCTTCTCTGCTGGCCATCAGACCTACTGCCCACAAGCTGAGCCCTGAGCCGGTTTGCTGGGGGATCAGAGCTGGTTTTGTCTAACTTCACTCTGCACAGTGTGGCCTGCCATTCTGCCTTTGGGTTAAACAGAAAATTGGCCAGTGTCACTTGTAAGAGTGTGGGTTTAGCCTTTCTTAAGGGCCTAGTTGAGCTTGTTCAGTGGGTGAGAAAACTTTGACTCTCTAATGTACCCGTTTAACTCCTTCCTTCCTCCACTTTTGCTTCTCTGTTCCCCTCTCCCCTTTATGACCCTTATTATTTTTCCATCCACAGCAAAACAGTTCACATCAAGGTAATTGATGATGAGGAGTATGAAAAAACCAAGAATTTCTTCATTGAGCTGATGAGCCCCCGCATGGTGGATATGAGTTTACAGAAAGGTGTAGTACTGGCCCTGCAGACTAACATTAACATTCTTCTTTCCTCCTCTCTTCCATCTCCTTCCTCCTCTTGTCCTCCTCTTCCTCTGATGTCTCTCTGTCTCCAACTGCTCTGCCCTAAGCACTGCTGTGCGCGCACACTGTGTCATATGGTACCCATGGGGTGGCATGAGGAGTGATGCTGGGGTGGGGGAGAGGCAAAGTGGTGAGGGGAGCTCAGAGAGAGCTGAGACAAGGATGGAAAGAAGTCATGCTTGTCCATATTTTTGTGGCAACTTGAGAGGGACTTTCTGCCATCGCCACTGAAGGGCCCAATCAAATTTTGTAGCATCAGTGGGAAGATGCTAGCTAGAAACACATCCAGCATCTCAGGAAATCATCACCCAGTCCTGGTCCTATGGATTGTTCTGGTCACACCTATGTTAGAAAATGACAGGAATCGAGGCCTGGAGTAGAAGCAGCTTTATAACTTCTGAGCAGGCCAAAGGCTGTGCAGCCTCTGCTGTGGTTCCTGCAATGCAACTCTGGGAACAAGAGCTGAGGGCAAGGAGGAGCTGATGCCCCACTTTGGTTCACATGGGGGCTCACAGCAACTGTGTGCATTGCAGGGATACTGGAGGGAGCTAGGTGAACTGGCATCAGGAGGAAGAGACCAACTCCGCTCTAGTGCCCAGGGCATTTCCTTTTAAGCCTTGGAGGCATTTTAGTCCCATTGAGTCCCCTGTGAGGTCCCAGCAAAGCTGTTCATTCCCTGGGAAACCTGAGTTCTCATTTGGGGAAGAGGCTAGGAAGAAGAGATAGACACTATCAAGGAGAGAAAGCCATAAGATGTGTAATTTTAAAAATAGAAGGTAGAACTGTCAGCCTCCTTTGCAGCTGACAGAGCTGTAGCCCACCAGCAGAGACCCACCTCACCCCACTGGGGAATGTGCCTTTCTCTTCTCCTCAGGCTCCCAGCCCAGAGTCCCTGCAGATTTATTATTAATTGTGAGGATATTATTATTGTATTTATTATTAATTGTGAGAAGCCATTGATCTTCCAGCCTAAACACAGTGGGTACCTCAGGGTGGTGGTCCCTGGTAACTTTCAGGCAGCTGATACCCTTTCCATTACCATCTGACACTGAAAAAATATGCGCTACAGAAGTTGCCTTCCACTAACCATCAGCAAGGTCCCTCTCCTCTTTTCTCTCCCTCTGTCCTCACTCCCTTGCCAGCCCCCTCTAACCCTAACACCCTTCCGCTCCCCAAGGAGCAGCTGCTACGGATGCCCTGTGTCCAACATGCACACTGCCCCGGAGGGGAAGGGGCTGTGTGCCAGGAGCCCACGCCGCCTCTGCTGCTGCTGCTACCTTGCCTCCAGCCAGCCGACCCGCTGTACACGGTTGTCTCTCTTGTTGTCCCTACAGGAAGACCATAAGGGTTAAGATAGTAGATGAGGAGGAATACGAAAGGCAGGAGAATTTCTTCATTGCCCTTGGTGAACCGCAATGGATGGAACGAGGAATATCAGGTGTGAGATCCTTTTTGAAAAAAATGAAAAAAGAAAAAAATCAGAATCAAGTATCCAAACCCCAAATCTAGAAAATATAACCTTCTTTCTCCTCCTTACCCTTCCTCCTTTTCTCCTCCTCCTCCTGTAGAGGGCTTGACTTTTACTTTCTGCCCTCCTGTATTCTTGCTCTCACCCTGTTTTGGTGTCGTCTCTACCTTTTAGAGCCCAGCTTACTTCTGATCCTCTTTTTGTGCAATGCTTGAGCCTCGGAAGCTGTATTATTTTGATTGGGTTTCCTTGTCTGGATCTGTTTTTCGTTCTGAGTGCAGCTTTGCTGTTCTCCCTGCTCCTGCTCCTTTGCCAGGACTTTGGGGAACGTGAAAGACAAGAGAAGGGTGTAATGCATGGCTACCCCTTCAGCTCCTCCTGTACTCCCCTGTCCTTCCCTCTGTTGTTACCTCCAGTGGCATTGCCTTGGTACTCTTGAGTCTCTATGATGTGCAGCAAAAAGTCCATAGGAGAAGAGGAAAGGTGTGAGATAACTAGTTTTGCTTTTTTTTTTATTAAATGGTTCTTCATGTCTTCCATCTGAAAAACCCCTTTAATGTGTCACAGACAATCACAATCTGTCATGCAGAGACTGTGAAGCTCTGCTGAAGTCCTACTTCATCAGCAGTGAGACCCAGGATCTCCCATCAGACCAGGATCATAGTGGGAATAACCCCAGACTTACAATTGTGCCTTGCCTACATGTATCTTTGTCCTTGTCCTATGTGTTTGATCTCTTTCTCACGGAGTCTTACCAGTGGCTTCACCAGCTTTAGGATGGCCTGGGAGGGCCAAGATTTAAACAGAGGCACTTTTCAAAAGGGAATTCAAATCCACCTTCTGGGTTTCTGTTACAGAGTAGAGTCAGATGTGTGAACCCATGGCCTTATTTCTGCTCCCATGTGCTACTGCCGGTGATGGAACACCTGGCAGTTGCTCGTGCATGGCACGGCTTATCTCGCCAGCACAGCAGCTGCCCTCTGGCCAGTCTGAGCTCCCATGCATGGCTCTGTAAGATGTCCAGGATAGGCACAGGTTGCATGAGCAATGTAATAATGTAAACCCATAGTTTTAATGCCATCAGACCGCCTCCTGCAGCCCGGAGGCAGTGAGGGGCATCAGATTTCTGTCGAGCACAGGCCCTCAGGTTTCACCAAAGTCCAGATGCCCTTGAGCAGAAGCACAACTAACCTACCGTATCCAATGGAAGTATGTCCCAGCAGTCAGTTGCCCTCCAGGGTAAAGATGTGAGCATGGCTTCTAGGTAGAAGTTGTCTGACCTCAACTTGTAGCCACTAGTTATTTCCGTACTTTTCTCTATCGCATGAAAGAACAATATAGCGCCGCAGCTTCTGTGCAGGTATCTACTCACTATACCCAGAGTACACTCAGATTTCTTCTTGGGTGTTTAAGGAGATTAAGCCCTTTAAATCTGTGTAAGCAAAGTGTTCAGCCCTGGATCAAAGTCTTCAGTCCTAGAACCACACTGGGGTTCTCCTCTCCACATGTGCCTCTTCCCATCTGTGGGTTTTCCACCTCCATCTCAGCAGGTACAGGATGAAAATCATGGGCATCCGTCTCTCTCCTGCTTATGCACTTGTCAGTTTGGAGCATCACACTGAATTTTCTGCTCAGCTGTCTGCTCTCTGTGAGTCCTCATTTCTAAACAATGAGCTTTAGGATACAGAGTCAGGATTGGACTAGTTTTTGTGAAGTTTCACATTTCTTTTTCCCATGTAGGAGGTCACATTGCATCTAGCTGAATAAAAACACGTATTTGAAAAAAATCCAAATGGCCCCAAGTGGCCACCCTAAGGTGGTTCAGTTGTAAAATGTCCTCATTATTATTAGGACTGCAAAGCCAGTTTGCTGTATCATATGTGTCTCGTTTACACCAACATCAGCTAGAGTCAGTGGGACAATCTGATTTGCAACAGGCAGAGAGGAGATCAGAGCTGGACTAAGTGATTTGCAGCACAGAGCCTGCAGGCCAGGGGGTGAGTGTGCACCCTCGGATGGACCCTCTTTGCCTAGAGGAAGTAAAGGACCATGCCAAAGAGGAGATGCAGTGCCCTGGTTGGCCTCGTTAGAGAAAAGTCAGAGTGAGAGCACCATGATTTTAAAATCTAAGAGGTGGGAGATTAAATTGCATTTGTGAATGTTGCTGGCACAAGGTGGCACAGTCGCTACACTAAGTCCAGGGCATCTGAAAAGATCCCCAGCTCCATAGTGCTGCACACTGTGGCATCTCTCGTGAGCATCTCTGGTGAGTGTACCTTGTGCTTGGGATGAAGAATAAGGAGCTACATGAGGCTTTCCCATAGAGAGCATTGTGAGCAATCAACAGCAGATGCTGTGGCCAGCAGCTTCATGGAATGCATGCTTGAGTGGCCAGCTCCTGGCAGAGAGGAGGCAGCCCGGGAGGTGCACAAGCTTGCACATGCTCAGGCATCATGTGACGTGCTGTACAGCACTGGGAAGGGATGTTCATGCTGACTCCTGCCCATGTGTTTCTGCCAGCATCATGCCATTGTAGGGAAAGAGTTCAGGTGGTTTATTTCTTGCAAAGCTGATCAGCTTTGACTCACGACTGATCAGCTCCATGGGCTGCAATGTCTGCACAGTCACTGCAGAGCAGACAGGCCCCCCACAGTGCTGTGCACGTGCTGCCATTACCCGTACCCACAGACAGGGGGAAAGTCCTACACCACAGTCACCTAGATGGAACTTTGCTTGGTTTTGTTGTGATGATGAATGTCCCCCCCCCACGACTCACATGACAAAGGCAAAGCATAGCTCCTGCCTCTCCTGGGGGGGATCCAGGCCCAGTTGCTTTTGAAGAAGAGTCTCTCTGGGTTTTGGTTACCCATACATTTTTTTTCAACGCTGCAAAAAAGTGTGTTTCTTCATGGTGTGTCCTTGTTTTGTTGTTACTTGCCATTTAGCTGTGTCCCACTGAGCCTGTGCCTAAAAGAAGCTGTAGGAGTATTGATGTTCTCAGACAGCTCTTCATAGTGTCTTCAAAACATCTCTCCTGCCTGCTCTAGAAGCAGGGCAGTGTTGGACATCTCAGATGAGTGGCAGTTGTTTTTGAAAGTAATCTGCAATCCAGGTCACACAGAGACAGCCAGTCCATCACAGTTGTGCCTGCACTACCATAGCTTTGTGCTGAGGGCCTGTACCCACCCCAGGACCTCTCCATGCAGAGGGTAGCTCCCAGCTTACCTTGGGGATACAAGCTAGGTGGCAGTGATGAAATCAGGGGTGAAATGTCCCTTCAAAGGATGGTAGAGGCGACAGCAGGGATGAGTAGTATGTGGTTTTCAAACCAGCCTGGAGCAGAGTTTGAATGGTTTATTTTGGGATGCAGAACTTGGTCCGGAGCCTTATGCTATTCAGACCCAGCGTGCTGTCCTAAGGGTACCTGCACTGCTGCTGGCTGCGGTGGCAGTGGTTTCTGATAGACATGCAGTGGAGGAGGATGGAAGGTGAGAGCCGGGTTTGCTACCATGCGGTTGATTTGCATTAGTGTCTGTGCTGTCCTGTACACCTGCTGATACAAAGCAGTCACCTCCACTCAAGGGAACTTCTCCTTGGCCGTGATCAGAGCTGTGGGGCAGAGGAGTCTGCAGGAGAGTCTCTGTGAGGGCCAGAGCTCAGCATGAAATTCATTCTAAAGTACCTGTGGTAATCCAAACACAAGTTCCTGTCTTCAGGTTGATCACAGCTTGCAAAACACAGAACAGCCACTGATACAGCCTTTTAGCTGAAACATTTTGCATCATCTGCAGATGCTGTTCTTTACTCTTCACCCCCACTTATATCAGAGCTGTGCTGCTTTGAGCCTTGGGACATTCAGTTCTTAACCCTTGCTATAAGGAGAGCTCACCACCTACTCCTGTTATATAAATGCTACATCTACAACACAAAACTTTGTCTTGCAGCTCATCTGTTCTTTTTCACCAATCACTTTCTGCAACTGGAGTTTTTCAAAGCCTTTCTGATCATCCAAACAAATCACATCAAGTAGTCTTACTATAGCAGCTCTTTTGTTGATGTGCTCCAGTAATTCAAAGAGATGAGAATAGATCTGAGATTGGTATCTTGCTAGCCTGGCCTGTGATGAAGAGCGATACCAATACTGGTAGGGGCATATCAGATGCACAGAGCACTGGCAAAGATGGCACTTGCTGCAAGCTTGTTATATTGAAGTAAATTAGGAAAAAGAAATCAAAGAGAGACTCATGTTCTTTGCTTGACAAAGATGGTAAGTGTTGCTTTTCTCTATACTCCTGGCTATTTCCCAGGTTTCCTTACTTCTTTTGTCCTCTCCATTTCTAAGAAATTAATCTTCGAAACCTTATCTCACCTTTCCTACATATGCACAGCCATGTATACTGAATCTCTGCTTACTGAGTGCTGCAGAACTTTGAAACCTCCCATCACTCTGAACCACAGTTCTGGCCATCCTTTTCTCAGCACCTTTTTAAAGGCTTTCTGCAGTGAAATGAGTCTTTTCCTTTATGACGAGGTGCTGTTTGTTGATTTGACTCTTGCTCTCATGGCAACTCTGCTATTGTGTCAGCTCACAACTGAGAACAAGGATTTTGCTGCTGTCCCAGCAGGATTTTGGAGTAATACTTTCTTTCACTCGTCAGCTTTCACACTTTTTCCACAGCCCTGGATTACAGGAGAAAAACTTGCTTTGCTTTCCCTGGATAAAGTTGCTCTTCTGGTTAAATTGTGGTTAGCCTTAGTGTTGATGGAGCCCAAATGGCAAGTGAGGCTACTTTGGAAGATTTCACTTGACTGCAGATAACATTCAAAATAACATTTGGAAAATATATTACGTGAGGGTAATTGGGAGTCAGCTTGTAAGAATGCAGCTCATGGCACAGCAGTGGAAGATTCAGCCTCAGAACTGATGTTTGAAGGCTGAGTCTTGAGGGTTATGTTTTGTAAAAGGGACTGACATCCTTCATGCA
Source organism: Corapipo altera (assembly GCF_003945725.1). Taxonomy (NCBI): domain Eukaryota; kingdom Metazoa; phylum Chordata; class Aves; order Passeriformes; family Pipridae; genus Corapipo; species Corapipo altera. Next base: position 4,670,241 of record NW_020884885.1, on the reverse strand, counting down.
AAGTTTTGATTCAGAAAGCATGTCTCCCATAAGATACAGCTTTGCTGGAAATGGGAGCACGGATGGCTGGTGAACACTATTAAACAGCTTGTTGGCATGACTTGGCTTGGGAAGATTTTGACTGAAATTCTCTCAGCACTTCCAGCACAGATTCAACTGGTGGAGAGAAATCTCATAGCATATCTCCTTTTAACTGAGCAGCACCCTTGATGGGAAAGCTTTGTGCCCCAGAGGAGGATGTGGCTGGGAGTTGCAGAGTAAGGATTAAACTGCAAAGAAAGAAGGGTTCCTAGCTTGGATTGATCCAACAAGTTGTCTATATCAAAATATTGATGAAATTATGTGACTTGGTACAAAGATCCATGCCTGTATAAGATAAGCTGCATTGATCCATGAGCACATGTGCTTCAGTTTTCTGAAGTGTGGGCAGATGCTAAGAAGCTCCTTCTTCCATCAGCTGCTGATGGGAATAGCAAAGAAATGTTAAATTGCTGTTACTTCATTCCCTGAAGGTTTAGTGATTTGCTCGCAGCTCTCTGATTAAACTGAACGCTGGTGATTCTCCTGATAGAGAGGAGTCTCTTGGAGTCTGCAAGAGCTTTGCTATTGACTTCAATAATATCAGCATTCAGGTTAATGCTGCAAAATCTCTGCCTTGTTTAGCCTGTTGAAAAAACCCCATGTTTATAGCTCTTCACAATCTATTAGGAAAACAGTTTGTTCACCTCAGTGAGCAAATCTGGAGGCAGAGCCTGTGGACAGTTACATCTGGAAGATGGGGGTTCCTTATCTCTTTGGGGAGCTGAGCCTGTGGTTTGTATGGTCACTGCATGGTTACCTTTGGAACTGCAGGGGGTGCAGGCAGTGTGTTCTCCTTGCCTTTGGCTTCCTGTGACAGCCCTGCTGTATGACTGAGAGTCTCCTCAAAATCCAGCCTCCTGTCCCTCATTTCAGCTCACCCTGTAAATCCCAGGCCTTTAACAAGGATTCTCTTATCTACACAATGGCTTCCTGGGGTCTTTAGGGATATTGATTAGAAAAGATTTATGTTAATGAAGAATGAGTCCAGAATAAAACATGCAACATGGTCGAATCTCTCTGTAAGGTAAACAGCAGAGAAAAGTATTTCACTATTTAGAAAAAGGCTGGGACACACCTTGTGTTGTAAACTACAGGATTGCTCGATTGCTGGTCTGCTCCCGTCCCAAACCTGGTTCCTCTTGGTTTGAGCTCTTTGGCTTCAGTAGAGTTAAAACAAGAAGGAATTAAATTCCTGATTTGTAACCCACACCAACATGCATGTCACAGTAGGATTTGACCCCAAAGTACCCCAAAACCATACAGATTAAATAGCTTATTAGTAAATAGCTTTTTTAGCAGCTTTTTTAAATTCAGGCATAAATTGTGCAGTTTCAGGGGTGGCAGGGGAAGCAGAGTTCATGCATGCAATTTGGTAATCAAAACCAGGCCTTCAGGGCAGAGAAATTCCAGTAAAGGAGGAACAGGGATCCAGAGTTGAAGGCTTTGGGTCCTCCTGGAAGAGTCAGCATCACCTACCTTGTCTGCAGGCATGCCTGTTTGTCCACAATCACACCATGCAAGAGTTAGGTAAGGGATACTTGGGACTGCTATTTTGGATTTGGCTGCGGAGCTAATTTTTGCAGTTCCCTTTAAGAGTACATGTCAAACCCCTGAGCCTACCTGAGATGCCAGGAGCAATGAGGTGGCCTGGCTCGGCCCCATAAGGAGCGGGATGTCCAGAGCAGTAGTGCAGGAAAGGGAGAGGTGCCCTGAGGAGGACTGGAGGGATGCAGCCTGGGCTGGGGGGGAGTGGAAGGAGGCTTGTTGGATGGGAACAGCGTGGAGGCCATCAGTGAGGCTGGTACAGGTACAGCATCCCCAGATGGGCTGTCAGGAAACATTACAGGTCAGGGCTAAGGGCACATTAGCAGATGCGTGTGCAGGAAGGAAGCTTTAGTCCGTGAAATCATTTTCTTGCTTGCATGCACAGCATTCACTCAGAAATATAAAGATAAAATAATCCCTTGGTGTTCTGCATGCTGTATTCTTGATGTTTCATTCATAGCTTTATAGGCTTCTTCAAATATTCATGTATCATATTATAAGTGAAAGGGAGAAAAATTGTTCTTTTGCAGGCTCACAAGCAAATGGGAAGAAAAATAAACTCAAATCCCAGAGCAGTAGAATAACAGTTTTAAAAAACATGAGGAACCAATGATTTTTTTTAATAACCACAGTAACTTAGGGGCCCAGCAATATTTCATTATATTACATTTGAACGCGAAATTGACCCATTGTACTAATGCTTGTAATTGTAGAAGACAAATTAAATTTCTGCACATTGTCTGGAGAAGCAGAAGACCATGGAATAGTAAGGAGGCCACAGGGCAACCTGAACTGCAGCAGGACAGAGCTACAAGAAGACTCAAGATTCATGCTACAAGGGGCAGAGACAAGCATGTTGGAGGCTTCCTGGCAGAGCTGTATGAAGCACAGGAGATGGTGTGGACAGAGCAAATATCCCATTGCTTCTTGTGGCTCAGTGGCACTGTATGAGCTGCAGAACATATTCACAGGTTTTGACTCTCAAAATGAATTGACCCTGAAAAACAAGGGATGCTCGGCAAGGAGCCTCTTCATTGCCCCTTCCTCTTTCACTGCGCCTCTACCTGCCCGCATGGACAAGATCTCCTAGAGTGCCCACAGTATTTCCAGCTGGGGAGATGGATAGGTGGATGAAGATCTTGACTAGGTCGATGTGTCTCTGCAGACTGTTGGGAAAGCTGTGCCAATGGATGCTGCTCAATGGAGCAAGGAAGTGACTGGGAGTCAGGACTCAGGATGTTTCCCTGGCTCTGCCATGGATGCACAGTGGGACCTTTGATAAATTGCTTAGGAAATCACTTTCAAATGGCACAGATACAATTAGGTGCATCTGTATAAAAGTGCATGCTTTTCAGAGGCCTGAACCGGCAAGTCTGGGAAAATTAGCACTTCTGGACTCCAACCCACTTCTGAGTTTGCAAGATATTCCCTTTAGCTTCTCTTTGCTTGCTTCACCATCTGTCAAATAGGGCTGTTAATACTGACTCAGTATTTGTACAGAGTTTTAAACTTCTGAGACTAAAAGTGCACAATAATAAGTGTTAGTAATTACAATACTGTCATCACATGCAACCAAGGCTTCAGGAACTGGTTTGCTGTTTGAAGGACAGGTCAAAATCAAAGCTAAGGTTCAGAGTTGGTGCTTGGCCTCTCTCAAAGAGGGTTTGGGTTTTTTTGCTATATGGACTTTCTGTAGCTAGTTTGACACTTGGATGTAAGCTGTGGCTTTCTGTGGGTAACACCTAAAAGAGATCCAGCCAGATATTTCTTTGTGACAGGTCTGGGGTGTGGGGAAATCAGGACAGGGGAGGGTCTGCCCAAGGCAGGAAGGGATTTGGGCTGTGTCTGTATTGAAAGTCAGGGTAAGGTCATCCCTTGCAAGGAGCTTTGCCCCTTCATCCTCCTTTCTTCCCACTTCAAATCTCACAGGACCACACAGTCACATTTTAATTTCCTGGCAGGCAGTTGCATCCCGCTATGATGATGGTGAATGGCCTGTGTCCATGCAGCACTGTCTGGCAGACCAGCAATTTGGAGCAAAGAGAGCTAGGAGGACTCAAACAGTGATGCTTTATGTGTGCCTATGCTCCTCTCAGCACCCTCACCCTCTGGGAGTGGTACTTGTCGGGTGTGGGATAGGTGTAGGTGAGCCAGGATGTCCTGGGGGATGATGCATGGCCGTGTTACCCCCTACCCCATTTGACACTGGAGGCCAGCATACATTTTATCAATGCCTCCCTCTGATGATGTTCTTCTCAATGGTCTGCCCATCACCTCCTGGCCACCTTCTCTTCTCAACAACCTACAGCTTTTCTGGGTTTCCTCAGTTGTGCCAAGTCTCGCCACAGCCACACATACCTGGCCAAAGTGGGGGCACCTCCCATGCCTTTGAGTCAGTTTGGGTTGTGTCAGGTCTCAATGGCAAGTGTAACTGCCCCTCTTCCCCCTTTCTCTTTCCCTCCTTGCCACTCCCCAGCTGCATCCCATCCCTCTGCCTTTGCCTGGGGGGAGGGGGTGACTTTGGGGAGCCAGCGCCCTGGTGCTCACTGGTGCACACCAGCCTCCTCTCCATCTTGCTGCTGCAGTGTCTGCTCCCCAGCCTGTGCCCAACATGCAGCCCTGGTGAGCTCGCATGCTGCCTTGCACCATGTCCATTGCTCTCTGACAGCTTTCATCTGCAAAACATCTTTGGCCCTTGAATATTAACTTTTTCCCTCTTTTTCTTCTCTCTCCCTGTCTTTCTCATGTTCTCTCCCCACAGCCCTGCTGCTCACCCAAGGTAAGTGCTTTTTCTTCTTTTCTCTGCCTGCCCTTGCTCTATTTTCATCCCCTTTGGTCAGACCCCGCCATGTTTATGTTTGCTGTGTTGTAGACAACCCCAGCTCATGGTGTTTGTGTCTAGCAGGAACTATTTAAGAGCAATGCATTAAGAAAATAACAGTGATTGATTGACATCTAAGAGCATTTCCCACATTCCAGATTTTCTCCTGCAGTCTGGGGGAAATGACCCAGCCAGAGTCACAAAGCAGAACACGCAACTCTGGCTGTTCTAAAGCTGTGACTCGACCCTCTTTTTGGGCAACTCTGGTGCTTGGGTTGTGCTTATGCACTGGGGTGCATGGGGCTTTTCTGCTGGGGGTGACACTCCTGGGGTGCAGGACATTGTTGTCTGGGGTGAGCAAGGGTGCGAGGCTATGCAGGTGTCCCCTTCCCATGGAGGACCATACATGACCCCTCAAAGCACCCTTGTGCTTTCCACCTTCCATCCTGGGGGGTTCCAGGGGTGTGCCCAGCACCAGGGGAGCACTACTAGGACATGATAAGCACCAGTACCATTTCCCTACTCATCCTCAGCTCTGGCTCTGCACTCTTCATCTCCTTTCCCTGTGCCAGGATTTTATATGCATTAATACTGAGCCCTCTTCCTTGCCTGAAATCCCCATTACACTGGTCTCTCTTTATCCCACTGTGGTGCAATGTACGCCTCCTGTATTTTCATTATTCCTTCAATTCCAGATATGATTACTGTTGAATGTGCACTGAAGAAATATTTGTTAGAAGGCAAGGGCGGGCATGCAGGGTGCAGACAGGAGCTTGAATCTGACACGTTTGCAAGCAGAGCTGAAAACCAAAGCATTTATGGCGCCCAAGCTGTGCTGCAAATCAAACGAGCAGCATCTGCTATGCAGGCTTCAGTCCCTGCTCCTTTTCAGAGGATGCCAAATCTGCTGCTTAGGGGATGTCCAGAGCCCACTGGATATTGGACTAATTAGAAAATTGCTAGTGGCAGGCAGAAATCCCCAGTTCCCCAAATATCAGCTTAGGGTGTTTATGGAAAACTCCTCAGAATGGTTTGGACGATTTCCTTTGTTACCTCTTCAGGTCCGGGAGGACTGGAAATAAGTTGAGCACAGCCTCCTTCCCACTAATTTCATTGCCTTAATTCAGTAGCTGCCTAATTTGATCAGAACCCCTGGAACCAAATAATTTCTATTAAAATAACATAACTTTCCTCTCTGTGTTGTGATCCAGTCTGATTGCTTTTGGCAGCTGTTATTGGAGAACTTGGTCACCAGCTATGGAAAGTTACTTTTCAGTTAATAAGGAAAAGCCTCCCCTCTGTCTGGTGGGAGGCAATCCCTGGGGTGCCCCCTTGGTGAGCTGCCTCAGGGTGCCCTCTGTGCATGTGATGTGTGTTTGACCCCCAGTTCAGGCTTGCGGTGCTCAGCCTCCACATGTGGCTTCAAGCCAGCAGCCAGCCAGCGAGCAGACACGTGCTGGAGTGTCACTCAGCACCAATCACAGCTAATCAGTGGGGAGACAAGTGACATCCTCGTTTAGTCCGTGTCATGTTAGATTTAGGTTACACAGGCACGCAGGAATCTTTGTAAAAAAACCTGCACTATTGAATGTTTCAGTGGAATCTGTCGGTCCCGCTCCTCGTCCCCTCCTTCGTGGAGCAGCTCACACATCTCTTTCCAGGCAGTGCCCCTCTCCTGGAGCTGTGTCCCTGTGACTGCTGGGTGCCCTGGCTCTCCTCTGCAGACCTGGGGCATTCCCCCTCAAGTGGCATCCCTTTGACAGCCCCCACAGTGCCAGCAGCAGCATAGCCCCCACTCATGGGAGTGACCCCCTTTCTTTGCAGAAGCTGTGGGTGTCCCAGTGGATGAGCCCAAGTGGCAGTGCCTCTCTTGTCCGAGGAGCCCTTACCTGGGGGAAATGAGAAATCCTGGCCTTGCCCCCCCTGGCCTTCCAGAGCCCTGGCAGGGAAAATAACTGGGAAGGGCACAGATTCAGCTCAGCATTTGTTTCTTCAAAATGGGCTCTCAGAGCCAGGCTTGCAAGACTGTGCAAAGATTCTGAAAGCCTTGCTTGGCCATGTCCAACTGTCCAATGCCAGCTGTTCAGGCTTCAGAGGACCACTATAGTATAGGATTGCTGTGGAGAGACTTGAGAGTCAAACTTGGGTTGTTTTTTTTTAACTTCTCTGGTGTGTAACCTTCTGTTCTGACACTGGCAATGATCTCTCTGTATACTCTTTATACAGGGAAGTACTCAATATCAAAGTGCACAGGTACTCCAGTTGTCCCCACCTTTGCTATCAGTGGATGAACTGCTCTGATGGTCTTTCCAATCCTTGCAAAAGTCATTGAAAGCCTGTGCAGAACCTTTACTTGAAAGTTCTTGGGCTCAGGTGATTCAGATTCTTAAAGGGATGCAAAATTACCCAAATAGTAGATATGTCTATATCCTAATTTGTACATACTCATCCAGATCAAAGAAAGTATTTCTAAATCTATTTATTTATGCATTAAAACTCCTGGGTCCACTTTGCAGTGGGAAAGACTGGGGAACAGAGACGCCAGTTGTCTGGCCTGTCGGGGACAGTTGTGTCCGCAGCAATCTCAAGGCAGAGCCAGGAGTGCAATAATGCTCAGTTCCCAGCCCTGTGCCTTAGCCTTCCTCTCATGAATGTGCAGCATTTCTCAGTTAGCATTAAGGAATGCTAGGGCATGTATACAGGATGTATCATGTCTCACAAATAGCTTTCAGGGCTAAGTAAGTGGATTCCTCACATTTTAGAAAGCAGCCCAGGCTGCCACTGCTTGTGTGTGTGCATGTGCTTCAGTAAAGGGTATATCCATATGCTAATCTCCAAAGGCAGTGTGTCTTTTAGCCAGCAGTCTTCCCCACTTGTGACTGACAGCTTGACAGTGCTCAGGAGATAAGAACTCATTCATGCTCACTATTTACTTTGTTTAGCCAGGATTATATTTTGCTAAACCACAACAACAAAAAAATAAAATCCCATTTTAATTGTTGTTTTGATTTCTACCTAGCAGAATAGTCCCTAGAAGGGGTGACCTTCATACAGATACATGCCCACTCCAGAAATGGATGGAGACAAGATAGCTCAAGGCGTGTGAAATGGCCTTCATAGCAATCTTTCATGAATACATGCCTGGTTTTAATCCAATTTATTCAGCAAGTGATAGGGAATACCAACTAGTCTATGGCTGCTTGGTAGTCTTGCAGCACTGCCTGTGATGAGCGTCTACCTCTCTGATGGTGTTACAAGGCCTTCCCATTGCCTTTTTCAGCTCAAAAGATGCGGTGGCCAGATTACTCCATGGAAATTGGCTTTATCTAACTTGGATTTATGATGTGTCCAGGAGGCCTACAGGCAATGTCCAGTTGCCATTTGGTCCCCCCCATCTGAAGGAGGTTGAGTGGGCATACACCCATGTAGTATTCTCCAAGAGCAATGCATGATGTGGGAACACTGCTTAGTGCTCCCCTTTCCCCAGAAGAAATACAAGGAGGAGGGGATCTCCTTACAATATTTTGAGCCCAAGAAACTGCCTGTCATGTGCAGATCTGAAAGCACTTTGCAGATCACTGCAGCTCAAGTTCCAGAATGGCCCTGCAGACATAAGTGGAGAGAGACAGACTGAGAGACAGACACGGGATGAGACCTGAGGAGCGAGCATGGCAGGGACATGCCCAGGGCTGCAGAGCACAGCAATGGCAGGACCATAACCGGGAGCTGCCAAGCCCCCTTGTCTGTCATAGCTTTAAGGGTCTGAACAAGGCAGAGTACATGAGAGAGCATGGAATGGTTTAACCAAAAACCTCTCCTTGCTTTCTGCGGGGTCCAGTGCGTAGTGGCTGTCAGCTGTGGCCATTGCTACAGCCTGAGCAAAAGTGGACTTCATCCTCATTCTTCCCACCCAGCCTTTAATCTTATCAGACATGTTGTCTCCCCTGTTTGTAGCTTCTCCTCTCTAACCCATGGGCTCCCTGGCACCCGGAGTGGAGTATCTTGGTGCAGCTGGCACATTACCCCCAACTTGCCTAGCCTCAGCAGCCTCTATGTGCTCCTACAGCCCAGAGAGATTCCTAAGACTTGATGGTAGCACACACCAATGTACCAGGGCAGGCAGGATTTAGGGGACCCCTCTCCAGCCACCTTCCCCTTCCCAGGGAGGAGGTGGAGGCAGCCCAGGAGGTCCTGGCAAGCTCCTGTTCTTGCTACGCACAGCCAGACCTTATCAGACTTAATTGGGGTTGACAGCAGGGAGTCCAAGGAGTCCAGGGTGCAATCCGCATTGAAAAGTAGGTACTGATGCAGATACAAATAGAAATCAGGCTAGTTAATAATTAAGCTGAAGCTCGCAGCATTCACCTTGACAGACTTGACCTTACAAATTAAAATCTTTCTCGCAACACCCAGTCCCCCACCCTTCCCTCTTTATGTTTTATTTATCACAGCCCTCAGTACTCTTATTTGCAGGCTACTGCATGAGGGTGATGTGTGACACACCTCACAGATGTTCTGTCTCTGCTTCCTGGAGGAGCCCTCCAAGGCCCCAGCCCTACACCCAGTCCCTCAGGAGTTGGGGGCCTGTGGCTACCACAGACCATATGGGAGCATGCCCCATGCTTGATGTGGGGACAGCAGCCTCCTGCAGCTCCACAGGCATCCTGGTGCATCCTGCTGCTGGCCAAAGGGCTTCCCTGAAAGGCAGGAGCATTGGGATTGTGCTCTGTCACTGGGATGTTGCAAGAGTTCATTCCTTCTCAGCTGTTGAGTCAGTACACACAGGGCCTAACTCAGCCGTCAGCATTCCCATTGGAACAGGCAGACCTAACAAACCTGGAGCAGGTTCAGCTTGGGCTCTGGTGTTTTGTAGAGGTTGACACTGATTCCTATCAAAAGGTGCTCATATGTGTCCTAAACAGTAGGTGGGGAGAAGCAGTGGAATCATGTAGGTGCTTTGTATCACTCTTTAGAGGTGCTTAGCTCTTCCCTTTAACTGTATTGTGGTATAGGCTGGGGCAAGAGATGTGTCAGCTGGGCTTCTAATTTTGTCCTTCCTGCCACAAATGGCACAGCCTTAATTTCAGAGGACAGTCAGCAGCCTGGTATTTGGCACCTGTGGGTCACTTGAATGAGTGCCTTGAGCAAGATCCAGCACAGTATTGACATGTGAGTCTTGATCTGTGTTTGTCTTCTACATTAGGATAGAGATTCAGTGAAAATATAATGGCAGCTTAAATGTTTTCAGATGCACCTTTGAAATTTGTTAAGTTTCTGTGCTTTGCTTTCCTGTTGCACATTCACAAATGTGATTGCATTTTTATGAGATAAGAAGGAATTACTTCCTTTCTTCCTTATCTGAAAGCTTCCTCTATTAACATTTCTGTGAGGTACCCATTTGGACATGCTGCCTGTTCCTGTTCTCCCGTGGTTTGCTTGCAGCTGACATTTGAAAGACTTAGCTTGGCAGTCATATTCAATCAGTTGTTCCCATAGGACACCCTTGACAGGCTTTCTTGGGCACCCATGTTTCTTCTCTCTGCTCCTCAGTTCACAAACTGGGGCAGAGAGTACACACTGTACAAACAGCCCCAGTTCACCATATACACCACAAAGAAGGCCTTGTGTGTTGACAGCAGGACCTCCATTATTCATGTCTCGATCGACATGCTGTCAGTAGGCCGAAGGTCTCCATTGCTGGTCAGCTTGTCCCTTCACTTCAGGTGGCCTACTTAGGGCTTGGAGGTGCCTCTGGTGGCACTTAGTCCAGTAGCAAGGTGCCCTCTTGAATAGCAGGACTCCCACTGCCCCTCAGTGCTGTGGTAAGCAGCAGCACCTTTATTTTGTGCAGTGTCTGGTGTCACCCTCATGCTAGCATGCAGCCTCTAGGCTGACAGAGCAATCTGTCCACTCTTGGACAGGGTTGTGTCGCTTGACTTACTCTGAGAGCTGCCTGGCAAGTGGTTGCCCCATTCATCGAATCAGTTGGTGATCCACAAGTGCCTTGCAGAGACAATAAAGCCACCTGCTGGCAGGTGCAAGGTCCTGTGGACACACATGTTCCCATGCAGCCTGCCCAGCAGCCTTGGACCTGGCACACTCTGAGAAGAGATGCAGGAGATCTTCCTCCATAGGGAGGGCTTCAGATACTGCACTGTCCTGCCTGGTGCAAGTACATTAACCAGCCTGAGCAAGATACCAGGTTCCGGGATAAAGCTGTGTTGGATAGCACTTTCTATGTAGATGAGCAAGTTTTCTGCACTGGACATGCTTAGAGACCTGCCAGCAGCTCAGCCTTGCTGAGAGGGATAACATTTGCATGAGGCTCCGTGTTCTCTTACCATGCCAAAGGCTTTTGTCAAATCAGTTAAAGGAGGGACTGAGGTTTCATTGCATTATTTCTCCTGGAGTTGTGAAGCCGAGGAAATTTGGCCTGATATTCCCTGTTTTCAGAGCATCTCCTCAGATTCCAGACATTTGCTTTCTGCACTCTGCAACTGCAGCCAGTGGGCGGGAGCCCAAGGGACTGCGACCGCAGCTTTTCAGATGCAGTTACTGCCCAGGGAAGGTTGTAGTGAGTCAGACTGTCACAAATTCCGGGCTTTGCAACCCTGATGGGATGGCTGTAGTGCTTTTGCTCAGCTCTGTACTGTCAGCACATGTCAGCATGCCAAGCTGGGCTTTGCAAAGCTGAGGGTGCCTCCGCCCCTGAGCTTCAGGTTATGGGGAGTTCAGACAGAAGCAAAGCCATGTATGTGCTTTGGCAGCTGATGTATGAGCACCTGCATTTTCATCAGTGGATATAGCTTGTCATCCTCATATGCTTCCAGGTAGAGGCAGAGACTGGTCTTCCTTGTTCTGTGTCTTAGAAAGAGATGTAGATTGCATCTGACTCCCTGTTCCAATGAATAAAAGTATCTTGAATCTTGTTCTTGATAATCATCAATTCATGCCTACAAGCATAGTATAAGGCAGAACATTTTCATAGAATCATGGAGTCATAGAATCATTAAGGAAAAGACCTCCAAGATCTTTGAGTCCAGCCTTTGACTGAACACCACCGTGCCAACTAAACCAGAGCACTAAGTGCCACATCCAGTCTTTTTTTGATGTCTTCCAGGGATGGTGATTCCATCACTTTCCTAGGCAGCCCATTCCAATGCTTAACCACACTTTCACTGAAAAAATTCTTCTGCACTTCTGCAGCTCAGCTGCCTCCTCCCCTCTGTGCTCACTAGGTCTTTGCCTGCAAATGTGTCCCCTATATCCCCCAGCAGTCTGTATTGCCCATCTTCTTCTCCAGGTGCTGTGCTCTCCTGTCTTTGTCATTTCTTGTAAACTTATGTGATTCCTAAATCCAGACTATTCTGTCTTTAAGCTAGGCAATGATGGTGTGGATGTACATCATCGATTTCAAATGATGGATGTAGCTTTTCTGCTTCTGTGATGGGTTATAATAATGTCACCTGCTACAAGAGTTATTATATGTTTTATAAATTCTGCAGGTCTTGCAAGGCTTACAATCAATCAGTCTTTGCAATCAATCTAGTTGGGCAGATGAAGAGAGAAGTCAGAGTTTATAAATAGATTTCACTGGGACTTCATAACATCTGTGTGATTTTTGGTAGGAAGCATGAGATCTGCTGGAGTCCATATGGGATTAATCACATGTGAGGCATTACCTGGGCATTTGTAACCTCTACAGGAAACCTTGGGTAACACCTGTTAGCCAGAACAAGATGCTCTGCCGGGTTCTTCAGAGCTCCAGCTTCTGCTCCCAGGCTCAGCTGAGCCTTGTATTGCAGCTCGTACACCCTGACTGGTCAGACACAGGAAAACCAGGGGAAACCCAGCTTCTTTCTTGAGATGTCAGAGCTTTACCGAGACCCCATCAGCATGTGTCTGCACTTGGGTGGGTGGGTGGAAGAGGAGACCTGGGTCAGGGCTAGGAAGCTGCCTGGGCAGTTGGGATGCTCCTTCCCATCTGGGCAACCATAACCCTTTCCAGGCATCTTGCTGGGTTAGCTGGGACATCAGCAAGATGAGCCTGACACAGGCTCATCTCAGAATGCTGCTGACCTGAGGTCCTGATTTAGTTTCCTCCAGCAGAAAATAAACGTATAATCAGAGAATGGAATATGTTGGAAGGAATTTTTCATCTGGTTTCAACCCTCCTGCCATGGGGTTGCTGGTCCCTAGACCAGGTTGCTGAAAGCCACGTCCAACCTGGTCTTGAACACTTACAGAGATGTGGCATCCATAACTTCTCTGGACAACCTGTTCCAGTGCTTCACCATCCTCACAGTAGTATGAAAGAAAAAAGTACTTGTTTCATTACTTACTTATTCTTGTTCATTTTTCCAATTCATGTGTGGTTCCCATGCAGTTGTGACTGTGTGTTGCTCTGAGTGCTAGATCAAGCACTGAGTGGCACAGTGATTTTCTGCTCAGAGGGGAATAAAAAGATCCTGTCTCTTGTTCATTCAAATCAGGGAACACATCAGGGTGTTACCTCAGTCTCCCCAAAGATGTGGCTACTGCGGAGCTGATGGGAGGGTATATGTCAGCCAAGAGCACCAGTGCAGATTGAAGAAAGATTCAAGGGGATTTTTTAAAGAAATTGAAAACATGTTTCACTTGGGCCCTGCAGACAAGCCCCCATGGTGCCCTGGAGCTCCAGGGCTGCTACCTACAGCTTAGTGTTGACCTTGCTTTCACAGAGGTGGCTGAGAGGAAGCTGACAGTTGAAGAGGAAGAAGCCAAGAGGATTGCAGAGATGGGCAAACCAATACTCGGCGAGCATCCCAAACTAGAAGTCATCATTGAGGAGTCCTATGAGTTCAAGGTCAGTAGGTGTCCTAGGGGTCTTCCAGGAGGGGGAAGCCATGTGGCACTGCTGAGCAGCCTTGGAGAGTAGAACTGAGGAGGCAGCATGTGCAGGGAAAGAGCTGTTGGAAGAGGGAAAGAAGTATGTAATGCAGTAAAGGGTGGGTGAAGTCTACAAGAAATGTCAGAAGTAGCAGCTGCTGGTAGTCAAGGGTGGAGGGAGAAAGAAAAAGGAGCCATGCTGTAAGCAGAAGCAGCCAATGGGGAGTAGCAAAGCTGTCTCTGGTGAGGCACGGATGAGGGAAGAAGAAGCCTCATCAGGATTAAAGGGTGGGAAATAAGCTGTCTCTGGTGAGGTTTAGGTCAGCCAGTCCAGGGAGAAGGTGACCTTAACTCCTGTCATGACTTCATCTGGCTGGTGGGAGAGTGCTTGTGGCACTTCCAGAGTTTGGAAAGGGTCTGTGAGACCACAGTGCACTCAGAGATCGTTCTTGCCAGCTAACAGCCAGTTTAACTGCTGTGCATCTTTATTCCCACAACAGAGCACCGTGGACAAGCTGATTAAGAAGACAAACCTGGCTTTGGTTGTAGGGACACATTCCTGGAGGGACCAGTTCATGGAGGCCATTACCGTCAGTGCAGGTGAGGGGGACATCAGAAATCCCATACCAGCATCCATAGGGTTCATGCAGCCTGGAATGAGATCTATCTGGGCTCAGGACACCACATCTCCCTGGTCGGTGATGCTCATCTGTTGCGTATGTGGTGACCATCAGCAAAGCTAGTCCAGAGAGCTCCTCTGCTCCACATACAGTGGGCTTTTGCAGATACATTAGCCAGGAGCTCAGGAGATCCATCCTTTGGTGCAGAGCTATCCAGGAGGCCAGTTTTCAAAAACTTTATGTCAGCTGGCAGTGCTCCTGCTGCTTCAGTGATCTGATGAGTAGTGTACAGGCAGCAAGATCCTATTCTGGTTGGGGTCCTGGTTTGTGGCATGTCCAGTGCAAGTAGCTTCTACTGCTGGAAGATGTCCTGTCTGCCACAGCCAGTAGAGTTTCTGGGAGCAGGAAGGGTTACTACGTGCAGACAGGAGATGTTGCCCCATGAGGCAGCAGCTGGTAGAGCAAACGATCCAGAGACCTGTCAGCTATTGCCTGGCGACAGAGCTCACCACTTTCAGAGCCAGGCAGCTGTGGAGCATATTCTTTAGGCATGTCTATGCCATTAATGGCATTTGAGCATCTTTCTGAACCTGTCCTTGATGGTTTGGCATCTTCCCCAAAGGGATGTTTTACACCCAGCTGTAGAGCAGGCAGTGGACAGGCAGGCAGTTGGGTGGGAGCTGTTGCCAGTGACCACAAGGGCTTCTTCTGACATGAAAGAAGAGATGCAGGGTATTCAGTTTTCTTCTTTCTAGCAATTAAGAGAAGCTGCTTCTGTGGAAGCATCCTTGGAGCAATGTTATTTCCCTGGTCTGCTTCTGTTCCTATGTCTCTCCCCTTCCCTTGACATCTGCCCTGTGCTCCCTACCTGCTTTCTCTTTCTCCAGTTTATTTCCATTGTCCTGTGTCTGTACAAAGACCAGCAGTACTTCCAGTTTTGGGGCTGACCTGGCCCACCAGGCTAAGCAGGAGACTCCTCCAAGGGCCTGCACCACCATTGCTGATACCCTCACACAGATGAGAAATTTCTTGCTGGGCTGCTGCTGGTGTCCAGCCCATATTCTGGAGCAGGAGGATCAAGAGGTCTCTCCAGTTTCCCAGTTCTATTACTTTCTGCTAGTTTTTGGACCAGATTATCGCTTGCGTGTGTAACTTTATCGTGCCCCTCAACAGTGATCTCCACAGGTTGATTATATCCTATGTGGCTGCCTGTGGATGGGGATAGGGCTGCCCCTCTGTGGGTGTAGTATCCCACTCTGCCACTCCCCATCCCTGTGGGCTCTAGAGTGTCTGAGAGGCACTCCTATTGCCAAGCCTCACCTATCACTGAGGGATCTGCTGTGCCCTGAGCCCAGTGTCATGGCTGGCACCATCCCACCTTGTCCCAGGAGAGCAGAATCCCGGGGTGAAAGGGCCAAGCAGAGGCTACATCTAACCCCTGTAAACTTGACCTGCCCCAACATGAAGGCTGGACCTCTCCTTCCATGTTGTTTGCAGCGGGTGATGAGGACGAAGATGAGTCTGGTGAGGAGCGGCTGCCATCCTGCTTTGACTACGTGATGCACTTCCTGACTGTCTTTTGGAAGGTGCTGTTTGCCTGTGTGCCCCCCACTGAGTACTGCAATGGCTGGGCCTGCTTCGTTGTCTCCATCCTCATCATCGGCATGCTCACGGCTGTCATCGGCGACCTCGCCTCCCACTTCGGCTGCACCATTGGCCTCAAGGACTCGGTGACTGCTGTTGTCTTTGTCGCCTTCGGCACTTCTGTACCAGGTGAGGTGGCTGCAGGGAAGGGATGGGGTGGGAGGTAACTCCTCTGATGATGCTCTTCCTTCCAGGGGAGCAGCTCTGTCATGGGATGGGGTTCAGGCTGGGAAGGGGATCCACAAAACCCTGTTCCTAGACAAGGTCTGCACTCTGCTTGGTGGCAACATGGAGTCTCTGGACCTGGGAGGGGGTTGTGCACCAAGAGAGGTGTGTGTCCTAACCTGGTCAGTGTCACACCTAAGCCTCCGTTGTCCCCCAGACATGAAGCGTTGTCTGTTTCTCCTGTTGAAGCCCCCAGTGATTTCTCCTTCCCTCCTCCCTCAACCCCAGACACATTCGCCAGCAAAGCCGCGGCCGTCCAGGACGTGTACGCTGACGCCTCCATCACCAACGTCACAGGCAGCAATGCTGTCAACGTCTTCCTGGGCATCGGGCTGGCATGGTCAGTGGCAGCGATCTACTGGGCGTCACAGGGGCAGGAGTTCCAGGTGTCGGCAGGGACGCTGGCATTCTCCGTCACACTTTTCACCATCTTCGCCTTCATCTGCATCAGTGTCCTCCTCTACCGCCGGCGACCCCACCTTGGCGGGGAGCTGGGAGGCCCCCGGGGGTGCAAACTGGCCACGACATTGCTCTTCGTCAGCCTCTGGCTGCTCTACATCCTCTTCGCCACCCTGGAGGCCTATTGCTACATCAAGGGGTTTTAGGCAGTGGAGGGATGGTGCTGCCGGAAGGAGGGACCCCCTCCTCCGTTACCTCACCGGACACCGGTCCTGGAAGTGCGGTTTCACCCGAGGGTACAGCTGTCTGTCAGGGGCTGCCACTGCCCAGACGGTCAGACAGCTGGGTGCCAAGAAGGGCAAAACCATCATAGAGTGAAAAAAACAAAGAGACAAAACCCATCCAAAAATGGTATAAAAGAAAGCAACAATGGCAAGTATTGAAATAAAACACAATAAACCCAGCCACTGACCCTATTCAATGAGATTATGAAGTTTCAACCATCTCCAAAGGCCACCTCTCCCATAGGGGCTCGTCTCCTTTCCTGCCGAGCACCCCTCCACTGTAAGGAGATGTTTCCTTATTTTTACTAGTTGAGAATTGCAGAAGCCTGATTCAGGAATTTGAGGGGGGATTTTTCTTTTTTTTTGTTTGCTTGTTGCTTTTTGGTTTTGGGGGAGCACGCTAATTGATTTTTTTTCTTTTTTACTACTTAATCAGAAAAATGTTAAAAATTTAAACTCTAAAGCTTCAAGCTGCCATCAGTGCTGGAATTGAACATGTGTATTTTATGAAGCCACAAAAGACTGTGACACAGTCAAAGAACTTCTTCACTATTACCTGTTCCCTCCCCTGCCACCCTCCATTACTTTCTTTTTTAAGAACATCACAAGACTGATATATTTTTAATACAAACACAGACACTCAGTCACACACATTTAATGATAAAGGCTGGAGCATGTAGCATCTCAATCACCTGCCTGGGCTAAGAAAAAAGAAGGAAAAAACCCCCAACCCTCTAATACAATACGTGTCATGTATATTTTGACTATGGCATTTCTCTTTGTATAATTAACTTTGAGCTTGTGGTACTGCAGGGAGAGAAAATTATGTTAATTTACAACTGTTAAAAGAAATAAATGGCTACCCAGGAAGAGCCTGCCGCAGGGGGAGCAAGGGGGCCAGGGAAAGTGGCACTGGCTCCTTGGGATGGTGGTGGTGGCGGGTTTGCTGCGTGGTTCTCCTGCTCAGAGGTGGAAATGAATTCAGGAAAACCTGGATAGTGTGCCCATATGTTCCCAGTGCCATCTCACCCTGAGCTGTGGCATGGCTGCCCTTTTATTCAATTGCTCCCCCAGTTTTCACAAAGCCTGTATCTTTCTGGTGGTCTTCAGGCCACTGACAAGTACAGGCTTAAAAACTGCCATCCACATCAGGACTCCTGCGTCATCTCAAGTACCTTTTAGGCACACCAGACAGACAAAAAAGCATCCTTTTCATTTGAAGTGCATTTCTTTTTAAGGAAAAAGAAAGAAAAAAACCCACCACCACGAGAATATGTCATGAGTTACATCAAAAGCTGAAAATTGAAATGTTGGGTTGGTAATAAAAATAAATAAAAATTATACCTATATCTATATAAACAGTGCTATCTAGAAACATATTTCTTAATTGAGAGCCCTGGAAGAGAATGTTAAAACCCTACTCTTTGTAAAGTGTTTTCAAGACAAAGATAATTTCTTCTATCAAGAAACAGGTGCTGTAAAGGCAACCATTTTCATCGAGTTCTCAATAATAAGCCAAACTTTGGGAGGCAGCAAGTAAGAGAGAGGCTGCTGAAAAGTACATCTCTGCCTGCTGAGGTGTTTTTGTCTGCTCCAAGAGGCAGGCAGGAGGTGTCCATAGGTTAGGGAAAAAGCAATGGGAACAAGGTTGTCATGGACAAAAAGAGATTAACATATAATGTGACTAGGTGGAGGTGACGATGGTTCTTAACACCCAGTCGAAGTATTTATTTTCATACAAAATGTTTATCAGATATCTGTATCTCTATACAAATGTGTATACATGTGAGGCAGAGAAGAGGGATTCTTCTCAGAGGAGCAACAGGAGCTTTGCCAGTGGGAGCCCACCATGGGTGAAAACCACTGGGTTTGAAGTAACAAGCATCTGACATCCTGCCTCCTTATCCTCCCTTCTCCATACCTGTGGTAAAGGGCCTGAAAAAGATGGGCAAGAAATCCCGAGGCCAGGCTCCCACTGAGCTTGCTGGTTCTTCTGGCCTCCAGTAGTGCCAACAAGAGCAGCTGCTGCCACCGCCATGCTGCCCATCAGATGGGGACCCAGAGCTCACACATGAGACACTGAAAGAAACATTACAGAAGCCCCCAAACGCTTTCTGGGGGGATTTAAATTGCAGCTTTCAAGGGGAGATTGTTACCGTTGCTGTTTTTAATTTGGACATATAGAGTATGTTGAGTATGTTGAGCTCTTATTTTACCCATGCCAGCATACCCATTCCTGGATAAAGCCCAGCCTGGAGCGTTGTTGTGCTGTTCTTCTGTTGCTTGTGTGTATGCACCATGTGCTTTTCATCCACCTCCTTCTCCAGCAGACTGCAGGGAGGGGGTGGAGGTAGGACTGGCTACCATGAGGGCCAGCTGCATGGAGACCCTGATGCCCTCCATGCACAAGGGTGATCTGCACCAGGCTGACAACCTCTGTGGCATGTTTCTTTCTTTCATTTTTATTTTTTACTTCATTAAAAATACGCAAGCTGAAAAAAAACAACAGGCTTGGTGCCTTTGGGGATTTTTTTTTCCTGGAGCTTTTATGTTTCATTTTGGGTCTAGTTATCTGCTTGCTTCTGTTTTCCTTGGGGCAGGTGCCTGGACTTGGTTGCAATGGCTCTAGCTAGTTTGCCCCCTGATTCCCAGCCCTGCAGTTCAGTACTGCTGGGAGGACCCTGCAACACTTGCCCCTGGCTTGCTGGCAGAGAGGTGGTTTTGCTGCTGGTTTTGTTGTTGCTGATCCTTCCCCTTTGTTTCTCCCATCAGCTTCCCATGGCAGCCTGCAACAGCAGCCTCTCCCAGCAGCCTGTGTGCTTTGGGCTGCAGATCTTACCTTTCGGTCTCTTAGCATTGTATGGGGACATAGTCTAAGGGTCATGCATGGTGTGGGGCCAGTGGTACCAATGGCTGCCTTCCCACCACTGTTGCCATGGGGGGCACCTCCAGCATTTCACAGGTTTTGCTATCCAGGTGATCCTGCCGGTCTAAAATCAGCCTTTGCATAAAGAAGAGTATTACAAAGAGGAGTCACTCGCCTGTCCCCCTCAAACTGTCCAGGAATTGCATCCCAGTTTTGGTCAGTACCATGCTGCCTCCTCACCCAGCATCTGACTGTTTTTTTCACTTGAATTTGGGTGCCTGACCCCCAAAATGCCCTTCACAGCGGGCCTTGAGCTAGAACTGTTCCTATATGCCCTCTGCAGCAAAGGGGCAGCTGGTGCAGCCCATAACCCCAGTTTCCCATCTTACCTGCCAGCATGGGGCCCACCTATGGGGCTCCAGGGGAGACTGGGTTTTGGGCACCTCACAGCGCAATGCAAAATGTCCAGGTGGGGTGGGAGAACTCCTGGGTGGGCACCCATGCTGTAGGAAGGGTTGCCCTAGTAGAGCAGCTGTGGGAAGGCTGTGCTGCACATTGCTTCCTCGGAGCAGCCAGATCTTGGCAAAGCCACAAAGAGACCACTGCCCTACTAGGTCCGGCATGCTCCCACCCCCCTCCACAGGCCTGTGGGATCACTTCCCACCTCTTGCCCTGTTGGCTGGCTCCTGCCCACGGTGATCACACCTGCTTCTGACACAGGACTATTCATGACAAGCTTAGACAGAACACAAAAGTATTCTGTGATACACATTTCTTCTGAATCCATGGCTGGGGCTGCTGGACTAGTTTGTAAGTCAGTTGTCCTCTGGCATAGGAGAACCTCTCCACTACCCTCCATCCCTAAGTAGCAACATGATGTCTCCTCACAGCACCATCTGCAAGGAGAAGCCCCCATCAGCTGCATGTGCCACTTTAGGCTTCAGCTGCCCTGGCCCACTGCTGTGGTGGGATGATGCCTACCTGCGTGTCTCCACCAGTGTAGCTCTTTGCTTTGGAAAAACATTTTTGGAGGACACCCAGTACTGTTGTACTGTCACTGGACACTGCTGAGATAAACTATAGGTAACAAAAGTTTTGTTCACCTACAGTTCACCTCATCCACCCCCATAGCACAATAGCACATAGATACAGATCTGGATGGTAACAGAAAGGCACCAAGGAGGTCTTGTCATGCTTGAATATGGCACCATTCAAAGCCAGGAAATTTCAATCCAGTCTCACTCACATTTGGCATTAAGTGGCAGCAGGTCATTCCTTGTATCATTCACCTGGAATTGCTTTCTTTCTCCCGAGGGAAAAAAAAAAAAAAAAACCAAAAACTTTTTTTTTGTTAATTCTGCCAGGAAGCTGTTGCAAACCTGACCTTGATGTAGGACCCAGCCTGCACAAATGGGAACAGAAGTTGCTCAGCCCTGGCCACAAGCTGGAAAGCACTTGTCACCAAGAATAACCTTTGTAGTATTACATGGAAAAAAAATGTTTTTAATGACCGTTGTCATCCATGTGCATGTGCCAGGAGCAGCCAGCTTGCTAATAATAGAGTTATGTGTGCCAGTGCTACTTAGAGCCCAGCAGAGAAGACAGCACTCCCAACCTGCCTCTATAGCAGGAGGGGATTAAGTACCTCCGGTATCTAAATAAGTCATTTAAAATATGTAGATAATTACCACCATGAGTAGATTTACCCCTCCTCCCTCCCTTCCTTTCACCCAGGGGGTCTGTGTTTTGCCCAGAGGCGTGTGGGTGGCAGGGGCAGACCAGCCCCCTAGATCCATGGGGCATCCCTGCCAGCAGCAGAAACCCTTGGCCCCTTTCCCACATTGCGTTTGGAAACCCAGCACTTCCCCGCATGTGGCCTGGGGTGGTAATTTGAGCTTAGACATGGAGCCTACAGGCATGATGTGAGGTGGATGAGCTCAGCAGATGTTCCCACTGCATCTAAATGTAAGCATTCACCCATGTTCCAGACTGTACCATTGCTATTGCCATGTACATGGCAAGCTGAGTGGGAGCTGTGCCTAAAGGAAAACTCACGAC
The DNA here is from genome assembly GCF_003945725.1 of Corapipo altera. Classification (NCBI taxonomy): domain Eukaryota; kingdom Metazoa; phylum Chordata; class Aves; order Passeriformes; family Pipridae; genus Corapipo; species Corapipo altera. The sequence goes on along the minus strand of NW_020884885.1, from coordinate 4,648,830 downwards.
CCACCTACTACTCATTGCTGGGCATGGCCCAGTTTCAAGAATGCAATAAAAATCCCCACAGGCCTAGGAAGTACTTTGTTCGAATGATTTATTTCTTCAATTCACCTAGATTTCATACCCGTTTCAAAGATTTTTTTTTTTAGAGTGTAAGATAGAGGTTATAAATGTACAACCTGGGGGAACGGGGGAAAAAATCTCAACACAAAAGCTTCAGAGGCTCTCAGAAAGTTCCTGTGGCAAATCCTTGGCACTAAGGCATATTGTACAGAGCACCTGAGTGTCTCTATTAACACTTTAAAAAGTCTTAAATGGTCTTAAAAAGGTCTTAAAAGGTCTTAAAAAAGCTACCAAAAGAAATTTGATTGCCTCCTCTTCTTGTGGAGCATCTTCATAGAAACTAGCAGCAAACCCAAATGTGGTATGTGGGGGTGGGGGGGTTAGCACTCTTAATTTTTTTTTTCTTGTTTTATTGACTAGGGCATAAAAACAACTCGTTGCTATCCTTACGGTAAGAAGATTTTGTACATGGCATTGCCCTTAAGGTTCTCCACTTTCTCCTTTTCCAGCTTCTGAGAAGTCATTTCTACGGAATTGCTGCCTGGTGGGTCTTGCTTTGTGTTTGTGCATTCAGACAGCTGCCTTATGGCAGGTCATCCCATGCCTCTGCTGAAACTCATCCTGTTGACTTGGATTATTTCTTCAACCTATCAAGCATTCTGGTCCTACCCTCCATAGGTGCTGACAGACACTCCCCAAACCCCCCAAAACCTCACCCCCTAAGTTAGATATCACCAGGAAAATATTTAGCAAAACAATTTCCAAAAGTTGCTGCTGAAAATACCGAATAGACTTGGATGCTGGACAATCACTGGAAAGATTTCCCCAGAGGGCTCTCTGACTTTGACACTGCACTCAACGTATTGTGAATCTAAAGAGGTTGCATTTCCTCAGCTTGCTTACAAGAATGTCTTCTGGGACAGTGCCAGAAGCCTTTCCAAAGTCAAGACATATCACATCTAGTGCTGACCCCCCTAGCCACAAGGCTCGTTATCCTGTCAAAGAATGGAATCAAATTAGTTTGAAACGATTTGTCCTCAGTGAAACCTCAACAAGCCCATTCCTGCCATTTATTTACAAACTTATAAATCTATGTAGGGTATTGGAGAATAACTGGTCAGTAGCTTGCTCTTTTAAGTTTTCACATACAGATATCAGGTCTGTAATTCTCTAGGTGTTTCTTCAGCTAGGTGATGTTGCCATGGCATCCTTAAATCCCCGGCAGCTCACATGAAGTCTGAAATGCTCCAACATTCATCCTACAGTTCATATTTTCCCTTCTCATGCTTCAGACTGTTGAAGAGCTCTTGATCCACTTTATTGGTCTCTACTTAGGCTCCTTTCATTTCCCTTGGAGCAGGATAGTTTCTTACTGGGATTTTGACCCTAGTTCTTTTGTCAGTCCCCAGATCTGTTTTATACTTTAGGAATCTCTTCACAGATCCTGGACACCTGTTTTCTGAATGCACTTATATTTGGTATCTTGGTTTTTTGGAGTCTAAATACTTTAGATTAACTCATTTTACAAAGCTCTGGTATTCAAGTACGTTTTGAGGAGAAAAAGCTTGCAGCAGACATTTGAACACTGGAAACAATTGTAACAGTTCAAGAGATGCAAAAATTCACATTCATGTTGGGCTGCAGGTGAACAAATACAGCTTCAGTCACCTTCATACAGCTTTGTCTGATGCAATGTGCCAGTTCATAGTGGGAACATCCAAGTCACTTCAGAAATAGCTCCCTCTCTTCAGCCAAATGCTGTGTCAACTCTTTTCTGACATGGTGAAATCAGCAGGGATCACTTCCATGGTCCCTGCCAAAATCATGACTGAAGGAGATAGCAGTGACACTTTGTGCTGTGCAAGGCCAGAGCTGAACTGTGTAATGGGATACTGGACATTCAAACTCTGCAGTTTTTAAGTGCTTGAAGCACAGCTCTGAAGTGCTACAGAAGAACGTGTTTTACCAAAGTGAGTCCTTCATTCACAACCAAAAAGCAACGAGTTAAGGATCTGCCTTGTACTGGGACTGAATTTCTCTGTTTTAGTGAGTTGAATTCGTCTGTACTTCAGACTCCCAGATGTTGCTACTCTGAACTCCAAACAATGGCCACCTAATCGTGAGTTGTATGCATGAAACCTGAGCTATTCCTGCTGGCACCAGAGACAAGGGAAGGTGTGGAAACCTCAGTCTCCAGGAGCCACAACCTGCTGCCTCCCTCATCACTCAATGTACACCCTGTGCACCTCTCTGCCTGCAGCACAGTGCAGGTCTAGCCCAGGCAGGGAGCGGAGAGCCACCCATCACCACTGCCTTGTCTGGGGGTGCAGGCTGGCTAAGTACACAGCAGGGTCTCAGGTCCTCTGCCTTGGCTGAGAGCCAGAAGACCAGTCCAGTCCCAATGTGTTGAAAGAAAACATAATGTGGAATAAATGTTCATTTATGCTTTTGCAGGAGATGGGGGTATATGTTTGTGATAAAACACACAGCACAGAGCTGGTGGTGCTTTCTGAATGAAAGCTGGACACTTCATGGTGTGCACAGGCAAGGCTCCTTTGAAAAACAAAAGCCACCATTAAAATCAGTAAGCAGGTTCTCAGATAGAGAAGGACAAAAAGCATAACTGCTTCCCCAAGTAGCCAGTATCAGGTTTTCTGGCAAACACTCCATACAAAACACTTGCTGTTATACTCTTAGTTCCTGAGGTAGCATTTCTTAACTCACTTTGTTTTCAAGGTGTTTTCCAAACTAAGGAGCATCACTTCTGCAGATCCTGCTGTCCAATTTAATAACAGCTTTTGAACAGTTGCCAGGTTATTTTGCTTGAAATGGCTTGTAAGGGCTGCCTGCTGAGAAGTCAGAAGGTCGATGTTCTGCATGTGGATTTTGTTACTTATGTCAAAGATAAGGAGAAAGGAGGCAGAAGAAGGAGGAAGAAAAGTCTTCTGGACATATCACTGTTGGAAGCAGAGGCAGAAGCAAGCCCTTTATAGCCCTTTTGACTTGCTTACAGAATGACTGCACTGCCAGGGAAGGGTGAAGGCCTCTCAGACTACCTTACATTGACCCCAGAAACAGGAAGCATGGCCAAAGAACTGGCCTTTTGGGTTTTTTTTAAAATACCCTTTCCCTATTTTTAATTAAGTCTTGCAGAACTCCAGAGATGACAACTCCTGCTCTTCCCTTAGTCCAAAAACTTGCTATCTTGGTAATACAAGGAAAGTAGCTTGGTTTGTCAGTTTGTTCTTGACAGATACACACTGGGTGTCACTCATACCTGCATTTTCTTCTTTTATCATTGAACTTGCACCTAAAGACAAGAATCTTGTCATGGCTCTCTCTGACCATCTGCAAGCAATTCAGCCTGTTGACTACCATACAAGCAGAAAACCTTCTTTGGGATTGCACTTGCCTCCCTTTTGATGTGCAATTAACGTCTCCTTATTCATTGCAAGAGAGCTACATGTAAACAAGTGAAGACAGAGACATGATGAGAAAGCTGGTCAAATGCACTTGAAGCAAACAGTGTGTGGCCTCCTCTGTCATGGGCCGGGTGCTGCAGCCTCTGATGAATGACACTTCTTTGTGGCCTAGGAAAAAGCATGTTTTACAATAACACAGTATTCTAGCATGGCTTGTTACTTGTCATCTCTGAGGATTACAAGGTTATGGACAACAGCTATTTCAGGCTCCTATATAGTGAGGGATGACCTGCAAAAGTAAAGTATGAAAGCTCTTATGAAAGGGAGGTACAAGGACATGTAAAGTGCAGGGCCTGACTGCTGCACTGGGTTTGGGGAGATGGTGCTACAAGATCCCACCTGGCTGTGGGTTCCACCTTCTCCAATCATCTCTACACTCCTGCTGAAGCTTCACAGTCTTTCTAAGCAGCCTGCATAGATCAGACAACTGTCATCGAACACAGAGACACACTCTGGAGCATGTTTTAATTCAGCCCAAAGGCTTACACACAAGAGAGAAACATCACAGACTGCAGAACCCAACCATAGATTGACACTTGATTCTGCAAAGAGGAAAGTCTCCTTCCCTCTCCTAAGGACTGCAAGGGTAACAGAATATTATGTAGAAGAGAGAAGTTCTGGGAATCAAGATTGAACAAGAAACCACCACAAGACACTGGAGTAAAAGTTATCTATTTTATTACAAAACCAAAACTAAACAGATGCCTTTCAGTTTAACAAATGATGCCATAGGCAAAAATGTGCTGGGGCAGGGTAAGTTCAATATAAACTCAAGCCATGGAAAGCAGTGCCTTCACACATGTGAATCCCACCATAATGCAGTTTCCTCCAACATACTATGCCCTTGGAGGATCAGCAAAAAAGGAAAGATTTTTATCTTTTGGTAGGAGGAACAGATGACTTGCACTGTGGGGTCTTGGTTCTCTTCTCTGCTGTTTTCAGCTGTCATTCAAAGTAGAGCAGGAGAGGCCCAGGAAGACTTGAAACTTGAGGAGACACCTGCACAGTGTCTGCTTCCAGACACAACACTGACACTCCCCATGTCCCAGCTTCAGTAAAATGCTACTGATGCAAGGCAGAGCAGAAGAATGCTTACCACCACCAGATAAGGACACATTTGGCCTGGCAGCCACATGGACTGGCCAGGTTTTTGGCAATGAAAGCAACAGGGGAAGCAGGCAGCTGAGGCTCTTCTGATGAATACAGTGTTTGGACAGCTCATAGCATGGGTTGTATTAATCAAGACCAGTACTGTCTGCATGATCCTCCAACACAAAATCAGAACAAGTAACCTAACATCTACTTGGACATTACACAATCATGCTTTTTGGATCTTCCATGGCAGTGTACAAGTATTACCAGAAGCTGCTCAGAGACCCACACAGATCAGGATGCAGGGACTTGGACTTGTCTTGTAAAAGGGGAGCAATATAATGCTTGGTCCCCAATCCATCCATAGAGTCAGCTCTAGCATAGCAACATGAACACCCACTAATGCCAGAGCTAATCAACAGCCACCCCTTGTCTGGCTTCCTTGAAGAACTGACCCAATTTTAATTGCGAACTTTATGTGAATGCAGGCCTCTTGGAGGGGAAGGACACAAGGATGAGAAAAAAGGAAGTCAGCAGAAGAATTTATGTGACAGGTAGGAGTGTTGGCTGGGTGATTTATTTACATTTCCAGAAGAAAAGATGCAGTGAGTTTTAGCAGTTCTGTAGTCCCCCCACAGTCCTGTGGGGCATTGCCCAGCCCCAGTGCCTGGCTGACACAACTCCTATAGGCATCCAATTGGTTGCTTCTGCTGATGCAACTATACATTAAAAAACAAACACACAAACAAACAAAAAAAACCCCACCCCCCCCAAAAGACCCCAAAACCCCAAACCACCAAACACCAACCAACCCAGCAGCCAGATCTTTAAATTCCTAAAACTAGCATATTTAAAAGGAAAGGGGTTTTTTTTGTACATTGGATTCATTCTTTACTCCTACAATAGAATTAGTGAGTGTGACAAGGACATTTCTAACTATACAGTAAACCAAATTATTTCAACACACAAAAGATATGCCCTGGGCATTTAAAAAAAAAGGAAGGAAAAAAAAAAAGGGAAGAAGCAATCAAGAAGGTGGGAGCTTGCAGACCAGAAAAGCACATACATTGTATGTGAGAAACCATGAATATCCAGCAGCAGGATCTGCTCTTGCTAGAGAGACGACATCTTTATATTATGGTGGTGTGATGTATATTTCAGAGATTACAAGAGGTGTTTTCAACCAAGCTACATGTTTTAATTAGCTCCAATCTACTTCCCAGAAGTTATTACTACACTTAAACAGTTACTTGCAGAACTATTTTTTTGCTTTTCTTTTTTTTGTAACTTTCCATTTTGCCAACAATCACTAACTTACTGCATCAGGACACTTTTGTTTGTGATGTATTTATCTAATACTATTCTCATGATGACATGACACAGAGTGAAGATGCTTTGTTGTAACATCTTTTACCAAAGCAACGGGGATATAGACTCAAAGAATGACTCCAGTCTCTACAGTAACCCAGTGCTGTTGCAAGCAATTGTTGGTGTGATCTCATTAGCGTGGCATATCATCATCTCTGACTACAGTTTCTTCTAACAGAGACAAGTGGCATAAGGGTCACCAGGTCTGAAGTGGGAGGCTTCTCAGAACAGGTGAGTGCTGCCAGTGGTTGGAAATACATAAAGCAAAACACTGTCCCATCACGCTCTGCCCAAACCTAGGACTACTGATATGGGTGCCCCTGCAAAAGAAACAACTTTGGTAAAACTTCTAGTTGTTGAAAAATCCCCTGTGGCCTCCAAGAACACCAGACTCCTCACTCCAAGCCTTCACTGTTATTGTTCATCAGACTCCAGTGTCATCTTACACAGATAACACTGGTAACAGCAAATTAGGAAGAGTGGATACTCTAAACTAGGCAGGCACACCACTGTGCAGGAGGGAAGCTTGGATTCACAGTCATCAAGGACAAGAATAGTCATTTCTGACAGACAGTCACCAGTGAGCACAGGCCAGGCTGTAGTGTTGAAACATAAGTAAAGCAGACACTTGGGGACCAGCAGCATGATTGTGTCTTTCTGCATTGACAACTATGTTCTTTGCTCTTCAGGCAAGCAACAGGCAGGTAATGCTGCTTTTAGCAGGATTCTTAGTATTTTTATTCTTGTATGACATATAGATGAACACTTAGTCAAAGAGGAAGATGTACAGCTTCCTTCCCCTGACTCTGCTAGACCTACAGCTCCCACATCATTCCTACAGCGTTAGATTCCAGAGGCATGGTACATCTTTCTTAAGTATATCATCTGAGCCTGGATAGCAATGCAATTGTAATTAGTTTCTGTCCAACTTGCAACAGGTGCAGAAACTACTTTTATATGTCCTTAATACAACCCTTTTCTATCCCTACTTTAAGCAGCTTTGCAGTGCACCAATACTTACATGATATCTGTGCTCTCAAAAGCCCAATTGCCTGTGAGTTGCACAGGCTTTACAGTAAGAAAGGGGGTTCAGATGCTCTCAAGAAGCATTTGGTATCTGGCACACTGTGTGCACATCTGCAAGAACAAGTCATGCTGATACACTGGCTCCTTTCCGCATGGGAGTGTTAAGGTTTGTCACTGAATGATGGTTTGGTGGCAGAAATGAATGCATTACTGTAATCCAGTAAAGCTAAACTGTCTCTCTAGCCGTAACAGCCTTCAAAAGCAAAGGGAGGAATAGAACAGTGACTCCAACCCTGTACAAGACAACTGTACAATTTACATATATATTTATATACAGTATATAAAAGTCTTTGAGTCCCAGTGAACTCAATTTTACATCATCAGTAGCTGTTCCAATTTTAAAAAGTCATGATCCTGCTTCTCTCCACTCTCCAAAGTATTAGATTATGGCATTGAAAAGCAATTAAAACCAAACCCAAACCAATTATTAAAAAGTGCAAAAATTCTGGGTGCCACTTCTGCTACGCTGGATGTTGCTGATGCTGCATGCTTGCTCACAAGCAGCAAGGTGTCTGTCCATCTGTCACTGGATCTTTCCTTCCTTTGGGTCAGCTCCTGCCTTCCCTTCCCGTCTTCTGCTGCTACACCAGGCGACCTACTGAAAGGGTGGGGTGGGCAAGGAGGAAAAAGACAAAGAGAACAGAAACAGGACAAGTGAGGAAAAAAGGCAAATTAAAACCAAAAGTAACATGGCTGATAAAGATAAAGAATAGCCTCTGCTGAAGCCATGGTCCCAGAAGGCTGAGATCCCAGAGTAAGCTGTGAGGCTGAAAACAACTAGGGGCTAATGAGACAGCCTTGCTGAAAAAAACACTGAATGATTCACACAGAGCCTTAGGGACTGCCATATTTTTAAATATAAACCACCACTTTCCTCCCCCTCCTTGGAAATGGGCATGCAGTCTAGGGAAACAACTGGTCTCCCTCCGCTCTTCCGGTTGCCACAGCTGATGCAGAATTCCACTGCTGCCAGGTTGCCCTGCCACCATCTCCCTCAAAGGCCACAGCCAGGTGTCTCCTCCCCTAGAAGACAAGCAGGTCTCGAAGGAGGCCTTTCTTCAGAAAGCTTTTAAGTCCCTCATCAAAGATTCTTAAAGAATCAAAGCTCTTACAGGATCAGAGCAAGAGCTCTGTGGATTAATTACAGATGAAAACACACTATAGAGAAAGCAAAAGTATGGACTTGATTTTCAGAAATTAGAAGGGTTACATCACTGGGAAAAAAGGCCTCACTGGGATCAACATGCCCTGCCACAGGGGGCAAATACTGTCAAATGCAAAATTACTCCAGATAGTCATATTTGAAATTGACTGCACAGCTCTGCAAACAGCAATTGCAGTGCTCAGTGAGCAGCTCATAAAAACAGTAGATTACCTTCAATGTCCATAAATGCAACGCAGAGTGTGAGTGGGGATGACTTGTCCTACACTGAGTGGTCTGAGTGACTAGGAAAGAGTCTGAAGCCACAGTACGCACTTGTTTGAATGCCTCTGCTCAGCTTTTAGCGGCAGACAAAAATCAGATACATGCTCAGAACTGAGGACACACCAAGAAACATCACTACATCAGTGTATAAGGTTTAGTCGATCTTTATCTTCAGTTCTCCATTCAGCCCATCTCAACCAGGACCACATACGGTCCCCAGAAAGGTAAGGACAGCAAGAGGTATGGGAAGACTTCTGTCCTTAAGCAAATACGTAGCCTAGGTCTTTTCAACACAAAAAGGAACCTAACCAGATGTATACTGGATGGCTATAGAACAAGTGGGGGAGTAGGCAGGGGAGAACTGCTCACTGCTTCTTACAGTCCAAAATGAGAAGCACGCAATGAAACCATGAGGCAGCAAGCCTAAAAGCAAAGCAAATAATGTTGTTCATGCCTGATAAAAGGGTGCAATTTGCTGCCAGAAAATACAGAGGAAAGCAGATCTGCACCATGAAGAGTATAGTGTCTTCATGGAAACTTGTCCATGGAGTAATATAATGTAAGCACAACAAATCAACTAAATTATTGCTTGCTAGAGGGAGAATAGAAGAGGAGAGTATTCATCCCATAGCTGCTGTATCCTATCTAATTCCTCAGCAACGTACTGTCTGCTCCAGCTAAAGACACAGAGCTGGACTTGGAGATGATGCAGTGGAGCTGCATGTTGGTATATTCACACCTCTTATGAACAACTTTGGTTTCCATCTGTTTCTATATTGCTGTTCGTGAACATGAGAGAGCAGGGAAAAATTAATTCTGAAATACATGGGTATCACAGAAAAAAGGAACCATTTTGACAAGATACTCACTGAAAGGGTTAAGGCCTTGTCTTTTTCCATTGGGCAAACTGCTCAGGCTACCTGTAAAATCCAAGAACCACATTAAAGGCAATAAATGCTGTGGCATGACAAAGGGGGCTCCTTGTTGTCTGTTGCCAGAGGGCAGGTTCAAAGGAGCCCCTCTGAGCATGCTCACAGCAAGTCCTGCCAACACTCTCTTAAGATTCACATGCAAGAGTTTGACTAATATGCTCGAGATGACAGATATTAAATACCTGGTGTTGTAGTAGCTGAATGTCATGAAATCCAGAGGTTTGGTGGGGCAAGAAACAACAATTACAAAGTTAAACTGAACTGTGGAAGGAGAAAGAAGAAAGGAAGGATACAAGTACTGTCATGAGGTTTCCCCAAGCAAGCAAAATAATGCCATGTAGAAAGAGAGCAGCCAGAAAGAGAGAAAGTGCAGGCAATACAGATAGCCCAAGTTTATTAAATCTTTCACTTGAACCAAACAATCAAACAGGTGCCTAAAATCAAAGACCTGAACTCATAACTGGTGGAAAGGCAGAACTGTGATTGTGTTATGAGATAACAGGCACACGCACCCTATACCAGTTGGAGCTCATGGCAAGGGCCTCTTACCTCAATATAAACCTGTTCCTACCATGTGTTGAGTACAGAGAGCTCAGGGATTACAGGAGCTCTCAAAAGCATGCCACATTTCCTCCTAGCTGCTTGGTCTGATTTCAGAGAGGGATTAGCTGAAAACGGGAACTCCAGCTCCCAGCCAGCAGCACTAAGCCTGTTGCCACTCTCCACTCTGCCCAGCTGAAGACTTTGATTTGTGCATGCACATGAGTTGACTGCACAACTTGTTCTGCACATCAAGTACTCTGCACGCCAGCAGCTACAGCACACTTTGCTCTGTGGAGAGACGAGATGGGCAGAAGCTCAGAGGGCAGCGGTGAGGTGGGGGAAGCCCCGGAGGTGGGAAGGCTGGGCTGCAAGATGCAACAGAGCTGCTGGGAAGGACAAGAGAGGGGGAGAGAAAGCTGGTGCTGGCCGAGATTGAAATGGGTCACAAAGCACAGCCTCTTGGCTTTAGAGAGCATTAATACGAGAAACTGTGTAAGCACACTAAGTTATATGAAGGCCTCCGAACACCAGCCTGGTACCAGCCACCTGCCCTGGCATGATCAGCGGAACCGCAACTCGATGATAGCTGTGCCCAGCCGTCCACGTGCGTGTAAAACACCAGAGGTTCCACTGCTGCCATCCCGTCCAGCAGCCTGGGTAAGCCAGAGGGCATCCGAAAGAACCCTTACCCCCCTTTAGCACCCAGAGCAGGTAAGCCTGTATACAGCACAGTGCTGGGAACGAGAAAGAGGTGAATGAGCACTATCTGTCTTTGGAAAGAGGTGGGGAGCTCCAGGTGGGTGTGTGCAGAAGGCAGGAGGATCCCTCGAAGTGGGGCACGGCCCCATGCACCTCCATGGGGAAGCCACACTGTGAGGCACTAAGAGAGCATCACCTTCAGCCCACTGCCTGCCAGATAAAGCCATGTATACCTATGGAAGGCAAACCCCTGCCACAACAATGCTGCACAGAGCAGAAAAGAGAGGAAGGAATAATACGGCAGGTGGCGACAGTGGGTTACTAACATACTTGGGAAGCCCTTGGGCATTACAAGGTAACATCCCATCACTCAGCAAGTTTCATAATGGAGAGTATTTGCTCAGCCTCACAAGTACACTGTTTTGAGTAACAATTCTAGCCACACTGGTTTAGGCCAGGTGTCTTTCAAAAGAAAAAGCTCCAAGGAAACTCCAGCAGCTTTTTACATGAAGAGATGATTCCTCAGACTTACTGAGCAAATCTCTCACCTTTTGGGGAGAGAACCTTGCCACCACCAGCTCTGTATTCTCAATACATTACTGATGTCCTGATTTATCACTAACTTTTGTCAAGATTAAAGGCAAACCACTACAAAGCTCCAAAGGGGGATATCCAAACAAGAAAAATAAAACCAAGCACTGAACCAGTGGAGCTCCTTTGCATTCTAATCTAATTGTAACTAGATGCACTTTAAATTTCCTTTTTAATTCAGTCATTACCTGGTTATAGTTTTCTCATGGCTGCGCAGACTGTTGTTTTCTACCATCACTGGTCCAGAAGCATTTCCCAGGTGACTGCTCTTTGCTACCTTCTCCCACACAGCTGCTTGCACAGTAGTGATATAGAGTGACCTCAGTCCCAGCCTCCCAAGCATACAGCGAATCAATTACTTCTGAAGATACCAATAAGAAAGGTCCCGAGCATCATTGAAGGAAATCTGCTGTTCAGATTGTCTGTTACTTTCCCTTCTTTCTGTAGTATTTCCTCAGATCCAGTAGAAAGTGACATGCTGTTTATTTACACACACACACTTTTTAATTAAGATATTTTGATCCTGTTTCTGGACTGTGGTCTTGGTGGCTGAGTTCCACCTCAGAAGTCCTCATGGTCTGTGAAGCACGCCCAACACCTACCATCTGACAAGCTCTTGGACAGCAAAGCAATCACGGGATCTGAGCTGGCAGAAGGGAACCTCCCATCAGCTGGCAGAGGGATATTTCTTCCCTGCCTATTCCCTTAGCTCCTCTTTAGGCAGGCACAAAATGCTGACTTGTTCTTCTGAACTTGGAAGAACAGAGAGGCAAAACTCAACTCCAGCATTTTGCAGCCAGCACAACTAGCATAAGCCTTACTCAGATGTACAGCCCTCCTCTCCAACATGACTGGACTCCAATTTATCTCGGGTCCAGTAACTTTCCAGCAAAGCTTTGCAGTGTGTGTCTATTTCCTCTCAAGGACCCTGCCTTCTGACTAATGCAGAGAGCTAAATTTGTTCTTTGATCACAGATGGTTCCTCCCTTAACTCAGGTTGTGCAGACTGCACTGAGGAATGCTAACTTTTAACAGTCCGTTTTCCTTCCACAATTCCTCAAACAGACAATCCTATATCTAATGATGGTAAAGACCATTTCTGGCATACTCCAAGCTAAAAGCCCTCCCTGCCTGTTCTGCTCCAGTTTAAGAAACTATTTGCAGGCTTCTGCAGATCCTCAAAGGCTGACTCCATGTGGCTGCTCCATTCTGAGATTCAGAAATGGCATTTTTCCATGTGAATGGCCCTTGACAGAAACAAGTCAGGTTTAAACAGAGGGACAAGAGCTGTGCAAAGTGGCAACCAGACCTAGCAGATTTTCCAGCAGCTTTCTAGATCACCATAAGGATGGAATAGGAAGGGTTTCTGACAGACTGGACAACTACTTTCCTCACTGAAGAACCACTGGCTGGCAGTACCCACATATTAAGTTACCACAGGCATTAAGAACCTGTTGAAGAAGGGAAGAGAGAGAGAACTATGCACCTCGCACAGATTTGATCCTAAGCTGGAAAGAGCTCAGATTCAGGTTTGTCCTTATGAGTACCCTAGCTGAATCCTCACACATAAATCTTATTTATTTAGACTCTTTAGTCCCTGAGAGGCATATAAAAGTAGTGATTTATCTATGCCCTATGCTTCCTTTAAGCAATACTATTTCCACATTTGGATGGAATTGGCCACAAAAAAATGGCGAAACACTGACAAAAATGTATAATAATAATATCTCTATTCCTCAGCATCCCAAATGCTACAAAATTTGTATTATATTTTATTTTCAAAATCATTATAAGTGCTCAATTTGCCGAGCAGGAGGCATACTCACCTGGAATGATGACCCACTTAATTTTAGTCCTTATGCTACTGAATACTCAACCACAATTTGGAACATCTGAGCTAAGTTCATTTGTAATGAGGTATATCAAGGGGAAATTATGATTTTCTTGCCTCCTTCCAACCCTTCCTCATCCAATCCAGACCAGAAAAACCTTTCAAACAAAGCTTTTGTTAAAACAAAAACATTTCCATGAAAAGTTTTGGTTTCATCTGATGGCAGTTTACAACTGAAAGTACATGATCAAAAAGGTTCCCAACTAGCTCTTGGCTTGAACCTACAATGACCTCAGCCCCAGCAGATCTTTGGGGGCCATGGTACAGAGAAAGAAACAGACAGCAAATACATGGACTAGTTGATTGACTACATTCGCCCATGATCAGGATAAGGGAAAGTTAGAGAAGGGGTAAGATCGTAGAATCATAGAATAATTTGGGTTGGAAGGGACCTTAAAGATCATCTAGTTCCAACCTCTCTGCCATGGGCAGGGAACCCTTTCACTAGACCAGGCTGCTCAGAGCTCCATCCAACCTGGCCTCCAGGGACAGAGCACCCACCACTTCTCTGTGCAACCTGTTCCAGTGCCTCACCACTCTCACAGTAAGGAATTTTTTCCTCATACCTAATCTAAAGGTACTCTCTTTCAGTTTCAAGCCATTTCCCCTTGTTCCATCACTAAATGCTCTTGTAAAAAATTCCTCTCCTTCTTTCTTGTAGGCTCCCTTCAGGTACCAGAGGGATGCAATTAAGTCACCCCAAAGCCTTCACTTTTCCAGACTGAACAATCCCAATTCTCTCACCCTTTCCTTGTAGGAGTGGTGCTCCATCCCTCCAATCAACATTGTGGCCCTCCTCTGGGCTCGCTCCAACAGGTCTGCGTCCTTCTTGTCCTGGAGACTCCAAACCTGGATGCAGTACTCCAGGTGGAGTCTCACCAGAGCAGAATGAAAGAGCAGAATTCCCTCCCTCACCCTGCTGGCCACGCTGTTTTTGATGCAGCCCAGGACACGATCGGCTTTCTGGACTGCAAGTGCACATTGTCAGCTCATGTCCAGCCTCTCATCCACCAGCACTCCCACAGCCCTTCTCGACAGGGCTGCTCTCCATCTGTTCATCTCCCAGCCTGTACTGATACTGGGGGCTGCTCGACACAGGTGCAGCACCTTGCACTTGGTCTTATTAAACCTTGTGAGATTCCCATGGGCCCACTTCTTGATGCCGTCCTGTTCTTAGGTGTGTCAACCACACCACTCATCTTGGTGTTGTCTGCAAATCTGCTGAGGGTGCACTTGATCCCTTTGTCTGTGTCACTAATGAAGATATTAAATAACACTGGTCCCAATACAGACCCTTGAGCAACACCACTGGTCACTGATGCCCATCAGACTCTGACCCGTTGACCACTACCCTCTGGATGTGACCATCCAACCAATTCCTTATCCACCAAACAGTCCACCCATCAAATCCACTTCTCTCCAATTTAGAGAGAAGGATTTGTGGGAGACCATGTCAAAGATATCGACTGTTTCTAAATTTAGAAGTTCTTATGAATAGAAAGCATAGAAAACTTAATGATTTCTTAAAAAAGATCCATCACAAACGTGCTTACTGCACCTCTAGAGTATTTCCCTGAGTTCTTTCCTACACAGTAGTACCTGCTCCCTGCACTGCCCCCTCCACCACTTTTTAGTCCTCACCATCCTTTAACTTACCCATTTATCTTTGATCCTCAAGGCTTATCAGGCCTGTAGAAGGTAAGTGGAGCTGTATGACAAAACAAGATCAGAGCCCCTTTTTGACCACAGTCCTGTCCTCATACAACAGAAGAAAACATGAAAGGTCAAGGCTGCGTTCCCAACAAACAGTTGGACAATTAGGCACTCACAACGTCTCTCTGCTTTCTTTCCCCTTCATATGGGCTCAAAGTTTCACATTTTCTTTCTTCTCCACATTTGATTTTTTTCCCCTTCCATAAACTAAATTTTGAACAGTCAGTTGGCCAAGGCAGCAGATTCCAGAGAGCCTTATTCCAGGCCAAATAGCAATAAAACTCATTTGGCATATCCATCTTATTGGGAAGGTAAAAAAATTAAGGATTGCTATTTTGGTATGTCATTCCTCAGTAAGGTACTGATGACTATAAAAAAACTTCCACTGGGCTACAGAAGCTGAATGCTTCTAACAGCTGACAAGTAATGCAACATGCCTATTATGGTAACTAAGATGTTTACAAAGCACCTAGAAAATGCAATTTCCCAACACCCAAATGTACTGACTCCCTTCCCACTTGTGCTAAACCTGAGAAAAGACCTAAGGAAATGTTAAGATGAGACAGAGAAAGCTACCCACCCTTCCCAACTAGCACGACAGTTATAACAAGAGCTGTCTGCACAGACAAAACACCTGCACAGGATATTAGTCCCCTGGAATCCCCCTGTTTGCCTTCTCCTGCCAAGCAAGTCTGCCCACAGTCAAGAATGACTGATAATTATTGAATTTGGGTTGAACAGTTTCAATTCATAAAATTTCCAAAAATACCCATTTGGTTCAGGTCCCAACAGATGATGAGGTGAAGGTGAAAAAGCAAGAAAAGGCAGGAGGGTGGGTTGATTGCTCAGGCACTAAACAAAAAGGAAAATAGATTATTCACATGCCTTATTTCTCCCCCAATCTTGAAGTACAATTTAACTCTGAAAAAGGGAAACAGTATATCCCTGTACTTTCTTTCTAAGTTGTTCTCTCCCCATCATCCACTTTCCTCCATGCTGAATTTAGCAATGAAAGTAAGTATTATATCTGTTAGTCAACAAGGTCTCCAGAGAAGGCCGGGTCTGTCAACCTCCATGGTTGAGACAACCTAATACTGTTAGCAGGGTATTACTCAGAAGGGTCTTGATCTGATCTGAACTACAGTTTCCAAGGACTTCTACAGTACAAAGCAGAGTTCTGGTCAAGGCTTATCTGTTGCCCTGTTTCTGTATAGTCTTAGCACAAAGGTCTGTGATAAGGGATATAAGATGGAGCCATAACACAAATAACGAACTACATTTGCATGGCAAGGTATTAATCCCACTCATTTTCTCACACAAACTCTGGCGCTTTTGAAACAGTTGGAAGAAAACAGATTCCTGAGTTTGTCATAACTCCGTGTCAGTTTTTATTGTCATGCAACGGGGAAGAAAAGGCACTCACCTCCTTCCTTGCTGACTCCCAAACACCCTTTCAGTTCCTGAAGCGAGATCGACTTGTCCTTGTTGAGATCACAGTAGTCAGTGAAACGTCGGGCACATTTCTTGGGCTTGGCTTTCTTCTTTACATAACGTTTGAAAGGCTTTAGCTCCCGCTTGTTGATATCATCACTGCTGTTGTTGTCCAGCTGGCTGAAATACCAGTGTACCACTCGCTCCTCTAGTGTGTGGCTGGGGTCTGGCTCAGAGAACCTGGAACAGAGGAAGCACAGGCCCCCGAAAAATGGGTGCTCTCACCAACACTGTCAAGCATATGCTGAGGAGCAAGAGCTGCTCATCAAATCAGGCAAGTGTTATGTCATATTTAAAGAAGGCAAAAAACACAGGTCTTCCAACCTCCTCCTTTTAGCTGAGCTCTATTGAGAGAGATAAACTTTTTCTGAAGGTGTCCTTTAGCATTAACAAGTGGTGCCAAGAGAATCTTGGACTCTGATACTCTCAGTAGCTCTGGTTCTCCTCACACCAGTTGCTGAAACTCTGTCTAATCCTGGAACAATCCCCTTTAGAGGGTAAGAAGCAATACCCTTGGTCCTTCTGACCCTTGGGTTCCCATTCAAGTTACCAGCAGGAGAGCCATGAGTGTCAGCTGCCATGATAGTTTTTGTGACAGCAACATCTAGACTTCAGAAAGGGAACAAATTAATTTAATGAAAGAGACATTCGTTATTTGGAAATGTCCTTGGCAAGATACAACATCTCCCTGTATCTGTACACCTGTGCTGTATTTTCAGCCTTTTTAATGCTTTTCACGTGGCTGATTTACACATAAGAGTTCCACAGCAGACAAACACCACAAATCATTAAAAGCAACACTACAGATTTGGCAACTTCAGTTTGCTTCACTTCTTACTCGTGATATTACAAGCTTGATGCTGTTTGACTCATTTTATTTCTATGGGAAACAACAATATCAGAGAGGAAGAGAAGAAAAAGAGGAGGAACAGCAACAGCTATAGATGCAAAAATAGAGAATGCTGACTTTCAACATCAAGCCATCACTGAACAAGCACCATTATGTCATACCATTTAAGCAGTGTCTAGTGCTCTGCAGCAGCAGTAGGAAAGGGGTTTTTCCTCAGTGATATTGAGAACCAGGGAAGAAACTCTTTCTAAGCTAGCCTGTCTTTTCTCCATATGATGAGCATGCCAACAGAGAAAGCTGAAAAGATGCTGAAATGAGGCTTGAGACTTAAGCCTTTTTGCTTACAAGAATAAAGCATTTCAGTGCATGGAAATTAGTGGATAGGTAGTCAGACATGGTACACTGGCACTGGTTGCTCTGACTTGTTCCAGGAGACATACCCAGCTGCTGCCTAAATTCCTTCCCCAGGAAGGAAAGAGGAACAGTTTCATGCTGCAGGCAGCCAGATTCTCTGTGTGAATTTGGAGTATTCTAGCTGATGGGGAAATACAAACTCCAGCACCTTATAAAATGTACTCTAAGACTGTCACCAACCTTGTTTAAGAAACTAGTAGGATCTATATTTAAATGGTCACTAAAAATTTCTTTGTTGGTAACTAGAAGGGAGAAAATTCTTTTCACTTTCTGGTATGACCAGTTTTGCCTTTAAAACACAGCTATAGAGCCTGAAAAGTAACCCCCCCACCCTACCACCATGGTAAATTAAATCATTAGTGATGAGGAATCTATAACATGCAGAAAGCAAGAACTGGCACTTAGATGGAGAACAGAGATCCTCATTAACTTTCTCTGATAGCTTTTACAAATTACCTTAGAATATAGAAAGATGGTCCCTATCCAGAGATCCATGAATCCTTACAACATGTAAACACTCACAGAAGGGAGAGGCAAATAAGCTGCACAACAATTTTCCCAAGGTTTTCCTTGAAACTATCTCTATCATTTAATTCTTAGCTGAGAGGCAGGCTGGCATTCAGTCACAGAAGCTGGTCAATGAACAGCAGAATAAACACTGTGCAGGAGAAAGAACAGGTTAGGAATAAGTCTGGGGTATTTTTCCTGGCCAAAATACCAGGCAAACCCATAGATTCACCTGTGGACAAGCAGAAATTACAAAAATCTCCCCAGGAAGTTAAGGGAGTGCCCAGATTTTCAAAACTGTATACGTTGACCAGGATGACAGGAGAGAACAGAAACACATCCTCTGCCTGGTTTTTATGACATTTATTAACATAACTATTGGCTTCTCTCCCTTTTGGAAAAGAGCTGGCTATCATTTGAAGACTAGCATGTTTTCAAAAGCCTCAAGGAAATTCTATATTGCCAGAAGCAATATTCTGCTTTTGCTGAGATAGAAGAATAAAACATGAGTTTTTACATGTAAGATTCCCCTTGTCCATACCTTGGCTTGTGCTTTGTTTCCTGAAAGCCCACAACTGGAGAAGCAGAAATGGAAAAAGTAGCAGAGCATCTTAGAACCAACATCAGAAAGACAACAGATAGGAATACAAGCTTCTTACTATCTGCTGAAGAGACACTCCTTTTCATGAGGAACACCAAGGAAGAGCTCTTATGAGTTACCAAGAGAAGCAACATAGCTCTCTTCAGCACTTCCATACAGAAAATTAGGGAAATCTACAAGTTAATACAAATACATTGACTCATGAGGTGATGATAAATCGATCTTTGCCATTACAAACATGTTGAGAGCTCATACTGAAAACTGCAGCATGCTAATACAACTAAAGGGAATTAGTTCAATGGCTGTGACTTTAGGAGGAAGGAAGATATAGCCATTTCTGAGTTTATACCACTTCCTGTAAGCTACCTTAGCAGGACTGGAATTCCTAAGATGTTTGCCTGCTCTCTCTGATTATCATCCAGAATCCTGGCACAGGAAGCATCCACATCATCTCAGTTCAGCCATACCTCCCTGGCTCATGAAATCATATGATACACTAATGAAGGCTGAGGTTACCATACTTTGACAACTGCTTGTGCAAGGCACTTAGGCAACACCATGAAACATAAATTCATGCAACTTTGTAGCACTGCTAGGCCACCTAGCTTTGATAATATGCATGACACCAACCATACGTGCTGGGTCAGCTGAAATAAATCTGGGGCTCTAATTGTCCTGCAAGCACAGACTTGGCAAGAGTATTCCAAGGGAATTTCCTTCTATTTGCCCCCCCCCCCCCCCCCCCCCCACTGTTGCAAGAAAAATAAATCAGCTCTCAGATGCAAACTTCATCTGTTGGGCTGCCTCTCTACTCACTCAGACCATAAAGGAATCATAAACACCAAGACAGAACAAAGCTGCCTTGTACATTCTCAATTTCCAACATCTCTTGCTTTAACACCAGTCACACTAAAATCCACTGAATTCCAGTACTTCAGTGCTGTAGCAGCTTTGTAAGACCTAGTAAAGGCAGACATTACCAAAATATAGATGGTCTTCTCAGGTTGACTGCATTACAGCTGTACTTACTTTTTTTCCTAATTGTTCCTCTTTAGCACTCTGTGGCAAAACAATCAACCCCAAAGAATGAGTACTAGGGTAGCAAGGAGCTCTGTGCAAGCTGCTTTTCCAAATGTAACCTGCTGGACTGCTTTTGTACACAATCCAGCAGGTTTAGCTCAATTAGCAGCATAAGCCCACCAACATTCCAATAGTGAGGAGAAGCATGGTCTGTCAGTAACAGCCTAGGACAGCAAAACTGCTTTCTCAGTTGTCTTACAAATTTATTAGCATCAAGGAGATAGTTGTCTCTAAGTAGGCTTTTGCTCCTCCTTGTGTATATTGTGCTAAGAGCTCTGTCATAGCAGAAGAATACTTAGTTCTTAGGTGGCTTATGCTTGGAGGTATGTGAGTTAAGGTACTGTGACTTTTAACAACACTATCTTCCAGCTGAGGCACACTTCAACAGAATATTTCACATCATCTAGTGTAATTGGGATACAGACAGAACACACAGAGGCTGTGAAAAAACATTGATATAACACTTTTGTAAGCTGTGCTGAATTCTGAATGAGAGAGAAGACTGCTAAAATATCAAATAGGTAGCTTGAATATGCACTTTGCATGCCATCTGTAATGCTTTCCAGTCCTTGAGGCTCCTTGCAAGAAAGGAGGAGTTAACTAGCAGGAAGGACCAGGGAAGAAGGGGAGATAAATACGGTGTGCAATCACATTATCCTCCATAGAACTGTGCTGTCAAAGGGTAGTATGACCGCCTAAATTTTACCACATAAATTGAAGTCCATTCCTGCCAAAGGTGATCCTTTGCTCCCTGAACACTTACAGCCCCACTGCATCCCACTTCACAGGCTGCATGGACCCACAGCACTGTTGCAGTGACAAAAAATCCTAATACAAACTACTGCTTTGACAGAAAGCAAGGTTGCAATCTCTGAAGTACCCACCAGATGATCACCTGTTTGAAGACTTTTAGAAAATCTATTCTTCTATAATACAAACTTTATGTAGCAACATTAGCAGCTGAGGCAGAAGGAGGGAAGGGCAGTAAGACCAGCCTAACATCACCTAGACGGACTGCAGAGACTACAGACCACAGGGTTTCATCATTCCAGGATGAAAGAACGAAGGACAAGAAGCTGCTAGCACATGCAACAGTGTTAAAAAAAAAAAAATCAAGTCCAGCTTTCATTCCTAACATACAAGGCACATTTGTGGTCAGGACGTTTACAGGAGTTTAAGTTGTAAGTTTCTATGACTTGACAATATTTTGCAAGATGGAAAGTGACTGACCCTGCCAGTCAATGCCCATGACTGCATTGATGATGTCCACCAAAGTGCCAGCAGGGAGCAGTGGAAAGCAACAAGTTTAACAAATTGAGGTAAAATCCATGATTGTTCTTTCTCTGCTTCCACTTCTTACTCCCCTTTTGTTGTTCTTTGCAGTTGCCTGTTCTAAAGTTAAAGGCTGTAATGGTGGAACACTGTTTGAATCAAAGAGGATTACTCTAATAGAATTGCAAAAGGATCCTGTATTTGTTTTCCTATTCTCCCTTTCCTGTAGCCAAAGAATCAAGAAGCCAACAAAAAACTAAGCTGTGTTCAGACTAAACAAAAGGGAACTAGGCAGTCCAATTTCATTAGGGGAAATGCATAATTCCTCTACACTTAAAACTTCAGTTATCTCCCTATTACAGTTTCTTCCTCTCCTCTGGCTAAGTTGTACATGAAACATTATTCTCAACTTTTCTGAAGACTGTGGGATAAATCATTTAGAAAGTTAAAAAATAACCTCCCTTCACTCATCATTGACAGCTCAAAGACCCTCCTCTTACATGAGCTCTCCTGTATCTTTAATTAGGTTAGAATTTCAATAAGAGGACAAAGAGAAGTTGGTATCCAACTTCAACTGAAACACAACATGAACTGAGCATTAACTTCTCTGTGCTGTTTGAAAGCGTCAATCTTTATTAAAACATGGATTGACTTCAGAATGCCCTGGAGATGTGCTGAGCTGTGCTTGCCTGCTTCAAACTGCTGAACTACAGCATAAAAGGGAACCTCACAGGCATTTTCTGAAGTACGTTTTGGGGCTATTACATAGAGAACAAGTGGCAACTTTAAATGAAGGGACATAGCTGCTGTGTTACATAATAAGGGTGGCTGTTGTAAGCTGCCCTTTTACCCTAAATTCCACTGGGCAGTAATATTTTTGCTGATAATGTATCAAGCCATAGTGCACACATTTTGGCAACTAAAACTCATTTCTGAATCAGCAGGGACCAAAGAAAGTTTCTCAGATCAGGGAAACCCAAGCTGGGATTCCCTTTGATCTAATTTAGTTTAGGCCCTGTGTAATATGAATATATCAGAATTAGAAAATAGACTAAAATGTACTAAAGCAAAGTATAAATTTTTTAAGTGCTGCTCCTATTATATGCTATTTACATGTGAACAATTTCAACAATGCTTCTTTTCAATATGGATACCAAACACTGGCTAATAAACCAATTTCCTACAAGTGCTCCCTTAATTACTTTGAAAGCATACAGTAACAAGATGTGCCTTGGAATTATTACATAAACTTAAAATCAAGAATGAATTTTACCAGAGATTTTCTGTTTCAAAACTCTAAATGAAGTCTACGTGGCTATTATGCTGTAATATAAACCTGGGCCACGAGGAAGGGAAGTTCTCATCTCATTTACATTATTGTAAAGCAAGAGTAACTCAATTAAAGTCAATAGCTTTGAACTTTCTTAAACAAGACAAGACCTATAAGGGATTACAAGGTTGTTTTAAGCATGCCCAGTTAGAAAAAAAAAAGTCTTATCAGGTTTTATTTACATGGCCTGCAGGAATCCAAGTGGTACTGCCTCACTTTGCTGCTACTAGATTGTTTTTGGGTGCAATTTAGCACAGCTCTATGCAGTATTTTAAAAGCAGATCTCTAATTTCTCCTCATGCTCTGCCTTCACTCCCTCCCCACCATCCCTGCAAAAAATAAAAAAGCTAATATTAATTGCAAAGCCACAGACAGCTTTACATTATAAATAGGTAAAGTCTTGAAGACAGCAAACACAGGAAGTTTTTACTCACATATTGAGATCCAGACTGAAGGCAGCAGGGTAATCTAATCTGATTTCCTGTATATCATACTCATAAAATGTGAATCAAATTATTCTTAGGACCATAACTCGGGTTTGACTAAAGCAAGTCTTTCTGAAACACAACAGGCCTAAGATGAAAGCCTTAGAGAGAGGGAATTAGTCACCTCCCTCATGACTTCATTCTGCCTTAGATTTGCCCTCACTTTAAAGAAATTTTGATCACGAGTTTGTTTATATTCAGTTAATCATGTTCTTCCCTGATAGATTAAAGAGCCTGCAGAGTCTTTGTCCCTGCGGAGATACTCAGATTATACAAAATCTTTCAACCTTTTTTTTTTGTTTCTCTTAATACCCTGAGGAAGGCTGAGCTCCTTAAGACTCTCACTGTTAAGATTTTTCAGTCCTTGACACTTTGGAAAGGCTGTTCTCTGCCTTTGGTCCTATATTTTAACACTGATGCATAAAGATGCATTATTGTATGTTTGTATCATCTTCCTGCTGCCACGTAGAAACAGGAGTACTCC
This sequence comes from Corapipo altera, assembly GCF_003945725.1. Lineage (NCBI taxonomy): Eukaryota > Metazoa > Chordata > Aves > Passeriformes > Pipridae > Corapipo > Corapipo altera. Next base: position 4,625,436 of record NW_020884885.1, on the reverse strand, counting down.
CCCACCTACCCTAAAACTCATACATGCAGCTTCTCTGATTAAAATACATAGGCCCAGTTGACACGGGGGTACAGCTTGCTGTTTGCCTGGTCTACTCCCTGTATCAAGCATAAGGTTTGCTGCTGATATGTTAAAAATTTACCTTGGATAATTAGATGCACTTGTTCAAAACCTAAAAAAGGCCCAGGAGAATAAAAATCTGAGCTCTATTAAGGAGCAGAAAGAGGGAAGCTACAGAGGGAACCAGTGCGTGTTTAAATACAGAACCTGTTCTGCCATCATTATGGCAAAGATGGAGAAGAGACTCCAAAAGTGAAGCTTGCCTCATGAATAAGGAAAATTACATTAAGACATTAAAACTGACATGACTGATATTAAGAAAAATCAGATAGTCACATCTTTAGCTTTTCTTTTCAACAAGAACTGGTCAGTAAACATGGGCCAGGGAGATACAGGATAAGCATGGTCATAAATACAGTATTTGGCTAGTTGTTAAGGCTGGAAATTAATTAAACATACGATTAACACAATAGGTAAAATATCCCTTCAGCTTGGAAAAGAGCTTTCATTTCCAGTGCCAAAGTCAAGTTAGGTTACCTAGACAATTTCAGATATACATAGAATCATAGAATTGTTAAGGTTGGAAAAGACCTCCAAGATAATCAAGTCCAACCATCAACCTAGCATCACCACCATGTTCACCACGAAACCACATCTTTGAGTTCCATATCCACATGGTTTTTGAACACTTCCGGGGATGGTGACTCCACCACTTCCCTGGGCAGCCTGTTCCAATGGTTTGCAACCATTTCTGTGTTTTTCCTAATATCTAATCTAAACCTCCCCTGACACAACTTGAGGCCATTTCCTCTCATCCTGTCACTTGTTACTCGGGAGGAGAGACCAACCCACACCTCCCTACAACCTCCTATAAGGTAGTTACATGGAGAAATAAGGTCTCCCCTCAGCCTCCTTTTTTCCAGGCTAAACATCGCCAGCTCCCTCAGCTGCCTCTCACATGACTTACTCTCCAGACCCTTCACCAGCTTCATTACCTTTCTCTGGATACACTCCAGAATCTCAATGTCTTTCTCATAGAGAGGGGCCCAAAACTGAACACAGTTCTCAAGGTGGAGCCTCACCAGTGCCAAGTACAGGCAGACAATCACTTTCCTGGTCCTGCTGGCCACAGTATTGCTGATACAAGCCAGGATGCCATTGGCCTTCTTGGCCACCTGGGCACACTGCTGGCTCATGTTCGGTTGGCTGTCAACCAGCACCCACAGGTCCTTTTCCTCTGGGCAGCCTTCTAGCCACTCTTTCCCAAGCCTGTAGCACTGCATGGAGTTGTCGTGACCAAAGTGCGGGATGTGGCACTTCACCTTACTGCACCTCACGCAACTGGCCTCAGCCCATTGATCCAGCCTGTCCAGATACCTCTACAGAGCCTTCCTACTCTCCCACTCAGCATGGTGTTATCTGTCAACTTGCCAAGGGAGGACTTGATTCCCTTATCCAGGTTGTTGATGAAAATATTAAATAAGGTTTAATTTTTTAATTAATTTTTATCCAATACTGAGCCCTGAGGAACACCACTTGTCACTGGCCACCAGCCACTCTCTGGGCCTGGCCATCCGACCAGTTTTTACTCAGCAAAGAGTACACCAGAAGCCAATTCCTGAAGAGAGGACTCAGGATATTCCTTCCCTTGGGACCCTTGGAAAGCACAACTCACTGCAGAAAGGCAGCTTCCCAACTCCGCAAAGCCATATGAAATGAAATATGTACTGATTAAATTTTTATACAAGTACAAAAAAAATCCTTGAAATTATCTTTAAAAAAGACATGGTCCCATCATGGCATGTGGGTTGGAAAAGCTTGACATGTGTACATGCTTAGCTTAGCTGATGCACACGGAAAGTTACATCAGAGCAGTTATCTGAATTTAATCATGGTGGTGGGCATGCAGAGTATTTGGGTGGTGGCAGTCTTTCACCTTACCAAGGATAACCTGCTCTAAGATTTAATTTTCCCTCACAACTGGGCTGCTGAATTGGAGTGGAAAATAAATCAATGTGACAACTATGTGAAGACCTGGGCAGCAAAAAATTCCACCAGAAAGGCCTCTATTGAAAGCTGAGAATTACACAAAGCCTAAGGAACATTAGGAATCAAGCCTGCTGGTTTATAGAAGTACAGAAGGGGCATACATCTCTGGTCTCTACAACACTGGTTTATATTAAGCTTTATTTTAAGAGTAATGATTTACATTAGCTGTGTTTCAGTCCCAGTGCCAAAGATGCCAAATAAATATCACATACTCTCCAGGGCTTTCCACCACCCTTCCCCACTGCATTTTAACCATGCAAATTAGACAGAATTGACATTGGAATGCTTAAGTCTGGGAGAGAACGATGGATTTCCCATCCTTGGGGCATTTTTCATCCTGTTTATATGAATACAGACATGCTGGGTATATAGTGCTCATTAGACGGGTTACAGAATATTCAGCATGCAGGCACTCACTGGCCTGATTTGTAAGGTCCAAAGGCAAAGTTAAACCCATATGAGTTCACAAGCAGTTCTTCATGAAGCCAAGGGACAAAGAGGTACCACCCAGGACCTTGAATAGTTCAAGATGGCACTGATTCCTTTTCCTTTATGAAGGAGGAAAGCAGGGGATCAACATTACTCTCAACATGTTGGAGCAATACCCACAGAAGTAACATATGCACAGAGGCACCTCCATCTCTAGAATCCTATGAACATAAGCACATTAGTCATCGTGGCATCCCTGAATGCTACACTAATACTGACTCCTTTTATAGTCAGGCGAATCCAGAACCATAGAAGCCTTGCCTAGCCAATGTAGCACTTCTTAAATCCATCACAGTTCATTCTCAGTGGCCTGTCCCAATACAGCACTGAAGCTGCTGAGCTGAGAGGATCTGCTGTTATCAAGCAGGAGGGGGAGACACAGCCTCAGCTTTCCATCAGTTTCCCAAAAACAGAGTTGTGGCTATCTCTTTCAACAGGCCTGACCTGTTCCTCCTTCCAAAAGGCGTGGACAGGCAGTTGGTCAGAGAGGAGGGCCATAAAAACCAGCTCCTCACAGCCTCACAGCAAAACCACAGCACTGGTACTGCCAAGAATTCAGTTCACATTCTTCAATCTCTGTGGTAGCCACTAGGCCGCACGGTCTCCTTCAATGCATTTGCATTTTATTAGGTTTTTTCATGCACCAAGGGACAAAAGAACAAGCCACTTCCTCCCACTGAGCTCTCATTTCACACTTCAAATGGTCTCTACTAACCTTTATGGTGAAGCAGCTGCCAGGGAGGAGGGGCGGGAGAAGGCAGGCAGTGCTAAGATGACCGGACAAAGCAGTTTCTGAAGATGCAGCCTCAGATCCTCTCCCAGCAACCCAGAGGAACCCAAATCAGTCAGAGCAACACCTTACCCTCTTGTCCCAACTCAGGGACCCTCAGACCTCTGCAACCACCTGAGTGGCGTTCAGCCAGAGTGCTTTCTGGACTCACCTCCCACCCCCAGTAGGTGCTGCTGAGTTAATAGCCTGTACCATGTCTGTTGTCAGAGCATCAAGTAAGCTGGTAATAAATTCAACTTTCTTCCCTTCTGGGCAGCCTGCAAAAAGAAAAGAGGAGGTTTAATGCAAGAACACACAGGCTTGGTCTCCTACCCCAATTCAGCAAGGATCAGCCAGAACCTCTTTTGTTTTTAAGACGGCAGCCATCAACACAGTCCCTAAGGAGAGGCAGAAGAATCCCTCAGTGGGATTCTCTGCGTGGCAATTTGTCCTGCAGCTTTTGTCCAGGCACATGCAGGGTCATCAACAATATCTGGCAGGAAGACTGTGTGGTTAGCTTTATGGTCTCATCCAGTTCTCTACCAGCAAAACCGCAGGGATGTGCTGGAAGCACCTGACAGACAGGAGTTCCCATGGTGACACTTGCAGAGAAGTTTACAAAACAACTCATTACCTCCTGGGTCATCTTGCAATGCAAACATGGTTGTTCTGAGGTCCTAACTGACGTGTTAAAAGTCTGATAAGAGTACTTTAAACACACATGCTTAAAACATCACAGAGTACAAAGCAAGGTCTGCCGCTTGCACTCTCCTCTTCAGGCACAGAGAGCACTGCCTACCAGCACCTACCACAATAATTCAGTTCTTTGCATGATCACATTCATAGGAAATATGTTAATCTGAGTCAATATGTGGCAGTCACCCCCAGTCACTGCTGGCTTAAGTAGGATAAAGCAGGTTGAAGATGAGCTTGGTAACCATTTCCATTACTTAGTGAGGAGGCCACCTAGTCCCCCATCATCATAACCACAGACTGACAGAGCCTTCTATCCTAAACAGCACCAATCTGTTATGATGAAACTCTCCATCTCCTTACCTTTAAAAGGCAGTCTGTGCTGTTTCCTTGCATTCTTAAAGCATGCTTCACTTATTACTACACAAATACTGTAACAATTGCTCTAGCCCACCACAGAACAAGCATGCTTAACTTCAACCCACCACCTTCAAAACTATTGTCCAAACGCCATTACCCTCCCATCCTGTTGTTTTCTCTTCATGTGATAGAGAAGCCATCATTACATCCCTCACCTCTTTCCCCAAACCACCATGCACTACCTCAATTACTCAGCTGATTAAGGCAGCAGACATCAGAAAACAGCCTCCCACAGCAACATATAGCAGTGTCAACACTTTCTGCTTTTCTCGAATAAGACAGAAGCACATGTACCCCAAAGAGAGCACCGGAAACTTACTGTCATCCCTTGACAGCTGAAAGCAGCTTGCAAACTGATCTGACAAAACTCTCTCCTTTGCAGTGTTACAGGCTCTGTTCTCTGCAATAGCTAACCAACAGTTCTTTGCCTGTCTCCGTATTATGTACATTACACACACGCACACCCCTCAGCACTTGTGTGGCACATGGTCCAGAAAATGTCAGCATTGAATGGGTAAGCTTCTATTGCAGCCAGAGTAGACCACTCACTTAAAGGAGCTTTTTGTTGAGGTAATGAAAAGGATGAAAAACTGCTTGCTAGAAGTCATTTCCCTGGGGTCACAGCATCTCACAGTCTGAAGGAATTAGCAGTTTGCCATTTGCTATATACGAGCAACATTTTCCTTCCTTCTTTCTTTTTTTCTTCTGGCCATAGTCATGACAGTTTCTGAAGAGGGTATGTGTACATGTGCAAGGATCTGAACTTCTGTCTCCTTCACCTTGGCCTCTGCAGGGTCTCTCCACATAGGCCAAGGAGCACACTGCCTGCAGCACTGAGAGTCTTAAGAATGGTCAAACCTCCAGAAGAGGCATAAAGTAAGGGGTCCCTTGACAGAACTGAGTGCAAATGGAACAATCAATCTCAAATTAAAGCAGGGGTTTTTCTTAAAATTCAGTTCTGCTAAGAAATAAGACCAGAAAAAAAACCAAAAAGAAACATTCTCACCCCCCGCACTTCTGAATTTTTGCATACAAGAGCAGTCAATCAAACAAACCTCAAGACTGCATTAAAAAGATCATGCAGCACAGCATCTCTCAGGCAGACAAATCAGCATTAGATCCTCCATCTCCTCATCTCTCCATAGACGGGTATTTTCAGTGACAGGAATCACCACAGAATCACAGCATGTGGTTAGGGTTGCAAGGGACCTCAAGGATCATCTAGTTCCAGCCCCCTTGCCATGGACATGGATGCCATTTACCAGATCAGGACCCAATCCAATCTGGCCTTGAACACTTCCAGGGCTGGAACATCTAAAACTTCTCTGGGCAACAATCATGCCAACCAATGCAGCCAAATGCAGAACTTAAAGTTTACTCGGGCATGGAAAAGTGGCTTGAACTGAGAGGGCAACTCTCCTGCAGTCTGATATTGGGACCAGACCACTAAGCTACAGAGCATCCTGTGTCGTCTTCTGCATCAAGCAGTTCCTGTCCCCTTGTCTGGCTTCAGTGGAGAAGGGAAAGGAGAAGGGAAATTAAACCATTCTGTCTGAGATCAGCGATAGAGTCTCAAAGAAAAAGCCCATAAGCAAAGGATTTTCACAGAGGAGCTCTGGAGAGGCAGGGGTGAAGTGCAAGGACAGGCAGTAAAGCAATGGGAGAAGGGGATGGGGAAATCAAGGAAGTAAGGTTATTCTATTTTAGTGTGATTTCCTAAGGAAATGATCCTTAATGCAACCATTTAGCTGGTTTCCCTCCACCTATCATCCAACTTGAACCAATTGGTCAATTTCCTTTGAATGTGAGAAAAAGGCAGATAGAAATTTCTACACGACTTGTGAAAATGAGGAGCTGCACAGGAGAGAGCCCTGCTGAGGGCAGAGTTGCTAAGCAGAAAGCTATGGGGTCTGAGGTCAGGAGTCAGCAGGAGGAGAATTAGAAGACACAGAAGGCAGATCTGGTACAAATCTCATTTCCTTTGTGAACATGCTCAGGAACAACTTGTTTTATGCTAGCCATAGAGAGGACCAGCAGAAAGTAAAGCAAATCCGTAGCTAACAGCTCTTTCTGCAGAGTTATTGGTCTCCACCACTCCCTCATGGTGGAGAGGGACCCACTGTAGCTTCTGTTTTCAAGCAGTCCCCACCCAGGAGAGCAATGGTTGACCCAATGTCAGTGAAGACCCCCTCACTCTGCTCCTTAGAAAGGCAGTAGGAAGGAAAAACCAAAACACAGGCAGATGGGATACCATTTTTTAAGAGCCACGCAGGCAGCTATGCCCAAAAAATGTTCCTAGTAGAAAAAAGATGGGCAAACAGTAAATTATGGCTTGTCAGGGAAAAGCAGAATAGAAGACATGCAGCACTGGGAAATAAAGTGCAACCCAGGCAGAAAACAAGGGATAAAGTCCAGCTAAGCGAGAAGCCATCATTAGCTAAGGGATTTTAGTACACCAGGAATGCTGTCCTGCCTGGTCCATGCAGTGTCAGGGAGCAAAGTCAGTCAACTAACAATTGCCAATTGTGTCCTCTTTCATAACTCAAGGGGCACCAAGTTGCTGAAAAGCCCTACTGAATGGAAAGGGTCCTGTCCTGGTCAGAATTTGAAGAACATACAATGCTGAGCCCATTCTCCCCCCAGAGTATTTTTTGGCATCCAGGTTTCTTTCCTGAGAATTCCGATTCCAGATATGTTTTCAAAGGGCAGACAGGCAATAAACAGGCCCCCCAGGACACTCCCAGCCTTTTCCAGCTCACTGCTGAAACTGGAGATAATCCAAAATAACACAGAACAAACCCCACGGTAAAGCATGCATGAGGAAAATCCTCCATCTCCTCAACAATATTCTTGATCCCTTAAAGAGTCCCAAGGTAAGACAAGGTAAGAAGGGAGAGACAGTATCTTGTTCCTCTGACCTGGAAGTTCTCTGTCCTTGAATGGATCATCAACCTCTGTGCTCTTCGATCTGGCATCACTTTCACACACTGGAGTCTCATAGCTGAAAAAGGAGAAGTTCAGAAGCTGAACTGTGTGGCACAGCTTTAATGACATCACATGATCACCAGTGGGTTGTGCCTTATCTGCTTACTGCAGGGGAAACCAATAAACCTGCAGAAGAAATACCATTCTCAAGCATCTGTTTATGGACAGTCAGCAACAGCAGCAGAAGTGGAAAGAGAAGAAAGAACATACTTTGAAGTCCAGTACCAGCTACCAACTGAAACCCACAAAGAGGCACAAGGCCCTCTTCCTTTCCTCGTGGGCATAGGCTGATAATTTTTTCAAAGCTGTCCATGCTCTGCACAATCACTGTACCTATCGGTCCCAGCTCCTACTGGGCTGTTTTTACAGCTTGCCAGACCCACAGTTTGTTTCCAAACCCAAGTGAGAAAAGAATCCTCAGGTAGTTTTAAGATAGAGAGTAACTGGGGGAAAAAAAAATAATCTATCACTTGCTTAAAATCTACTAATGCACAACCAAGCAGTCTTCTAAATCCATACTGGTCAGGATTCAAGTAGCTACAGCATGGAATTATAAAGCAGATGATAATGCAAAGCCACTTGTCTTTTCACTGCTCATGCCCATAACCTGTACTGAAGCAAAGCATCAGTTCCTGATACCACCCAAAAGCTTCAAGACACAAACCAAAAAAGGCTGTTTTGAATGAGTGCTTAACACGGAGAAAAGTAAGGACAGTAGTTTCTATCCAACTCCTATGGAGAGGGAGCTGCATAGTAACACTCAACAGGGAACATCACATATGGCATTGTTCACTCTAAGGAAGGTAGCGCAGAGCTGACTGCTCTAGAGTGAGAAACTGATTTGATATGGCACTAGCACTTTTTTTTATATCTTTTCTTTCCAGCACCTCACCAGGCCTGCCTATAGCTCTTACCGAGTGGAAGTACCAGGCAGAGGACGTCCTGTGTCCACCAGGACACACCAGCAGTACCCAGTAGACTGGTGGCATTGCACTGGTTTGTAGAGTCCTCCAGGAGCACACTCGGGGATGACAATACCCTCACGGGGATTCTGCCTGGCCTCCTCCAGGGCGCTCTCCCTTTCCTGGTCGCAGGAGTGAACTTTCTCTGAAAGACAGAGAGGAGGTTGAAGGGAATGGGAAAAAACCCAAATCGAGATCACTTTCCTATGCTCAGCAGGATATAGGTATCCTTCACATCAGGAGCCCTTTGTGGCTGTTTCCCTCTCATCAAACACCAGTATGTCTACGTCCCCAGGAACTCAGAGCCTTCTACATTGAGAGCTTTCTCCTACATTTAGCTGTGACACAAGATTATGGATTATAGACATTGTCTGCCAAGTGCCCAGCATGTCAGAAACAGCAGGAAACACTCTTCCTGTTCACTTGAGTTCTGGAACTGAACTATCAAATAACAATAATTCACTATTACTGCAGCCATGAGGTGAGCATTTCCCAGATTATGTTTTCGCAAACTGATGGATCCTAAATTATGACTTGTATTTTCCAGTTAAACAAAGGAGGCAAACACCCTGCCCTACCCCACACTCTTCCCTCTCAACCTGCTCCTCTTGGGATCATGTTGGAGAGATGCTATTATGTTTTAACACCTCCTTATCCAGTGCAGAGAGCACCTGCACACACCTCAGCAAGGAACAGAATAGGAACAGTTCTACCCACACTGCCATCACCTCTCCACCCTGGAAAACAAAGGGCACCCAACACTGCTTCCTACCGAGGCGTAGGTAAGGCCCAGTCCCTTAATAACCTATTAAACAGAAAAGGGTATTTCCAAAGACATCATCGAACAGAGAACAGAGTACAGAGATGGTTCTTTGGCAGGAACCCAAGAACAGAAGAAGCCCAGAAGTGGCTTCTGCAGCCAGTCTGATACATAGGGCCCTAAGGCCACCTCTTTAACTACCACCCGCAGAGCACTGATGGATGCATGGAGAGTGCCAGGCTGCTCCCTCTTACATGGACCAGCCATTTAAGGGGAAAAATAAGTGCAGAATAAATGTGGAACGCTAAGATCAATTTGGCTCAACAGCCAGAAGTTCTCAAGTATTCAAGCATTCTGCCCTTTAATGAGTAGGAAAATTATTTCACTACCGAAGGTATCACAGTGAGAAAAAAGCAGTCAAGGCAGCTGATCACCTGATTTAATGCATGTCTAAGTCTAGGGTAACAAAAGACAACAATCTAACTTTTATCCTTAGGAGAGTGATGAAAAACAGAAGCAGGAACAGTTGTCCTCTTCTTCCCTAGCCTTCCTCTCCCTTGCAGTTTACTATGTTTTTTCTTTTTTTTTTTTTTACACATAAGCCACAAGACCCATAACTCCTTGCCACAGGCAAGAACTCCCTCAAGTTTTAAATACAGAATATTCTTCAACATGGACCAGCAATGACACCACAGTTCATCCCAAATCTTTAGATGTTTGCACCATCAGCCAGCAGACCTCAGCATCCTGCTCCCAGGTCTGGCTCAGCATACAACTAACACACACTCACTGTTTGCCTGCCTGTCTGCACACCGTCAGTTGTGTCTTTTATTTTGGTGATAAAGTATGGTGTTGAGAGTAATTTTTGTTCCATATTTGGGGAGCAGAAGGGGTGCCAATTCACAGCTAGAATTCCTCAGCTTGGTGGCAGCAGGTGCAACAAAAAACTCCAGCAGGTCTGCACAGCATCACCTGAGTACAGCATGCTTGGGTACCAGAAGAACTTTTACCGGTTGAAATTGAACTGTAGCTGAACGAGTCTTAAAACCCAAAATGGCCTCAGCTCTCCTCAGCATTTCAGATCACTGCCAAGGCTGGGAATGTGAAGGGCACCTAAACTTTGCCACACACAAACCCAAAACTGTGTTATTCAAAACACAGAACAAAAACTTTGAAGTGCGGCAAGTCTGACTCAAGCAGAGAAAAACTTGACCAGGAAGGAGCAGGAGGGGATAAAGTCAACAAAAACTGAAAGGGAGCTCAAGCCTCAGCTGATATTTAAGCTGACTTCACTCTGCTGACAGACTTCACATCTGAAAAAAAAAAAAAAAGACGCCGTAACTGTTCCCAAGCTGTACGTGGACAGAGAAGCCATTGAGTGAGAGGTTTGCAGGCTCTCTAACAAACCACTTACATCAGAGAGGCCCCCTCTTACCCACAGTCTGCCAACAGCAATTCACACCTTGGCCATCAGGTGAGGCGAATCATTCATGCAGCTTGGGTAAGCAAAAAAACAGAGGCAAAATTCCATATCATCTTTATATTATAAGCAAAAGAAAAAAACTGCTAAAAAGAACTACATTCCAGGAATTTTTCTATCTAAATCCCCAAAGCTTCCTGAGTGCACAAAGTCAAAACAAGATTTCTCAAGTCCTTTGAGTCTTGCAAAACTAGCAGTAAAATTACTCTGAAACAAAATAAAGTGGGTTTTCTTTGTCAGAACAGAGAAATATGCTACTTTTATTGAAATCAAGAAAAAAAAGTCTTTAATGAACTAGTATCTTATTTTACATATATTTGCAGCTAGGTATGCAAATTACACAGAATAAATGTACATATACACACATTTGTGCTATGCCATAAAAAAGAGAAAAATCTCTCTGCACGTATTAACAGAAATTTGTGGGAATTGAGTAGTCACAACATTTACTACCAGAATACATAACTAACTGGTAGTTGTTTCCTGTTTGAATGGTGTTTAAAGGCTGAGTGAAACAAATCTTAAAGCCTTTGTTCAGTTGATATCAAATAGATATCATGGCGTAAACTCTGCCATTGTCACCAGAATTCAGTGGCCCATCATTAGTAATGATGCAGTACAATCAAAATAGCAGGGAGATCACACTTTTCTCATTTCTAGTATACATCTAGAAGCAGCTGCTATGAAAGTTCTTCCCTGTATTGCAGATTTCTACTTCATCTCTTTTACACGCTGAAGTGTCCCAGCTGGTAGTTCTTCTCTGAACCCTTTCCAGATCCACTATACGTTCCCTGAGCTAGAGGAGATCAGAATGACAAACACATTGACTCTGACAACAGCCCTGTGGAAAGTTCCTTCAGTGACATCTATCTAGTAAGCAGAATATATTAACTAGTACTAGCCCCTGGAGAAGCTCTTTCCTTCTGGCTGCCACTCTAACAGCATTTAATTCCCTTAAAAAATAAACATGAGTATTAACAGTTGGGGTATTCAAAAGCCAGCAGAATCAGCTGGGAAATCCATACCATCAGCTTTCCTAGAATGGGACTTGGCATGAACTGCACGCACTGTCACCCTGAAAGATGGTCTCCTGAGTAACGAAGGGACCATCAAATGCTATCCCAGCTTCAGGACACTGAAGACTGCCTGTTCCAGTCAAACTGCTTACTGGAAACTTTGCTGTTGTTGCCAAGGCCACATTCATGGAGAACAGTGAAAGCCTATGGTCAAGCTAGAAAGCTTAATGCCAGGTATGAAATTAGGCTGTCATCTTAGAAAGTAGCATATATTTATTATACTCGCAGGGTATTTAAAAGCCTATTCCCTGTTAATGGGAGTTGCAGGCACAGAAAGACAAAGAAAGGTTTTCCTTCTTTCTCTAACTAAACATTTAGAGAAAGAACATTTAAAACAGCAAGGTGGACTCAGTCTTCCTAGGACAAAAAATAATATTATACTCATTTATTTCTTTATTTTAAAGGCACTGTCACATTCTGCTGTTTTCTGCCATCTCTGCTTGTCTGAAGACAACCATCAGCAAAGAAACTAAGTAACACTTGCCAGCTTGCTGTTGCTGGGGAGCAAAACCTTTGTAAATCAGCAAATCTAGATTACAAAAAAAACCAATTACAGTAAAAAAAAAAAATAGGGAATGTATGCACACTCACAAAGAAGAGAATTGCTGGCAGAAATCCATTTTACCTTAACTATTCAGCTCTAAAATGCTAACTGTTTGTTCCTTCTTACTCCTGGTTGCTCCTAACACTTATTAAAATATATTTTTAAAAGTAGTACCTCTGAAGCCATGAGGTATTGCAGGAAAACATGGCTTGGACATCTGCAGTTGCACATTATTTCTGCAACAATTTTCCCCTTAGTAATGGCCTTCTGAGAAATACACGGTCAGATTCATAAAAAGGTCTCTCATTCCTGGTCCCATAAGTACACACATTCAAACATATATCTAGTGCCTGCACAATAAAAATAAAAGTGATGGATGAGGTAAAGGAATCATCTAACTGTCTAATAAACTATATGGTTATTAAAGAGATGGGGTGTTTGTTTACTCTACAAAGCTGAGAAGAGAGGGTGTCTAGCAGCATCTAGCCAAAGGCTTGTGCTTAACAATTCTCATGCTCAGCTTGCAGGGCTAGATGCAGCCAACATGCTGCTCTGGGGACAAGGCAGACTCCTCCAGCTGCTCTCCTGACACATAACTCTCATTGCTATCAGAGCCAAAGGACTAAGCATGATTCACTGGGGCTGTTAGGATGCTGTGGATGATTAGGATAGGACTTAAGGAAGATCTACCATCCAACCACAGCAGATTATATTTTGAACATTGCTCTTTTGCACCCACAATTTTTTTTTTTTAATTAAAAGAAGGAAACACTGTGACACCAAAATCAAACACCCGTAAGAGTTCCCTACACCCTTGAGACAGGATTTCTTCTTCCAAACTGGGCAAAAGAGAGGATCTAGCCTTCCTCTGTGCTTCTGCCCAGCCCCAATGAACCTATATAAATAGCCTAACCCCAAAGCTACAGGCCATGCCAGGCAGGGCAGACTCCCTTCTCTTTCCCGCTCTCATTTCTTTTGACCAGAAATTCTGTCTGGACCAGAGAAACTTTTCCCATGGAGTTCCCACAAAAAGCTTCAGTTTTAGTGAACAAGCATTCATCACAAGGGGAGGAAAAGGTCTTTTACTGAAAAATTCTTGACCAATCAACCATTGTTAGTGCTGCAACAGGAACCTGACTTCAAAATACCATTTCAAAAAACAGAGCACATCTTCCCCAAATTTTTTTTTTTCAACTCCCAACTTTCCCCTCAGTGAGCAATTAGTGCAGCACAGAACAAAGGGCAGCAGCACAGATATCTAGTGCCAAGTTCCTATTGACATCCTGTGCCAATCCAAACATGTGGACTAAGTGTCTTTGTGCCTCAGTTTTCCTCTCAGTGAGAAAAAAGTGTTTGACTGTCTCCCGGGGAGCTTAATTCAGACAGGGTTGATTTCTCATTTTTACTTAGCATCTTTACACTACTGTAGAAGAGAACAGGAGCCTTGAACTGGTTATTTTATCATAGCATGTGTGCAAGTTTAAAGGTGCTTTTACATTGTATAATGGAGCTTTAATGTGAACGGGATCCAGGTCCACTCCAGGAGAACAAATGCCTCATCGCTGTACAGAGATTACAAAAGCTGTGGCCAGAAAGTACAGCCTCATTCCACAAAGGAAGTTCAGCACAGGTTATAACAGCAGTCTAAATCTGCATCCTTTACACCTCAGCGGGGAAAGAGAATTTGAAAAGCCTTGGGTATGCACATGCACAAGTGTTAGCAGGACTAGCAAAGCAACGCAGTGAATAGGCACTAGCTGCCTGTTCCCTGAGCAGGGCTGTGGGTGGAGGGAGAGAAACAACCCCTTCTGTGTTTACTAGGAGCACAATAACAGCTGAGCAAATATGGCTCATGGGGATAGCATAAATCTCTCCACACCTCTGTTAGTCATCAGTGCTGATACCCACTCCACCCTGTTCTGTCTGGAATCATAGTCCCTCCAGAGTATTCTGGTTAATATAAAGGTAGAAAGAAAAATAAAGCTTGCAGGTGCTCCCACACTGTACCAATTGAGCAGTCCTTGCTTTACCTTGGTACTCACTCCATTTCATTTCTCAAGGCGTAGGCTACAGAGGAAGCAGATGCTACATGTTCCAGTGCTGAGCAAGTACAACGCAAAGGTTTAACAGGTGGGTTATAATTTTAAAAAAGGCATTATTCCAAGTGGCTCAATTAACTTCAGCTATCCAGGAACACATCCCTCCCCTGCCATTTTATTCTTGCTCAAACAGATAAAGCCGCACTGCATTCCCACCAGTGTTACATGATGAGAAGTCTATTCGATATCTACCCTCTGGCTTGAAATAAGGAGGACTGGCTGAAGAAAGCACTGTTTCAGGGATTAGAGGGACTTTCTGATGCTCAATTTGTGCTCACTTAGCAGAACCTGTGGTGCTGCCCAGTTAAGAAAGGAGTCTGCTTCACGGGGTTTCCAAACCACACAGGAATAAAGATCCACACTCACTTATCTTGAAACCTGTCAGTTGAAAGCTACCTGTCCTTGCAATTCTAACTCAACTGCCAAGGCAGGCCTTGGACTCTTTTTACCATCCCATCTCAAGCAGTTAGTCACACAGCCCTAGCCCTCCTAGAGCTGTAGCCAGACCAGGTGAAGGATGGCAGAAAGAGACCAATGCCTTTTTTACAGCTATAGTACATCATCCTGGGAAAAAACCTGCAAACACATAATGCATTAAACAGAGCTCTGCTTAAATTCTAGTTCATTAGAGCATATTATAAGTTGTGTCATTCTCACAAGAAAACAAGGAAAATGTAGACCGTATACAGTTACCATGAGATGTCTAACACTGCAGGTTAAGAAAAATACACTCTTTGAGACGAGATCTCAAAAGTTCTCTTTGAAACTTGTATCAAATTAAATGACCAATTTGGCTAGTGGAACAGAGCACCCAATTTACAGACTGAACTTCAGGAAAGAATTCAAAGTCACCTTGATAAATGGTTTTAAGTCAGTGTGATCACAACTTACAAGTACAAACTATAACAACCAGCAAGGAGAAATCCAGTGGATTGAGAGGAAATAACTGGCGAGACAGCAAGACTTGGAAAAAAATGGTCAGGAGCTTAGGTAGACCACAAAAAAAGCCTGCAACTTCCTGACATTACAAACAACAACAAAAAAGTCAAAACAAGAGAATCTAGCTGTGGGATGTAATGACAGGGGCTTCACATAAGAAAGGGGCACTAAGGACTGGTAAGCCTTTATATCAGCCCTGTGTACAAGCTCTGGGCATTGCACTTTGAGGGAGAGGTGGACCATTTGGCAAGAGGGCATGAATGAGCAAAGGGAACAGGCAAAGGTCTAGGAAACTTGATCTATGAGAAAAGGCCGAAAGAATTCACTTTGTTTAGTCTAGGGATGACATTCAGTCTTCTGAGACATAAAAGCTGTTCTATAAAAAAAAAAAAAAAAAAAAAAAAGATAGTCATAGAATTTTTTTTCTCCCATGCATAGTTCAAGTAGCAGACAGCTCACTTGGAGAAAGGAGATTTATGTTTGATATAAAAAAGTCCTGGTGATTAACTGTTCACTAACTGGAAGAGGCAGTGGGATCTCTGTTGCCACATTAGAAGCAGGTTACATGTGTCAGAGCTGCTATTAACTGGATGCGACCCCAGGTTAAAACAGAGAAAAAAATACATGATCCCTTCAGGTCTTTTCCCTTCTCCTCACACAGGCCAAGAAGCTCCAGCAGATCCTCAATAAGTGAAGCAACCCCTTTGCTAACACAGACTAAAATCTTGAAGATATTTGATCTGGTTTAAGTTTCCAGATTTTGGGTTCTGATCCCCCCCATAAGCACCTGGATTCTATATGACAGCTGTAGTTGTGCAGTACCTTCACACTGACAACAGTTTCCACAGTTTAAGGAGAGAAAGTGTGGCATCAAAATGCAGCCTCTTCAGTTCTTGACATCAGGATGGTTCCTCAGCAGTAGAAAAGCTTTCAACCTTAGACACTGCCCTTGTCATTTTGATGCAAAACTACACAGAGTCTGTGGGTTTTGTTCCTTAATACCTCTTTTCCATTTCACACAGTTTCTAAGCACTGTGAGTTTGAGGCATACCTAGTTTTGAGATAAGCCACCTGTCTCTGAACACATTTATTTTCCTTATACTCCTTTTCCACTGCACTCTTTCCACACTGAGGAATATTGTTCAATAAAACAAGAAGCAATAGGTGTTTCCAGTGGAGCCTTAGCTTTACTGGGAAACTATTTTCACTTCCACACCTGTTTTTAATAGTGCTTGGAACAACTAGCACAGCAATTATTGGAGAACTTGACTACCTCTGCTGGCTAGAGTATACAAGCATGCTATTTTTACAGTATTGTAAGTGTGCAATTATAGGACACCAAATAGAAAGCTTTTGGAAACTGTCACAGTCAGGTAAAAAGCAGTTCAGACTGGTCTTCCTACCTACAGCAATGTTATTTTTTTATGATACTACTGGTGAGTAAAAGAAGGCAAGAGAGACAGGTTTATAGTGTGATAGGCCTTTTCATGGAGTGATAGACCAGCTTTTTCTGGTAATATTTAGCACTTTACAAGGAGGCAGAGGGAATTGTCTCTGACAGTAGTGCTAGCACTTATTTCTGGATATTTAGCTTGAGTCAGCTGCCTCTGGGCAGAATATTCAGGCTTTGGAAGTTCATGATAACATGTAATTCAGACATTAGCCATGATGAGTTCTCACTTCATTCAGTGTCACGAGACGGCTATAGCCCTCTTCCATGTTCTGGCTTAAAAGGCAAAGGAAGTAATACAGAGTGATACTATAGCTGAAGTTAATGCTCCCAGCAGGATTTCTCTGAATTGCAGCCTTACATAGGCAATAGCCACTCCATCTGTGGAAGTTCCCATTGACCACTTCCTTATTTTGGGGGTCTGGCAAAATGTAAAAATGAGATAACCACCAAGAAAAAGAGAATATGAGGATGGTAGTCCCACCCTATCGCCAAAATATACACAGGATTCTAACAACACGGTTCACAGCTCTGATGACATCAGTTTGAAAGTAAAAAGAACACAGTCAACATACAAAGAGGTTGTAATAAGGCGGGTGTTGATCTCTTTTCCCAAGTATCAAGTGAGAGTATGAAAGGAAACAGCCTCAAGTGGCACAAGGAGAGGTTTAGACTGGATATTAGAAAAAAAATGCTTCATCAAAAAAGTTATCAAGCACTGGAACAGGCTGTCCAGGGAAGTGGTTGAGTCACCATCCCTGGAGGCATTTAAGAGATATATAGATATGACAATTAGGGAGACATTGTTTAGTGGTGAACTTGGCAGTGCTGGGCTAATAGTTGGACTTGATCTAAAGGGTCTTTTCCAGTCTAGATGATTCTATGATATTTTCCCATGCTGCTGCTCCACAAGCCCTGCTGATATTCCTGCAGGGCCTCACACATTTCTTTTATCTACTCACTCCACCTCCAAGACCCCCCAAAGCTGAGAACCTCTGCACCCTAAGCCTGGCACCAAAAGACACCTTCATGGGAGGAGTAAGGTTTTCCAAAGTTCTGGAATGCAGGTCTACTGCTTCACAGCCTTATGCTGTACTAGGCAATATCCATGGCCTTCTTGGACAAAGCTGGGGGCAACAGATGCTCCTAAGGATATACTGATCTATGTTCTGAACCCTTTTTTTTCCTTCAGCTGTCTCCTTGCAAATCACTCGCAAGCCCCACCAGGGCTTTTGGCTTCAGGACAAGCCTAGGTCTAAACATTTTCCAGAGGTTATCTAGGAGCTAGTAATGACAGTTACTTTGAAACATCTCCTCCTTAATTGTAGTACCTCAGAAATGTTGTGAAGTTGACAGGAACATTTCAAGAGAGGCATGAAGGTGATCACGTGCAGTTTATCTGCAGGCATCAACTGGATTCAAATGGATGTCTGAACTGCAGATCCACCAACAAGCCTATGCTGAATGTTGCTATTACATACAACAAGGAGCTGCTATAGAAATATTTCAGCAAATCAATGCAGTCCCTTCAATATGAACCAGCTTCTGCTAAAAAGCAAAACAAACTCCACAAAGTTGACCACACTCAGTTTGTCCCTGTATGTCCAGGTAATACCTGGTGCTGGACTTTATTTCCTTTCCCCTCCCCACCTAATCGTCAGTGGTTTTAAATGCAGGGTTGTTTTTTATTTCCCCTTTTACCCCAGATTCTTATATCTTTGCCCCTTTCCTACTGCTCCCCGTCCACTCGCCTTAACTGGCAGCTGCAGAGTAGCAGTGTTGACTCCACGTCTAAAGTAATTTGTTTTCTTTCTTTGGGGGATAAAGAAGGGGGAGGGACTGAATTCTTTGGGAATGATTTATTGCACAGCACTCAGGGAGAGCTTCATTTATTTGCCTAGCTGCATATGGTTTAACACCTATGGTTGCATGCCGATTATTATACAATGTTATTTTTCCCACTTGTATACTTTGCACCTTTTCATAGAGCAGATTAACTGGTCCCCAATGGCATGTTATTTATGACTTTGTTTGCTGACTGTCTGGGAAGGGCCCTGGTCCTAGATTCTTCCATTCCCCCGCCTCTGTTCTTCTCTACATACTCCCTTCTTCACCAAACACACCTGTCACACTGAGACATGGGAGAATCACACTTAGGCATCACACATATACCTTCTCAGACTTCCAGGAGGAAGACAGAGACAGAGGCCTCCCAGGCAGCAGCCAAGACAGGAAAGGATGCCTGAACCACAGATGGAGCCAGAGGGAAGGGCAGGATAAAAAGTAAGGAAGAAACATCACATTTTGGCTTGCAATGAAGCAAGAACTCAGCAGATAAGAGCATAGATATTTGTTGTGAAAATGTAATGGAATTAGTAAGTTTTCATTTCATACTCAACAGGAGTGAGCTTCTCTTGAGATTGCTTCATTTGATATCAAGCCAAAATCTAAATTAAAATTAATTCAAAAACAAACCAAAACAAACACTCACAAAAAGAAGGGGTGGAAGGAGTAATACAAAAGTCTGAAGATAAATAGTTGTGGCAGGTAGGACAATGAAGTCAGATTTTTAGCCCAAGAGTTTTGACAGGTCAGATGAGCACTCTGTTGGGAGGCACAGACTCAATATGCAGGACAAGAGCCAGAGAGGACACATTAAGAGAGGATAGTAGAAAAGGCAAAAGCTTTCTAACACTCTTTCCCTCCCATGAGCTCCTGTTCTTGATACCATCATTGACACTTTTCTCCTCCTAAGCTATGGAGAAATTCAAAAGCCACTAACTAATCCCAGGTGTTATGCCCAGAGGAGACAGAGGCACCAAAACATTTATCAAGAAGGACTGCAGTCAGCATTAGAATATCATTCACAGGCACCAACATTTTCCAGTTCAAATTCTGCCATGATGTCTTTTTCAGATGTTGCTAAAGCACAATTATGCCTGACTACATCCCCCTTTCAACCAACCTGCTTTCCTGCCAAAGTGATAGCCACCTCCTCCACTTGGTATCCTGATTAACACTAACCAGCCACAGATTTTGGGGAAGAGCCTACAATCCTGTATGAGACATTTGAACAGTAACATTAAAACAACTGGCATGGAAAGACAGTAAATTTGGAACTAACACAATTTAGTTTAGTAGTAGCAGAAAGTTGGAGCTTGTCAGCAGGACAAACAGAAGTCCATGGCCTCACATGTCTTCAAACATTAAGGTGGAGAGAGAGCCGTGCACCAGAGTAGGACAAGACAACTAAACAATAAGGCTGGAGATAGAGCAGTAAAGACAAGTGAGAAACTGCCCCCATTCAAAACACTACTTCGCTTTTCAGGAGCCATATGAATTTACCTGTGGCTCCTTATTCTCTGCAGCGTTTCACATTTCCAAGGTACGAGGAAATTTGCTCCAACTTCAAATAACTATACATTCAATGCAAATAGGTGCAATGTCTCCCCATTCTGGAAAATAATATAGGCATTCAAGTTCCTTGGGTTTATCCTCACTTCTGAAAAGGAAAGTCCTAATAACATATTAAACTTTTGTCCAAACTTGGCTATTTTTGGGGTATCCCATCAATATTCCTGCCATATTCCTTTTCCAGGGCAAATCAGCATGCTCTATATGTATATACATATATGCTTATCAGCATGCTCTATATGTATATATCCTGCTGTATGTTGGTTGGGCTAACCTGACTCAAGAGGAACTACACTGATACTCAATATAGCCAAAAACAGACTCCTTTTTAATGTATGGGATCCTAGAAAGCCTACATTTGGCTAAGGCAACATAGCCATGAGTATATTCCCCCTAGAAGCAATCACTATCCCTGATTGTTAAGAAAGGCACGCAGCAAAAATGGTCCTAGCTGAGTGCTAGAGAGGGGGTTTTTTGGAGTGCCCATGGGTGTTTTCTTGTCTTTTCTTTTTTTCCTGCAAGTGAGAAAAAACTTAAAGGAACACAGACAAACCAGAGAAACCAAATCCTATTAGTACACTTGATGCAATCACATCCCACCTCACTGTGCAAATCTCTGGAGACAAACTGCACCCAACAATACAGAGCCTCCCTTCAGGGTGGATGGCAGGGTATATACAGACATGAAGTTTTCAAGTTTTTTCTCCCTTTGAAAAGCCCTTAAGCTTGGACTCCAAGTGGACTCAAGAAAAAGAAATGTGAATACCACGATTCTTGTTTCCAAAGCTCATTCACAATTATACTCTGTCCACTAAGAGCTCCTGAGAGGAGAAAGTGCTATCACTGGAATGCCATCATGAGATGGCTGTACAATGCTTGGGTGCCAGAACTGAACAGAATAGGCCACATGGAATTGGCCCCCATTCACACCAAGTAAGATTTTGAAATAAACAGCTGTGGGGTTTTTCTTTTTTTTTTCTTTTTTTTTTTTTTTTAAACTAGGCACACACACAAACCTGTCTTCAGCTGCTAACCTTAATATATTACTCATTCTTCCTTTCAAATAATGTCATTATCAAAACCCCAGTGACTGCAGAATATTTACTTGAGGCTGCTACTGCTGGTTTCTCCAGAGCTGTTTATTTTTCCATGCATGCACTCATTACATCACTCTGTGGTTTTCTTAAAGGTTGTCACGGTAAGCTGGATACGGGCTGGAAATTCTTGCTAACTAAAACCAAATCACTAAGTAGCACAAATGATTTGGAGATAACCCAACTCCAGAAGTGAGGAAAACCCCTGGATTCCTCAGTGGAGATGGGGTGCTCCTAAACAAGCAGTCATTACATTTCTTGAAAGTGGGAAACATTATCAAGTGTTTTCCTAGATTAAGAACTGTAAAAAAAAGAATTTGGACTATTGCAGTCTGGAATGGGGGGAAGGGGAGGGTTGAAACAGTAAAAGCAGAATGAAAAGAATGAAAAGACAGTTCCCAGCCTACTGAGAAAGGCATCTAGTTGTCATTTAATTCTTTAAAGTGGGCTGGGGTAATAGCACTAGCAATCCCTCCTAGCAATGCGGTTTTAGTGAGAGTAGAAAAACTCACTGGACACATACAGATTCTCAGTCAAGTGCTCTAAGAATCACCAGGCTAGAGTCATCCTCCTTTTTCCAATCCCTAGCTTAATTAGGATTTACACATGCCAAGCAAAATGTAAATGCTCCAAAAAAAAAGATCAGTTTCAGGAGAATCTCTTCTGTTTGTCAGCACTAAACAGAAGGTGGAACACTCAGATTTCAAATGCAGTTCTTGAGATACAGGCTGCATATGCAACATGGGGTATTTATCAGCTCTGCAATGCTCAGCTGCCTCGTGAGTGGTTCACCTAACATTGACCAGAGACAATGAGAGCAAACTAAAGAGTCTATTTGACTCCATACAGTAGTTCTTAAATTCTCCTCATGGTTGATATAGTGACGGTGCTTGCTTTCCAAGCTGTCCAATATCAGTGCTAATTAGAGAGCAGAACAGGTCCTCTGACAGTAGTATCTGGACTTCTCTTCACTGCAAAGGACAGTGCTATTTAACTAGGGCAGGGAGGAGTTACATCAGGGTTAAGCATTTCACTACACGAACTCCAAGAAAGAGAAGCAAAAGTTAGGCTGAATATTACAAAAAGACAAAAACCTGAAATTGAGTTCAGAGAACAGAGCAGCTTCCTGTGGGAAGAAGTAAAATCTTTTATTATCTAAGGCTACACTTAATTTATGCTACACTAGAAAATAGTGCTCTTTGTACAGTATAACATTCATTAGCCCTAGGGCAGTAGATTAGATGACCTACTAGGTCTTTTCTCACCTCCAGTTTCAGTGATCCCTTTAAACTACTGCAAGAGGATACCAGGCTATGTCTGCTTCAAGACTGTAAGTGTAAACCCAGATAGACAATACAGCTGAGGCAACACCAAACCCAAAAATTCAAATCTTATGCCAGTAAAACTTACCTTAGCCCTTTAAAAATAAATGAAAAATCAGAAATGTGCCAAGTATTAATATTTCAGGATGATAAGGGCCAAAAGCAATTAAAATCATCCCCCAACTTTGCATGCCCATCTCATGACAGCTGTTTCATCATCTGCAGCCAAGACAGACTTGAAGACATTTGAAGAAATGTGATTCTAAATTATAATCGTCCCCCCCCAGCTCTTTACTGTTTGATCCCACCTACCTTATATTGCCTTTTAATATATATGACAAGGGATGAAAAGAATGAGATATCAAACAAGGGGACTAGGCTTCACTAGTTAAAAGAAACAATCTGAAGTAGCCCACACTTAATGTCAGCTAAACAACAGCTCTAAGCAGCATTTCTTAATATCAATAATTTGCAAGAAACTGAGATGCTTGGGTATTTGTATGGCCTAACATGGAAATTTGGGCATAAAAATTGGCAATCTAGTCTCTTAATGAGAACCTACAGTAAATGAGTGTCAGAGCAATCAGTAGGTCTGGGTCAGATGAACCACACGTCTCCTTTTAGTTTGCTATATAAACCACCTCTCACAGAACTCTTGAATTTTCCAGAAGATCATTTGTTTTTCATTTGTAACATGTATCCACAATAATTTTATTTGAATAACAGAATTGATATCAGAAACAATTGAAAAAAGTGGACAAAAGCAAACTCACAAAAGGAACTCTCCCGTGGACAAAATTCCAGTTCACATCAGGCAGTTCCCTGACTAAACACTCAATTATTGCCTTTACAACATGAAAGGCAGCCTACTTTGGCTCTTCAGGCCAAGAAAGGGTCTCCAATAAAAAACCCTCCTGCTTCCAAGTCTTTTTGTAACCTCTTAGCACCGACTCTTCTTTCCATTGCAGCTACCAGGATTGCTGCATTAGTAGAAAAGTTGTCACCAAAATAGGTAGGACCCATTACACAGGATTTTAATATTAAACTGTCGCTTTCAATTGCCCTGTGAGCTGCTGGTTGTGCCAGAACCTCACAGAACAGAAGCTGCATTTGCTTTCCCCTGAAAGACATCCTTAAAGAAGGATGCTGATACTCGTACATCATCTGAAGCTTCTGGATGATTCCCACTGGCAGATCTTACACAGACCACTCTGCTACAAAACCAGTTTGGAAGTGAGGCACAAGACACTTGTTAAAACTGTGGTCTGGACAATGATGGACATCTGTCTGTTAAGAGATCTTCTCCACTCTGCAGCAAGAGAATTTCACCCAACCTAGGACCAAGTTCACCCTGCAGCTAGGAACTGGCATAGGAAGGCTAAAGGAACTGTCATGAATGCTCTCTAGCTAATCCAGAAATATCAGGTGATGAGACACTTCAAGATATCACAATCTACCTGTTCAGGCAACTGAAATTATTCCCAGCAGCCAGTTCTAGGCATATTTGTTTCATAAGATATGGAAAATAGTAGCATCTCCTATTCAAACGTTAAAGTAAACCCATGGTTTCTTATGGCAATTTTGTTCTCTTATTCCCTTTAATTTCTTAATTTCTCTTGCTTCAGTTAATATATATCAGACAGAAACCATTCTTACTAAGAATCCATAACTTTCCTCATCAGAGTCTCAAGTTTCTTGTGATTTCAATGACTCTATACCACCATTTCACCCTGCTCTCCAGTCTCAAGTTTTACACCCTAACTTCACATCTTCCTGCTTCCCATTTTCCCACTCATGTTCAGGATCTCTTCTTTGCTGTTTTTTACGCTTTGGTTTTCCCCCATCCACTCCATTACCCACAAAACAATCTCAACATTTTCTTAGGCCCAGACATAAGTAACCTACTTTCAGTTGTAAAATTATCCAATCATTTCTCTATCAAAAAATATCCCCTGCAGAGAAGAATCTTGAATTTTCTAGAAAAGAAGCCCCTTTCTATATTTTTGCAACTGCTTAGACTAAAGCCACAGCCCAGATCTTTGAGCCAAATGCATCAGTTTGTATATCCATGCTGAACTGCAAACAGAATAAAGATGACAGATGGCTGGGGTGAATTAACAGATCAAGAAAGTAGAGATTCCCCAGTTATGGTCTGTGGAAACAAACACCCTTCATCACATATTGACTATGGTCGTCTGGACACAAATAAGGATGTTATCTGAAATTATTTTATAATCGGACTGCAAGTCCCACAAGCATCATGATAGCTACCATGAAGAAAGAACAAAACAAGAACAGATGGTAAAGAACTGCAGACTAGTTAAAAGAAATTTTTTTTAGATGGAACATTACCTGAATTTCTTATACTGGAGCTGTTCAATTTGGAATCTTTGATGACCAAGTGCTTAATCCAAAGGGTTGGTGCTGTGATTTCTGAAAGAGAAAAAATAACATCCTTAGAGAAACTACAGCAACTAGTAAATACACATGGTTGTTAATCAGACTCATATAATGGTTTGGGTTGGAAGGGACCTTAAAGATCATTTAGTTTCTACCCCCCTGCCATATGCAGGAACACCTTCCACTAGACCAGGTTGCTCCAAGACTCATCCAACCCAGCCTTGAACAATTACAGGGATGGGGTATCCACAACTTCTCTGAGCAACCTGTTTCAGTGCCTCACCACATTCACAGTAAAGAATTTTCTCCTTATATCTAATCCAAACCTACCCTGTCAGTTTGAAGCCACTAGCTCTCGTCCTGTCACTACATGCCCTTGTTAAAAATCTCTCTCCAGCTTTCTTGTAGGTTCACTTCAGGGACTAGAAGGTGCTATCAAGGTTTCCTCAGAACCTTCCCTTCTCCAAGCTTGACAATCTCTGCTCTTTCAATCTGTCTTCACACAAGACAAAACATTTGCTGCAATCGTGCCTTAACTGATCCATCATCTTTGTAGAGACAGGCTCATCTCCTGGTGAGATCTTCCACCTTTTATGAACCACCATTTGTAAGTCTTCCACAAGGCTATCTCATTATCTTCACATTCCAGGGAGTACCTCTCTGCTGGTAAAACATTTTTATTAAATCCCTCTATCCCCCACTTCCTAATTTCTCAAGTCTAAAGCCTTTCTCTTCAGGACTTAGAGATCTCAAAGATTATATTGTGTGCTATAGTATATTTTGTTTCTCCTGAAAGTACATACGAAACCCATATTTTAAATTAAGTCAATCCAGACCTTAAATATTACTCTAACAGCCCAAGAAAAGCTGGCCACAGTCAGTTCCCTGAAACAAGCAACAACAAAATCCAAAATAAATAGGCAGAGACATGAAGATATTTCTGGAAAGACTTGAAAGTCAGTCTATTAAAGAAACAAGTCCTGGTTAGAAAAGCATGTCTGATGCACTAACCAAGACATCTAAACATAAATTTGTGGGGAAAAAGTGCTTAGAGCACCTCCTCTGAGGTGTGTTATAATCAACTTTAAAACACATCAGAACCTGCCCTAATCCACAGAAATGATACAACCTCAGCATTTGACTAGAATTGAGCAAAGCAATACTAGATACCATTGGCTAGAGCACCTCAAGTGGCATTTTCAAAACTGATACTTTTTGAAAAAAAATTTAGTTTCCACAAGAACACACCTTAAATAGTTCCTCTAAGAAGTTTTTGCAAAAGTTTTTCCTACTCCCTTGTTGACATTTACATGGATCTGCTCAGCAAAGGGAGAAGCTAGTTGACTACAAGAGAAACTGATTATACATTACAAGAGTATGAAGGGAAAAAAAAAAGAATTTTCTCCTTCCTAAATATTTTCAGCAATGTTGATTGTAGGCATTATGGTAGTTGTGTTAAGGGCATTTTTTTCACAAGGAAATATTAGTTGAACACTGTTAAGCAAACTTTTGTTACTGTTGGAATATCAAAAATTGTCCTATCTGCAGGTTTCACTACACTATTTTAATGAATGGATTTATGGATTATTTCTATTTCTATTTCTATGCTTCTCCCCTTCCCAGCTCTTATCCAATGTTTAATCTGAAGTAGTTCTCCCAACAAAGGGCCAAAATCTGGGATGAAATTTAGCACTGACTCTGTACCATATGGACTGGATATGTCTATAGCTGAAAAAGGAGGGACAACCAAAGTCAATAGATGCTGAAGAATGAATAAAGGTCTTTAGAAACACAGTGGTGCACATCTTTCAGTGAGGTTGAAAGCTGCATAAAAGAATTCTGGGAAAAGAGGAGAAAGAAAAAGAAAAAGAAATTATTCCTTCGGAATCTCGCATAAAAATCGGTTTGACTTGGACATTATTTTTGAATACAGGCAAGCAACACAGACTCGTCTGAACAACAGATATGTGGACAGAGTAGATTACCACTGAATTAAGAGAAAGAAAAGGTGTTTAAAGAAGATATCTCTAGGAAATTACTACATCTTGCATATTGAAACTAAATAGAGGGTGAATGCAAAATAAACAGAACCTGTAAGTGCAGGAGGGAATACAATTTTTTAAAGCTATAGCAGGGATATTAATGAAACAGTCTTCAGCAGAGGAGAATCTTGTCCTAAGATTCACTATAAACACCTCTAAGACCTGCATTGTAATGATATGAAATAATTTTAAAGAGATGGCTGATTTATGATTTAAACCTTGGATGGCAGAATTTAATTTATCTGATTTACATTATCTCTGGCACTGCTGTCTTATGCCCTCAGGAAGGATGGTATGGAGTGGGAGGAGAACTTATGCCTGAAATGTGAATTTTCTTTATCCTCTAATGTAGGTGAAAAGATGAGACAGGTGAACCTTCGTCTTGAAAATGTTGAGGTCCAAGAGGTATCACACATTTCAGGGGAAGCTGAGTGCATTTAATGCCCTTTGAAAAGAGTCAGCCTCTTGTGTATTGAAGGTAGGCGACCAAAGGCAAAACATGAAAAAAAATTCACATTTTTATTGTCCATTCATGTTGCTATCAGCTCCACCCTGACTGCCTGACTTTGAATATATAGGCTTACAGGAACCCATCAGTTCTCAAACCCAATGAAATGGAACAGGATCTGGACTTCAATTCCTCTGAACATCTATGAAGATTCTAGACCTGATGGGTGAACTGATAACTCTTTTGCCCTTTTCTGTCATCTGCCATTTGTGTCAGACATGAAGTACAAGCTATTCCTCAGGAAGACCTAGCCAGGGGCATTGGGAGAGTATTCTAGTGAAGTATCGCGACATGTTTGCTCACATAGAATCAAGGGATTGTTCAGGATGACATCCTGAGGTGTCTAGTCCAACTTTCTGATCCAGATAGGGTCAGCTAG
Source organism: Corapipo altera (assembly GCF_003945725.1). Lineage (NCBI taxonomy): Eukaryota > Metazoa > Chordata > Aves > Passeriformes > Pipridae > Corapipo > Corapipo altera. Next base: position 4,597,502 of record NW_020884885.1, on the reverse strand, counting down.
AAGAACAGATCAAGTTGCTTAGGATTTTAGAATCATAGAATATCCTGAGCTGGATGGGACCCACACAAATCAAGTCCAACTCCTGGCCCCACACAGGACAGCTCCAATGCTCCTAAGAGCATTGTCCAAATGCTTCTTGAACTCTGGCAGGCTGGTGCTGTGACCACTTGCCTGTGGAGCCTGTTCCAGTGCCCAACCACGCTCTGGGTGAAGAACTTTTTTCTAATATCCAACCTAATCCTGCCCTGACACAGCTTCATCTTGTTCCCTCTGGTCCCATCACTCGTCACCACAGAGAAGAGATCAGATCCCACCCCTTCTCTTTCCCTCCTGCAGAAGTTGTAGACTGCAAGGAAGTCTCCCCTCAGTCTCCTCTTCTCGAGGCTGAACAGACCAAGTGACCTCAGCCACTCCTCATATGGTTTCCCCTCAAGGCTCTTCACCATCTTTGTTGCCCTCCTTTGGACACTCTCTAAGAGCTTATGTCTTTCTTATAATGTGGTGTCCAAAACTGCCACAATATTCAAGGTGAGGTCACACCAGTGCAGAGCAGAGCAGGACAATCACCTGGACTGGCTGGTGATGCTTTGACTGAGGTACCCCAGAACACAGCTGCCAGAGTCAATCTGCCCCTGTGCTTTATCCAGCTGGCTCAGAAAGGAAGCACAGAATATCACTTCTCTGGGCCGTCTGTTCCACTACCTCATTGTCCTCAGGGTGACAAAGTTTTTCCTTATATTCAGTCCAACCATTTTGTTTCAATTTGTGACTGTTGTCTCTCAACATGCATTAATATGAAGAGCCTGGCTCCATCTTCTTGAAAAACTTCCCTGGAGATACTGGAAGGCTGCTATTAGGACACCTTCAAAGTCAAATGCTTATTACTCTTCCTGGTCTACCCACTTTAACGGACTGTTGGAGGCAGCATACTCAAAACGTAGTGGATTACACAAACCTTTGGTCAGGCACAGAATGGGTTTTCTTGTGCTTATTGTTACAACCACCAGTGAAATCTAGTTAGTCCTATTTTACTGGTAGAGATGACAAAAATATAGAGTGACAAACTCAGAAGAGGTTATTCATCGATGCATAGCTTGATTAATCTGCCTGTCAGTCTCTTCTCCCTAGTCATAAGGGACACCACTAATACAATAGGAAGCCATTGCATTAGTCATTCTCACTCAAAGTCTAGTAGATAAGGTCTTGCATAATATATTGTAACATTTGTGAGAGGCAATCTTTCATCACACAGTCCAAGTCCATTTATCAGACTTGAGTCCACCTACAAATCAATGTGAAAGTTTTTGATTGAAAATGTTTTTCATAGAAGAGAGGATAACACTTTTTTTCAGACTCTGCCTGTCCCCAGAAGGACCAGAAAAGGTCTGTTCACCATACTACTTCAAGAATTTTGCCCAGTTCATTTGACCAAAACGTTGAGCCTCTCCCAGAAGGAGCCTCTGAATAGGTTGTATTAATCACAATCTCATTCCTGCATTCTACTAGCGCATTCTTTCCTTTGAATATCTATGAGCCCCCTCTCAGGAGAAGACTTAAAGGTCAGAAGTTTGTGATTACAAACAGTAATTTAATACAGTATCAGCTTGCTGCCAGGAGGAACTTTCTTTTGATATAAACAAGAGATAGTCAGCATGGCTTCAGTCTCCTTTGTTTATTTGAGAATGCTTTTTGCTCTGAGGGTTTTGCCGTTTCTTAAAGTTCACAAGAAGATTCTTACAAATCTACGATCACTAAATGGAAGTGATAGGACCACAGCATCTTGCCATTAAATAAGCTTATTTTAGCAACAATAAAACCCCACCCCATCACCTATTTTTACAAGAAGGTATAAACCATCAACAGTACAGTACCACCTACTTTTGCTCAGTAGTCTCCATTTCTGACTTCGACCCAGTTTAAAAAAAAAAAGTGAAGTACAGCATACCACTATGAAATGCACAGGCTTTCCCTCACTGCCTTATGATCCGCAGTTTCAGATATGTCACAGAGTGGTTCATACTTTGGCCTATAGCTTTACTATAATGGCTGTGGGTTTAAACCTGCAGAAAACATGCACTACTTCTAAGCAATATGCAAGATATAAGCAGCTGCTACTAGGCCCGTTCATTACCAAAGGACCACTATCCCCACAGGTATTTATGTTTGTATGTGTAAAAGGCTTGAACCCTCTGTGATGACAGCCATTTTATCCTTGTATAAAGGCTTCCGGTAGACTGAAGTCTGAAATTCCCTATCCAAAATAATACAATTGCAAGATTGCCCGTTTGAGAAGGAAACTGCCTGGGTGGGCCATGAATCAAGTGGGCCTAGGACAATGACTTCATTTGCTTAAATAGTGTGTGCGTCAATGAAAGCAATCGCTAAATAAAGAAACCTCCCAGCAATTTTCATCCAAGTCAACATTCACAAGCTGTGGTTTAGCATTACCCTTCCCTTTGTGAAGCTGTAACACACTGCAGAGGTTATGAAACTCCCAGCATTAGCATCATGAGTGTGGAGACAGTAAAGGGGTAAGGACAGTCTAAAGGAAGTTGCCATTTCTGACTTGATACACCTTTTCTTATTTGCCCTGACACTTTTTACTCAAAGATGATGCCAAGAATCTGGTCAACTGGTGTTATTGTTGGATTCCAGAAGAGTAGGGAGGATGTAAAAGGATTAGGGAAAATGCCTGAGGTCCCAAGGGCACTGTGAAATTTGGATAACTTACGAGATTCACTGGTTTTTCTGCTTTGCAGGATAAGAAAGCATTTAAGCCATAAACCCTAGAGAAAAGGGAGAGGGAAGTAGCTTTTTTTGTTGTTATTTTAAGGGATGTTCTTACCTTCTCCATCGAAAATAGGCTGGGTTTCCATGGTAGGCGTTGGCTTCGAACCATCATCTGAATTGAGGGTTAAAAAGAACCGAAAAGAAACTACCATTATTGAGGTAAATACTATCTACTCTCCAGTACAGTTGAATGATTGGGATTTGTACATGGCCCGGCCAAGTCCAGAAGAGAAAGAAGACAGACAGAATGAAATCATTTTATGCTAACAGGAGTAACAGTTTACATAAAACATGCATCAAGCACTATCCTTAGACTTTAAAAGCCTCCCCCCTCCCTCCACAAACCATTGGTATTTGTCACCTGGTAGTTTCCCCTTGTTGCACTGATCAAGCAATCAGCTTTTTAGTTTCAAGTCAATTTAGTTTCACACAGGCCATTTCCTGAGACAGCAGAGGTCTGGAGATTGCTGTCTCATTGTGTCTTTCTCCTCATTGCTTTTGTTCAAAAGAAAAAGTCTTCTTCTGAAACTTACCTGTGTAGAACCTGGAACCAGTATTCACTGCAGAGCTGTTAGAAAGGGATGGTCAATAGCAAATCTTTTTTCTTAAAATGACTTTATCAAGGTGTTCTCTAATTGTAATGTGGTGACAATGTCTTCTAATTGCAAAATTGTGGGAAAATTACTTCTCTTACATTAGGTTTCTCATGTGCAAGAATGCTCCATGTCTTCTGACCACAATTCTTTCATAATTAAAAGCTTCAACCAAAGAAATGTTCCACAGGAAACATAAATCTTGATATTTAGAGATAGACCACAGAGAAAAGTGTTCAGTTTACAATTTCTTTGGCTTAGTACACCTATCCATCATATCTACAGGTCCAGCCTGGATTCAGGCTGAGTCTAATTTCCTCAGGGCACAGAGGGACCCAGATTTCAAGTCCCAGTTTGGAGCATCTTTACACAGCACTAGAATATTGGCATAGCTTTTACTGAGGCAAAATTTTTGACTGTGAGCAAGTTTAACTGTAAAAAGCTGCAAAGTCTCTTATTACAATGCAAGATTAGAAAATAGAATGTTGTTGGTAGTTAAACTAAAAACGAGAATAGCCTAGTGTATTAGGTTTGTGTGGCCAGCTTTTGGTAGTGGGGAGGGGCTACCAGGGTGGCTTCTGTGAGAAGCTGCTAGAAGCTTCCTCCATGTCCAGTAGAGCCAATGCCAGCTGGCTCCAAGATGGACGTGCCACTGGCCAAAGCCAAGCCAATCAGAAAGGGTGGTAATGCCTCTATGATAATGTATTTAAGAAGGAAAACTAAGTTGTTGTGCAGATATAATTACAACCAGAGAACAGCAGAGTGAGAATATGTGAGAGGAACAACTCTGCAGAGAGCAAGGTCAGTGGAGAAGGAGGGGTAGGAGGCTCCAGGCACTGGAGCTGAGGTTCCCCTGCAGCCCGTGGTGCAGACCATGGTGAAGCAGCTGTGCCCCTGCAGCCCACAGGGGACCATGGGGATGCAGAGATCCACCTGCAGCCCCTGGAGGAGACCTGCGCTGTAGTAGGTGGATGCCTGAAGGAGGCTGTGAACCTGTGGGAAACCCATGCTGGAGCACGGTCCTGGCAAGGACCTGCTGAGCCATGGAGAGAAGAGCCCATGCTGGAGCAGGCTTTCCTGGTAAGATTGTGGGCCTGTGGGGGACCTACAATGGAGCAGCCTCTGCCTTAAGGACTGCACCCCATGGAAAAGTGACCCATGTTCCAGCCATTTGTGAAGAACTGCCCATGGGAGGGACTCATGCTGGGAAACTTCATGGAGAACTGTCTCCCATAGGAGGGACCCCACAGTGGATCAGGGGAAGGACTCTTCTCCCTGAGCAGCAGCAGGAACTTGTGATGAACCAACCATAACCCCCATTCCCAGTCTACCTGTGCTGCTTGGGGGCAGCAGGGAGAGCTCAAAAGGAAGGAGGGGTGAGGGAAAGTGTTTTTAAGATTTATTTTATTTCTCATTATCCTGCTGTGATTTTGTTAGTAAAAAATTCAGTTAATATCCCCAAGCTGAGTCTGTTTTGCCCATGATGGTGATCGGTGAGTGATCTCTTCCAGACCTTATCTCAACTCATGAACCCTTCGTTATATTTTCTCCCCTGTCCAGTTGTAGAGGGAAGAGAGCGGCTTTAGTGGGTGCCTGGTATCCAGCCAGGGTCAACCTACTTCACCTGGAATTGTTGGAGTTTTTTTTTCCTTTTGAAATATAGGAACTTAAAACTTGCAATTTCTAGTAACTATTTTTTGCATGTGTTATGGGCAAAAATGACACTAGGCAAAGTGGGCAGTAACCCAAAATGTAAACTTACACAGTGAAAATCTGTTGGAGGGAGGAGTCCATGCCAGAAAAGTTAGGCTTGCCTCCATCTCCATGGCCAACAGATGCACAGGGCAAACAATATTTGGAGGAAAGGTACATGGGACAGAGGTAGAAGTAACTGCCCTTAGCCTTCCCTTGTATCAGTTCCATTCACAAAAGTAAGAGACCATTGGAACAGGAAAGAAAGGGTAGAGGGATAAAACAAGCTTGTAGACTTTTTTTACCCATACCTGTATTTGCAGTTTTATAAAGTGAGCAAAAGTCTGAACACCTCTTCCACTTCTCCTTAATTTTATGCATTTCCACATAAAGTAATCTAATTCACAGAAAGCAAAAACATGCTGATAATTCCATTTCAACCGCAGAGATACACTGAATAAAGGAGGTTGACAGAAATGAGTGAGAGATGCCCTGTTCTCATTTTCCCTCTTCATCATTGTATTTGGTTTTATGCTTAACTGCAAACATAACAAAAAATACTTGGAAGAAAAATTCTTACCATTCCTCAGTCAACTCTTGTTCTGAGCTTTCCTGTTATTGGGCATTGCCAGTTACATGGATAGGCAGTACTTTTTTTTAAGTTTGAGCAACTGACTTGGAAAAAAACCCTGAATATTGTTTAAATTACAAGGAGAATGATTCTGCCCTTTAAAAATCTTTGGATAAAAGTAAATAGCTGATCTTGACTTTTTTGTTAGAGTAGGCTGCTCTGCTTCTGCAAGATTCCAGAAACCACAACTATGGTTTGTTATTTATTTAGGATGACACTTTACACTGTAAAAAAGCAGTGAACAGTATGTAATTAGCATGATTGGTTTTACAGATTGAGAAACCAACCCAAAACTGCTGAAGACACTCATAGAACAATTGTAAAGTGAATAATTCTTAAGTTATACAAAAAAGGAAGAGACCTGACATAAAAAAAGACCAGTATGATAATAAGTTTCTTCTTATTGTTCTCATGAATGCTTCTGCACCAAGTAATTACAGAATTGCTTTTCAGATTTAAAGCAGCAACTCAGAAGCCAACAGTGGGAAAAAATTAGAAGTGGATTTGAGCCACAGCACTATGTGAACTTCGGCAGAACTAAGGATACTTCAGGTTCAGGGGACTTCTTTTAGATTTGTGTATGTTAGAAGAACACAGCAGCAATTACAATTTGTGAAATACATTCTTCTTAAAGAAAGAGAATTTTGCAGCAGCTTAGGTACGAAGCTAGGCATTAAGCTACTGAAGCGTATTAAATAAACCCCTCAGTTTAAAGCTACTGTTTAAGATAATCTCGGTAAAATGGCTCAGTGAATTACACAATCATTTCCTTACTGGGCTACTAAGACCAAATTGTCACTAAGTCCACATTGTAGCAGCACCCAGTACAGTATTAAGGGTTTTGCAAATATAGGGAAGTATAATTACTCCCCTGTTGTTTAAGCAAGTACAGTTCTTTCATCACACATACAAGAAAAAAATGCAATAGACAAGAGCCCTGTAATTACATTCACCATTTTTCAAAAATCAAAAGCCAAGGATATTTCTGATTATTTTTTAAAGGTCATGAAATAGTCACATAAAAGACAAAAATTGCACTTCATTAAAAACACCATGCTCACTTCCCAGGTGCCAGCTTCTTACTCTGAAATTACCAAATCTTTTTCTTAAACTAGAGAATTCTCAATAGGTCTCAGTGTTTCAAGCTAGCTTATGGCAAAAAATTTCACTGCTGTTCCCATTGGGCAGAAAAACCACCCCAACACTTGTCTACTCCTATTTGATTTTTCCTCTCATTCAGTACTCTGTTCGTCACACTGAACATTTGTTCCACTGGCCTGTTGGCTCCTCCTAAACAAGGAATAAGTTCTATTTTACATACCTGAAAATTTTTAACAAACACTATACAGAATATCTCTTCTTGGAACAACATTTTAAAGCTACAAAACTCTTCGGTTAGTTTCCTTTTCCTAGGGTACACTTGTAAGAGTTAAACAAATTTTTCTGGCTCAACTGCTGTCAACTTTAAAATGGTACTTTTATCTTGCCACAGGATAAGAGTAAATAGGCAGATCAAAATGAGATTCCGTAAGTTATTTGCACATTAAGACACCATGGCTATAAACCAGAAGCCCACTTGCGCTACTGCTATCAGAAGCTCATAAGCAAGAACAGTTTTTATTGCATTGGTCTAACGATAACTCAAAACAGGGACAATTACTTGCATGTCCTGATCTACTGCTAGCGCTAGGCAAGAATTTTATACTCTCACCAGGATTCCCCTCCCTTAGCCTTATCCTTGCAGAATAACTAGCAAGGATCCACATCTGAAATGACTGCAGCATACACTGGGGTTGAGGGACAAGGAGATTCAGTTCATGCAAAAGACAACTGTTAAAGTGATCTTTTTGCTCTGAATGACAAGCTCTGAGGCCAAGAGCAGCTCTTTATGTCAGGAGAAAACTAAACTCCCTGACGTAAAAAAGCAGTAATTACTATGAAAAAACCGTGAAGTAACTGCCTGCTGCTGTGAATCAACTTTCTTACCTCAAGCCACGTAATGGAAGCCAGATAAAGGGGAAAGTTAGGAGATAAAAGTGATGTACGGAAGGTTGAGGTTGCTTAGGAAGCATATAGGTCTTGGTCTATTAATGTGATGATGCAAGTATACAGAAGACTTTTGCAGTGGGTGTATCTTCCTGGTTAGGAGATGTGATATGGGAAGTTAATTTTGTGTTCTCAGTGGAATCCATGAGACAGTCTGTAAACATTTCTTCCATTTTGAAGAGCACAGGTGCTTACAGAGTCAACCATCCAGGCCTTATACAAAATTTGGTCTTTTTTGTAAGTCTACAGCTTGCACATCAATAGCTCCCAGACTTGAGTCAGCCTGACAGAATAAGCAGATGAGAATTTTAAGTGCATGGCTCTGCTGGGAGGAGGCAGCCTTTTTCCAGTGTCAAGTGGTTCCTTCACTTACCACCTGGTTTTGGCTGAGCTATTAGAGAGCATAGCTGAAGCTAAACAGGTAGAGCACAGAGAGCAAGGACCGCAAGCAAATTCTTAGGATGTCCTGTTCAGTGCAGCAAAGTTCACCTTCAACAAAACTGTCAAGCCAACACGAAGGAAGAAGAGCTTTCCTAGGCCTCAGTACCCCTGAATACATATTCATTTCTGCAGCTTTAGTAACTCTGGTCAGAAGAGCAAAGACTCTCCAGGCCAACTAGGCTCCCTGTGTCTGTGCAGTTCCTGAATCTCGAAGATGCAATTTTACAACTTTGACATATCTATATATTATCCCCAGGTCTGGGGGTGTTTGCGCTACATGGGGTCTTATGCAAAACCATGTGTTCTTTCCAGTATTGAAGGGGAGGAGCAAGTTGTTTCCTTAATCACAATCCTTCCCTACATCAAATGAAAAAAATTCATAATTAATTTAATAGTCTATGCAACTTTTATGCAGAGACTTATACTGCCAATATAAGTGCAGAAAGCATTCATGCAAAAAAATTATGAAACTCTTACAATCCAGCCAATCAAGATAATTTCTTGCCAAGCAACTGAAATGGAAACACACCAGTGCAGACAGACTTCTCCACCAAGTTTTCACACTCCTTTCCATAGAATTGTTTAGGTTAAAAACGACCTTTAAGATCATCAAGTCCAACCACTTCTATGTATGGAGATCCCACAGCTGTTAAGAAGAAAACCTCAATTTTTTAAACCAAATCAGCAAAAGCAAGTTCTCACTCTTTATTGCCTTCATTTTAAGAAACAGCAATAATGTGCTGCCTTTGGATATAACCACTCCCAAACACTTGGACATGGACCAAAATACAGTAAAGTTTTGCTTAAAAAGGTGAAAATATGCCTAAGTGCTAAACATTCTCTGTATGGCTTAATGATCTCCTAACTGTAAAGGTTGACTTGCACTGTCATTGCAGTAATTTTTCTCTTTTTACATCAACTATTCTGTATGCCATATGGATACAGGCAGCCTTTACTTTAGCATTGCATTCCAGATAGGATGAGTAGCCTTCCCCTGTGCCTTCTGGAAGGCATTAGTTCCCCCCACTTCCTTCTCACATCTCCCTTGCAGGTGCATCAACATGAAAAAAGCCACTCAAGCCCCAAGGACTTTGTGGTCCAATGTAGTCAGTGTGTTTGTTTGGCAGCACAATTCTTCACCCTGCAAGAAAGCCTATCCCATGCACAGACAGCTGGAAGTAACTCTGACCCCTGTGACACAATTCAAAGCCTCCTCTGTTTGGCTTTTTGATTCCTGATTGACACATTCACTGCCAGGCGGAGATAAATGCTGCTGGGAGGACAATGTTGATCTGCTCCAACCATTCTTGTGAAGGATTTTTTCAGAATAATAAACAAAAAACATTGGTGTGCTTAAGTGCCTGAATAGAACTGGAGGTAGACAGAGGGGAGTGGAGTGCTTTACAGAGGCTGGCGAGTCGATTGAGGAGTTAATTGTTTGGGTGTACAATGAGTTTATTCTGCCCACAAACAAAGAGCTCCCTCTTCCTGGGCCTGGTCCTTCAAAAGAAAATGTGTCAAAAGGGGTCTGGAGCAGCACTCTGTTAATATAATGCTCTAGTCTCTGGGATTCAGTGGCTTTAAAAGTGTTGAATCTTAAGATTCAAACAGAATCTCTCTGAAATCCAAAGCTCTTGTTTACTGTGTGAAGTTCTTAAGGTACTTCAGTAATTAGCCAAACCAAACCTGCCTTCTAAACTCTAATTCTTTGCAGCTTTTAAACAGCTTCTTTTAAAAAATAAAGACAAAGTAAGGTATTACCCTTCAGACATAATGCTGTAGACACCTTCCTCAACATGAGATTCAATTTTATATTATTTCAATTACACATAATTTAAACGTGGTCCTAAATGTCTCATATTTGGAAAGATGCAGAATCCCAATCCACAGAGCTTGCACCATAATAAGTCAAACCAATACAATGTCCAAACACACCCCCTGCCTCTGGGAAAGTTTAGATCCAGATTCAGATTTGAACTTTGCAGGTTGAACCAAGCCCTATGGTAATTACCACTTAAAATACCTGATTCACTTCTATAAGTTATGCAAACCTTTCTGGAGAAAAAGATCTTCCTAGTACTGCTGCAGTTGAAAACTGAGCCATTACAGTTTACCACTTTGATGGTAGCACTCTTAGTGACTTTGGTGTCAATGCAGAGATGCATATGTTACAGGAACAAGCAGCACCCATAAAGCTCAAAGAATTAAGTTGACTTGTTTGTGAACTTTCTGGTGATGCAAATTTGCTTCGCTACTTGTGAAAAGTTGTTGTTTTAACACACTCAGAAATACAGCACTCCAAATAACATTTTTCCTCAGGTATATGGGCATGCTTCCAAGTCGAAGACAAAGTACCTTAAAATTATTAAAGCCATTATTTTAGAGCACTCACCTAATTCAAACTTAAAACTCATCCTTTGTTTTCCCCTTTTTCAAGCAAAGATCCCAACTATAGTACGACTGAGTAATTTAAGAGGACAGCAGGGAGCCACAAGTTTGTGTGATCTCTCTTTTGTTCTAGTGAGTAATATATGAGGGATTCAAAACATCAAAACCTGTGAAATAAGATTTCTTGGTTTGCAGCCAGTTTCGCTCCAAATCGTAAACAGTAAACCACAGTCTTAACCAATTTTGCAGGCTTGGAGTTCTGGACAAGAAGCAGCAGAATCTCCACCTAGACTGAATACAGATTAATTCAGAACAAGGAACCTGCACAGAGTCCTGTTGTTTGGAACTAGAATTCTCAGTTCATTTTTGGGCCAAAGTTCAACACAGAGATGATCTCTATCAAAGCAATTTATACAAAAGACATGGGTTAGAGAATCAGAGGATCAGATTTTAGTTTGTTTAATACAGCATTTTTGAGGTCAAATGCAAGGAAGCCTGAATGGGGAAGACCTGTCACTGTGCATAGGTTTACCTTATGCAGAGTTTTACAGTTTGCAGACTTCACAGCCAAATTCCTTCAAAAAGGGTAAAGCAGGTCTCTTTGAAGATTTGGAAGTAATAAGAAAAATAAATGCCTAAGGTCAGATTTGATCCTTATCTGTTAAAAAGGTGAAGCAGTAATAAAGGTTAGGTTACCTTGACACCATTTCCAGTCTAGAGTCACACAACAATATTTTCAATCAACATGGAATCACTATCAAGCTGTGAAGACAATGACCCCCCATGTCCTCCCCCCATTTTGTTATTCTCACCCTCCCCCAGCACTCCCTGCAGCAATTTCCTTGGTGAAGTCTCCAGATTCTGGTTGGGTCATCTGGTAAGTTTTCAGACAGGATCACAGCTTGCCTGTCATAGCAGACCGATGTTTCACAGCTGCTAGCAATGTTCTCCATGGCTAAAGAGATGAATTTGCAACCACTACAGAGTGTGGCTCTTCTCCTCATGTACCAGCCACAATTTCAGTGGCATAAAAAGATCAGCTACAACAACACATGGGAAGGCTATTGGAATGCCTACAAACTAAAGAACACATACAGTCTGCAGAAAGAGGCTCCTGAGGGGAGTAAAGAATATTTTTCATTCAGCTGTGTACTTAAGCTGTCCTTTGAAAGTCTAATGCCATCCCCCTACTGATACACATACCCAAGGAGAAATGGAGTGTAGTGGTTTGAACCTTGTTTTCCCCCAGAGGCTGAAAAGTGGTAACCCCCAGGGGTGGAAATCCCTGGAAGTTTTGAAGTTCTGCCCAATGAGCGCTCCTGCAGAAATGTAAACATATCACAAGCACCGGAAGAGAAGAGTTGTAGTTTGTTGTTGGTTGAAGAAGTAGCCATTGTTGTAGGAGCCACGAGGAAAGGGGCCCGGAGCCCCTCGGGGCCTCTGGGGCCCCTTAGCCCCAGTTGGGGGCTACAGGGACCTGGAACAGCATAAAGCTGGGCTCGGTACCTGTAGTTGTGAGCTGGGAGAGGTTTTCTCCAAACTGGGCAGCGGCCGGAGAAAAAGCAGCAGCCGAGCTGGCACTGACCGGAGAAGCGGTGGCAGAGAGCCAGAAGAGATAAGACGGAGCAACAGACATGCAGCACCGCAGAGAAGACTCCTGGAAGGAGAGTTGAGGAGAAGAGAGCCCGCAGCAGAACTACGGAGTTCTGGGGGTAGGAACTGATACCAGAGCCCCCAAAACTCCTTTGAGACCTCCTGGAAAGGAGGAAGATGATGGACTCTTGCTTGAAAGAGCCTTTCAGTGCAGCATGCTCTGCAGAGAAGAGCTGAGAAGCTCAAAGGCGTCCTGAAGCTGGACCGGGATGGAGAAGGAATGCGGGGGGGTTGACCTTGGCTCCCCTCGCTGCTGCTGCTAAGCCAGCAGCCTTGAGACAGAGCACGGAGCTCTGCAAAGGGGAATTTGAATCCCCTGAGGAAGGGACTTTCACGAAGATGCCCCTGCATTTCATGATAGACCTGTGGTGACGCGAGTCTGGTCCCTGCTGGCAGCCCACAGGTGAGGCCTTCGCTTGGACCGAAGGAGAGCCGAGGGGCTTGGAGACCCCCTTGTGTGTATTGAACAGAGATCCAGCTACAACAATCCAGTTACTGCTGCATGCATGAGATGAGGAGACCTGCTGCCTTAGAAGAGCTGCTGCCTGAGAGACTGGAAGGGATCTGTCCTTCCTTCCCTCCTGGACTTTTATTTGGGGGGGAGAGGAGATCTGATCCATTGTAAATACTGTATGTCATGGTAGAGATAGTTGTGATCGTGTGTATAATGTGTTATAGTATTTATTTGTACAGTCATTGTAATATATTCCCTTTCCCCCACTTTGAGTCTAGTTGTGTTTTGTCTGGAAAAACCCATCTCACATTGGGTTGAGATGTGGGAGGGGGGATGGAGCTAGAGAATCGGATTTTGGGGCTATCTCAAACCATGACATGGAGACACACCCAAAAGAATCAGGGGGACTAGATGGGTTTTTGGACCGGCCATAACATATAGCACCAAAAACTACCTGCTACCAAAAACCATGACTACTTAATGCTTGCTGAAAAATGATGACATTTACAAGTTGACATTGGCAGCTGGCTGTAGAGATGGCACTCAGTTTCAAAACTGAGTGTCCAAGACTCATTTGGACCAGCAGACACATTCACGGGTCAAATCGCATAGAAAAGCTTTGCTGTGGTAAATACAACCCAGAGAGTTGTAAATCCAGTACAGTATTTTTTCTCTACAGAGAAGGATCAAGATAATGAAGATGAGAGGAAGAACTGGAATAACTTTATTTTTCAGGAAGATAAACAACCGAAAGGAAATAAAACAGCTGTAATAAACAGTGAATAAAGAAGAATTAGGCCCTGTATCTGTGTAACAAAAACTGTATCCAAGTGCATATCAATATAGGCTGCAACCAAATTATTTGTAAAAGATCATGCCAATCCATAGAAGAGATGTTGGGCCATCTTGTCCCAAGAAGGAGTACTGCCTCTAGTTAAAAAAAAAAAAAAAAAAAGAGGAAAGGGAGGTGATTTAGAAGAGGCATTGTGATACATGGCTGCTCCAGACAGTCCTGGCACTAAGCTTCACAGGGAAACTGGAGAGAAGAGGTAGAACACAGGAAAACAGAGTAGCAATATTATAAGGTAAATCACAATCCCCCTTTGGCAAGAGTCAGAGCATACACTACTAGGAATGTTTGTTGGTGTGTTTTGTTGTTTGTTTGTTTGTTTTCTTTTAATCCAAAGTAGAAACACCTCCAAAGTGTCAGCATTACTTACACTGCAGACCAAGTGATGAAATCAAGGAATCAGCAATACCCAGCACTGAGAATGTTTAAAAACAGAATGATGGAGGAAAAGTACAGGAAGAGATGCTTACCTTTTTATGACTTCCTGTTTGGTAGAAGAATACACTTTTATCTCACCTTGTAAACACTACAAGTATTATAGATACTGCAGGATTTTAAGCTACAGTATCTTAATTTTGAACCATCTTCTGTTTGGCTCACTGCCTTGAGCGATATTTGACATAAAACAGGGAGCAAAAAAGTTTCCGCACAAAGAAATATTTTGCTTAAGGCACCATATCTCATAGCAAGATTTTTACCACTTGACATTGCTCCAAACTTGGAGAGAAGTCTGCAAAAAGCTCTACAGCACTGTCAACAGCTGCCTGATCACCCCTGGCAAAAGCAACAACCACCACATGATTGTTTAGTTTAGCTTCTCCAGTTTTATTCTACCTACAATATATCACATCTTTTTTCAGGACCCTCTGCTTTGATGTGAAGTATTCTCTGCTTCTGCACAGCCTCCCCACCCAAGACACCCTCTCCTCAACTACCTCTTCTAAAATGCTGCTCAGAGTCCACAATCAACTACCACCTTGTCACTTCTAGATTGTGTAAGAGCCCATATACTTGTGGAAAAGGGAGCACATCTAAAATGCCCACAAGGACATTGTGAGTCTGATCTTAGACTGCTTTACTGAACAAGGGGAAAATATTAACTATTGTTATTCAAGCTTTATATAGTAATAACCAGATCCCTAGCTGTAGGAACATTTTAGAAGTTACCTGAAAATATACAGTGACCTGGGGCAAGGGGTTTGAACAGTATTATTAGAATATCAGTCTCTCTTCCATCTCTCCCCAATACCACACGTTCCCTTTCACTCCTTTCCTTCCAGCTCTGGTCTCTTGAAGGTAAAGACTATAAATTCCCCCACATCTTCAAGGCCTAAAAGTGGGGGATGGAGACGGCAGCAAATTTCCTAGATCAATGGCCATTTGAAATTCAGACATATGGCTGAAGCCCTACAGCTGCATGTCTTAATTACCACACGTGTCCCCTGTAAAGCAGTCTGTTAGACACAAAAAGAAAACAGAAGAGAGGAAAAAAGCCTTTCTGAGGGATTAAGTAAATAGTCTAAATTTTTGACCCTGCTCTCCCAGACACATGCCTGTGTGTAAGAACATAAGCTGCCTTCCTTTCTCCCAACACCTGCATACTGAGGAAGCACAAGACCCCTTCCACCTCTAGCCATGTGCATTCAACATATCTCAAAGTGTACTTTCCCCCTTCTAGCTCCTCATTCCCAGCCTCTTCTCTTGCCGGCCCCTCTCCCTTAGAGGACTAACTCCTGGCTGACAACCAGACTAGCCTTGGGCTTACAATATGCCTTTTCATTTCCTTGCAGGCAAAGAGAATGGATACCTCGCTGCTATATCTGTATTGCATGTGTGCAAATGAAGAAAAATAGAGGGGGAAAAAAACCAGCTTTTTCCACAGGTTCCCCCCCAACCCTGATCATTAAAGAGAAGAGGTTCAGAGCTTTAGTGAGCGAGCACAACTTTGTCCTCTAACTGCATTGCCTGAGCTAGTTCACCTCAGGATCTGAATTCTGTCTAAAGGACGGTTTGTATTTGATTATGAAAGGACTAGTTTTCCTATATGAGGGAAGGAAAGGAGAACAGAGGGAAGCAGACAGACAGAGTAACTGAATTGTGCTGGAAGGACCTCCAAAGAATCTAATATGCTTCAGAAGGAAGTCTGTACATACAGAACAATGTCAATAATGTACACAAGGTATAAGTGACAACACATTCTCAACACTACAATATTTTAAGATGAAGGTCATTACTCCAAGTTACAGACTGCCAGACATCTACAGATTGACTGTTCAAAATGAACCAGACACAACTGAATTTAAGGAATTAATCATCATTTAAAGGCATATTTGTGAGTAGCTGAACAGTCAAGTCCTTACACAAATTGCTTTGCCGGAGCACCTAAAGGTCTCATCAGAAACTGAACACCAAGTTGAGCATAGTGACATGAAACAAGACATGGCCCAGAGAAATTCAATCTGTGAGGAAGACTTCTCCCATCCTTAGCGTTTATCAAAGCATTTTGCAGTACATATCCCTTGCTGTCAACATAGAACAAAAACCCACACAGAGGAAAGCTATTATTCCAGCTAGATCTGTTCTGAGAAGCTTTAATTCCCCTAGATGCTGTCCCAGGAACTTGAACAAACATTAGGGTTGCCTCTCCAGCTTCCTCCTACCTTATTTACAAGCACACATGGTCTGCATGCATTTAAGCTTTCCCATTACAGTTTCATAGTTTATCTCTCTTACAGAGAAACTTTGAGGCTTATAGGGCAAAGGAGTTGAAAGGAAAGTACTTCCAGCTCCTCAACTAAACACCTGCACCATGACAAAACATTTCCTGGTGCATTACATTGATTTGAAAGAAAACACTAACATTCAGATGTCTAGGTTCTATATAGCATGGGAAAAATAATTTCAACAACTGTTAAAAAAAAGGTGTTAAGGCCACATAGATATAAAGTATTCAAACAAAAACAGCTCACAGATCCCAAATCTATTCCATTTCTCTGCAAGCTGTAATTGATCAGACACCAGAAATCCATGTATAGCACATAAACAGTTAATAATACCTTAACAGATGTTCCTTAATCAATTGTTAGTCTACTTATTAGATCTACTCACCAGGCTGCCCAATACCATGACTTAATCATTTAAAAACCTTTACAGCTGTCCTTAAGACATTACAGACATGAGTCGTCTGTAGATTGCTATAATAACACTTGTAAACTACAATTTTATTAAGTCATATTATATAGACTAAACTACCGATTGGAACTGTTGCTTTACAGATGAAAGCAGAATTCTTGCATTGTATCAAACAAAATATAGTTTAAAACAGAGTTTGCCTTCTGTTCACGCTTGCCAATGAAACTTTCTTCAGCCTCAAATTTGATACATCTGTTCTGAGGCCCACAAAGAAGTCTTGATGAAAACTAAATTTCAGACAAGTCAGTGATGTGGGGACCCAAAAGGACTGTGTTTAGTTTTACTGTTTATGCAGCAAATTTGAGGTTGAATTTTTCTTCTGGAATTTAATATTTCAAAAATCTGTTTGCTCAGAACACTGTTCTACTCTGGAAAAGTGATCCAGTATACACAGCATTACAAAATTACATTCCTCTGTTCTCACAAAAATTGATCACAATTCCCAGTTAAAAGCTGGATTCTCTCTACCTTATAAAATCTGTATTATTGGCAGACTACAATCTGCCACACATGTGAAATTGACTTGCTTTCTATAGTTACATTTAACTGGAATTTAATAAAAAATTTTGTAGATTATATACCATATAGAGATAGCAATGGGAACCAGAGAGCATTCTGAGTATCTACAAGCTGGCAAACCTACTGATTAAGTTAACAGAAATTTTTACAGAACTGTTTTTGTAATAGAGAATCAAACTTCAAATCCACTGCTAAATTTGCTTGGAAATACAAATATGAGCTAACCAAAATCTTATGTGCTACAAATTCTATCCACAGAAATTTTTGCTCACAGCCCACTTGGGCTGCTACAGGACAGGTTTTGTTACACTAATCTCTCCCTGTAACTTCTCTAGTCACCTGAGTTTTTATTCTAGTTTCATAGTATACATTCAATTTCTCCCATAGATTATTTCCTAATTCCCGTAAATTTTAACAGTATACGCTGAGAAACTGTCACCATCAGTGTGTGGTAGGAAAAAGCAAGCTTTTGCACATCTGAAGGACTTGGGGCACTCACGTAGCACACACAGAGCAAATCTGCTGCTTTCAGGAAGCAAACTTATTATATATGAATAGCATCGTGACTTTCCACACAGCTACACTATACACACGACTCTGTCCAAAAGCAAACAGTTTATGCACATTTTGAGTACACATGTATATTTTACCCATACAAGACCTGACAAACACATCAGCCCTAGTCTAGGAATATTACATGACAAAGTTAAAGAGTTCAGAAAACAATATTTGCATGAAAATTCTCCTTCTCCTCCATTCATTAAGATAATAAATAGTTTATTTAAAAACAAATATGTACCATAAGGGATCCAGAAGAATTGTTTGAATTGCACTGCAAACTTGTTACCTGCTAATGTTCTGAAGAAAATTAATCATAAGATGGTGTTCACCTGCCAGAACCATCACTTCACTTCATACTGCCCCAGTAAACTTGTATTTCTTTCATCTTACTGATGAAGGCCACACTATATTTCTCTGTCTTTCCTGTATTCTCCACAAACTGCTAAAGACATCAGAGCATTTTCTAAGAATATATGAGGTCAGAGAGGTAGGAGCATTTGAAACTTGGTTTGTGTGATAGCACGGTTGCATTTCAGATTTGGTCAGTACCTAATTGAATCCAGAAAGATCTGGAGAAGGTAAAGACCAAAGTCCCAGTCTCAGGGTTTAGTCACATTTCAATACGATATTTTTGTCAAGATATTATCTGTCTTATGTGAGACATTCTAACCACTGTGGAGGCAGTGTGCTCCCCTCCCTGCAAGTTGATGGCAGGTGAATTAGTGCCAGCTGCACTTGACTTCTTAACACCAGCAGACAAAGCCTCCAGGTCTCCAGGTACAAGCAGTTCCATTTGTTTACACTAGCACAAGCCATCCTTCAATTGGGTTTCCCTGAGGAAATTGTTCGCCCTTTACTACTCAGTCTAATTATTGACTCAGACTAATGGCTCATTACTGATTCAGACTGCTCAGTCTATTGGCTGCACAACTAGGCCAATAACATTTTCTAAAGGTAAGACTCTTGAAAAACAGCAGGAAGAGAGCCACAGAATGGGCCAACTTGCCCAGAGCTGCAGTCCAGAATTTCTCTGCCAAAAAAGCCTGCCTTGAAACTAATTTCTGACAGTCAAATCCATAAAAAGGAACCCAATTCTACATGTTCAGTTGGCTGGCATTTCAAGTTGCTCATCTTAGGTTTCTCAGACTGCTTCAGTTTTGAATCACAGAATAACCTGAGCTGGAAGGGACCCACAAGGGTCATCAAGTCCAGCTCTTAAGCAAATAGCCCATACTGTGGTAGAACCTTGGCATTATTAGCACCATGCTCTAACCAACTGAGCTAATCTCAGGGTAGGTTGCAAACATATTGAGGAAAGATTTTTGCAGCTCCATACAAGTCTTGTCTACATGTAAGATAGTAACTGTAAAACAAGTTCAACCTGGGCTTTGCTTTCTGTGGGTCCATCAGAGCTTACATTTCACCAACTGTACAGGGAATTGCAGATGCTATTGCCAGCTTTTGCAATTGGGAAACAAGACAAGTCAAAACAGCCCTGGAACTTTATGCACTGCAAGAGACTTTATAAAAGAAAGCGGGAATTCATACCACTCAAGACTTTTCATGACTGACACTGAAAGTTACTCCAACCAAAATTTACCCTGTAGTTGCATCATCCTTAAATCCCAGATTATAGAACCAAGCCACCTTTCCCATTTCCTTCAATCAGTTGATTTAAAAATGGTATCAACACCTCTCACGTGTCCAGAAGAGTTAATCGCTAACAAACCAGTATCCTCACTTGAATATATTTCTTCTTCCAGAAGGAAGACCAAGTGACTTTATCAAGATAAGCAATTGCATGGCTGTTTTTGACATCCCTCTGATTCCTGACCAGCCTACTTTTTAAAACCTTCTTCGTGACTGTAAAAGATACCACTCATGACTGCAATATGCTAAATCTGTAGCTTTGAGCTAAAGCCCTAGAACTCCTCAGATAAAATAAAGTTTTAAATTTTCTTCGTTTCACGTTTGTTTTTTTTGTTTCAAAAGGGTGGCACAATTTCCCTTTGGCTGGAAAGGAGCGTTCTGCATTCTTTAGGCAAGGAAGAAATCCAGTCACGTTGGCTCCAAAGATGCCTTTAACTGCTTCTTAAAACATTAACAACATCCTAGTGGGAGAGACTGGGGAGATTCAGACCTCTAGAGGACAGCATGCATTTTCCAAGAGTCTCAGGCCTTTCAATCTAAGCAGCAACTGGAGCAAATTAATGCAAGAAGCTCCTTATGAGAAAGGACTGTACAAGGAACAAGTTGGAATAAAAAAGAGCAACAGAAATCTGCAGGTTTTGGATATCCTAGTCCCATACAAGAGTAATCGTATTCCCTGACAAAGGTCCTGGGAGCTTGTTCTTCACTTGCAGGCTGCATTCAGCATAGAAAGCATGGTGGTAAGTGTCTGAGCTGCAAAGTCCACACAACAAGCATGTTCTCGAGAGCCTGGGTTTCTATTCCACCTCATGCAAACATGTCTCCATCTTCCCACGCCTGCTCTGCCTTTCAGCAACAGAGCACTTCCCAGAACAGAACAAACCAATATCTCCTATTTTAAAATTTTAACTTCGGTGCAAATTCAATTTAAATTAACTTACAGGGCAAATTGTACGAGTAACTGGCTTTGTGTCATACAGCAATAGCAATATCGATAACCAGAGCACGGAATTTAAAAATAAAAAGTATCTCTTGCCAGCATGCTTGCTTGTTCTCTGCAGAAAGCTCCACAGAGCCACTTCTGGAACTACATGCCAAGCCACATGCCCATAGAGCAATTGAATTTTCTTTTCATCAGGAGTGAGAGAGCCTGTGAGTGGAATTGCATGCTATCTCACATCTCCTGGTACTCCAGAAATTACAACTAAACAGGAAGGAAAAGAGGCCAAAACATTTGGAGAAAGACTTATTACCAACAACCAGCCTTTTTCTCCTTCCAACATTAATTTCCCTCTTCTAAAGGAGTGCTAACAGGCTAGTAAAGTCTTCACTTATTACCCAAGAGCTTAAGCCCATCCATCTGCACTATTTCTAATGCAGAGCAGCCTCTATCCAGAAAACTGTTTTTGCCCCGAAGACTTGAAAGGCACCAGCATCACAAAGTTTATTAGCTCCATATTTTACATTCCTGTATGAATGAGACAAAAGAAATCACTTCTGAGAGTCTTAGCTATTACTTTTCCTCTTCAGAGTACTTATTCTGTGCCAGATAATGCTCTTTGACTAAGAGACCCTCAACCAGAAATGGAGAGAGGAGTCGACTGTGCAGTGGGAAAATTCCAAAAGCTCCCAAGTCAGTTGGTAGTTGCCCAAAGAGTTATCAGAAGCTTCAAAGTTGTGCCCCTAAAACACAAAGGTCATCACTGACCCAGTTCCTGCTGGACCCCTCCTCATCCTGCCCTTTTTGTCATTTTGCAAAGGGTTATCTTTACAAAAACTGTTTGAACACTCAGCTAGAACAGATGTGCATACTGGCTAGCCACCAGACTTCAGAGAAGCTGGACCTGCAGCAACCACCTTGCTTCAAGGAAGCCAGGCTCTTGGTTCTGACTTCTGTAGATCAGGACCTGATACAGGAATTTTAAATCAAAGTAACTTACGTCAAGAAAAAGTGCTGACAAGAAAGCCAAATTCATTTTCAGATTAGTCATTCATCACTAGCTGAAAATGTAATGCTAAGTCCATCAAATTTTAAACCAAATTATTACAGCTTCTAAAAGCCCTCTTGATTTTAAAAGACCTGTTTAATAACTGCTCCTAAGTATTTTTCTAACATGATAGAAAAGGGCCAAACTTGCTTGTGTGTGGGCTTCCAACAGCCACAAATGAATTCAGAATTAGAGGGAACAGAAAATTTACATGATTGCTTGAAGCATGCTGGCCCAAGGGGAGGCATTTTCTGTTTGACAGCTACTGCATAGGGCATTTCTGCAGCCACATGACCAAGCATATCCTTGAAATAGGATGCTACAGGCTGCACTAAGGAGAGTCAATTTATATTACAAATTTTAGATCAATTTATACCATTTACAGTTCTCTTTTTGCATGTTCCAAGCTCTAACTTAATAAAGGGAGTGATGAGGAAAAACCAAGTTCAAATGTTTTCCCCTTTTGCTCCTGTTTCTTATGAAATCCAGTCTCAGCTGCTTCCAAATTTAGGACAATAGACCAGGACTACTCAGGTAAAAACCCTACAAAGAGCCTCCACTCAAAAATAATGCAGATTTCAAGAGCTACTTGATTTGCTTATACTTCAGGCTAGTCTAGCAATGATTGCATTAGCAGAATAACAATGGATTCAGGTGTCAATTATACATTAACATTTATCAAAAGTGAGAAAGAAACTTCAGCATTCAGTCTTAACTAAGTAGTTTTCCTTGCATCTTTCTTCTCCCTACCTTTTCCTAAACTACTATACACAAACAATAGACTGGAGAGCAGACATGCATCACTGCTCTGAACATAGCAAGCTAATCCCTCTTAAGTGTCTTCAGGACTGGATTGACATCCCCAGCATGGAAGATGTTCCTCAGATTAAAGTATTGGCATTTTCCTAGGCTTGAAGTGTCAGGAGAACAGGTTTAGAGAGTTAGCACTAAAAATCCTGCTTCAGTAATCAAAACAGGAACTTCTCCCAAGAAATAGCATTCATCCTCACCAGCAGGAGTAAGGATGCATTCAGCACTGTTTTCCTGTAGTAAGGAGACAAACTCAAAAGTTGACTCTGAATCAGGGGTAGAGGGAAGAAATGTTGAGTATCAGGGTGGGGAGAAGGCCTAAAGACAAATTTCACTGCTCCTCAGTGAGTGTGTGTGTATGTGTATATATATATATACACACACACACACATACATAGACACTTCAATGGTCAACCCTCCCAAGACTATTAGAGTGAATGCAAACCAGAGGACACAAAGAAGAGCTAAAATACTCACAGGAAAAGAACAAGGAACTACCCAATGCCTTGCACAGGAAAGGCAAGGACTGAAGACAGTAGCAAAGAAGAACCAATGCCTAATGCACAAAAGAGTGAGGTTTTCAAGCACAGCTAGGGTTTAATCCAGCGCTGCTCCAGCTTGCCAGAAGGTTTTATGTGCTACTAGAAAAACTCCATTTTTCAATGCATACAGAGCCACAACCATAATATTGGCACTTGTGACTCCCAGAGCACCAGTCATATTGATAGCCTTCCTAATCTCTAGGGATTTTACTGAGAAATGCTCAGTATGTTACTTCAAAGTGAACAAGCAGAGGCTATTCTGGACCAGCCACCCACCCTTAGGGAAGCTCAGCTGTCTTGCACTACAACTCAGTTAACAAGCACAGAGCAAACCACACCCTTTTCTACTCTTCAGGGAGCAGAACAGCCATCTTATTCCTCCTCCTGAAGAGGAGGTCTAATGGTACATATGTCTCCCATGCACTGACTGATTAGGAACCCAGGTTCTGAGCTATTTTAAGGGATGTGGCTGGGCAGCTGCTATTACAAAACAAGTTGCTGAAGCACAGGACTTCACTCACCTTTCCTTCCTGAATTACCCTGGCTTGATGGTTTATCAGTTACAGAACCTAAAGGAGAAGGAAAAAAAAAGACATCCATTTAGATGATCACACAGAGCACGTGATGTCACATTAATACAGTCAATATCTCAATGCATAAAGCATCTGTTTTACTTATCAACAGCTCCATTTAGGAGTCAGAAAGCCTGTGGCTTCAACCAATGCAAAAAACATAAGTTTTATGCATTAAGATGTTACATTGGGCTGAGGGCAAATAAGAAATCTTTAGTAGCTGGATGCAGTGATCTGAAAGAGCTCAACAGAGCATTGTGCTAGTAAGAAACCTGAAATAAATTCAAAGGTAAGAAGGAAAGATCAGTAAAAGTCACTTCTTTCATTTGTAAATGTCAGGAAGAACAAATCAAAAACAGATGGGGAGAATGTGCAGGGAATGCAAGTAAAGTATTCTAAAGGAAAGGGATTAAGTGGGACAATTTGCAGAAAATGGATTTCAACCAACCCCTGAACATCCCCAGCTGTTTTAAAGGGGACAGTGAATAAGATCCAGCATGTACTTGAATAGAACACATCTTGAGTTATTTACTATAACTTAGGTCTTCACAGAAAATATATGATTCTACGTTTGTTTCTGCAGTCTGCTTCAGTGCTTCATCCCAGTTTTCTGCTAAAACTTGAACAGGTAATAAAAGCTTTTCAAACAAATTCATTATCAAAGTGTATAAAAATCTATTACAAGATTATTTTTTTAAATAGCTTTATTCCCAGAAAACTGATTCTTCCATGCACCATTATTAAACAGTTCCAGTGATTACTTAACCTTCAGGAAACATGGATCAAAAGTCACCTCTAAAGAAGACAGCTCTGAGAGGCCCAAGAATCTGGTCAAGACAAACTCTAAAGGTAAACTATTCCCCAGGCACTTTCACTTGCAGATCAGTTAATCACAGATCTACTGCTGAATTACAAGCAGTAAGCACAAACACAATATTAGTCATCACAGGCCTAACATCTGTGTCCTACAGTACAACATGACTTTACTTTCCCGTAACACAATTTTATAAACAGCACAAGGCTAAACAAACAGATCAGCAAAACTCTAAAACATGCCCTACCAAAAC
This sequence comes from Corapipo altera, assembly GCF_003945725.1. Lineage (NCBI taxonomy): Eukaryota > Metazoa > Chordata > Aves > Passeriformes > Pipridae > Corapipo > Corapipo altera. Next base: position 4,573,063 of record NW_020884885.1, on the reverse strand, counting down.
GATGTACTGAAAATGGTGTCAGTCATATTCTAAGGTTTAAGTCAAATTGCTGTAGCATTTGACCTTACACTAAAATAGGATATTAATCTTCTTTTACTTTTACATGCCTGTGAAAAACCAAGCACTTCCTCAAGCTACATGGACTCACTAGTTCTCAGACAGCTCTCCCACTCAACTCAAACCCTTATGCAAGTCACTTACATTTGCTTATTACCACAAAATACCTTCCAGCCAAGAGGACACTGAATAAGGGAAGAAAAATTAAAAAACCCAAAGGTTTGACTGCGGTCATGCTCCCACCTAAAGAGCAAAAACTGCAAGGTGTGAGAGGAGAAATACTTTAAAAATCCATGAGGTGCAGATTGCAAAGCATGGAGCCAGACGCAGCAGCAGTGCCCACATGGCATCACTGAACATGTTAGAACACTCCTATGCTTACTGCTTTTTCTTTCTTCTTTTATTTTTTCGGGGATAGGGAGTGGGCGAAAGAGGGGAAGTGAGGAGGGCAGCCTAATTCTGTGTTGCCCTCGAATTCTCCCAAACAGCACAGAACAGCTTCCCACCCTTGCCCATGTCTAGTTTGATGTTGCCACAGCAGCACTGTTCACCACAGCTCACAAAGCTAGACTGTACACTACTGATCAGGGCCACATGAAAATCTAGGGACCAATCCCATTCCATTTGAGCCATGGGCTGCCCTAATGAATTGTGGGGAGAAAAAAGAAAAACAGCATTACTCTGTTTTAAGGAAAATTGTGGATTTGGTCTCAGTAAACCACAGTGTGACATTACTGTGTCACCCTAAGTGCCCAGAAGCACATCACTTAAAATACACATGAGTAAAAGCCTGGATCTGGACCTCCCTCTTGTGACCTGTGGTGCAAGCCCAGTGTTGTCAACTCTTATGACACAAAGGCATTCTAAAGTAAGCAACATGATCAAAAGACCCAAATTCATTAGAACAGCAGAACCTCAGAAACTACCAATTTCTCACAAAACCAAATTAACTGAAATCACTCTGTACAAAAAATTACTCCATGTCCCCCAAAATACCACTTCTTTAAAATACAGCTCATGGAAAAAAGTTATCGCATCTGTTATGTGAATCTTTGGGTTTGGTGTACATGGCAACACTGACTCTTGTCTTGGTTACCACAGGTTATTATCTCAATAGTTTTTCTCACTGAGCCGTGCAGAAGCGTCTGTATGCTAACCACAGGTGGACATGTCAGAGTTCAAACTGCAGCGTTAAGTGGGGTAAACTGGTCAAGTCACCTGAAAAGACTTAGCTCACTCAACAGGATGCGTTTACCTCAGCCCTCTTCAGTTATAGAATTAGTATTTGTTGAAGCCACTCCCACAGTACCTGAACATACAGGAGTTTTGTTCTGTACAGAAGAGCCGCTAATAGGCTTGCCATCAGGTGTCACACACCAGCAGTATCCAGTGTAGGTATGGCACTGCACCTGTTTAATAAAACAAAGAGCAGGCATTTCATTTCTCACTATCACCAAACACTTTTTTTTTTTTTTTTTTTATAATTCAGCATCCCATTGGAAGTCCCAACCCAGATGCATCACAAACATATCCTTCAGAGCAAGGAGGTCTCACAGAACACTATATTTGATATTCTTATCTTTTCTTCCCTCACCTCCGCCCCACCCCAAAGAAACATTATTCATCGTACTCCAACTCCTTTAGCTGAAATTCAGGCACCAAAAGAAGTTACAAGTAGTCATCTGAGAGCACTTTAGTTGTGTCTCAGCTCATTCCACCCTCTGCTAAATTCCATTCACTGTTTACTATTACATAGTTGTTCACTGCATCCCAGCTGGGTTATGGAAAGGCCACCTGGTCCCAAATTCCATAGGCATTGCTAGAGAGCAGCATCTGTGGGTATTTCAAGAGCATTTTGTTCAGTAAACACGGCTGAAAAAAATTCAATACGGACTTGTTATGTTAACAAACCTTCTCCAGATAGATTGAAGCCCTATTCTGTTATTATGTCAAACTACACGGTAGGAGCAAGATACAACATGCTTGGTCTTGATATATTGACAAGATCTTAAGAATGTTTGATGAAGGTTCTAGTGAGTCAAAAGGTACACAATATAAGATTCATCTTGCTTAACTTTAAAGCTCTAGACATCCAGAGTTGCCCACTTCCTTCCTTTAACAGAGATAGACACCAGAATTACTAGTTCAGACATGGAACCCCTAAAGTGAGAACAAATAACCTCTGATCTAGCAGACTGGTCTTAGTAACATCTATGTGGGTATTAGTTCACCAGCACTGTAGTTTCATAGAGTTTCATTTAGCTTAATAAACCCAATAACAAACAACCTTTACCTCAGCTTTCAGAGTGGTCAGCATTTGGATGAAATTCAGGATGCCTTTGACATCCCTTGAGACAAAAGTAAATTATCATCATACAGGCATCTGTGTAAGTACTAACAGATTCCAAAATCCTTTCTAGCAAACACCCTGTCAGCCGTGGCTGAGTGTGCACATCAATATCTTCAAATGGTATAGAAATGCCTATGTTACTTTAAAAGACAGAGACGCTCCTTCGATACATTTCTGAAAAAAGCCATGAAATGAGACCACTTCAGAAACAGCCTTTTGTTTTACTTGTTAAATTAATTCTGTCCACTCGCTCTTTTTCCAAAGAAGTTCACTGAAGCCAATTTCCCATTCCAGTTCTCTTCACATAGAAGAGTGATGGGGTGTTTGTACAGTTTCCTTCACTAGGGATCCTTCAGAGCTAAATCAGTCATTCCCCCTTGCTGACAGCTGTCTTCAATGCCCTAAGGTAGCAAAGTTTGTTCAGAGACTTAATGACAGTTTTTTTAAAAGGCTTTGAATATCACATAAAACATGATCTAAGAGCAATTATAACACGGTACGTGGTATTTATCTTGGGTTTCACTAAAGCGCAAATCAATAATTTTACCTCAAGCATTCACTTTTAGCAGCCAAAATCAACAGTAATCTCATGTACCCATGTTACTACACTATCACTACTATCTGCAGTTTCATCTTTATCACAAAATTGATTGCAAATTACTAAAAAGCACTGTGACTATAATTAGAAAGTATTTCTTATTGGTCAATCTTATCAACTGAACATTCAAAAAAATGTGATGGAACTGCTTTGGTTTGTGTTTGTATTTATCTTTGCTGATCACATAGACAACATTGCATTCCCAATAGCACAAGAAGCTGCCTTTACATATGAGCATTAATTGTAAAAATCCTATCCCGGGATAAAGCTAAATTCCAGGATAGAGTCTTGAATTCTTAAGGCAAGATCACTCCATATTACATTATACAAAAAAATCCAGTGTACCCAGCATTTAAAAAATTCAAGTATTAGTGACTAAACAGTCCTTCAACCAAACCTTCAGAAAAATTACAAAGTACATGGCAGAGGAGTCAAAAAAACCATATTGATGTAAATTTAGGATAGATGCACTAACTAAGAGTATGTTATGCAATGCATCTCAATGCAGAGCTACCAATTATATACACTCATTTATGCAAGCCAAGCACATAACATCCATAAAAGTGAAGTAATTTTGTAAATAACTGGGCTTAGGAATGCTGGTCTTCCTTGGACTGGTATCCCATGACCCTTTCTCCCCCACGCTGCCATTAAAAAAAAAGGAAAAAAACCATCTGAAATTGACAGCACTTGCACAACAACCACAAGCACATGTTCTACTGCAGCACCAAAGGACTTCCCTACTACAGATAACAGCTGCAATTAAATCTTATCCTTATCCTAAAGGTCAGACAGCTACTACCCATGAAGAATGGACACTTCAGAAACCTCAAAAATTACTGCAGTTGCTTTTTCTGAATGTCTTCATGTTGAGAGATGCTATCTTTTACCATAATACCTGACCAAGTCTCAGTATATTTAGGTGTCGTAACAGTGGCCTACAGCCTAGGGTTTGCAGTTTAAAAGCTGGGGGGAAAGGTGTACTTTTCATCAGTTATATAGGACTGGTATGACACTGAAGAAATGTAAAGGTAATAGGTGATCCAGTACCGTTTCTAAACACTGTATTTAAACAAATTTTAAAGGTCAACTATTTCAGAGCACCTATAGTAAGGAATCTTGAAAATGTGGGGTTTTACTTTAAATTTTCCCAATTATGTTAGGCTTGAGCTTTTGTTTCTAAAGAAAATTTAAATCTTCAACCCAAAATTCAACCTTATTCTAATCCCACTCCAATAGTAGTGGGATTAGAGATTTTTAAATAGTGTTATAACCAGAAGAATAACTATGTAAGGATGACACATGTTTACTGCACAGATCAAATCTTCAGTTACTGAGTTAATTTTGACTATCAAAATACATGTTAGAGAAAAATGTGTTTGACTTTTTTGGCTCTCAGTCTCCTAAAGCTAAGCATTGTGTCAGAGGCAATACAATCCTATATACTAAATACACTTGATTGTTAACCAAACTGCAGGTATAGAATGCCCATTTCTGCTGGAAAGGCACATGACAGAATTTGACATCTCAAATTAGCATACACCTGTCCAACAGCTGAACACTAATTTACATAATAGGCAACCAGTCAAATAAAACTTGTCGATCATTTGAGGTCTTCAACAGATTTCCCATTAATCTCTACACTTAAAAAAAAAAAATCTGATTGCAGTTCTAAGCACTGCAAGCAGCCAAATCCCTGATTGTACAGGAGGACACTGTTCCTAATTTTCATGGAGAGATATGACATTTCACCTGGGTCTCAACTGAAGGATGAAAAGCATGAGGGACAAACTCAAGAAAGATTGCTCTACTGCCACTGCTCAAATTAAAAGTGTAGCAGCAGCTCCTCTACTCTACCCTGCCATTATCATGTGTGAAATCAAACAGCAGCTAATATACTAGCCATACAATTAAATACCTGCTCTCATCAAAATTCATTACAATATGAAAACATTAAAAGAGTAGTCTCTGACAGATGACTCTGCCTCTTAAGTTCCTGAGGGGAAAGAGAGGCCATTGTTTGGGGTTTTTCAGTACCTCACTGCACTAGAACCAGATTTCCAAGCAGATTTCCAAGACTTTAAACAAGTAAGCAGCAAGCAGCATCCCTTTACAGCTATTTGACAAAGGAGGATCAAAGGGTTGTTACTGAAAGATAAAATGGAAGTCAGAGAGAAATTGCATGCACATATATGACAGAGAACAGAGGCAAAGCAGCAATTCTGTGATGTCTGAAACCAGTTTCTAAAAAGTTACAGAAAGACGTAATTTGCTGTGAGAGGCTTGAAAGCACCTTGGACAAGCACTGGGCTGAGCACAGGAACAGCAACACTCAGACTAGCCTCTCACTGCTGTTCAGATGAAAAGTGACTCCTATCCCAACACAGATCCAAACAAATATTTCCTGGCTCCTTCCATAACAGAGAGGAGAAGGAAAGAAAAACATTACTCCTGCATTCAAAGCAATACTTCCGTGAGAGAAGAAAAAACATATTCAGTTTTTTAATGGTACTGCTGAGAGTATGGGCAGGCAGCAGAGCTACTGCCTGCACTCACAACACGAGACAAGGCTCCAAATCCTGGCTGCTCCAAGGTGCTCCTTGTAAACACTGTAAAAACAGCTAAATAAATAGCTCCAAGCCAGCAGGTCATCTAGTCTGAACCCATGGTGCAGAAGCCAGTGTCACACAGCCATTCTTCTATCAAGCCTTTCGTTTGCTCAAGCTATGAGGCTCAGCTAGCAAGTCCTCTGAACCCAATTTAGCACAACCAGCACACTGGCCCAACGGCTATTTATCTTAACTCTAAATAGTGATGCCTCTGTTCTGGTTTACGTATCTTGCTGTAATGCTTAGACCCTGGATCTGATTAAGAGTCCGCTGACTATTATCAGAAGCCTGCCTTACCTTTATAGACAATTTTTGGGAGCTATGAATCAGTCTGCATCTTATGTTTGAGCTTCTTTGCAACTGCAACCCTTTAAATAATTTTTGTCACTTTTTCTGATCTCTGCTCATATTTAATCCTTTACAAATGGTGCTGTGCAAATATTTCCACCAAGGCTTTATGCAGCACCCATCTCCCTCAAGTCTATGCACCATTCAAGAAATGCTTGCTCCACAGGAATTTCACTATTCATATAATCAGGGACAGAAGTGATTTGAAGCAAAAAAATCTCAGCCATGGTCAAGGGCATTCCCATCAGACACAATAACACATATACTATTTTTAGTTCAGGAGAAATGTACCTAAGAGAGGTTTTCTGCTTCTGACATAGAAGGAGACGTTTGGAAGTTAAGAATGATCTTATATTGTCACCTTCCCTAAGTATGTCCACTCCTGCTTTAAGATTGTTGCTTTGTTCTCTCAACTGGTACTTTGAAGAAATACCATGTATAACCAAAGTTCTTACCTCCTTACCCATTCGCGGGTTGTCTTTAGCACAACATACAAACGAGAAACACAACAAAAGCTGCAGGAAGAAAGCAAGTGTTTAAGTAGAAGACAAACCTGCAGAGCAGTGCTCACTGAAAGCTACAGCTACAGTCTTTTATAGAAGGAATGTCTTCATTAAAAAAAAAAGCCAGGACCATTTATCAATTAATGCCCAGATATTTTATGAACAGTTCCTTCAATTTAGCAAGATAGACTGTGTTCTTGCCTTCTGAAAGCAGAGGTTAAATCCTTAAGAGCTTAGTATTGCTAGAATATAAGCACTGAATAATGGAATAACACACAGCATCCAGGGAATGTGGGACATGTCTACACAGTGCCTTGATGCATTAAGAAATTAGTTTTTGTAGTTCTGCCCAGCATCATGCTACACTAGACAATGCAGAGGAACAGACTTGGAACATGAAGTCTGAAGACTGAAAGGGTTCCCCAAATCTTTAGAAAGGGGTTGTTTGTGGAACTCAGGAGAAAACAGAACTTTGTATGTGCATTAGCATAGTGCAGAATTAAACTATAGCCATGGACCATAATATAGATCACTCTTTCCAAACAGACTTCTACTACCAGATGTGAGAGTGGTCTTGAAGCTATCTGATAATGGAGAACTCTGATAGCCCACTCAATGATCCTGCCATAAGGTGGCAGGTTTGACTGATGCACTCACTTTAAAAGAAATCGCAGTGCTGCATCATAACTGCACCAGCAGCTGCATTTTGGGAACCCTAAACTCAAAGAAACTCTCCAAGGAGATTTGCTCTCAGCCACTTGTATGATGACTTGTGAGAAAAAGAAACCACAGCTAGACTTTGGAAGGTGGCAGCAAATAGCAAGACATACCACAAAGTCCCACAGAACTACACCCCTAAGGCAGGATTAGCACTATTCATGTTCATATTAATCTGTCTGAAATGGATCCCATTTAAAACCTCAGTAACCTTTTCTAAAAAAGTGCTTGGGGGAAAACTATGAAGAATGCAAGTCTCTCTCAGCCCATGGCAACAAGCCCAATGGCACTAGGCAGCAAAAGAAAGTGTGCAGATTACCCACTAGAGCCTGTTGTTTATGAAGAACAGATCACAGCAGGTTAAGTACAGCATGGAAAGGGAATGGCATTTATGCAAAATACAGCATAACAGCAAAAAGGCAAAAGTCTTGGGAACAGAAACTGGTTTTAGTCATGTCCAATTTCGCACAACATTATGTGACCTCAGCTTTTACAATTAATCAAATTACTCATATCTAACAAACATTCTTATGTTGTGAATAACTCAAATTCTATCTGCCTGCTTATATTACTGTGGGCTAAGTGCAGAGAGCTTTTGTTGTAGGAAGTAATATTCTCCATACAGACTGAAATATAAAGAAATAGCAATTTCAGAGCAATTAATCAGGTCTGCTGCCATTTACAGTCATCCCTTCGTGCCTGCAATGCCACCTCTACTTCATGCTGCAAATCCATGTCACATTTTTAGATGTGTAAGCAGCACTAAAAAGGGATTTGATAAGATCTTTGCAATACACAAACTTAAAAATAGGGAAGCAGCACACATGGTGCATAGGAGTTACAGTGAATTGACAAGTGTCTGCTCCTCTTAATGTAGTACACAAAACACATTATAACTAGTCATGCACAGGAAAACTGGCCAGCCAAGCAACAGAATCGATGGCAATACTCATTCTGGTCTAGATTTCACAGACAATGAAAAAAAAGACAGATTATACAAGAGTTTACAACACATAATGTTTCTCTAAGGGAGGGTTTAAATGCCAAACCTAGGTCTTTGCCTTCAGTCCCTCCTCCCTTTCACCCTTGTTACCAATCTAAGTGTTGGGTCTCAGAGCCAGCTGCCCCGCAGGGAACCAGGAGCAGATAAGGTGAGCACAGTCTTCCCTCTGCAGCTGCTGCCCCATGCAGCACGTGCTGCTGCTCACAAGACAGCAGAGCAGCTATGTTCTCATCACCACCCTATGGCCCCAGCCAATTTGCAGTGGATCCAGCCCCAAATTTAGTTTTGAACTATCTACAATGCCAAGAGCTGGAAAGGGCACACTTGAGCTGCTCTCAGAGGAACAGCCCTCACCTAGTGCTGCTTTCAGTGTTTACCCATAGATTGCAATTCAGTTTCTAATAAAGAGAATGATGACAAACTACAAAAGTAACAGTTCAACCTGGTTAAGGCCAAACAGGTTTTCTGAACATAGTTACCACTACCAAATGCTTCCACAAAGCTCATGCTTTTCACTACTACAAAAATTTCAAGGATTTCCAACAATTAATTAATTAGATAAAAATTCAGATCTTTTTAACTCTGATGGCAAGGACAATAACATGGGCCTGAACACCTACCATGTTCAGTAGGCTCTGCAAGACCTGAAAGAAATCCACATCTTGAGTGAGCACTGTAACAATTTAGACATTTGATATTCTAAATATATGCAGGCATCTTTTTTTCCACTCTGATCAGAATTTTTCTTTTACACAAAACACTTTTTCAAACTCAGTTACACAGAAAAGATGGGGGGAAGTTGTTGAAGAAATTTCCCCAACCTGCTCTATGTACAGGGTTTACGCGGAAGCATGTGCCTCTGCTTAAGCTCTTGTTGGGATGGGAATTCCATGTTGAAGAGCAGGGTGGGTATTTCTCCTAGAAACTTTGTTGAGAGATACTGCTCCGTTGTGGACTTCCCAACCGAGATTTTGGAGTCTGGATGGAGCAACACTCTGAGTAATGAACTCGAATAAACTAACAGTCCAGTGCTGACTTCATCATAAGGCCTGAGGGACTTCAAGAACACAGCCTCCCTGTAGAGCAGAACCCAGGAGCATCGCTTCTCTGCACAAGAGATGCACTATCCAAACCACCTCCACCAGATGAGAACTATTCATGAATTGCTGGAAGCAAAACTGTTTAGACTGTTCACCAAAATTCTAATTTTTATACATCCTTTTAAAAATCAAAGTTTAATTAATTTGGACCAGGAGCTAAAGGAAATATTTGCCTCAAATGCAGGTTGAAACTAGTTAGCATTCTTGGACATTATTTTTTCATTTAAATCTTATGCAGGGAAAATGACCTTAAATGTTGCAATATAACTGATGAAGCTGGTTCATGAGGTATGTGCAATATAGGGTATTTTCACAATCCAAGGAACAATATGAATTTCAGTTAATTCCAGCTACAAAGAGATCAGAGGCTTCCTTCATCCTGGCAGGTAAAACAAAAGCACTTCAGTGTTCACAGATAGAACTGAACAGAGGAAGAATGTGAAATATTGCTTGACTGCCAAATGAAAACACAATTTTTTTAAGCAGTTTCCTGCTGCCCCTCAACTGGCAACCAACAATAGCCAAAGAATGTACAGGAAAGAAGTCCAGCAACTGCTCACAATCCAGACATTGGTACCAACCTCAAAAATAAATATGTCTGAAACAGCTTTATCAACTACACTATCAGTCCAGCTTATTAGGATAAAAATTTCACCTGCACCCCTACTTAACTCTCCAAGAGGTTGATAGACAGGTAATAGACATTTGAAAGTCAGCTTTCCTTCCTCCTTTTTTCTTGAACTATGAAGTTTAACATGGAACATTTTGCTGGCCCACAGTGCTAGGTTTTATAAGTATTTCCCTCCAGTGCCAACACAACCTGAGCAGCTCTACACAAAATCAAATTTCAACAACTGAAATTGTACTTAAATTGGAAGAAACTGCAGCCATCTTCTCTTACCCTCACCTTCCTGTGATGGTCCACAGCACACAAATATGATGCTGTTCCAAAGTAGCACGCAAAGTTGGCAGGATGGATAAAATTTTTCCCACTTCACCATTAAAAATCAAAACAAAACACTCCCACACATCAGATAATGTGAGGGTAAGGCTGAGGAAGGGAATAAAAATTTTTGGTGGGTTATCACACACACACACACACAAAAAAAAAAAAAAATCTTTCCTCTCCTATTCCCCCAGGCATCACAAAATGTTTGAACCAAACCCAAAGCTCTTTGCCTTTCTCATCTTTTTTAAGCCAATATTGATTCCATTTTGGGATATCTTCTACCTTCAAAAGACTTTGCAAACAATAACTTCTGTATCCTAAAATTTCTCTGAGGAACAAGATGTCTAGAGCAGGGCTAGATACATGGAAGCTAAGGTAAAAAAAGTTCTGTGATTTACCTAGAGTCACAAAAAAGAGGTCATAGGGTTGCAGGATTTTGGCTTTTGAAATGCATGCAAAACTGAGCAAACAGCACACCCCTCCCACCTGTCAGGAAACTCTGCATGAGCCATTTTTAACAGGCAGTTCAGTTAGCCCTGGGACACTACCCAATATGCCAGTGGTAACAGAAGCAAGTATCATTCTTCATTTCTACCCTGCTTTGGCAAACTTCAGCAAGTGAACAGTAAAGAGTCAAAAACCCAAACAAAGAAGTTTCATCATCTCTCTGCCAGACGTCCAAACTACAAAAGAGCACAGTACAAGAAGTATCCTGCAAAAGGAAGAAGCTGAAGAGATTACTTTTTTGCTGGGATAGATGAAGTACAGGTAACACCAGAATCAGCCGGATCCACCCTGTTGTAAACCACAGCTCCCTTTACAGCTCCTCTTCATGGAAAAATTTACCTCCCCTGCAACTGTTTTTGTTTCTACACAGTGCTGAAGGTTGATGCCATTTGTTTCTGTACTACATTCGAGCTGTATGCTACTGCATTTCTATTTGTCTTTAAGGTATTGTGACTGAATCAAACCTTCCATTTGGTTAAAGTCTCCAGCTTTCAACATTTTCACCTGAGTAACTGAGTCAGGGTGTGAACCCATGCTGCTATCATCACTTGGCTCATGGCGTAACAGTGGATCTCCCATAGACACCTGAAGCCTGGTTGAAAGAAGCAAATAGAAATTTTACCTGAGTGAATGATCCATCCTCATTGCATTCTGGGATGAAGACTGCTTCCTGGGGCTTCTTTGCCTGTTCCAGTGCTTGAGCTCTCTCTAATCGACACTTGCTTTGGCCAGCATCTATGAAGAGAAACACAAAACCCACTTACATTGCAAACATCATTTGGCCCCTCCAAAAGCTACCAGATGCACCTAGCAGCTGTGAGGGAAAAAACTCCAAACAAATAAATATAAAGCATAAAGGATCATTAGCTGCATGTTCACAAAGCAGATATCAAGTTAGCACTCATGATCTCAAAGACAAATATGAACCTAGACAATCATACTATAATCCAGTTAATGAAAAGTTGCCTAATTTCCTAGTCAATAGTTTTTATGGTCATCTAAGGACTCTGGAAGCTTCTTTCAACAAGTGCTGGAACACAATGTCCATGCAGGGAGTTGTGTTTGTGTTAGCATTAAGAGCCTGAAACTGGATGGCTGAGTATAAAGCAAGAATTTAGGCTCAGCAGTGAGCAGTGTGGAAGAAGGGATGACCCTACCAAAAATTCTTCTCTGAGCAACTCTCCCAATAAGATGCTAAAATAGCCAGTCACCCATTTGGACTTCCACCTTTGTGTTGTTCAGGTAAGGTAGACACACAGTTTCCTGTGCTTTCCTGAAACTCACCTTGTACCTCCAGTCCCAATGCTTAAAGCCAGGTGTTCATTATAACTTTCTCATATCAGTTACTCACTTTGATGCCAAGAAAAAACATTGCTCTGCAAGCAGAGTCTGAAGGGGTTAAGATCTCAGCTCTTACGTCAGATGATGGCAGTGTGTAGCATAATGACTTTAACCCCTTCCAGGGCTAGCTCACTGTTAAAGTACACTCAGGTAAGTCTTACACTGATGACTGATGGGTCAAAGAGGAGAGTTCTGCCCTGTAGAGGATACAGATTGATTCAGTGTTTACATTTAAAAACATGAGGTCTAACAGTACTGCTGTTCAGTCTAGAAAGAGAAGGAAAAGAGCAAACATCTGTCTCCATGGCACTCTAACACAGGGACTAGGCACCTTCTTCCTTATTCCATGAATCCACTGACTAAAGACTTTCAGTGCAGAAACTGCAAAATTTGATCACCAGAATCTTTCAGCAGCACCATAAAGAGTGACCAAGACTGAATCCCCATTCCAAGCATGGAAATCATATTGGTTAGCAAAAAATTCCACTGGATCCCTGGAGTTCACATATTCTGTTTCACAGATCACATGAACTTCAACAACAGCATCACTAGTACCATCACTTAACTAGAAAGTGGCTCTGGGTTCTTAGATCAACTGAATTCATACTGCATGGCTACAGAAGCAACTTCCATCTAAGCATAACTAGATATAGAAATCAATTACAATGCTGTAAATAGTTTTGATAAACGCATAGACCAAAGCTTTCAAGCTACATACTTTATTTACTGATGACTCAAGACACTAAGTTTCCAGTTTGCCAACAGAGTTTAATTTTAAACATACCACATTACTCCCTACGAAGGATTTCACAAGGTTTACAAAATAATGAAAATCAAACCCTTCTCTCTGAAAAAAGTAAGGATTCATAGCAATAGTCTCATAGGTGCCGGTCACTTAGGGGCTGGGTTAGAAAGCAATAGTGCCTATATCAACTCTGCCACTGACTACTGAATGACTACAAGTTGGTCATTTCACCTCCTTGTGACCTCATGTCACTTCTCATCCTATGTCACTCATCTTTGGACTAATTTGTTTGGGGCGTGTTTGCAAAATATCCTTAGCACATGGAGCTTTGATCTCAGGTGGACCTATTAAGTACCTGTACTAAGAGCAAGGTTGTTACAGAATGAAAAGACTTGAATAGAATTTACACTGTATTTAGAGAAGCGGTATTTATTTTTCTAGTTCTCCATGAAATAAGCTGTGATATGGAATTTCCTTTTCCACTGCTTGCCAAAGCGACCAGATGATCAGACCTTGTTTGCACATCTCCCGTGGAGGACAGTCCTGCAAACTGACCCTTTGTCAAAGGGGCAACTATGTGCTCTTTCTTTCAGATGAAAAGGAAGCACTGGCAATGTTGTTAATTTTAACACCTATCACCTGCAGATCTCCCATTCAAGCTTAAGAGTAATCTATCTTGACATTACAGAGAACATTATTACAAAACCAAATGGTGTGATTGCACCTTCTGTTTCATAGCTAGCTGCTCTACTGAAAACACTTTCAACTTCTGCTTCACAGGAGACAACTAAGCAGCATTAAAAAAAAAAATCAACATAGATTATGCAGATGTGCACTTGTAAGGAAAAAACCGTGAATTTCTTACATGACAACCAAAGTACAAGTTCCCAAATGAAAATGCTTTCTAGTTTCTTCATCTTAGGATACAAGACTGCAGACAGGCATACCTCACTCCTCTCCTGAACATAAAACATAAGCATAAAGCACTTCCACATAGCATCTGCTTTAGTGCTGGCACACTCACAACTACATGACCGAAACTGGATGCTTCAGCACAGAGCTGGTAAGAACAAACATTTTGTGATATCCCCTGTAGTACAAATACATTAGGAGTCCAGGCAGAAGAGAGACTAACCAAGATCTTTGACCAGTTTCTCTAATGAACAGAGAAACATGCATATGATCAAGCCCTAACTGTAAAAAGAAGATAATAAAACATGTGACTGTGGCTCTCCTGGCAATTTTAACTGACATTTATAGTTTAAACTCTCTACTACCACCCAGCAGACCATAGTTCATAACACACCACCACTACACGACAGCGTTTAAGAGCTTTTCGTTGCTCTTTTGCAATTCAACCCTTGGCTCAAGTGATGACTTCAGAAATGGCTGCTGAAGTACAAAGACAGACAATTTTTCTCCTGTACATGAGCACTCGGGACTGATTACGTTTTCCATCCCCTCCTCATAGATTTCCAAAGGTTGTGCCAGTCCTGTTACAGCCTTGATTTGGAGCAATCAACTATATGCCATGCTGAGTGGAGAGGTGTGTGCATATGGCTATCTTTTTCATCCATCTTCCACAGTTCAGTTCCAGTAAAAACAGCACCTTTAATATCAACATTTACCAGTTTGTTTTTAGAAGGACTGTCAATCCTTCTCTTCCTCACTTTATGGGCTAGTACTTTTATACTGTTTGCATCAACATGTGATTTCAGTGGGGTGATTTCACCTTGCTATTTTTGCTTTGTAAATAAGAAAATGTAAAATAACGCATAAGTGCCACTGTTAAAAAGTAGCTGCCAAATAGATCACCCCAAATAAGATGCATAACAAATTTTATTAAAGCCTGATCTTATGATGGTAGGTTCGTATACCCTACTCTGCATTTTGACGGCTTACTTCAAGTGTTTCAGCATTTTTTACTTCTCTCTTTTTAAAAATGTTCTCTGGACTATCAGACACCATGCCTATAAAACAGAGTGGCATTAATGCATTCCAGTTTCACAGACCAGACAGACTAAATTGGACATTCTTCCCCCCCCATTACATTAGGAGAAAAACCAAAACAGGATGACTTCCTTTGAAAGCAGACCTGCTTAATTTTACTTTATCTTCAATCTTGGGTCAGATTTACTGTAGCTAAGAAAGCTGCCTTTTAAAGAAAACTAATTCTCAAGCTGACAGCTGGCAACTAGGAGATTGTTAACTACAAGTGATGTTTTTGATATCCCTGGCCTAGTCTGCAGAACACAGGTGCACATAATTTTGGGTTTTGCAATGAAGTTGGCTAGTTACCATACTTGATCTTATCCATGAACAGTTTATTCAGACACAACTACCGTGTCCCTCCTAATACACACAGTGCACTCCTAAATAGGCCCCAAGAATTCCAGCATCCTCTCTTCAACAGGCAGAAGCAGTACTGACATCACCCAGCATCATAGTATAAAGACCCAAGCTATCCTAATAACACCAGGTAAAACATCTCCAGACATCTGCATAACACTAGCAGCAAATTGACACAATGCAACCACAGAAATTTATCTGTTTAAACTATCTATTTAATTTTAATTCTACTATGTTTGTATCAAAAGCTCAAAGGGCAAAAATTTATCCAAGCTGTTTTTTAACTATTTCTAGTTCCATTAGGTAACTGTCTTACATGCAGGCCAGGTCCCCAGCAGGCAAGAAGTTCCAGCTACACTGAAGTCAGCAGATTCATATCCATTTTCTTCAGCCAATTTGCATAAAAAACAAGCAAAAATGGAACCTGAGCAAACTGCAAAAACATGCCCATCTGTTCTACAGGATATCAATAATTCTTCACTCTTCTCACTGTCAGAGTCCTACACCTGGAATCTCCAACTTCTCTCACACACACTGAATGGTACAGGTTGGAAGAGACCACTGGAGGTCATCTGGTCCAACCTCGACCAGGGTCCCTTGGAGCACACTACTCAGGATTGTGTCCAGATGGCTTTTCGATATCTCCAGGGAAGGAGACTCGACAATGTCTCCAGAAAACTGTTCCAGTGTTCAATTACCTTCACGGCAAAAATGTTCTTCCTCATGCACAGGTGGAACTTTCTGTGTTCCAGTTTCTGCCCATTGCCTCTTGTCCTATCGCTTGGCACCACCAAGAAAAACCTGGTTCCATCCTTTGACACCCTCCTTATATATTGTTGAGATCCCTCTCACTCATATCTTCTCCAGGATAAACAGGCCCAGCTCCCTCAGCCTTCCCTCACAAGTGAGATGCTTCAGTCACCTAATCATTTTCACAGCCCTTCTCTAGACTCATTCTAGGAGCTCTACATCTTTCTTAAACTGGGGAGCTCAGAACTGGACACAGCACTTGATATGTGGCCTCAGTAGGGCTGAGTAGAAAGGCAGGATCACTTCCCTTGACCTGCTAGCAGTGCTCTTCCTAGTGCATCTCAGGATACTGTTGGCCTTCTTGGCCACAAGGGCACACCGCTGGATCATGGACAGCTTGTTGTTTACCAGGACCCTCTAGGTCCTTCTCTGCAGAGCTGCTTTCCAGCAGGTCAGCCCTCAGCCTGGTGCATGGGGTTATTCGTCCCCAGGTGCAGGACTCCACACTTTGTTGAATTTCAAAAGGTTCCACTCTTCCCATCCCTTCAACCTCCAACAAGTCAAGATCGTTCTGAAGAGCTGCACAGCACTCTGGAGCCACTCCTCCCAGCTTTGTGTCATCAGCAAACTTGCTGGAGGCACTCTGCCCCTTCATCTAATTCACTGATGAATAGATTAAACAATACTGAGGCCAGTACTGATCCCTGGGTGACACCACCAGTGACAGGCCTCCAGTGGACTCTGTACCACTGATTATGACTCTCTGGGATCTGTTGTTCAGCCAGTTCTCAAACCACCTCACTGTCCACACATCCAGTCCACACTTCCTGAGTGTCAAAAGCCTTGCTGAAGTCCAGGTAGATGACATCCACTACTCTTCCCTCATCTATCCAGCCTGTTGTCCAACCGTAGAAGGTAACTTGGTTGGTTAACCATGACTTCCCCATCCATGCTGACTACTTCTGATCATCACCTTTTCTACCTTTCATGCTGATGTTCTTTGCTCCTTCTTTGATACTCACATACCATTTCTACTCCAGAGCTCCCTAATTTATTTGGAGCATGCATAAAACCATGCCTAAATTTACCAAGTGATTGAAAGTGACATTTTAGATTTTACTGACTAACTGCTGCCAAGGAGGGACACACTTATTCATAGTCAAGGGAGAATAAAGTAAGTTCAAAGATAAAACACATGGATCTAGCAAGCAGACTAAGTGATTTCAAAATGCCATCTCCCATCCAACAAAAATAGTAGGTAGAGGAGAAAGATTATCTACAAACACCCCATCAGTCAGGAGGAGACCTGTCTTTCCAGAACATTAGCCAGAAGTTGCATTCATCTCCTGTGTCCCAGGACAAAAGCTGAAGACCTGTTAAAATTTCCACCACTAATTTGCAGATAGGTTCACTCTATGCAGTGACTTGTGATTTAAGAACAAGCTCTGTACCAGCAGACTTTCCAAATCAACCACTATAAATCTAAAGGGAAGGTTTTAGAACACTCCTACACTGGGGTTTTTGTAATTAAATAAGCCAAACAAGTTCCTAGAAACCAACCAGTTAACACAGAACTTAAATGTGTTCTAAGTCACGGATATCCAATATACCAATATAACAATCACTGCATAAATCAGTCTTGGCCAATTGTCATGATTAACAAGTATTCATCCTTCATCCTTGCAAAGTTTAGAGGTATAACTCTTATTTGACATCAGATCTTATGATGCCTTCTGACAAAAGATGCAGTTAGAATTGCTTGTCTGTGTATTTTACACACAGCTATACCATCTGGAATATTCTATACAGTCTCATCAGTGAGGCTCCATTTGTCATGGATGCCACAGTTTGATCATTTTAAGCTACTCCTAACTTCTAACCCTTTATGATGTGTGAGTGAGGGTTTGAAAGAAGTTCAGATAATTTAGCACTGAAGGAATTTCACTGAAAAGCAGGTGAGAAAGCTAGCAAGGGATGAGGGCTAGATAAGGGTTATAGTTCCCAAAGAGCTGGCAAGATTTCATCTTTAAAGGTCCTTAATTTCTTGAGAGAGAGCAGAGCATCAAGTTGAATCAAAAAAGTTTGTTCTCACTATGGAAACCATTCTATTTTCCTAGGCACAAGCACAGTTCAAGTCATTGGTATATGACATTGGAAGCCTATCGTAATCTGGGGTGCAGAACCATGCCTTTCTGTCTGCAATATACTTTTTCTTTTACTTATTTCAGCTACCTATTGTTTTCCCCCCTTAGAGAGGGAAGCACAAGTTATAAATGCTCATTTCATAAGGGTAAGTTCTCGGGTACAGTATCTATCACAACTTCATATGACTGAGCTCAATGGCTCATGGGATCCCTTACAGTTCTATGGGAGTTCTCCTATAGAGCATCTCTGTCATCCAGGAGGAATAAAGGCTGCTCAGGGTAAATGTGGTGCCCTACTACAGCAGAAGGTGCTTGAACCCTGTTAGTGATAACTTCCTTTAGCACGGACATACCACACTTCAGATCTCATGTTTCAAGCAACTGAACAGTGCCAGTTCATATACCAATATCAGCCATAGAGTTGCTTATCTAAGCCACTCTGTTCAAGGGATGAAAGCAAAAACAGGACTCCTACTGAACAGCTTCTTACTGTGATACTCAAAAAGGCATCACTTGCAAGAACAGTCCAACTGCTTCTTGTGCACTGGGAAGAAAGCTTCTGAGTTTCCAGCACTCAGAAAGCAGCCTAATTCAAAGGCCTTTATCTATGCTATGTGAGAAGTTACCATAAACCAACCCAGTAGCTGTGACAAAAAAAAAAAAAAAAAATCATACAGGTAAGCTTTTTTCTAATGAGAAACTGTTTATAAGAGTATTTGACATCATGCTCATAATTCACCTGAAGTCTGTCAATATATTGAAAAGGGATTAATATTTTAGATCAAGGAATTTCAAAGATACATTTTTACAACAGTAAAAAATAAACAAAAGCCAGGCTTAAATGCATGCCTATTTATCCTTTCACATGGATTTTAATTAATTTCTTCTGTCACTTTAACCAAGTGCTAAAAACATCTGTGCCATCTGCCCTGTAAGTCAACTGTGCTCTCAGATGGACTCTACTTGATTTTTCACTTCACTGCAGAAGCAAACCATTTGTGTGATGAGACACCAATATTCCTTTAAAAAGTTTTAACTTCCCCTTTAGGTTATGCTGAAGAGCTGAACTGAGGGACAGTATTCACACTTTTAAGTAGATGAACAACAGCAAACAGGTAAAACAAAGCCTCGTAAAGCCTTGCATGCACTATCTTAATTAGTTCAGCACAGAAAGGCTGTGTATGTCCGAAAAGGGATTAGACATTTAGTGTGCATCACACGTTCTTCCCCACTCCATATTCCTATCAGTCAAAGGTATCCTGGTTCCTCACCAGCACAGGTAGCAAGGAAGAAGTCTGCTTTCAGGATTTGATTTCACACTTCCATTCAGCCAGTTGCTTCTGTCTGCAGATACATATTTCAGCCCTTTTTCAGTGATGTCCATGTCTCCTTTGCCTTCTTTCATTGATAGTTCAGCCAGCTCTTACTCTGCTGCCTAAATTCAGACTCAGATACCCATCCTCACATGAAAGCACAGTTTCAAATCAGATTACTCACAGAGCATAGTAGTAAACTCAAGGGTCTAAGAATTCAGTTTCTTACAAGATAGGTTTCCCAGTCCTCCTCTCAGAGGTATTTGAAATCCACGTACCTTTGCACCGGCCACGATGTGTCACGCTCAGACTTGACTCACGGCATTTGGCTCTCTGGTAGTCGCACATGGACTCGTATGTTCTGCCGTCAGAGGCACACAGGGGTTTGGACTGGGACCTGGAGCAATGCAGGTTACACTGAGGGTCTCTGTCGCGGTCGCTTATTAAAAACTGAAGGAAGTGAAAAAAGGAGGGAGAAAAAAAAAAAACAGTTGTTTTGTTTGGTTTCCCAGAACAGAGCATGGTCTATTTTTTTTTATGACAATAATAATATGGTCTATAATGCATTTTAAGCTGCCTACCAAAGCTGACTTTGCCTGAAGGGAACTTTAAATGAAACACGTACATCTTTTAAAAATATCAAGGGTCTTTGCCATTCCATTTTCTTTAATAAAACTAAAACATTACTCACTCTGCCTCACCTCTAAAAACATAAGATGTGCAAAGCCAAACACAACCCACACGGGAAAGGCAATACTGAGTCATAACAGCCCAACTTGCCCAGTGCCCTGCCACAAACAGTATCTGGTATTAGATAATTTTAGTCTGAGACACAAGAAACTTATCATCAAGGACAGAGGAACCCAAATAACCTATCAAGATTGGTTTCAGTAGTTGAGCCACACATGTGGCCAGCTTTATATCACCAGATATTTGGTTTTTAAAGCATTGCTTATATCATCTGTGGATATCACATACAAGGGCATACCTGCACATTCCCAAAGCCACCTTTTGTTCCTTCCTGATGACATCCAGAACAGCTGACAGCTGCATTCCATGCATCCCACAATTTAATTACACACTACATGAAAACCTATGTCCTTTCAGAAATTTAAATTTATTATCTTTTTGAATACTACTTCTTCCTGAAAATTCTATTAGGATGCATCCCATTTTGTATAAACGTGGCATTCCTTGTCAGTCTCCTAATTTGAACAATCCCAACCTCCCAATTTCTCACCCAGACCACTTCCTCCATATCACGATCACTATTGTCTTCATTCTCTGAAGACAGCTTGGCTTCTGCCTCATTTTTGGAAATAGGGAAACCCACAATGCACATGAATGGGTCCCCCTCTTCTGTCGGCTTGTTTCCTGCAAATCCCAACATCTCATCTGCTGTACTCTCAGCTCTACTCTGAGCTGCCTAGAGGGACACCCTGGTCTCTTTCCCAAGTGTCTATTGTCTTCCTGAGGATCCCAACTGACAGCCTTCTTTCCATAAACACCAGCACAAAGTTTTGGCAAGACATGATAGTAGCAGCCTGTCCTGGGTTACACAAAAATTCTGGTATCCATCTTTCCTTTTCTTTTTTCTCCAAATATGCCTTTTTGGCTTTTTGGTGTTTTGCCATCTTCAAAGAGACTGAACTGCTGTGATTAATGACTCAAACATTCAACCACCTGCAGTGACCGCCCAGGTGCTGTCAGAGACTGGATTATTGGTGCTCGTGGCTCAATCAGCAGCAACTTCCACTGACAACCACCACTTCGACCGACAAACATCGAAATTGCAACAACCAAGTCTAGTTGCTGGATGCAATTAGTGTCTTTCAGGTCCTCCCAGTTGCCAGGGGGGTCCGCAGCCCTTCTCTGACTGCCTGTACCAACACTGCAGCCTCACTCCAGCCCCACCCAAGCATCTGCAGGTACCAACTCCTAGCTATCTACCATTTCCTTCTAGCGCTGACTCTGACTGTTCCTGCCAGGTTTTCCAGGCTTGAGATAAGTGAACCATATGGAAGGACGGCCATCCTGTCTCTGTCCTGTGGTCAGAAGTGTTTTTTCCAGGTGGAGGAAGCCAGCCACCATCTCAATTTGGTCCAGTGGGCAGGGCTTGAGAAGTTTCTCCTCATCAGTTGGTTTAACCCAGTTTTAACAGTATTGTTATTAGCATTCTTCTTCATAAAGAATTATTTGCTCTCTTTTTCTCTCTCTCTGTTGGAGAAACCAGGGGTATTGAATCCGAGGAAGGAGACTTCTGTCTGAGGTCTCCATCCCTCCAAATTGTCTCAAACTGAGACAGCCCTTTTCACTTCTCATGCTACTTCTCTTAGGGGTTTAACTATTACCCCAACCCAAACACCTGCTCACAGGAAGATTTCAGGGGACTCTTCAAAGAAGTTACACGAGGATTAAGCAAAGAAAAGAGAAGTTAAACCTGCTTTGCATTTCCTTTTCTCTAGCTTCCATTTCTAAAACCTCTCACAAGCCTGGGGGCACCAGAACTGCTCTCTAACACACTGATATCCCAGTTTGCTGTCAGAGCTGGCTGGCAAGTGGGCATTGACTGACACCCTGCCTGCATGCACAAAGCCACAGCTCCCCAAGTGTGTTGATAGCTGGATGCCTTACAGGGAAGTGTGAGTCATTGCCATAATCACCTTGGTGTTACAGTTTCCTACAAAGCTGTCTACTCAATGCTTGGAGGTTAAAGCTGTTGAAAAAACACTGCCTGAAGTCTAGTTTGGGTTGGTTTTTAACCACTCTGAGAACATGCATCTCTGAAATTTGGTTGTTGGTTTGGTTTTTTTATATTAAAAAAAAAAAATTCTTCACCCCCTTTCTCCCCCCCAATTAAATGAAAAGCAATTGAGAAGTTTCATACTGCTCAATCTTTTGAAGACTGATGCATTATTAAAAACACGACACCTGGGAAAAGTAAACAAGGTTTGCCTTTTTTTTTTTTTTTTACTTTTGGTGGGGCAAACTTTTTTCAAAATCTCATCTGTCAGAGACTCACCAAAATTTGTAGCAGCATAGTGTTTTTAAAATGTTTTTGTTCCTTTTCTGCAACACTTTCTATAACCTGGCAACACTTGTTCCAAATGGGAAATTGGAAAATTTAACCCTTTAAAAAGGGAATTTTATATGGTTTATAGAGACCTGGACTAGACTATAAAAAACACTGTAAAGCTGGACCAGATTTTTTTCTTTTTAAGGGCTGGATTATCACAAGTTAGCTTGGAATTGCTCTGGCTACAGTAATGTCTTTCTGTAGCCCCCAAAATGCAATCATCACCAGTGACTGTAAAAACACAGCAAAGAGCAGCAGACTGAAGATGCTGAAGCCTTTTCCCAGCATGTGACATCAGGGATCCTGAAAGACTCAAGGTTTTTCAGCTGTCTGTATGAATAAACAGACTTAAGAGCAGAGCTGCCTGGTAGGATAGTATGGCGCACATGCAACAAATAAATATTCAATTTAACACAGAAGCCATTCCGGTTTAGAAGGAACACACATATCTTCCAAGCTGAGGGCTTGAGCTACTGGCATGAAACTTTTCACAAATTCCTTGTGTCAGAAGCTGAGTTCCACAGATCCGAGTTATCCAGAGGTGCAATGAAAAAGCTAGAACACTGGTTCTCAGCATCAAACCATATTATCAATTTATTGAAAGTCATCTTGTATCAAGAAAACTCACTTAAGCCTTCCACAGCCTGTACAAAAGCACTCAGTATAGAGGGACCTTGGGCACCAGGAACACCCCTTCTTCCAGAAAGGGCATCTCTGAAGAACAGAGGGTTATTCTCGGGGCTGACAAACAAGTTAAACCTAAGGCTGTGGAAGAGCTTTCCTCAGGTGCCTCCCTGCAGATAGAGAAACACCTCGACATTGATTAATTATGAGGGCCTGAGGAAACATGTAGAGCACCCCAGTGCAGGCCATGAAGTTCTTGCCTGCCCAAATTCAGCCAAGAATCATGTTATTACAAAAGAAAAAAAAAAAAATCAAAGCCTTTTTAGCATTTGTAATTTGGATTACAGTAGGGAGCCCACACAGCATGTTAGGTGCTTTCCAGACACTGAAGATGCCACACCTGCCTTGCCAAAAAGTTTATGGTTTACGTAGTTGCACAAGATAGTGCTTGTTTTGTTCAGGGAAATTGTAACTGTATAAGTCTGCATTAATTTCAAGACCAATCCAGGATCACGCCTGTCTGATTGGGGTTCTTCTCATGCAAGCAAACAGCCCTGCCAGAAAGGCCAGCAATACCTCCAGGAGATCCGAAGGGCTTCAAAAACACCCTTACAGTACGACACCTGCTTCACTGTAGCTCACAGCCCATGTCTTTGCTCAGCATCCCTGCCACCTTTCAGATAGTAAAATAGTGTTTCTTTGTCCCATTTCTAGCTGGTAAGAATTGATGCTACAGAAGTGATGATCAATACAGACTATCCAGAGACATTTAATATACTAGCTATTTTGAGTGTACATCCCCTCCCGCCCAGCACAGAAAGTCTTCCTTCTAGCATTTTGCCTGTTTGAGAGCATGACATCTGCCCTTCCTCATAGGCAACCTCAGCTACATGAAGAAAAACCTAGGATGAATGTCAAAATGTATCTGCCATGGGGAGACTACTTGGATCTATAATTTCAACAGCTAGGACTACAATCTTTACATTACTTCTCCCCAGTTCTTTATTCCTACTTCAAGCAAGCAGGCATCACTTTTCAAAGAACACAGCCCTGCTCCAGAAAAGCACCTTGGTCACTGCAGGAGGTACTGCTAAGCCAGGCTGAGGGCTGTGAGCAATTGTGCACAAGTTACCCTAATGCCTGGCTACCCACCCTCCCCAGACAAAGCCGAGGCAGTAACATGAGTCTCTGGTCCCTTCAGGGGAAGACTGGCAAGGTATATATTCTGCCTTTAACACCAGATGTCCTATGGTGACCCTTGAAGCTCAAATCAGAGCTTGATGTCTAAACAGCTTCAGGACACACACAGAGATAGACTTTGCAAATAACAGAATCACCACTCACAGAGCAGTGCTTGGTGCTCTACACAACAGACACACAACACGAGCAGACATGGGACTCAGGGGGAAAAGTAACTCTGCAAATATGTGCAGCACCAGTAGGTTTCCAGGCTTCATATAGAAAGAAGAACCAAACAAACAAGCCACCACCACAAAAAAACAACCCACAAATACAAAACCCCACAAAACCTAGAAGGACTGATCTATTTTAAAACTAGGAAAAAGTTAAAATTGACCAGATTGCAAATGGGGTCCCCCGAATGTAGACTCAATACTAAAATAAAGCGTAAGTAACACTAGTATTAAGCAACAGTATTTGTATTCTTGTAGCATTTGTTTACACTAAGGGAATCTGCACAGCTCCTATACCAGTCAGTTTGAGTCCCTGCCCTAAAAAGCTTCCAGTTGTACGTAGCTCTCAGAGCATCTTTTTAATGTCAAGTGTTCTATCTGTATAAGGACACAAACCTCCTCCTTTAGCAAGTACATTTACACAGGTGCTTGCAGTAACCACTTTCTAAACTGCTTTCTGCTTCTTCAGACTTGAAAAGAAAACAGAAAGATAAGAGGTCAGAATGAAGTTAACTTTGCCAACAAAGCATATCTGTTCTTTTTCTCCACACCTCAACACCACTGCTGACAAACAACAAACACTGATTAAAGGGGTTTTAATGCCTGTGAAGGAAAGCAGACTCCCTGCAGCTGCACAGCAGCTGGGAACACTTGGGTTATTTAGCAGAGAAAGGTCTGACCCCACAAGTGAAAATGAGCTTGGTGGTCACTCATTCTGTTCACCATCTGGGTACATTATAAGAACAAACAGAACAGCACAGCCCTTTGTGACAGAGGGAAGAGAAAGGGCCAAGGCATTGTAGTACCACAGTAACATGCTTTAGCATGGCTTCAGGGAAAAGAGGGAGGAAGGGACACAAATGACATAAACGTGAGAAAGTGGAAGTCTATTGAGAAACAAATCTAGAAGAAAAGAGTTCACTACAGATCAAAACAGAGGTGCCTCTGCTATTTAGCAGCTTTGCTTCCAATTAGCACTGAAGAGTGCTGCTGTCTAACAAAACTGAAATGGAGAAAATAGCACATTTTACTCCTGTTTTGGCAGACTTCAAGTTTGCAGACCCTTAGAATACATTTTGAGAAAGAGTGATTGATCTAGGTATAATCAGATCACCCACTCTGACTTTAAGCACTCAGACTGGCCTGAGTACAAACGAGCAAGTCCTTCCCAGGGAGAATTTCCCAGGAATACCATACCACTTTATACATTAATGGAAAGTATAAACTTCTGGGCATTCTTTTGCTGTCGGAAAGAAGCATTTCACATTTTTATGCCTTAGTTTCAGGCTCCAAACTGGTGCAACCAGCCATTCTGGAGGCAGAGCTGGAACCAAGTCCTAGTTTTAATCATGGCTAGATTCTCAGCCCCACGGTGGGTTGCCCACAGGGCACAAGGACTTCAACTTTGACCACTGGTTTTGAACTTCAGCCAAGTTTCCTGCCACAGAACCATAAGTCTAGCATGCCTCACAGGGTCAAAGATCCTATTGTGAGCTAGAGACCCAAAACACCTGGCTTCTAGGAGCACAAAGAAGACACTTTGAAATCCTTAAAAACTCTGTCAGAGAAAGGACTGTCAGGGCTTGCAGTCTCACATGTGCAGAAAGATATCAACCAGCCAGAGTCACCACAACTTGAACATCTGACCAGGCTGTCCAGGCTCTATCCTGAAAGTGCCCACACAGCCTCAGAACCTATGAAGTGAAAAAAGGCTTTTGAAGTGAGCTTCCTGGGAAGTCTGTCATGTGTTTTGGAGAAGGGGGAAGAAGAGATCAATCTATTTAATACACTCTTTTTTGGAAACGCTCACAAGTTTGTACTTCACTGGCATCTGGATTACTTTGTCTTAAAATCACATTCTTAAACCAAAGTTTCTCAAAGTCCTGCACCTTAACAAGTTCCAGTCCTTGTGTGGGTTTTTCTAATATCCTACAGTTTTATACTAAGACTTAAGGTATTCCCAACAGATTTTAGATGGCCACAGCACTTTCCTCAGGCAGAAGGTACTTACAAGAATGGTATTATAATACTTTTATTCCTCCATTCATCCCTCCTGCAAAGTGAGGAGTCTAGCCTAAGTTAAAGCACCACTTATGTTTCAACCCCAGGCTCACAGCTGTGCAAGTAAGAATGGGTTTGAAGTACACAGCCTGTGCTTGAGGATGGTAAAGGCTGGGCAAACATATGGGATCACACTGCAGAGCCAGCAAACTCCAGATTCATTCACATTAGTTGAATTCAAGACAGTTTTTGATCTTATAGGCTAGATACCTCTTTTTTTCTACCATGACTCTCCCTTTCCCCACACTATCCTCCCTTGATCTTTGTTTTGTGCAAGCCACTTGTATTGGGTCTGGTTGAGGTGGAGTTCATTTCCCCATATAGCCCTCACAGTACTGTGCTTTGCTTTGGTAGCTAGAAGGGTGTTGATAACACACTGGTGTTTTGGCTCCTGCTGGGCACAGCATCAGCACTGTAACATTCCTTCCTCAGTTGAGGGCAAGATCCTGGGAGGGGACACAGGTAAGCCAGCTGACCCAAACTGACCAAAGGGATATTCTGTACCATATGATGTCAGCTCGGATATAAAAGCTAAGGCAAGGAGCAGGAAGGCAGGCATTCCTTGTCTCCAATGGCTGCCTGCTAAGGAACTGTTGCATGTGCTGAAGCCCTGCTTCTTGGGAGTGGCTGACCATCACTGCTGATGGGAAGTAGAGAATAAACCTTGTTATTTTCTGCTTTGCTTTTGTGCACACAAGCTTCCACTTTGCTTTTGCTTTAAATAAACTGCCTTATCCCAACCCACGAGTTGTTTTTCCACCTTACTCTCTCCCCTGTCCAGCTAGGAAGTGGAGTGATAGAGCAGCTGGGTGGGCACTTGGCATCCACCACACCACTACAATGAAGGACAGCACTTAATTATTGTGCTTCACCTGTTAGATGACTTCTAGCTAAGAGATAATGCTTTGGTTTTCTTCACAAACTGACCACCAAACATGATGCAGCAGCTGTGCTCTGCTTTTAGATGAGGTACTTGATCTAGAAAAGCTGCCTAAAGGAGTATTTGAAGTGCCCACCAAGGGTTCAGGAGAAACCCTTAGATTTGGACCTCATCCCAGAGCAGTTCTCTGGGCTTTCTGTTGCTATGATTTTGTTTTTCATAGAAAAAAAAAAAAAGAAAGCATTGCTGTCAGGGAGTGAACTTTTAAAATTTTATCTTTTTTGCCTTTGAGGTGCAAGTTTATGCAAGTGATTAACTACAGTTGGCTTGTGGAAAAGAAAATGCCAGAGATATCAAGGAAAAGAAGTTAATTTCAGATTTTAAAATAATCTGTTTTCCACACAATTTTTATCCACATGCCTATATCACCTTTATAAAAATGTAACTTCAATTTTGTAAATCTCAAGTTTAAGCATTTTGTAAGTTGTACCACAGATCAGTATACCAATCATCTGAACAGAGGAGGAAACCAAAACTCAAACACAAAACGGAATTTTCATCTTAAGTCTCACATTTCTAACACACGACTTCTAAACCTTTCTAGTAATTTTGGTGGTATTAATGTAAATACTGACTTAATTCCTTTGAAATAATTAATTCAGCTTCTGTCAAAGCTCACTCTCCTACTCAGATTGTTCACGCAGCAAAGGTGACATGTAAGCCTAGAACAAACTTGAGATTAAATTTAATTTGTCAAACACATTGACAAGACAAAGCATATTTAACTTGGACTATTTCTTCTCTTTACCTTTGCTACTACACATGTTGAACCAGATAGAAAACCCAAATGTTAGAGCAGAGAGGCAATGAACTTCTCCCCAAGAAAAATTCCATTGATATATGTAGTATGTTAACCTTGACTGGACACGAAGTGCCCACCCAGCCTCTCTATCACTCCCCTTTCCCACTAGAAAAGAGGAGAAAGAATAAGATGGAAAACTACTTGTGGGTTGGGGTAAAGCAGTTTACTAAAGCAAAAAGCAAAAGCTTGCACATGCAAAAAGCGAAGCAGAAAATAACGAGGTTTATTCTCTACTTCCCATCAGCAGCGATGGTCAGCCACTCCCAAGAAGCAGGGCTTCAGCACATGCAACAGTTCCTTAGCAGGCAGTCATTGGAGACAAGGAATGCCTGCCTTCCTGCTCCTTGCCTTAGCTTTTATATCCGAGCTGACATCATATGGTACGGAATATCCCTTTGGTCAGTTTGGGTCAGCTGGCTTACCTGTGTCCCCTCCCAGGATCTTGCCCTCAACTGAGGAAGGAATGTTACAGTGCTGATGCTGTACCCAGCAGGAGCCAAAACACCAGTGTGTTATCAACACCCTTCTAGCTACCAAAGCAAAGCACAGTACTGTGAGGGCTATATGGGGAAATGAACTCCACCTCAGCCAGACCCAATGCAATATAAAATGTGGAATCTTGGCTTCAGTCAATTGTATTGTTTAATAACATGATCTGGTTTAAGGAATCCTGTGCTTATTCAGCATAACTCAAAAAAACAAACTAAAAACATCCTTCTGTGTAATTTATGCCAAGGTAATCTCTGAGTAACCATAACCCCCACTTCAGTTTGTTAAAATAATTGAGGCTGTGCATCTCCCCTGGCAAATGTAGCAGGATTACAACTTTGTGCTGTCATTAGGTGAGAAGTCAGCTATTCCATTGTAATGGGATATGTTTTTCTCAAATGAAGCTCTCAGAAAAGCAGAAGGGTTGAAGTAATACCAGGTGTATATTTCAACAAAGGACAGTATCTCAAGCAGGATTTCCAGAAATAGCCATCCCTGTGTTTACACAAGTGTTAGCACACTAAATGCTTTAAACCACTGCATTTTAACCCATTGCACACTATTGGCCCCAATTCTTTTGAATCATGGAGGAGGTTGAAATACATACTTTCTTACCCTCCAATGTATAAACCACAAAAAGTCAGTTCCAGGGCTCGTACAGTTCTGTGCACTGATGTGGGAAGTCTAGTCACTTACAGAAAGTGGCTATGAAATAACACTTTCTTGACCCTATTGCCCCCCTTGTACTACTTTTAGTAGGACTGGCTACGCAGTCAGCCTAGGAAACCTTCTTCCCCACCATTTACAAGAGCTTGGAGTACTGCAGACACAATGGGCAAGCTGTGGGGCCATCACTTCTGAGCTCTTGAAGTGTTAGAAGATGGAAGTTTACCTAATTAGATCTGGCTGCATAATTCACAGTAATCATAGAATGGCTTGATTTGAAAGGGACCTTAAACAACCTCTAGTTCCTACTCCCCTGCCATGGGCAGGGACATCTTACACTAAACCAAGTTGCTCCAAGCCCCACCCAACCTGGTCTTAAACACTTCCAGAATGCGGCATCCATAACTTCTCTGGGCAACCTGTTTCAGCGCTTCACCACCCTCACAGTAAAGAAATTCTTCCTAATATCTAATCTAAACCTGTTCTCAGTTTGGATGCATTCCCCCTTGTCCTGTCAGGTTCTTCTACATGCTCTTCTAAATAGTCTCTCTCTCCATCTTTCTTGTAGGCTCCCTTGCACCTACATTTAGTTTCCCCTCTGCCTATATTTAGTTTCTTCCTAATAATTCCACTAGAACCATTCTGCAGCCTGTCTTGAATTTGTCTTAAAATTTCTACTAGTGCAAGTTTGCTAGCATTACAGTAATACTGTTCACTATGCTGTAATGAGCAGCATAATGCTTCCTTGTTCCAAAAGGCAGAAGAGTCTTGTTATAAGCCTTCACATGAGTCTTCGCTATGTGCTGTGGGGATACACATAAACTGCAAGCATGTGCGATGACAACCGAGTTTTGCTGGAGCATTCTTAAATGAATAATCTGTTTGATGAAGTACAAATTCTGTTGATTTTCCATCAGTAGCCTGATAGGTATAAAGGGCTTCCTTTTAAATCCAACCACCCTAAAATTTGTCATCATCACCTGACATCAATTCATTCAGACCTCCTTCTCTTAAGCACCTTCTCATGCTGTCTTTCAAGAACTCAAAGAACTCTGCCCTTTACTTCCACAGCATTATGCTGAAGAGTTTCGCACCTACTTTAAATGGAGTCTCCAAGTCAGTTGGCAAGCTTTCCAAACACCCCAAACTGACAAGATAAAACCCACATCTTCTCCCCTCATCACCCATTCTTCACAATAAGACAAAACTTCCTATACATGCCAGAGACTGCCCACTGCAACAAGTGGGTATCAAGCCTTACCAAAGACAGCTTTGTAAGCCGAACACTGTCTCCTAGGTAAGTACCATTCCCTTTAGCATGCACACAAAACATGTTATGTAAGCACACACAGCACAACAGTTGCAGCTGAGCTCAAGCCAGATACCATTTCCCCACTTTCTAGTCTACATCACCACCAATGTCTCCCTTCAGTCACAGCTACATTTATTAGACATTATTACTGTAAGCAAAGCAGGTGCATGAAGAAGACTACCATCTCTGGAACTGCTCTATTCTGCTAGGAGAGAGTCTCATAGGGAGACATGATGATTGAACATAGTTTACAAACACGGTTTGGCCACCACATCTTTAGCTCAAATGGATATCAAACTGTACAAAGGCACTTCTTACATCACAAATGTTTTTTCCTTGTACATCTTCCAGTATGGAGAATACCACACATTATAACTCCATAGCTCTGCAAGTTTCAGTCCTCAAATCAGTTCCTCTAAAATGCTGACAGAGGCATTGAAACTGAAGCTGGCATCCAGCCTTCATTATGGTTGGTGTTTCTGCGGCCAACAGCAGAACCAAGAAGTAGATATTAGAAGCATCTGAACTCATTAGCTCAAAACCCAGCAAGGGCTGGCTGCCTATCAGTAGATGCATACTTTATGAATGCAAAGTCAAATTCCATTGTGCAGAAGGGATATTAAAAAGGAGGTACTGAGAATACTCAACAGTCTTCTTTCCTTAACTATATTTTTACCCCTACATGCTCCAAAGATAATGATTAACCAAAGGTAACTCTCGGGAAGATGGCTACATCAGGAGCTTCTCCCCATTTAATTTTACTTTACATGTTCTATCATCAGCACTTCAGTGTCAAAGTTTCTGAAGCACTATTATTACTTCTGTCTGGGGACACAACTTTCTTGACTTGTCTCCTTCTATAGGCCTACCTTGCCATCTCCAGAGAGATGTTCAGAGTTGGGTTCTGGCCCCAGCAGCTATAAGGAAGGTTGCTGCTATTACTGTTACTCCTCTGAAGCGTCACAGACAGTGAAACTGAAAAAAAGACTGGAATTTCACCTTGTTTAAACATATCATGTACTCTCATTAAATACAGAGTAGATCCTGTTTCAAATATCATGAAAGTAGCAGCTGTCTTACATTTATTAGTAACATTATTCTAGTGCTGTTAAAAAGAAAGGGTTTTTTCTAATACCATAGAGGTTGTGTTATCCCTGAACTTCCAGTCTACAGATTAAGAGGCAACAACAATAAAGACACTTTCTCATTAGCAGAAGAACATTAACTTTTCAGTTAATAGCTATGAGGGACCATTTGCTCCCCCCACAAATCACTTCAGTAGTGATGTCTGCCTACCAATACATGCAGTTATTTGACATGAAGATCACATGCATCTGATCTGCAGACAGGTAGTTTCAGAGACTCAACTTTATACAAGTCAGTGGATAACATACATAAACACCATTTAGAAATCTTAACACTTGCTTTAGCAGACCAGCAGAGACTCTTCTGAATAGCCCTCCATTAGGGTGCTGTTGTTGTTATAAGGATCCTAGGTTTGGCTTCATAAGACTCACTGCTTCAAGTACCAAATCCACCTTGGTGGATTGCACAGTGACCCAAACAGACACATTAAATACAAGGCAAAGTTTAAATCCAGAAGCAAATAACCCAGTCCTTCTAACTAAGAAAAATGTGCCAGTCAGGAATTTAGACCAAGAAGGAAAGAATCAGGAAAGAATGTACAAAATAGAAGTGAAACTCCTGTCAAAAGCCAGAAAAAAATAAACTTTTTATATCAATTCCCTCTTTCTACTTATATTTAAAACAAATGCTTCCCTCCATTTTGTAGGGGTAACCCTCCAGAGTTTAGTCCTATGTCCAAAGTAAGTGCTGGACAATGCTTTCTTAGACTGTCAGGCAATTATAGCCTTCAGGGACAGCACAGGCAGTAGCAGAGAAGCTTTCCCCATCACCAAAGTCCTTCTGGATCACAAATTAAGGAAGCTGCTGCAAACAGAAGGCTCAGGAAAGAAACTTCAGTTCTGCTGGCTTGAAACTAACTCTTTCTTTCCTGCTGCCACCTCATAAAATGTCACTTAATATGACTATCTAAATATATGACAAAAATCTTTGCATTAAAGACAAGACACATGGACTGGTTGCTTCATGAGTTGGAACAGCTACAGAGACAGTTCTAAGATAAGCTGTTCGTGTGAGCCAAGAATGAAGGATCCTTGTTAGCGGCACCATGGTTAGCTCTAATGCCATCATCTGCTGTTAGACAACATTCAGAAGAGTAAATATACTTTCCATTTCTGCAGACAGGATTTGTTTACAGTAGTTACTTGTCTTTCTTCAAAACTGTAGCAGTAACCTAGCTGCTGACTGCTGAACTTGGAGGAAAAAAAACCAAACAGGTCAAGCATCTCTACTGCACTAAAGAGTCAAACTAGGCAACACCATTTCAAACCAGCAAGTTGACAGCAAGTTGTTGGCGTGCAAGGTTTTCTAGCCTATCCAAGTACAGTTCACGTGCCTCCCAATATCTTGGGGGTGAGATGTTGCATTTTATCACTGTTGCTGAATTATTGAGCAATATTACTATACGCTAGCATAAAAACCTGTTTTAGCATGAAAATCTGTTCGCACAGGTAAGACGTATTGAAGCGACATGTGGTTTGTATGACGTTCCCAGCAGAATTCCTCCTGCTGAGATCTACAAGGAAACATAGAACAGAATAATTTAGTTTGGAAAAGACCTCTAAAATCAAGTCCAACCATTAACCCAGCACTGCCAAGTCCACCACTAAACCGTGTCCCTAAGTGCCACATTGATGCACCTTTTAAATGCCTCCAGGGATGGTGACTCAACCATTTTCTTGGGCAGCCTGTTCCAATGCTTGACAACCCTTTCAGTGAATAAATTTTTCCCAATATCCAACCTAAACCTTCCCCTGGTGCAACTTTAGGCCATTTCCTTTTGTCCTGTCTCTTGCTGTGTGGGAGAAGAGGTTGACCCCCACCTCACTACAACCTCCTTTCAAGTAGTTGTAGAGAGCAATAAGGTCTCATCTAAGCCTCCTTTTCTCCAGGCTAAACAAACCCAGCTCCCTCAGCTGCTCCTCATAAGACTTGTGCTCTAGATCCCTCCCCAGCTTCATTGCCCTTCTCTGGACACAATTCTTCTAAGTCTTTCTTGTAACAAGGGGGAACATCTCTAAGCTGTCAAGTTGCTGCTATGAGATCTGCAACTTTTAATATGTAGAATGGGAAGCAAGGACAGAGATGTCTTCAAAAGAAGAAACATTTACAGGTATACCTTGATGCTGCCCCAGATTACTGGTATGAGCTTCCCCAGCAAGATAAAAAATCCCTTCCCCATCAATGCTTTTCCCTTCCTCCCCACTATGTTATACATACATTTAACCCCCACATCCAAGCAGAAAGGTGTTAGTGACTGATCTTCATATAGGCTGTTCACTCTCTCAGGTCAACGGCTTTTTCACAACATTTTGTACTATAGAACTGTTTATTTTAGTGTGTCTATTTTCAACTTGCAGAAAGGGCAATTCCAGCTACATTGAACTATTTTTCACACTTTTGGTGAGGAGCTGCAGAATACTCATGCTGCTTTCTTGTTGCTAGAAGCAGACATGCTTTCCTTATTTTCCATGGAAATAAGCTTTAGAGCATTCCCAGTTCTATGGTATTTCACCTTAAACACAAGTGAAGTTAACTTTCATTGTCATCAAGACCCTTGTAGTTAAAAGCTATGATATCTTTGGTTATCTTTGATATCTTTTTTGGTATCTTCATACACAAGCTGTTCTGTCTAGGACTGACAGCTTTCCATACAAGTAGCCATCTGTAGTCCAAATTCACACAGGACTCTCCAGGTTAGCTTTCCTCCAATTGCACTCACTGGGGTTCTAGAAGTGCTCATCTGATTTTGTGCTGCCATTTCTATGTGTCTCTCTAGTAGAACTTCAAAACTTTCTAATATACATATCAGTCTATTTTTGCTGTCTTCCTCCCTGAAGGGAGCAGGGTATGTCTTAATGTAAGCAAATACAAGACCTTTGCACTATAAATGTTTGACACGGAGACGGACAATTGGCAAGATTACAGCAGTCTCTCATCTTCCTTTTCAGGGCATGTTATTGAGAAAGCTATGGCAAAACATCTGTGGCTTTATCTGGATTCCTCAGATTTTCTGGATCTTTTTCCGTTTGGTCTAAGACCTGGCCTCAGTACAAACATACTCATGCTCACTGGTCAGACTTTTCACAGTGGACAAAGACTAAACTAACATTTTTAGTTGACAGAAAGCACCTTCCATATAGAGTTTTGAGACTGATTCAGGCTATGAAGAGTAAGTAGTACTTGTATCACCACCATATCTAGAAGAGCAAGCAGAGTGAGCTTCTGCACAGGGTTAAGGAGTTTTCTTTCTTCATGCCTTCTATAGCTTAAGAGGCTACTGGGGCTGATCTCATCTGAAGGAATTTTCTGACCCAAGTAATCGAGGTTCCTCTTCTCACTGGAGGATACTGCCTACCTTAAAGCAGCCTGGACTATGGCTAATAAGAAAATGATCCCAGATAGAAGTGACACCACTAAAAAGAATCAGAGGAAGCAGGACTTCCTTTATCACTGAACAGCATAACTGAAGAGTAGGCTGCTTATTGCTCATGTGATACTATACTGCTTGAGGCAACAGCAGGCAAGCTAATGCATTGGTAGGGAATAAGGCAGATGAAGCATCAGCAATCACTTCTCCCCATCCACCTGCAGCCACCTATGCAAGAATTACAGCATGCATTTTTCCTCATCCAAACAAGACAACAACAGTAAATTAAACCCTCTCATCCTGCTCAAATGCAAACTTCAGGGGAGCTCTAGTTACTTTAAAGTGCTGCAGACCCCAGTTGAGGATTGTTTAAAAACAGGTAGATAGATAGCAATAATGAAGGCCTCAACTATGGTGGTTGGCATGCACACCCAAAAATGCACTATATAATATTGTATAATATTAGCACTATATAAATATTAGCAAGACTAGTGACAGCAGCATCCAGGGCAATCAGTTCTCAGTGGGATTCTGGCTGAGGAAGAGCCTTTTCTGGTTCAAAAGGCCCTTCCCTCCCCTTCCAGAGTTCAGCAACCTCTTCTAGGCTGAAGAGTTATCCCAGGCACTAGCTGTCTTAGCAGACATTGCTAAACCCTACTTTCACCTGAAAAAAATCTTGACATGCTGAATCACATATCATCCCGCTCTTACAAGCTTTTTGGTCTATATCAGGAGGCAAGAGATAATCGGAGGGGTAATCTATTTTAAGAAATCTAAGGAAACTCAGTCTTACAAATAGGGAGGGAACAGTTAGGAAACAATTATTTTACGTTGTCTCATAGGACTCCAGGCAGATACTAAGTCAGTCTAAGTCAACTGTGACCAAAGAGAAAATAACTGTTTTTAAGAAACTGGTGTGACAGTTTAATTAAAACTGGTTTAGTAGGTGCACAATAAATGGCTGCATGTCTGGCCTAGCTATAAGGTTTCATGGACTTGTAGCCACCAGTGGCCACCAGTAAAGATTCCAGCCTAATTCTATCTGAATCAGGTTGCTTATCCTTGTCAATCTTGATTTTGGCATGACTGTTTGCCCCACACATTTCTCCAGTAAAGTCTCCTTGTTACCAGACACTGCCACTTTTTTCATTCTTACCTGCTCACTCTTTGTCTTTGCTCCTTTTTAATTCCAGTCCTTTTAAGATTCAGACAGGTCCTACACATTTAATCTGTTCTCTTTCAGTGCCTAGTTGGAAAACTCTAAAAGCTTTGAGAATAGTATTAGTCAGGAAGAGCCATCTTTGTTCCTCCCAGCTGAAGTTTGCCAGCTCTTTCACAAAGAAAGACGACTCCGTAACTGACTCTGAAAGACATTTTTCCCCTAGCAATTACATTAACATCTTACATATATAAATATTGTTACCCCCTCCTGTACCAGGCATCTTCTCACATGCCAGGCTGCTGGTTCATTTCCATCCTTCATCACTGTTCCAGCTCCTCCCCATCTATTCCGAACTTGTCCATCTTCCTAGGCCTTTTCTCTCTTCCCAGTTAGTTACAAACCTGAACAATTTCACTAGCCATCTTCTCATTTAGAATTCAAGTAGAAGGAGGAAGTTATTAACCAGATTCTCAAACCCCCTAATTATACTCAGTAATTCAGCTCTATCAGCAGATACATTTCAATTCCCAATCCTCTGTTACTGGTTACAGTTCAACTACCAGCATATTCCTTTGTCTTCACAGGACTTCTGACTCCAGGCTACAGAGAAATAAGTCAGTTCAATGCTGCCCTGCTTTTGCTCAATCAAGTCAGATGACAAATTTTGTATCTTGAAATTTGATGTTTTATTCCTACCAGTTTTCAGTGACAGAGCAAGATAAGTGTATCCTAGTTTCCTATTACTAACAAGCCCCTGGATAACAGTTGTTGGCCACAGGACAGTGAGTCAGTAGCTTAGTTTCTTGCAAATACTTTTTAGAAGCACCACACTACAGTTACACCTGGATGCCAAGACAGCACCAAAAAAGCATCAGCCATTAGCATTACCTAAAATAAAAGCAGAACAGAGAAGAGCATGACAAAATGCAAACTCAAATTATCCCTAAGAAAATACAAACCATTTGAAAACAATATTAAGTTACCCTGCAGAGACTCCACTCTCTGCATTCAGCTGCCTTCACAGTGGGTCATCAGAGCCTGCTAAAAGCATAAATATGTTAAGGCTCACATAGGACTAGGACTCACTGCAATTCTCAAGTCTGGGTGTGAAGTCTCTGCCAAGGAGCTTCCTTCTTCCCTCTCTCTCCCCTCACTGGAATTTCCTCATTAGTAAGCAGAGCCCAACACAAACTTCTTAGAAAAAAGTTTGCAAGGAAATTTAGTCATCATTAACCCCTAGGTAAAAGGGAGGGAACACTTCAGTAGGTAAAACCAGAGCCAGACTCTGAACACCTGTGAGTAAGGTTTAAGGGAGGAAAGTCTGAAGTTTGCACACAAAGAGGCTGACAGGAGCATTTGCCTCCAATTGATTTATATCCCTTGTTCATTTCACCATTCTCCATGTTCATACCCAGAAGTAGATTCTATTACAGACTGTGAGGACTGCTACAGCAAAGATCTTCATCTCAGCACTGTTCTTAAAAACAGAATCACTGAAAGTCCTTCAAATTAGATGAACCGTGGGTTTGCAATCAACAAATGGACTACTTCTACGTGGTAACTTTCATGAAAAAGCCTTGAAGCAGGACCTGCATATATTCCTGAGCGTGGAAAGAAGTTTCTTCAGAAGTGCCAGAATATAAGTATGGATCCTTAAAAATCTCTTACTGAATGAATTGCTAAAGAGCAGAAAACAAAGCTGGAGTGCCTGGTCTCCCCAAATCACAGGGCACCCTAATAACACCCCAAACATTTTTCTTGAAGACAGTTCCCTGAACTAGCATGCTCTAAAGGACGTGTAATACTTTTGGTGATTAAGTATTCATAAAGAGAGGCTTGGCTTGAACCAGAAAGAGATTGAACCAAAGAATGAAAACAGCATCCTCACAGAAACTCAGTATAATGTGAATTTAGAGACAGGATTTTTGTTAGAAGATTATTACTGTTGCTTTCCCAGGAAAGTTCAAGTCCACTGATCTCTTCAGCTTACTAAGCTTAAGCTCTCCTTAAGAACTCAAGGTGAATGGAGAAATGTTGCCTGAGAAAGTTATTTAGTCTTAATGAAATTACTCTTAATAAATCAGAAACACCTGAGAAATCCTGTCACTTTTTACTGTCCTGAGAATTGTTTTACATGGTGATAATACAAGGTATCAGCTTGGTATCCTACCCTACGTCAGGAAGGAGCTATAACTCTGCATTTAAGGAGAAAGTATGATAGCTGCAAAAATTTTCCATAAATAAATAATACTCAAACATCAGAAATACAGGTTTTGATAGGAAATTTTCAATTTACTTCAGCATAAATAGATTATGATGTGTTTAAAAATTATCTGAAATGGTTTGCTGCAATATTAAAAAAAACCAAACAGCAAAGCCACATAGCACACCAGGACCATCTGCAAAGAAAACCTGCAGCAAAACCAAACTGAACATCAGGAAAGATACTGACAGAACTTTAAAGGACAGCAGGCAGAATAGCAAAGGAAAGGACCAAATGGAAGGCCAGTACAAAAGTCACAGAATTCAACTGTGAAGATCTTTCCAAAGATTATATGAGGTTTTCCAAACAATGTCTACCACAAAGGTTGTTTTAACAACTCATCTCTAGCCAGCCCAAATATGGTTTATCAAGAATGATCTCTATCTGCTTGAGTCTTTCAGTCCAAGGCCCTTCTCCATAGTCTTTAAACCTTTAGCTCCTTACATTTTACAATAAAGAGGAAACAATGCCAAAAATATGCCTTTTTCCTTTTGAAATGTTTTAGAAGCAGTGAAGACAGCACATCTAGTGCCAAGGCAGTTCACAGATAGTATCGCTCTTCTAGTTCTTACCTCCTTCCCTTCCCTAAGAATTCTAACATAGCAAGAATGTCCTTCTGCAGCAAATCAATACAGCAATTAGCACGAATTCCATTTCTGGCACTTAATATCTATAAATATGTAGCTCAAAATAACTGAGGATTACAGAAAACAGTGAGAGACTACTGCCATCTCAGGCATTCTTAGACAATTTAGATAACTTCAGCTGGCAGCCTACAGCTGCATCCAGTCCCCAGGACAGCCAAGTAATCTCTTGCTACCCAGCAAACCTACTCCTTGCACTGGGGCTCTGGGATGCAGAAGCAGCACTGAGAGGAAGGGCAAGTTCTACAGTATTAGCCTGTCCCTTGAGTTATCAGCACCTCTGAGTGAACGAGCTTTGCTGTATACTGATGCAATGGAAATACTGTTCCCAGTAACACCCTCTAGAAGAAAAGGGCAGAGACATCTACGCTTCCATCTCAAGGCATTGCTATTTCAGAGGCTGCAAAGCAGCCTCAAGGCACCAAGGTGGAACTGCCTGTAGGCAATCAAAACCTTATGGACCAGATATGCTCCCTTCCTCATTCTTCTCACCCTCAAGCCTGTCTTAATTGAGGACATGCACACCATTTCCTAATGGCCAGTGGCTTCATTAGATACTAATCCCCCAGTTCTCTCACAGACACTGGCCTTCACCCTCCCCACCATGTGTTTCCAGCCTGTCCAGGCCCAAATCTGTATTTTTTCTCTCTGAATTACAAAGGATCATGCTTACATTAGCATCTTTATCAAGTTCGGATGTATTAGAAAGCATGAGATGCTTCTGTGATTCTGTGGAGGAGCAGTTTTTCCTATTGATGACATTCTTGCTCTTAAATTTGAAGTGAGGACAAACAAATCTAGTGTATCCAAGTTTTACCAGACTGCAGGAATGATATTGGAAGAGTTTCTTCTCTGCAGTTCCCAAGCCAGACACAAAAACATCCCAGACATTCCTTGTTCTTGTTTGAGCTTTCATGCAGGAATTCTCTTGGGTGCTGTACAACACATGAACAAGAATAATTTGCAGTCTTTTTTAAGAACAGAAATTATCAGGATCCCATCAAATGCAACAGGATACACACTTGGCTGCTTCGTACGAAATAAAAAAGACTTGTTAAAAAAAATCAGTTTAAAACATCCCTCATTAACTGGAAATTGCATTAGACATTGCCAAACAGCTGTTTAATGGGGATATATTATAAGCATGCTGTGCAGCTTCAGAGGTTTTGCACTTCTAAGACTTCTTTTATCTGTGGACTTCAGCATATTTACTAGGAAAAAGGCTCTGACACATACCTGCAAGGCAGGCATTATCCCACTCTAGGTGAAAAGTTTTAGAGACAGTAACTCACTCAAATTCACAAAACAGTAGAGAAGATAAAAGAGAGCACAAGCTACCACCATTCTTCAGGCATTTAATGCCTGGAAAACTATTGTCCCCCAGCCTCTGGTCATGCTCATAGATACTCACTAAAAACATATCCCAGAAAAAGAGTACAATAATGCATCACTGTGGTCAAATGTAGTTTGTAGTTAACTCCTTATATGTCAGAGCTCTTTCCTGTTACCTCTGAACAATTACAGCTGTGGCTTCACTTACATGCAGTGCTTGAACTATAGGGAGGCGCTTGCTGATGTAGCCCAAGTATTTAACATAGGAAATGGATGAATAATGTTGGACAGCAGTGAATGAAGCAGTGCTACTGCTTTAACCTAAACAGTACAGTGAACACCCGTCAAAAGAAAAGAGTTAAGCAAGAAGCTATCACTGGTCTCTTATACCACTGCATGACTATTGCACCAAAGGACAAGACAGATTACCACTATGTACTGTCCTAGATTTTTTATGTGTCAAGGAAAGGTTAGGTAGAAATATGCAAAAGGTGGTACCAAAGCTAGAGTCAGTCCAGTTGAATGAACATGATGCAGGCTTATTGTGGAGTTACTTGACCTGTTGAGCTTTTAAAGAGTTTACATATATAATAATCTAAGCCCAAGATTTAAGTGGAATTTGAGAGTTGGATCCATGCAGTTTAAGAATAATATGCCAAATTTTCTTATAAAACTAAGTTATGAGTTAATTAGTAGCTTACCCAAAACTATAAGATACTAATCCTCAGTAGCAAAGGGGCAAGTTATTCCTTTATTGGGCTGCAACAGCCTGCTTCTCCCTCCAACACCACCTGGTACTTTTCCCATCAAAGGAGACTGGTCAAAATAGTAGAAATTCAATATCATCCTGATGCTCCAAGTTTGACAAAGACTTGGAGCATCTGTGTAAGACTCTGGAACTTTCCATCATATTTGACATGTTTACTCATTCTTTGAAAGACTTGAAAATCCTCTTAAGTTACCTAATCATATCCTGTAGCAAGCTGAAGATACTTGACATTCCTCCCTTCTCTTTCCCCACCTTTGGTGCAAACTAAGTGTAAACATGGCACCAACCCAACTACAGCAGAGCCAAGTACCATTTAGGATCTCGGAGGAGTACCCTTTAAGGTTAGCACAACACAGAAGGTCCAGGCACTGTCCCTTCTCATCACCTAACTAGCCTGTGGGATAGAAAGCATTGGGAGAGGCAGTGAAGGATGAGTTTGTTTTCTGTTGCAGTATTGGCACTTCCTCTCAGCTCTAAGTCTAGAAACACATGACAGTTCCTCTGTAAAAGAAAAAATAAACACTCATCCACCTAACTAGGAACAGAAATAGGGTGAGGCACTCCAAAACAAGCAATGGGGAATCAAATGCAAAAAGGCAGATACCTCTTTCAAATTCTCAATTTAGAAGGGGCAGACAAGATGAGACAGAAGAAGTACCCAGTCTGATGCAGCCTTTAATTCTCAAGATGGCTCACAGCTTGCATAGATTCTTTCTGAAAATTTTCTGAACAATTCCTTTGGATTGTTCCCACTCTGCAAATTTGTGGCAGAATATACATGCTGCTGACAATCCAGTTTAGTAGACTTATGATAGGAGAAGATCAAGTAGGACTACTGTTAACATCATTCCCTTTCACAGAGAAACCCACTCAGATGCTGACAAGCCCAGAGTTAAAAATATCAAATCTCAGGCATGTACCTTTGTGGGAGACCAACAGCTATATGCTTTGGAAGATGCACTCAACCCAGCTGCTCAAAGAGCTATAGTAGTTGCATGTCTGTTTTAGGAACTGTTTCGCCATCTCAGTATTGCTCCTCCCAGCTCAGCACAGAACGTCCACCAAGTTCAGTATCAAACAGGACTGAATGGATAAATGCAGCAACACAACTGTAATCAAGTGTAATATCCATGATAAAAATCAGAAACTGAAGAGTCCAATTCAACACTTAATTATTAGAGCAAAGATCTGCTGAAAGAGTGGTTTAGAGCCTTAAAGGGTCTTCTTACCTCCTAAATAATGATTCTGTTTCTCAACTTCAGCAGAAGCCTGACTAGTTTCTATCTTCACCTATTTCTTATTTGGACGAGCCTATATTGTACAAACTGAAGCAGTAATCATCTGCTTAACTCCTCTGTCTGTGCAGAAATACTACATGGCAAGGTAAGTTTAGATACTTTGCAACTAGGAAATACAAAGCTGCAGCAGGCTTGATAGGAAAAAGAGACACCACACTGAGTTTGTCCAGCAGCTTTATTGTTTCACTACTGAAGCAAACAAACCACTGAACTGAAAAAACAGCCATCAGACAAGTATTTTGACAAATATACATCCACTGTATTAGTATAGGATGAGGTATCCTTAAAACAAAGTTCTTACCAAGCCTGTGACTTACTTCACTGAATAGTAAAGATCCTAAACCTAGTGCATTTAAATCTTTCAATTCTTGGTACAAAGCCCTAGCAAAATGGGGGAGGCACCACTTCAAAGAACACAATCTAAAGAGAAAATACAAGTTTTACTGCATTTTAGGCTAATTTTTTTTACTGTGTTGAAGCTATTTAGGAGTCGTCCAACTTAAAACAACCTGAACAAATTACCAGAACACAGATTCTCCAAATCCACAAGCACACTCAGATGAGACTCTCTTCAAAAGCCAGATGCATAACCTAATCTTTGTTCATTCACTACTATAGTCTAACTACAGCTTCCACTGCTCTTTTTAGTTGCTTCCAGAGGTAATTATTCAATTTCCAGTTCAAACCACTTCATAACTAAGCATGCAAGAAAGCCATCTCTGAGACTCCTTATCAGTAGGCTGCACACCAATGCATACACCTCTAAATGACACAAACGGTCAATTAATTATATTGCTGGTCAGGCAGACTATTCAAATGGAATTAAAGCGTCTAATTAACTTTCACCAACAGCATACTAAATGAACGTTATTAGAAGCCACAGTAAATGTAAAGATTAGATTTAAAGGCAGAGTCTTGCAAGCAGTTTTGACCTTGGAAACTCAAGGCATATGTCAGTTTTCCTTCTTGGTAGTAAGCAATTATAGACATCTAATTATGCAACCAAACACTTTTCAACCTTCTATAGCCACACAAACACGGAGCATCCTAGGTTTTTTACTCCTCAAGAGAACGAGAAAGTGTTAGAGAGCACACAGGCAGCAG
The DNA here is from genome assembly GCF_003945725.1 of Corapipo altera. Lineage (NCBI taxonomy): Eukaryota > Metazoa > Chordata > Aves > Passeriformes > Pipridae > Corapipo > Corapipo altera. The sequence continues at coordinate 4,529,213 of NW_020884885.1, read as the reverse complement.
CATTCAAAGCTAACCAATTCCTTTAGTAGATTAACCTAACTGTTAGGAGGCACACCTGTAGCTAAATCGCATATACAGATCTCCAACTGCTCCAAGTTCCCAAGCATGTACAGTCTTCCATGGCTCTTGCACAGTAAATAAAGTGGTGTGTATTTTATCTACATAGTTTGAAGTAAATTAGGTTTTACCACAGTGCTGATGCAGTTCTGCACTGTGCAATTCCGAAAGTCTGTCTTGGTTAGCTTTCCATTTTATCATCCAAGTATCTGACTCTTTGCTCAAAAACCCAGGCTCTTACAGAAGGGAATGCTGCAACTCTTCCACAGCTGGGTCCTCTCACAAAGGTTTACTCTCAGCCTAAAAAAGTGTAAGTACCAGATGCCACTTCTAGAATGCTTGGCATTCCATAATATTTAAATAATTCCAGTCAGGAAGTATTTCCTAGATGTTTTCCACTGTTCCTCCTCACAGTGTTAGAGCATAGCTGCGTGCCCAGCACACACACTTCCTGTGGAGCAGCACACCCGAGGCAGGTGCTCCAGGTAACAAGGCAGCCATTCCTGTGCAGCCAGAGCCACGAGAGGGCAGGATTCCACACAAGGGACAGGCCTTGCCCTCCATTTTATAGGGAACCCAGATTTCCGTACAAGCTTGCTCTATTCAAAGTCTTCTCTCCACAGGGATCTCATCACCACTTGGATGCTCGTGCCTAGAGCCACATGAAAAGTATCCCATGCTTATCATAACTGCCTCGATGCAAGATTTTAGCCTTTAGCTTATATCAGCCAATTCACCAAATCAAGCCACAAATCACATCAACTCATATTTCCACCCTTGCACACCACTTCTTACATTATTCAACTTTTGCCATCTAATTTCAATTTTTTTTTGTAATTTAGACAGCTGAAAGGATTTCTGAGCATTCTCTGCCCCATCCGCAGACAGTAGTACTCTCTTCTTCCCTTCCAGGCTAAGTTCAACATTGCTATAAATTCCAGGCCTACTTCCCTCATTCCCATCAGGTACCTTGTTCACACTTGCAGACAATGTTTTAACATACTGTGTTTACAGACACTCATGGCAGATTTCCACTTTCATATGCTGCAAACCTAAACAAGAACTAAAGGCAACTGACAATCCTGCATTCAGATTTAACAAGCAACAGATGAATAGAGAAGCCCTGCACTCTCCTGAATCATCTCACTGTTCTATTTCAAGCAAGTACTTAAATATTTGATAATGGAGAATAAAAAGTAGCTGTCAAGCGCTTTGTACAGTTTGGCCATAGGACTTAATAGCAGAGAGAATTAGATTTTAAAAGCCTAAATTAATAGCATGCCCTAGCTAGGCTAAATCTAGTTCATCACACTCACACTTGAGGGTACAGAGTTTCCTTGCCCTATTCGGACAAAGACCTTTCAGGGTATACATAGGGTCAAAGCCATCCACCAAAACTTCTTGAAAATTCAGTTTCTAGTGAAGTGCAGATAACTATTCTGTGTTCTGAGGAGCCACATCATCCCCTCAAGTGCTGCTCCCCTTGAAACCAGCTTTGAAAGCAGCTTGCCCAGGGCATTACACAGAAATGTCATAACCAGTGTGATGCAATCATTTTATTCCAGAGGTTGCATCTTGCAATTGGGCAGTTCAGTAAATGGAAGTACAACACAACCAGGTATGCCAGTTTAGAGCATCTGCGAGGCATCAACCTCACTCCATGAAGTCCAGGCAATGACTCTGATCAGATCACAGATGTGTCTTCTACAGTTGTCGGCAAAGGTAGGCATCCTTGCAGAATTCAAAAGTACATGCAAACAATTTAGATCTACCCATTAACCACTATACTAGGTGTGCAGGGAATGCTTCCAAACAAGCAGCCAGAGAAAACTAATTATAATGCCAAGACTGGGACATAAAAGTCACCCCAGATCTCTTCTGGAGAGATGTATAGTTTTCTTTTAGCAGATGAACTCTTGCAGATAGCCCAGACAATTCCAGTATTCAATTATACCTAAACTAGGTGTAGAGTAAATAGACAGCTCTGCCAGCACAGGACACCTGCAAAGTGTGCATGTGATAACAGTAGAGACATTTGCTTTGAACTAAAGTTAGCCCAGACACCCTTAATTAGTCTGACATTGAACTGGTCTTCCTCATTTCACATTAGCAAAGAAATAATCTACTATTGATTTGAGATATAGACCCTATTCAAGGTGGGGGGGAATAAAACCAAGTTCTATGCAAAACCTTAGCCTACTCTAAAAGGCTGAAGAAATAGTTTGTCTTACACTTCCTTGGAAGTAAAGTTATTTCTCATGCATGTAACACTTGGCTGGAATGTCATACCAGAAGACTGCAACTCTCAAATCTGGGTAGACTAGGAGTCTCCTGTGATTTTAGTAGGCATTAAGATTTGTTCCTGTTCTCAGCCATCAATGTACAGTGAGTACACACAAGCTCTGCTTTTGCTAAGGAGACAGCATGAAGAACTTTGCATTATGAACAGTAATAAAAAAAAAAAAAAAGGGAGGGACTCCTGATATTCTGAACAGGGAGTAGGAAGCATAACTAAGTTAGTATAGTTCCCGAGTATACAGGAAAGCAGTGTTTTATCTTTAATTTGCAGCAGAGCCTCAGAGCTGTAACTCCTTTTTTCACAGGGGTTATAAAACGGGACAGCATTAAAGTTCATAAGTAGCACTTCCAGACCTTGTCTGGCACTCTTAAGTACAGCTCTAGGATTTACAGCAGTCATGCCATTGCCTCTTGCTCAGAGCTAAATAACAGATACTATCACTGAACCAACATCTCTGATCCAGTGATATGTAAGCATATGGATGGTGGGATGAGTTAATAAACCAGTCTTTGAGAACAGGGTTTCTGAAATAGAAGAAATGCACCTACTGTCACTAAGCTGAGTGTCCAGTCTCCAAAAGATGACAGTTGCAAGATTTTTTAACTACTGTGCTTTTAGAAGATAATTCAAAATTTAACTTCACTTAATTCACTGGTATATGGCAGAAGAGAAAGGGCTGAAGCACTTCCAAGTGTGTTAAGTTGCCTGATAACTAGAAGTGTTAAGTCAGCAGAAACAGAGCCCATTTTCATCCTGATCCATCCCTACGGACAGGGCAGGCTGGCTATCAGGAACTGCAGTATCAAAATAAGAGCTCCTGTAGACTAAGAGCTGTTCAACTTCTACAATATGTCAGCACTTCAACCAGGAGGCTAGAGCTGTCTAGACTGCCTTCAGTAGCTGTCCTTCATCCAGACTTGACCACCAACACAAGTGACTAAGTCCAGCTCCAGCCATACAACTGGCAGACAAAATTTGTCAGTCCAGCCACAGGAGTTGTCTGGCTGTGGCTCACAGTAGGCCAAACCAACACATCAACACATAGCCAGGGATCAGAAAACACACTCAGACATGAGCCTGGAAACACAGACTACAGAATGGACACAGCATAAATGATTGTTTGTGGGCAGAAAAACTGACTGGAAAGAGGAGGCTGTTATAGCTCACAAGGACCCAACTAAGCTCGTCTGTTGCCCTTAACTGCCAACAATCTTAACTCAAGCAGTGATTCTTCTACAGCTAGGATAGACTTTTTTTTTTTTAATAAAATTACTATGTTCTACTTAAAGTTTGTACTTTCCACAAAATCCTGCCAAAAGGAAGCAAGCAATGCAAGGAAAGTAATACAGTTTTATTACTGCTTTCAAGTGTAAGGTCAGTAAGTGCTTGTGAATTGCAGAGGCATAGTCTTCATGAGGCTTTGAGAAACAATTTAGTAAAGGCCTAAACCCTCAGATTAAAATGCTAGAGAAATTGTCAGATTCTGGAAACTTTAAAAGATATATTTCTATCCTGTTTGAGGATAGTTTGTGACCAAAATTACTAGTTGCTTGCTGTCTAGCTAAAGACAGAATTTAAAAGACATCAGAGAAAATTTTAGCCTCAAGCAACAATAAAAAAAACCTTAAGACCTAAGAGAAGTCAAGTTTTGATCTTTGACATACAGCCCATTTTCAGCATGGTCCATCCCTACAATCAGCACAGACTGGCTATCAGGAACTGCAGTATCATAATGAAAGCTCAGATACTGTAAAAATTGCTCAACTTCCACAATATGTCAGCATATAGAATATTTAAGTAGACAAATTCATTATTTGAGCAGTAGCTTTTCTCTGAAGCCAAACTTATTTTCATCAGGGTATGAAAGCCTGGGACCTTGTCCACACACAAGGATGCAGACCATCAGATCTGGATGTTATATAGGCGCTCCTATAAGTTTCCCGAGTCAAAGCTTGCCAGGAGATACAATAACCAACAGTCCTTTTTCAGAGTTATTCAGTACCAAGACCAGTAATGGCTTATCATTAACTGTGTGCTCTCTTCCCCTTCCAAATGGGGAAGAAGAAAGGGAGTCCCTAGGTTTGGGTGTGACAGCCCTGCAGTGTCATGTCAAAAATTTTAGAGGCTCCTCATGGAGCCAGAACTTACAGAAATTAATAGCCTCTAGATGCTTGAATGCATGTGGGATTTAGCACTCAACTCATTGCCAGAGAACCTGCATCCATATGCCATGATCTGAAGGACCAGAAGTGTGTAGAAGCTAGAATCGCCAAAGAACTTTCTCCTTCCTGACTATGGAAGTCACTTACTCCCTGTAAATCACACATATGCCTGCAAAGCAGCTGTTTACAAACTGTACAGAACTGCAGTACTCCAAAAGTAAGGGTACTCATATGGAAAAAACAGAGTAGCACAATCAATACTGAAATCTACATTCACATGGGAACAGAACTGGAAAGTACTCAGTCGATTTGAGGCTACATCATAAAAAATTAAATGCATGGAGCAGGATATATACTGCACTACACTTTCTCTGATATTGCTGAGGTGCACTGGCACCTTTCACAGCAAAGCCATACACAACCTCTGTAAGACATCCACACTGCCTTAAAAAGTATTGAAATGACTTCAAGGTACAATCAGTTTGACTGATGTGAATTTCATGTTGTTGGTACTTCCACAGAAGCATAGCAAAACCATTGTTGACTCTGCTGGGAGATTTACAACTCAAGGCATCATTGTAGAAGAAGCAATACTGACTAACAGTATAGAACCCGGTCTGACCACCTGTATTGTGTTTATATAGTGCTGGACACATGGTTCCACAACACACCCACTGCAGAGCAAAAACATGCTAAAATATACTTAAAAGTCAAAATGTCACATGGTGTGGGTAGCAGGGCAGGATGTGAGAAGCCACAGTATGATCAAGATGAGTGAAAGAGGTGCTCCAGATACCAAAGCAGAGATTCCTCTGGAGCTCACAAAAGAGACCGTAGAGGAGCTGGTATTGCCCTGCAGCCCATGGAGGGGATGCCACAGCAGAGCTGTTGGACATTTCCTAATGGAAGCTGCAGCCCATCTAGAACCCATGATGGAGCAGATATTTTCTGGAAGATTGCAGTCCATAAGAAAAACCCATGCTGGAGCAGGGGAGAAAGTGAGGAGGGGTCTGGCAGCTGGGCAAGGTCAACCAACCATACAAGCAAGGACAAAAGCAGTTTGCAAATTCTAGCCAGAATCCTCACATTCCAGTCAAGAACTGCCCTTGCTGCTTGGTCCTGTGGATAACTTAGTGCTAGCTTGCCTGTCATAAATGAGACTTAAGAAATAGAGGGATGGCCTGAAATCTAGAAAGGAAGCTTTCCCTGGTGTAAGGGAATAAACCAGCAAATAAATCAACCAAGGGAAGGAATAGGGAATTAAGTGAATGCAAGTGATAAATTACAGTTCTGTTTAATCTTGTCATATTGTCTGACACCAAATTAGTTTCTGAGCTCTCCTGTCTTTCCAGAACTGTTGGCCTTCTGGGCTGATAAAGAAACATCTGCCTTTTTAAATTCCCTTTTCTAGCCTAAGAGCTTATATTGCAATTATCAAAGTGGAATACAAGCTTCAACTGAGACAGACACTTCCCCAATATTCATTCAGTCCTCCACAACTGCCTCTTTAGTAGCTTGAAGTGTCTGTTGAATCATCACCATTTGAGTTTTAAAGTGGAATGGCTTTATAATCTTACTCTATTTCCAAAAAAACTTTCCCCAAAGGGGAATCACATTTAAAGGGAAGCTTCCTACAAAGCCAAGCCCACTGTCTGAAAGCAGTAGGTCCAACTAAAATTGTTCAAGCTGAGCAGCCTGCATACAGCACTAGATATAAAATAGATGTTGCCCTATAAAATATCTAGAGAGATTCCCAAGAGCCAGTTGTACATTCTAATAACCACCAACTGAGAACAAGATGACACTGGGTACCACCAGCTTCCTCCCCAAAAAATACCTAAGATAGAGGCATGTCTCTCCCTAAAGTAAGGGGAAACTTTCAGTGCTTTCCCTTCACTTCAGGAATCTGAAGCTCTTAGCCAAGTGCTCAAGATCAATAAGAAACCAGGACCGCAGCTTGACAGGAGTTTCAATTCAAAAGATACTGCAGCAGCTGCTTTATCAGGAAAAAAAAAAAGGCAGAGCTGGGGAAAGTAGAAGAAAGTACTCCCTGCTCTCTGGGTAAGAAATGCTTCCTCAAACTCTGTCCCTTGCCTATTTTAAGAGGTTTCCTCTACTCAAAGCCATCAAATCCTGATTTCAATTTAGTATAGGGCATTAACTAAAATAGCTTCATCAGTGTCAGCATTTACAAATGCTGTCTTCAGTTAGTATCTTGTTGAATCCAGTAGTGACTTCATTAAGATGCTTTGTGTAAACAAAAGGTGTCAATCACCTCACAACAAAACAGATGCCAAGAGAATCTTGTATTTTTACATCAGCATCTGTTAGTGAAACAAAAGCCACTAGCAAGTCCCAGTAAAGCAATTTTAGGTAAGTATTGTTCTACCCATCTGAACACTGGCATAAGATTTAACAAGATTATGTCTTCTCATTTGATCCTAATTGGTTGCCTTAGGAAATGCATGGATATGCATGAACAGTCTACCATACACTGAAGAATTGACAAGCTTGGCTTAGGTTGTTTGTGGTAATCCCTAGGTTTGCTTTCTAATAAATACTAACCAGAGACAAGCCAAAGATAACACCCTGTTTTGTCCTCTTAATCAGAGGTGACCTCATCATGTCTATCATCAGCCTTCTGGCACTTCCTGAATACAAGTGCCTGTATTCTCCACAGTTTCATGCAAGGTGAAGACAAGGAAAGAGAAGTGAAAGTAATCTTTAGCTTTTGCTCTGACATGCTGCACTTAATCATTGCCCTGAAAGGCTGGTTATATTTCCACACATGTTTACCAATGCTGAGCAAACTGAAGCAAAATATGTCAGGTGGAATATATATGTGCAGTTTTACTTTATTTACTTGCCCTGATGATTTCCAAAGAAAAGCATGAATTACTGAAACTGGATACACCTTAACCAGGAGGAAGGCTTCATGCAGGGTTCAGCAAAAACTACCAAGTTCAGAACTGTTCTCCCACTCCCGTTGTCCTGTCTGAACAAAGGCACACCCAGAGAGTATATATCTTGGAGGGAATGAAGCAGATTTTGACAGGAGTCTAGAGATAAAGAAAAAGCTAGTCAGAAGCTTTTAATTTATAGCTATCCTGAAGGTGGCACTATTAGTGGGCAGGTTAACTTGGAAGTAGTTACAGTAGAGGCTTCCCACTTAAGGTCAGATGTGGAAATTTTCTAAAGAAAAGCAATAAGGAGCTAAAACACAGCATGAGTTTACCCAAGAAGGTGTCAAGTTTAACAGGAAGAACAGTCACTGTGATGAGATACCTACCTTTTTTAAACATGGGGGGGGGGGGGGGGGGAAGATGCATTTGTAACTCAATATTCTTTGCTACAGAGAAAAACTTCCTGAGAACTGAAATTAGACTTTCTATTTGGAACTATCATTCACTCAGCAGCATAGTGTTGTGTGGAGTTTTTTTTTAAAGTTTCAAGTAAAATAAATCCTTCTCTTTTCAAATTGCCTGGGATTTTACTACTCAACTCTTCCAATCTGTTCTGGGCCTTCAACAGGGGACAAAGGGAGAAGTCCCTGGATTACATGAAGCAATTGTGGAAGCATTTTTGGTTTTGTTTACCAGCAGAACTCAAAGTAAAACTTGAAGATTTTTAGGTAAATTCTTAGAGTTCCAACAGGAAACTTAAAAGTTAGTTTACTTCTGACACCAGCTATTCAAGCTAGATCAGAGTCTCAAATCTTTGGGCTCAAAGTGTACTTGTCATACAATAGGGCCAGATCCAGAAATGTTGAAGGACAGGTTTTAAGAATGCTCAAATTTACTTAGTGTGGTAGACTTTTTTTTCCTCCAACTCAGTTCCAGTTTCAGCATAAAAAAATTCTAGCGTTCTAGAAGACATACGGCATTTTTCTGAAGTTCACTCTAAAGGCAAAACTCCATCTGGAAGTTGGGACTGATTTTTTTTAAATTACTTTCATGCAAGAACCACACATACGAACCAGGGTTCATACGAACCTAGCTTCATCCTCCTAGGATAAAAGCTAACAGCTACACATTATACCTGTTTACACACCAACATATTTTACAAAACAGTGCAGATGAGTTAAGGTGCTTTGTCCTATGGGTGCTTTTATATCCAGATTAGAAATCTGCAAAACATACACTGCAGTATGTTGATGAGCAACAGCTAATTTCAGCTCCAATACTGCTGCCAAAGTGCTTCAGGTGAAGAAGCGCTTTTGTGGTAAAGCAGAGCTCAACTTCTGTTCCCAATCTAGCTAGTTTGGAACTCCTTTAGGTACTTACTGTTCACAACAAAAATCCTGAAATTTAGATAGCCTCACTGACAACTGAGGTTGAAGACAAGAAAAGCATTAGCAGCCATACTATCACGCTGATTGCTTTTCACTCTACATCCTATTTGCCCTCAAGAGACACATATTCCAGTGACAACATGGCAGAAGTTTAACTTTTCTAGTTATTTAAAGATCCATTAGCCACATTAAATGTAATCCTGTTTTTTTCAGAATGTGCATAACAGATAGGTGAGCTGTGAAGTTCAAGGGGAGTTCCTACAGTTAGATTTTAACAATTCTGCAAGTTTTAAGAAGGGTAGTAGTTTAGGTCCTTAATTTAGAAAAAGAAAACCACCACCAAGGTGGAGCATAAAGCACTTTCGGAGTTTACTGTGAAGAGAACACTCAGCTCCCTGGAAGTTTCTGAAGATAAGCACCCAAAACAAAAAATTTGGGCTGACATACTTCCCCATACTTCCAGACAACAGGTTTAACAATCATTAATACATTACCACAGCAAAGTATGTTTATGTCCATTTTGTAATCTGTAGAAATTGCAGCTACAACCCTAAACATCCACTGGTCAGATTATGTGACTAATACATCCGTTCTAGAACAAGCAGCAGTCACAAGTATTGAGGCCATGTTGCTGAAACACAGCTGCGCTGGGCAGGACACGTCTCCAGGATGAAGGACCACCGCCTCCCTAAGATCTTGCTTTATGGTGAACTTGCCACCGGCTGTTGCATGAGAGGAGCCCCAAAGAGGAGATAAAAGGACTCCCTGAAACAACATCTCAGCCTTGGCCACACTGATCATCATAACTGGTCTACTCTGGCCTCCAGTCGGGAGGTCTGGAGACACACTATCTATAACACTGCTGATGCCTTTGAGAAAGCACACAGGATCACTCTCGAGGAGAAAAGACAACGCAGAAAGAATCGTGTCTTGCAGAATATACCACCCAAGGAGTCTTTCTGCTGTGCCTTTTGCAGCCAGATGTGCCTGTCTCATATTGGCCTTTTTAGCCACCAGTGCGCTTGTAACAAATGTGGGTAGAGCCCTCCCCAAATCTTCGTTTGCAAAGCCCAGCCATGATGATGATGATGAGAAATTGCAGCTACTACTCCTTCTACAGTTCAAGCTTAAACTGGGAAGGTAAAGCAGTTGCAAGATCAGTTACTGCCACTGAGAGAACATCCTGTCTCTGTGAAGCAGAACATCACTGGCTCTACAGAGCACCTAACAAGCTAAAGCCTATAGAAGACAGCTTTGACTTTCAACCCTGGACCTAAGGGTATGATTCCTGCTCCTAGAAATACTGTCTGTACCTATGCGATAATAAAGAAGGAAAGATAGCCCACAGACACTGACAAAGTCAGAGGAATGTTGGTGAAGCAACCCTGATAAAAAAATCATAACAAAATTCTTCAATGTTTGCCCCCTTTATGGAAAGCATAAGACACATGTCAGGTAGCACAGTCACCACTGAAATACCTTATTCCATCATTAGGTATTGCCTATCCAGTTAATCAATATTGCTTTGTCATCACTTCAGATTTTTACCCACAAAGCTGCAGGACAGCAGAATAACCTGAGGCCTTTAGGTACAGCAGCCAGAAGCACCATTTTCTTACAGTCAAGAAGTAAACCCCTGGACTCCTACACGTGTGCAGTGCATTTAAGAAATCCTATCCCATGGCAACTGCTTTCAGAAGTTAAAGTTCTAGTAGGACAGATTTCTTCATCTGCATAATTTTCAGGAATATTTCAGACAATTGCAGCTAATTGAGGGCAAATAACACCACCAGCAGCAGCACTGATAATCCAGTTGGCTACAGTTTACTACAACAGAAAGGCATGGCAGTATTTACACCCAATCCCTTACCAGACAGAACTCCAAAGCCTTGGCAGTAGATACTGGTATTGTTTTTAAGTTAAAAGGGTGGATCAAGTTCTTCTAGATCTACATACTTTTAGGTTAAAACACAGAAAGGGAAATAAGTCAAGTTAATCTCTAGAACTGTGTAGCAAAAAAACAGTGTAGCAAAAAGTCATTGCATGAACACCCCCGTTCATTTTACACATACCAGTCTTACAGATTTTTTATGTTAGAAGTAATTTCCTTCCACTAAGCCTGAGAAGTGTACACATTAAAGCTCACATTTCCCTAATAAGTTTGGAGTAGATAATCCTCTAGTGTTCCAGATGCATACATATTTTTAAAAGCTACTTTTGTACATAGCTTATCTACTTTTGCAACACTTGTCTGCTCACTTTTAAGAGCAGAGGAATAAGCCAAATGCAAAACTCCAGGTAGAAGCCAATGAGAGTTATCACCATTCTGCATGGTAACTAGACCCAAATCAGAAGCTGCTTCTTGGCTCAGACAAAAACCCCTTTATCTGGCTAGTATCCACAAACTCCAACTCATTTAATATCCTCCACTTGGAAATTACACCCAAGAGCTTCTGGCTTTTTAGTTCTTAACTTGCACCTAATTCTACCACATATTTGTTTAAGCCTAAGTGTAGACAGCATGTAAATCTGCTTCAAAGAAATGGGAAGGAAAATGGTTTGATGTACCAGCTAGAGTAGGTTCTTTAATCTTCATGCTACTCAAGGGAGTCTATGCTGCAACAAACGATTATCATTCTATCTGCTTCTGACTAGAACGTATATGGTACACACAGAAGCAAGATTTAGAGATAGTGTACATCTGGACATCTTTCCTAGGCATCTGTCCCCATATGTTGTATTTTAAAGGATGTCACTACCTTTACCATGCCTTTACCAGGTGTTTTCATGTGAGGGTGCTTCCTTATCTATTTGATTCCTGGTTCACTCCCCCTCCATACCATAGGTGGTCACACTACTGCTTCTGCAAGCCATGGTGGAACATAAGATAAGCCATAGAACATAAGATAGTTACCTTTACATTAAGGCTGTATTGGATTGTTCTAATTTGCTGGAGTGTCAAACACTAATGTATTACAACTGAAGGATCACATGATTTCAGGTTCTCTGTACAACCAAAGAAAAAGTTCTCATTGAGTTCCAGAACACTTGGTTGAGATTATAGAACAAGCACTATTCCATGCATCACAATCCTAAGTATAGCAGCTAAGCTAGTGGACTTCCTTAATCAGAAGGTAGAGTATTGCTTCCCTATACAACTTAAGTGATTCATCTCTGTCATGGAAGAGAACAAGGATGGACAACATTTTCCACATTCCTTCTAGTCTATGACCCAAGCAGTGGTAACAGAGGACTGGTGGCCAAGAGAAACTCTGAAACGGAATCTGCCCACTAAGTGTTTGGAACCCCTCCTCCCTATTTGAGGATCAGCACTTCCCTCTGGATACAATTCCAACTATCATTAACTGGACCAGTGGCCAAGAAAAGCCTTAGAGAAGCAAGTTATTTCCTCTGTCCTACTTCTCCATCTTTCTTATCTATACACACCTTCCCTTCTACTTACTAAGATTCTTTCTATCAGAGGCTTTCTCATGGGAAAGCCCTCACCTTTATCAGCCCCTCAACCCCAGCTTTAATCAATAACTCAGTGGCACAGAAAAAGCAGGTTTCTTCCACTCTGAACAGGGTGAAATTACATTCTTTCACTTTGCCATGAGACTGAGAATAGAGAAAAATTATATTACACCAATGCTCTTACAGCAGTGAATCAAATTTAACTCAGACCGACAAAGGCTGTCATGTAGCTTACAGAACCAATCTCAATAGATTCATAGAATAGAATCTCGATAGTCTATACCTTGCACAGAAAGAATGGTGTGTGCAAACAGTCTGCTTCTTTTCCCTTAGCTACTCCAAGTCAAACTGCATGAGCCAAGGCAATGCAGTTTGCAGGCTCTGGCACATGGTCTGGGTCTATACTCAAGTACTGAGCACTGTGGTTCTCTGTGGCAGTTACTCAGGTACTGTTGTCCTGTTAACACTCATCCATCTTCTTCATCCAGAGGCAGCAGTTGTTCCTTCAGAACTCCAGCCCCAGCCCAGGAGGGGAGTCTGGGTGCTCATGGCAGAGCAAGTTATCTGCCTACGCACACAAGTTTCTGTATGACTTCCTCCACCTGCATGGAAGAGTCTGCCAGTAGCACTGGTGGGTAGCTTGTCTAGGCTTTGCTGCCAGACTCTACATGCCAAAATCCTGAGCCAACCTTTAATGAGGCAGCCTCTGTTCCTACAGTAGCTAGTGTTATTTTCCTATCTCTAGGCACAGTCCTTGGGGGGAAGTACACCTAAGTTTGCTCTCATTTCGCACCTACCACTCAGTTCCCCACTGCATAGCTACGTGCCACTCCAAATGAAAACACCTGTCAGTGGGCCCTCAAAAGCAGCTGGCTCGGCCACAAGCCAGTGGGAGGCAAAAATGCACAAACCCAACATGCAGGCATATCATCCTGAAAAGGCTACAGCTGGAAGACCACCAGCAAAGAGTTTGACAGTGCAGGCATTTGGAGGCTTATGGGGGCTTCTAGGCCACTGCTCTGAGGACAGAAGCACAGCAGAAAAATCTGACAATCACAGAGTGGATAAGGTTGGAAGGGATGACGGTGAGGCCATCTGGTCCAACCTCTCTGCTCAGGCAGGGTTATCCTAGAGCACATTGCACAGGATTGCATCCAGACAGTTCTGGGATATCTCCAGTGAGGGAGACAGAACACTATTCCACCAAGTGTGTTACCCCAGGCTGCTGCTGGCACCTTAGCACCATACAGTCAGGCCCAGGCCAGTCTTAAGACTACTCTGAAAGTGTCACACAGACTAGAATGAATCCCTTCATAAGCCAAAGCCAGTTTGTTCCATCATCACTCCCGATGCTGTAGGGACTGCACTTCCAGCATGTAGGCCTTTTAGTCAGATAACATAGGCAGGCCCACTATAGGAGGCAATGTTTTCTTTACCAAGCAAGCAGATGACCCTTCTCTAACGCTCATGAACATTGCTAACACTATATACATTGTTACTGCAGCATCCAACAGGAGCCTAAGTTGCATCAGAAGGCTACTGTGATAAGGAAAAAACCATCCAGGAAGTGGGGCGGGAGCCTGATTTCAAGGTAAGGCCTCATCCTGAGGAAGCTGACTGCTCTCAGGCTGAAGAGCTGCTGATAGCCTACATGAAGGCAAATACAAAGAACTCCTCCTTTATAGGGTATCTGGTTCTCACTGCTCTGAGTGAAAACTTTACAGCCTGGTGTAACTAAGCTACATTTTCCTGGTTTTATTCTCCTATAGCTACAATGCTCCCCCAACCCCAAGAGGGCGGGGGGGTGAAAAGTCAAAGGGCAGAGTTGCATTCTCAGTCAGGATTTTGATGCCAGAATACTTCCTCCTCATACTTACAAGCAGTAAAGTCATCACACACAGAAAGCTTCACATGGCTCACGCAAAAGCTGCCGAACACAAGCTGTAACTGCTCACATGAGCCAGTTAGAAGAGGGAGACAGTTACATACCACTTTCATCACATCCTGGTAGTTTCTCTGTGTAAGCAAAAAGTTCACAGTGACTTCACACCTTATCCAGAAAGGTCCAGTGTGGAGGCAATATACTCACAACAATGGCAGCCTTCGCTGTTGGGGCAAGAACTTCACAAACAGAAGAGCTTCTCACAAACAAGCATAGGAAGCTTTAAGTCCTACCAATGCAACGTCAATACATAAGCTTGTAACACAACAAAAAAGTAGGCTTCATAGTTTAAGTCACAACAGGTGCTACTCTCCCAGAACGTCACTTGAAGACCAAAGCAGTAAACTACTCCCACTGCACACCAAGCCTGACTCAAGGTTTGCTGTGCCACAAAGTCCCTGGATGGTGCATTAGCACCAGAAACTTCATGGCAGCTGCTGGGGGACTCTGACAGGAAGCCATCACACAGTCACACAGGACACTAAGTGTGACAGTCAGCACAGCAGCCTTGAGGGATTAGCTTCAGTTTCACCTTTACTGCTTCCATGTTTAGCTTTTAATGTGAGCATAAAGTTTATTGTGTAATACTTAACTGTACTGTCAGATGTGCCAGCCCCAGAAGAACTGGGATTCAGCAGCCAAGTAAGAGACAAATGGGGTTTTGTTTGTTTGGGGTTTTTTTGACATAGTAATGTCGCAATTAGTTTGAGATGGCAGGATAAGAACATCTAAGATATTTAAATAGCAGTATTAATATTTCAGAGCTACTATACTACTGAAATGAGTTTACAGTCATCTTACCAATTGCTTCAGGCCATCTGGAAATGCAAGAAGCCAAGACAGCATCTGCTCCTCACTGTGAAGATTACCTTAGCACATGACTAGTGCTAGAAACTGGAAAACTAGGCCAAGAGGTTATCATTGTAGGTGTTCTACCAGCTACAGAGTTTGCCACCACCACCAGCAGTTTCTTTTTCTGTACCAAAGCTTTTGGTGGCCAGAAATCTTTCATTAATGGCACAGCTCATTTACATGAGTGGAAATAGTCTTGTAGCCAACTCTGAAGCTCAAGTAGTTAAAACACCAACTCTAAAACTACATAGAACAAGTCAGATCCTACAGCGTTTTTCTGCTTAGAACAGGACCTGCTGTTCCAATATGAAAGTATTGGAACATAATGTTTTAATAGTTCTCTACACAACAATTAATCTTGTTCTTCAACATAGTTGCATAATGTTTTAAAAAACAAGCCAGATTAGTTTCTTTGGTACATATCAAGGAATTCAGCTAACATTAAAGGAGCAAGAAGAGGGAGAAATAATAAGTATAGCTCCATATACAATCAGAGCTTCCCCTTTGGTTAAAAACATCTCTCACCTGACCAGAACAGAGTATCTGTACCCAAAAGCTGTTTGCCATAGAGTAATAAACCTGTCCTATTAGGGGATACTTTACTAAAGGCTTGCCTTTGGGTACTTATTTCTTCATTAAATTAATCTTTCCAACTGTAAGGAAATCTAAAACATTAAAGTGCTTCAGCTGTTATCAGTGTAGACCTTTGAAAAGCAGTGTGTTGATTAAGCTCAACCAAAAACCAAAATTCAGTCATTGAAAACCTATCTAAGTTTCACTCTTCTATTCTAGATCTCCTTTGAACGAAGCCCTCTGCTTTACATTTCTATCATATGTGCTTTTGTAACTTCTT
This sequence comes from Corapipo altera, assembly GCF_003945725.1. NCBI lineage: Eukaryota > Metazoa > Chordata > Aves > Passeriformes > Pipridae > Corapipo > Corapipo altera. Next base: position 4,513,283 of record NW_020884885.1, on the reverse strand, counting down.
CCCACCATAAAAAATGGTCTCCTTAATTTTGGTAGGGCATGTGTAAAGACATCTGCTTTGTGGAACCCTCCAAGTGGGGCTGCAGTGAACATATACCAGAACACACTCCTTGTGCCACTCCTTGGCACAAGCTGCAATGCTGCTTGCTCCTCCACAAGGAATGACAAAGCTGCAGGAGCCTTTTCAGCACTTTTTTCTTATTTGGTATTCCAACTACTTCCAGCTAGTAGCCAGCTGCAGCAGGGAATTCCCATTGCTCTGTGGCACTTCAATTTATGCACTGGAATTTGTTGATATCTTCACAATTTTATTATTTACCACCTTCCCTTTGCAACAGCACTGAACTGTAAGATCCCACCCACCATCCCTTTCAAGGGAGAACATGACGTATTTCCATGCATGAAACTAGGAAGCAAGTTATAGTGACTACCTGTCCTCCCCTCCCATTTTTTAGTCCTCTGCAGTCACTGGAGGGGGTACAGATCCCCAGTCTTCCAGAAATCCAAGCCCATTCATAGGACAGCTTTTGACTGCTGCAGTCACATTCTGCTCCTTCTGCAAGCACCCACCATTTCTCTGTGCTAGTATTTGTCATTACTGCCACCAAGAGTTTTCTGCCATAAATGAACCAAGTTCACAATAGTCAGGAGTTATACTCAAAAAGCAGGAGGCCTACACAGATCTGTCTCTGAACTAGAAAAAACAAAGGTCACAATTAATTGTCCAGATGGAGGAATACAGAGTTTAGTGGCACAATCTATTTAATCTGCTGTGAAAGAATACTGCTTAAATGCACCACACAGTAGGAGATGCATGAGCCAGCCCAGTCAAGCTTCCCATCTATCACTTTGGAATCAAGGAGGGGGAAACAGCAAGACCTGGCTTGTCACACAACTCCAGATCTCATGCCAGCAAAGAGAAAGAGGCACACAGGAAGATAACATGATAGAAAGTAAAGCCTGATTATCTTTTTCCATCCTTCAGATGGACAAGTACAGTCAGTTGATCACATCCACAGTGTTCTTCTGAGCTACAAAAGTAGAAGTGACCAGGCAACTGGGTAACACAGCAGAAGCTTTTCTAGAGTCTGTCAAGTGAAGGAACAAGTCACACAGTAGCCTTGGGCTTCCAAGTCATTTCTAGGACAAGGTATAAGACTTCATATGGGGTTTCACTTGGAGCAGCTGCTAGTAAGTGTCAGTTGCCAACAGCATATGTGCAAAAGCCAGATGTTTCCTGCAAGTCACTGACACTTACCAAGTCTAAGGAATTCATGTCACTGCTCATAGTTTCACTATAACAAGAAACAGCAAGATTCATACACCTTTTGAGAGCCAGAAGTTCCTCAGCAGACCTGTAGATACTAGCTGCACTTATAATTTACCTTCGCATTCAAGTAATTATCCTGAACTCACTTCATTTGAAAGTTTCACCCCTTATTGGGAGAAGAGATGTAGATACACCTATTTCTCTTCAATGCCCCAAGTGACTGCCTAGCTTAGAAGCAACACTACAGTAGCAAGAGGAAAAAGCAAGGAGGAAGATCTGAAACTTGCTTCAAGCGTAATTGTTGGTCATTTAAATTCATTGAGAAGGATTAAAAAGCTGCTGTTCACCTTTAAAAGCATTTCACCTTGCAAATATTGTAGTTCCAGTGCTTACCATACAGAAAAGAAAATGCTAAAGGATAAGTTTCATGCCTAGCAACTGAACACCTACAGGATTTGACCCCCAGAACTGCAACACTGACACACCACCGTCACCTACACAGGGAGGTTTCCTGACAGGAATACACTCTTGATCACAAGTCAGCATGAGAAATACATACCAGTATAACTTGGTAATAATCATTTAACAATTAATAATAAAGAAATGTTTGTGTTCATTTGAATCTAAAGTATGGCACCTTTATACTAATGACAACTAATCACTACAAGAGATGAAGCTCAGGGGCTTATATCAATCAACATGGCTGCAAACAAGTAAACCAAACTCCTCCCCTTCACATGTACTTAATCATGACACTTTGAAGGGCAAAAAGACAGATTTCATGAGTTAAGCACCTTGGAAGTTCACAGCTTTCTATTTAAGAGCTCATAAGCTAAAACTTTAAGGCACATCTTTCCACAGACCTGTAGTTACTAGTGCTCATAACTGATGTTCTCCCCCAGTCATGAAGGGAGAAATAGCAAAGTCAGTTCACTTACTTCAAGCAAAAAGTAAATCAGTAGTCCTTTGTATTTGGTTTTCCACTCTCCTGAAGTAGCTCCCATTCCAAGAGACACACCATAAGGAGTGATTAAACTGCCTTGTAAAGTACACTATATAAAAATGGCATATATGAAACCTGTTTGATATATAGGCTTACTATAAAATTATGCACTGCCATCAGGAACTTTTTTATTTTGTTCTTTGTTTAAATTGATCTTCATTAAAGCATTAGATATCAGTGCTGATGAAGGGCCCTAGTCATCCAGCCAGACTCTTACTTATCACCTCAAAGCTCCCCTCTATTTGGAACCACTCCAATTTTGAGGTTTATGCTTGATATGGGGTAATACAGATATATGCATAAGCACCCCTGTGTTTCCTCATATTTTAAAGCAGGTTTCCAATAATTTATGGCACACACCAGTTCTGACTTAGTTCTGTTCACACTAGTTCTAACAGTTGCTGTTACACATCTGGCCATAAAAGAGGCTACACAGCATAGCTGAACACAAGGACATCGGTGCAGCCAGTAGTACACTTTCCATAGCTCAGAGTAGCATTTAATAGCCATCATGGTCAAACAGCACTTCCATTAAAAAAAAACCAAAAAACTCAAAAAAACCACAAAAAAACCCAGAAAACAGAACATTGCACTGAAGTCCCTTGTTATATTTCAGATGAGTAGGGATTTTGAAGACTCCTGATCTTGCCTAACCATGATCTAAGTTAATTAAGTGCTACATTTCACAGCATTTCAGACTGCTAGGTCAAGAATGCACACGGCCAAATGCATTCAACAAGCCTGCGGAGATATAAGTTTGTCCACTTATCCAGAGCGGTGCTTTCATTGCAGCATTGGCTGAAGAACAGCTACTCTTTTGCAGTTTTATATTTGAAAGCTCTCATGCTACTCCATAGTGGTGCTGCAGTGGTAGCACTCGCTCACTGGGAGAACCATATTTAGAAAAGATGTTGGTTTCTCCCCCGGAGCAATGTAATAGTTTGGTAAGTGAAATTAACAGCCCCAGTAAGAGTCAAATACTGTCAGATTAAAAAAAAAAATAGAGCTAGACTCCTACAGGGAAAAGTCTGGGCTGAAGGCATCGAGCTTTATTGCAGGGATTCATTTAATCCCTGCTTGAGAACATAAAAAAAAGTCCTAAAGCTATGTGCTGGGAACAGGGGCTACATTAAATGCAAGACGAGCAATATAAAAACACAGCCTGCCAACCTCCCTCCTCCCGTGTTTTCTGCAATAAATACCAAGAAGCTAATAACGGTGTACGAACTTCGCGCAAGCAGCCGGCACCCGGCTTTTAATAAGCGAGAGGGGAGGCCCTTGCGAGGGTCTGCGCCGGGCGGGGCGCTGCCCCGACGGCCGAGGCTCCACCTGCGGCGCTGACAGGGCCCGGGGGCAGCGGGCCGGGGCCAGGGCAACCTGCTGCGGCGGGGCGGCAGCTTACTTATTCACTTACCCGGGGCCCCGTGGCTCGGTGGCCGCGACCCTGCGGCAGATGCACCAGCAGCAGCGCCAGCAGGAACGGGCGAGCACCCACGCTGCGACAGGCCCGCGGCACCATTGTCCCTCGGGGCGGCGGCGGAGCTCTGCCGAGGGGCGGCGTGTCCGTGTCGGGCGGAGCGGCGCTGCCGGTGCCGGTGCCGCCGCGGCAGGTTACGCGCCCCGGCCATGGGGATGCCGCTTATAAAGCCGCGGCGGGGCGGGGCCGGGCGGCACTGACCGCTGCAAGCACCAATAGTCGCGCGACCGCCGCGGGCCGCAGCCAATGGCGGGGAGGCGGTGCCGCCCGCCCCGCCCCGCGGCCCGGCGTGAGGCGGACGGCGCAGGTTGGCCGCGGGCGGTGGTGCTGCCGGCGGGGGGCGCGGGGCGGCAGTGCCCGGGGCCCGCAGCATCTGGAGCCCTCGGCAGCACCTGGGCGGGTGCCGGGCAGCCTCGGCGGGGCTGCGGGAGACGACCAGCCAGCGCGGCCGGCACTCTCCAGCTCAAAGCCCTGCAGGGCATACCCGGCCCTAGCCCCGGGCTGGGACAGTAACAGCTGAGCCGTGCAGCCGGGTTGGGCTGGTGACCAGGAAACTTTGGCATAGGAAATCACCTCATGGTCCACAAACCGCGTTCCTTTGGTCTGGCTCTCTGGGGCAAAAGCTGCTGTAGGCACAAGCTCGTGCCTCAGGGTGTGCATGTCCTCTTGTCACCTCCATGCCGGGGGCCCAGGGCATGGCTGACCCACAGCCACAGAGACTACCTGTCCCTGAAGATCTTTCCCTGCCTTCCCAACTGCACAAGTAGACCCACAACCCATTGCTTTGCATTGCCCAGCCAATCCTGAAGACCTCGTTGTGGAGGTGATGTGCTTGTGGTCTTTCCCTTGCACCTGGAAAACCATTCCAAGTTTGGTACCTCTTGAGACAACAAGCCCTTATTGACTGCATGAGGGTCCCAGTATGTACAAGCATAACCAGGTACTCAGTAATGGGAAGCTTGGGTAGAAAGTGAGCATTGTGTCATGCAATAGGAAAGTGAGTGCAGCTGTGGAGCAGAAGCAGGAGGGAAACGGAGATACATCTACCGGCAGGGCCCAGTCTCTGCAGGCATGTCTGTCAGATTATGAACTAAAGAGGGAGCAGTACCATGGCAGTGTAATGGCAGTAAGCTGAAGACTCTGAGCACTGGAGGCAGAGTCTAATGCCAAGCCTCTCTCTACGTGCTAATTGAGTGGTGGAGATACCTTGGGAACCAGACTGACTTGCTTTTACATTGAGTCCTTCATTTTCAAATTACCAGCATGAGTTTGATGGAAGGTATGGCAGGGCAGAGGCCATACATTTTGAAAAACAATATGCACAGAAGGTTCTTGCTATGCATGTAATACGGATAATTTTATGTAGCACTATTTTCTGATGCTCTCAAGGAAACACACAAGACATAAAATTTCTTCATACAATGTATTTAACTTTCTTTAGTCGATGACCTTACAAGAGGCAATATTCACATTTGCAAAAATTCCCTACAGTGTATCCGCTAGGTATGGGGAGAGGCTGCTATGCCCACACAAAGAACCGTGTTACACAGTAGAAATCGTGTAATTCTGGCATCTTATCAGAGTTAAGCAGTATGTTTAGCTATAGCGGTTGCTTTAATCTTTCTTTAAAAAAAAAAAAAAACAAACAAAAAAACACACAACAAAAAAAACTCCACAAACAAAAAAAAAAACAAACCAAACATATTTATTTTTAAAATCCCACTATGTAACATTTTATCATTACACTAGACAGGATAAGCCATTTGTTACTCACACAGAGTTCTGCAAGTATTCATTATTTTTGGCCTCTGGGACTCCAAACACAGCACCCCATACAAGCCTACCTTAGTCCTAACCCTCACCACTCTGCCAGCTCTTCTCCAATATGGCCTGCGGTATCCTCTGATTTTCCATTTCAAAGTCTCTCTGATCCATACCTGAACTTATGCCATTCCACATGACATGAGCAGAAAGACCTTGAGGGGAAGAGGAGGAGGAGAGCTAGGTAATCTGAATATGAGTGTCCTTGTGTACATCAGGATCAGCTCTGTTGAGTTTGGACGAGTTGTATCAGTGCACACCTGAATCTGTGAAAAGACAGGGAGAATCTAGTACAGTTTTGTTCAGGTGGTGATCCCATCGCTGAAGTACCACATCACCTCATAGTTAAGTCTTGATAAAATTTCAGTCCAGATAAAAATATCACACTTGCCTAAGTTCCCCTCTCCAGCTTTATTTTTGCATCTGACCTATTTCATGTGTGATGCCTTCGTGTGTTCTTTATCACTTCTACTTTAAACATGAATGTCTTTCTTTGGTGTATTTTTTCACAGACAAACCCATGGATATCAGGATCTCTGTGCTATATAAATGGTCATTACCACCATAAAAAAATAATTTTTTTCCTAATCCCTAATGAAGAATATCTGCTACACGGGAAGCCTACCCTTCAATGCCTATGAGACCCTGACACCAGCAGCATCTCAACACCAAGTAAAAGTTCTAGAGATGATCAGAAATTCCCAGTAACAGAACCCTTTGATCCCTTTATGGCCAAAGCTGTTCATAACCTTGGCACACATACTTCAGTCTCGACCTATATTCCCATGGCCAGGTGTTTCTCTGTAGGAATGTATATTTCCTTTGCAGAATCACAGAATATTCTGAATTGGAAGTGACCCACAAAGACAATCGAGTCCAACTCTTAAGCGAATGGCCTGTACAGGAATCGAACTAGCGCCTTAGTGCAGAAGAGACTTCATAGCCTGGCTTATGTATCACAATCATTAAATTCCACAGAGCTGCTCCAAGCCCAAAAACCTTACCAAATCACCATTCAGGAGGGTGGAGGACACCCAAGTTCATTTAAAGACAGCATCAAGAGAGAAAATTCATAGGGTTTTTTTCCAATAGTAAATTACCTTCACAATTGAAAATGCATGCCAAACTCTTCAGCATAGTGGTCTGGGTGCTTTGGTTGGTATAGATGCACTTTCCTGGTGTGTCATCTTCAAAGAAAAATCTAGGTAAATAAAACAAACTGCTGAAACAGAAAGTTTTGTGCCACTAAATTGTCTGTTATTTCTCTTCAGATTGCTGGCAAGTGGGAAGTGCCTGCACTGGGCACCAGTGGCCTTGCAGAGATGCTGACAAGCCAAGAGCAGGCTACTGACCAAATGTAAGAGGAATTGGGCTCATAGCCTTCTCACTTGAGCTCTTCTGAAAATCCCTGCCATCACTCAGAGTGCCAAAGACTGTGCTGGCACAGTGCCACTCCAGTCAGTGGTGTCTCACCAGCAAAGAAGTTGCCCAGGGTGTGTAACTGAAAACTACAAAGAGAGAGGGACATAGAACTGGAAGAGAAGTTGTTCTTCGTGTCTAGACATTTTTACACAAGGCCCAAAGTTTGGATCCTTCAGAGAAAGACGTAAACTCAGTTGTAATGAATTCAACTATGCAGTGATGCTGGAGGTAGCACTGAAACTGGTACCGTTGGGGCTTGTTGTGTATACCAGATCAGCCTACGACTTGCATCTCAGAAGACTTACCCCAACATGTGCCTGTCTGTGCTGATGATTAATATCTTGTTGCTATGGTGCATGCATATCATGCTCACCACCACAAACTCATGGCACAGAATGTATATATTGGTGGTCTTGACAACTGTTCAGGGAGAACTGTTTGATTGCTCTGATTATTTGCCTCTGCATCTACTTGTCTTGTCCTCAAACAAGTTTCAGAAGATTGCTGTCCTCTTTTGAATAGTATTTGCCCCCACAAGAGAACTGTCATGGGATCTGTCTGCCACAGCTTCCATCAGGGCAAGTATCACCTCTTGCACATGTTTAGTAGAAATGTTTACTCACACTTTCAATACAGAATAGTCTGCTGCCTCCAAATATGAGTTAATTGCTTTTAGGGACCAATTTACTGTTAGAGGTCCTTTTTTAAGTCAGTGGATGCTACAACTGCTCCTACAACAAGTTTAGATTTCACTTTTTGTCACAAAAGGAATAAAGAATAAAATGAGGAACTTGCTGAAAGATTGGTTGTTGTAGGTTGTAACGATGCAGAATTCAGAGCTCTTTTTTTTAACATCGTGCCTATTGAATCATTTGGATCATTTTAATCAGAGAATGATCCAGTACTGCCAGGCCTTAATTGCTGAGAACCTGTAGAAGTGAAAGAGCCTTTTATACTATGCTGGCACCCCCAAATCTCCATCTAAGGTGAGTTCAGGGCAGCCTGGAATAAAGACTGGAAAGCCACAGTTGAGCGTACTCACGATCCAATGCGGTTTGGAATAGCAAGCACAGGATGAGAGAATCTGTGCAGTCACCCTAAAATGAGGTAGAATACAATTTCCCCGGCTTCCCAGACATAGGTAGAATGTGAGGGAGCGGGGAGGAATAAATTTGACTCAGTGATTATGAAAGTGAAAATCAGGAATCATTGAGTTTGAAAGGATTCAAATCGCAGTGAACAGCAGTTTTACAGTGTCACCCACTGTCAGCACAATTGCTGCTGTGTGCAAAGTATTCACACTTGTTAAGCAGACACACATTGCTATTAGCATATTTTGGGGTGCATTTGCTGGATTATGTCAACAAAAAGGAGTCTCAGCTTTTTATCAAAGCTAATTATATATATGCCTGAATAAAACAGAAACCCCATTAGTAATAGGAAGTGTTCTATTAGGCTTTTCATCCTGGAAGCTCTTTGCAGAATATTCACTTACCCTTGAACAAAAAGCTTTGTCAAAAATATTATAGGATTTCAAGTCTTTTTGCATGAAATCCATGTAGAGTCTGCCACTTCATTCATTATACTTCATACAGAAATTCTGTGCAGACTTTTTCTCTAGAAAGTATATTAAATTGTGTTGGTCCTGGCTGCACTCCTTCGGTTTCCCAAAATGTTGCTGGTAGTCCTGGTTAGTTCCCAAACTGACAGTTCACTGCCAAACTTTCAACTCTCACTAGTGCCATCCATCTGACTCTACTACCCAACTGTACCTTCATAGCCCTGTGTTATTCCACCACAGGAAGAGGCTGTTGGCCATACACCCTTATTATTATGAAAACAAAACCCAAAAAAGGAATGCAGTGAGGTGCAAGATGTAGTAAAGAGGCACTAATGCCCATTTGATCTTCAGTATGCTTTTACATGGTGCTGCAGCACATTACCTGTTTTTAAGGATGGAACCTCTACAACGACATGGTTGATGTTAGTCTGTAATCTGCCAACTCCTTGAAAACAAGGGTATTCTCCTTTTTTGCTTTTTTACGCTTACTTATATTTTGCAGATTGTAGCGTATAATGTTAAGAATCAGTATGAAGCCCAGTGCAGTGGGGATGAATGAGGGGTACTTATGTGGCACTGGAAAATTAAATGACTCTTCCAAATATCTATCTAATAGGTTTCTAATGCTAATTGTACACTCTTTTTAATTCTGTGAAGTAAATATACTATCACTCCAGGCTCTAAAAAGAATGCCAATCGACCATATCTTTAACCTTTAGAATCTTTAAAAGTACTTAGGGACTTGCCAACTTTTTTTTTTTTTTTTGAATCAGCTATGAGTTTGAAGTTGGGTAGGACTCCATATGGACTCCAGAAAAGAGGAGCTCTGTTCCAACCTCATTTATCAATCTCATCAAGGCAAGGATTCTTTCTGCTCATCCTGTCTACCTGGGTGGGATAGATGGAAAGTGGGTGGGGAAAGAACTAGCTCTGCACTGAAATTTTGAGAACTTGGTACTCTGGGCTGCAAATGTGAAGGAGAGCCAGTGGTGAATCTCCCACACATGAGAACTTTCTGCCCATGCAGAGTGGGCTCACCATCGAAACTGTGAAAGAAGTGTGCATGTGTGGGAATCATACCAGGGCACATGAAAAGCAGGGTCTCCCACCTCACCACCAATTCATACAATCCTCTAGTGGCACAGAAAATAGCAAAAAGGAGGAGGAAGCAACTGCGGACCAGGTCCTATGAGCTCAACAATTCATGACATTGGGATTGTATTTTAGATGAATGCAATAAAGTATTTTGTCTCACAGGTTGGCACCCACCTCATCTGCCTCTCTGCATCAGCAATCCATATCCTCAGGAAACTCAGAATCAGAATTGTGTCCTACACAGCATGAAACAGCTCATAAACATACTCCAACAAAGAAACCCTGGCATCATATTAGACATTCCTTGTTTTCCGAGTTGGGGAGGCAAAATGGTGACAAAACAGCAGAATACAAATTCTAAGGTGTCCTGATCTTGCAATTTTTCATCAGGGCCAAGAGTAACACTCGTTATCAGACAGGCAAAGTTTTTTTCATCCCTACCAGTTTCTTAGCACTGATTTAGGTTTCACATTGACAACAGCAAAACAGCACTTAAATCACAGCCCTGAGAACCAGCTACACGTATCCAAAGCTGAGCAGAGTTCAAACCTCAGCCCTGTGCTGATACAGAGTCTTTTCTGTTTTAAATTGCCCACCCACTCACTATTCCCAGCTGCCGAGCCACATAAGGTTCAAAGACCACACACAAGGTGCAAGAGCAATAGGGGCCTGTTGAAAATTAAAATGCAACAGCTTAGTCAAGAGGATAGACTCCAGCATTGCTGCCTAAAAAATGGGGACAAGGAATAAGGACCAAAGGGCAGACAGGACTGTGGGAGATCCAAACGGAAAGTGATGAGAATCTACTCAGAAGTGTATTTTACAGAAATCCCCTACCCTCAGCTCACAGGGACTCACAAAGTTTCCCATATGAAAGCAGGCAAGAACCAGATCAGAAAAAGAGTTGCTGTTTTCCAGAAGCTAGACATGATACTAGGGTCCCAGGGTTTGTTCTCGGCTTGGCTGGAAGCACCTGGAACAGACCAAAAAAAAAGTCTCTGTGCCTTATTTCCCCTTCTTGAGCAAGTGTCAAGAGCCTCACGCGAATGTTTTGCTATCTCCCACAGCCCCCAACAAACAAAAAACCTGGTTTCTTCTCTCCAGTGCTGCTGTTGAAGGGACCTTGCTCTGAAGTGCACTCATTTGAATGCCGTATGATAGTGTCACTTATTCCTCTTCATCCCATTGTAAGAGCACATTGCCACTGAAAACTAGAGAATGTTGCGATCTCACTCAGTGATGACACAAAGGTAGAAGTGGGTCAGCACCATCACACATCACAATGTGGGACATGTCTCACAGCAACCCCACTTTTAGAAAAGAGTGTGGCCCCTTGCTGACTTCTAGGCTGGGACTCTCAGGGTCTGAAGCAAACTGGTGAAAATAGTCATTATCCTGAACATATCTGCTCAGATGGCTGAGTTTGGTAAGAGTTTTTTACAGACTGTCCACCTAAAAATGTTTTTTAAACATTCTTAAGTTTTGCCCAGTTGCTTCTATACAGAAAGAATGTGTGTTTATATGTTTATACATCCAGATTTTGTACTTCATTGCTAACCAAGGCTGAATACTTCAAGGCTGAGTCAAACTACTCTAAATATGGGCTATTTTATCCATCACTAAATTAAATGGCTTTACTGCTGAGACAAGGCAATGTTGTAACAGCACACAGCACAACCCAGCAGTCAGAACAAGAAACAAGGAAGGTGGTTTCTGACAGAAAGCACTCAGGGTGTTTGAAGAGGCAGACTGCCAGGGCTCTACAGGTGTCATCCTGCTCCCTAGTCCTCAGCGAGGACAGCAGCTCAGGAGAGATGAAAGGAGGAAAGATGAAACACAACATGCCATGAACTTTCTCACTGCAATGCTGATTACTGCTAGCAAAAGAAAGCAAGCTAAGGAGGCACTGGAAAGGAAGACTCAGTCAAGTACCCCATACCAAATACTCTGAGATGGTGGTTTGAACCCAGAACCACATGTGGTAACATGTGTGCCTGCAATGATCTAAACTAGAAGCACAGACACAAAAGTTCTTGCAGCGTTGTCAGGCTCTTTCATTTGGTCCCTGATTTGGACTTCAGAACATGTACAACAATAAACAGAGCAAAAGGTACCGAGACTGGAATTTTGGTAGTTAATGCTGTTGCTCTATTAGTTTCACTACCTTCTTTAAAAAAAAATGGGAAATGTAAAAACATAGGTGAACATGCACACAATTTCATTCTTCTGACTCCTGTCAAAAACTTGGTGCAGAAAAAACCTTCCAGCACACAATTGCTTGCATCCAGCTTTTTGAAATATCCCACTGTGATATGTATCAACCTTTTCCTTTTGATTGATAGACTTTGCTAGGGAAACACAGCAGAACAGATGTGAGTGCATGGGTGCCATCAAATTAATTTTAACACTCTTTTTTTCCTGCTCCCCCCTCCCACCCACAGGCTTATAAAGTTATTCTGAAAGACATGAGAATCCTAAATACTGGGGGAAGGGAGAGCGGGGATTAAGGGACATCTGAAGAAGGCAGTATAAAATTGCACCGAAAGCAAAAATCCTCCCACCATAACCTACTCTTGTCCACTCCTGTGTCAACAAATATGCAACCAATTAACGTAATTGCAGAGTTATTTACGGCACACAGGAAAGTGTAGTCAGGGACCCTGAGAAACAAGGTTGTAGGGATAGGAACGCCTGGGTTTCCCCCTCACCCCCTCCTTTGCAGATGTTTAAGTTGACTTGTGGTGTCCATGTGTCTCATAACCAAGAGCCTGGCTATTTTGCAGGTGTTGCTTGCTGCATGGGGGTGGGTAAAGTGGTTGAAAGGAGGCCTGGAAAAAAGTTGGGGTCTTCTGATTTCAAACTGTGACCAAAAGATATTGATTGGGTTTAGATATCCCCCTACACACTTTGCAGCCTACAAAAGCCCCGTACTTAATCCCTTCAGATGACCCTTTCGACAGCAGCAACAACATTTGAACACAATAAGGGAAAAAATTTCTTAGCTCCATGATTTGATTGTTCGGGGTGACAGTTTTGTTACTGTTCAGTGCCCTGCAGAAGAGAGGTTTTAATTAGAGCTATTGAGTGGTTTGAATTGGCACAATTAGGGTCAGCATTAATGATTGCTGCATGTGTTCTTTTGAACAGTAAGGGCTTTTTTTCTGCCCATGGACAGGAGGGGGTAGCAGCTAATGAACTAGGAGAGTGCAAATTATCTCTGCGAAGCTGGGGCAAGTGTAATACACACTGGGGATGAAGTGGAGAGCAGGAAGAGAGACTGCAGCATATGAGGCTCATCCAGAAGACTTCCCAGTAGAGTGCTGAGCACCATCAACCCCCACTGCTTGTCCTTTACTTCTTTAGGTGCTGAGGCTGTATAAAGCACTGACAGAGATACATTTCTTGTATCACAAGGGAACGCCTCAGAGAGGCAAAGTATATGCAGTATTTTCATACCAAAAAATACAAAAGGAGATAGAAAAAAGGCTGCCTCAAAACAAGGGCATGCTGGTGCAAATTGGTACTCTCATGAGTAGGCTTGTAGGCTTTACCCACCTCCTATTCAATTCAGTGGGATACTGGATCAGTTCAAAGAAACACAGCCACATAAGAGAGGAAGAGAGAGATTTGTGTACAAGCACCCCTTCTGTGTGTGTGTAGAAATGCCTCCCAAATAAACATACCTGCCTTAACTGCACTGCAGTGGATACCAGAGCCCAATGCAAATGGCAGCCCTGCCAAAGGCTGCTCCCACTCCTGCTGAGAAAACGAGTCCTCACAACACACGCCACTTGACTTAAAGAGAAGACCTCCTGGGTGACAAACCTATGATCTCCTCAGAACTTGCAAATCTCCTGAAATGTGCTCATTACACAATCTTTTCCTGACCCATACAGTCCATGAAGCGCTGCAGAAATGCTCTTTTATTGCAGGACGAATACGCTCCCATGTCATTCCAGCAGAGCCAAAGGGGCCTCTCTTCCACATAGCTGCTTATTGGGGAAGGTGCAAGTAGGTGATAGTGATAACAACCATGTGGGTGCAGGGGCTGACTGGGGGCACAGGACCTACCCCACTCCTGTGAAGGACCTCCATGGCTTCTGGGCCAGGCACATTTTCCCCAAAGCATGAGCTATTTTTGCCTCAGGCCTGAAACAAAGCTTTCCAAGTGCTCTCCATTTACTAAAAAAAGCTTTTGGTCAGGCATTATATTAGAACCACAGGCAACCTTCTGCAACCTTCGAGGCACAAAAAGAGTTTGTTCACGTGCCAGCTGCCCAGCAGTGGAGCTCCTCTCCACTGCAAACAGCAAGAAACAGCCATTCTCCACTTACGTGTGCAACATATACCTTTTTACTAATGGTGGGGTGATCCCTTGGTACCTGAATCAGCCTAGAAGTCCCTTCTGGGCTCCAAAATGCCTAGAGAGGGCAGCCCTGGTAGGGGTAACTGTAGGGCTGTCTCAGGTCTGGCAGTACCAGCTGAGTCAAATACTGGCATTGGTCTCTTGGTGTGGCCCCTGAATACCAGTGCAAGCCATCAGGCCTGCTGTAAAATGGCCTCTCTCTAATTGTCTGTAGTAGTCATGTCTCCTGAATATGACTCAAAGAACGTTGTCAGGCACCATGCATCAAAGGAAAGGTTGATTCTTCAGTAAGTTTAGTTGGTAGAGCACAAGAGAATGGCATATATGCATATGCTGTCAGAGGACTGATACATAGTTTTCAGAAAACAGTTTCAGCCAAACTTTCTGCAGTCATCCCAGAGTGTGGCCACCAACACCTAACCACTCAAATTTTTGAGGCCAAGCATTAACACCAACCAAGGCTGCACAGCCCACCAGTGCCTTCATTGACTAAGCAGGTAAAACTGCATGCACAACTGGAGCAGAGAAGCTCGGTGGAATCCTGGGTGTGCAATCTCGGTTGGGAATTAGCCAAATACTTCACCTTTCATATATGCAAAGGAAGACAAAGGTGCCCAAACCATGGAGAGAATGAGACTCTTTGCTGTGGCTAAACAGAAGTTTCTATGTATTTCTGTTAGTAGATATTTTCAGACATTTCAGTGTCTCCCTCTCTCTCTAAACATTATCTTCTCTGAAAAAAAAAATAATCCAATTTCTCTGGCTTTTTAAAGTAGGTAATATAAATTGTGCTCTTCTTACTTAGGGTACACAGTAGCCCAACACATTTAGTAAATAATTACAGGTGAAAAATCTTGCCATGCAAACAGAGGTCAAACAGTTTTTGTCCAAAGAGCTCTTACTCTCTAATAGGCCCAAACCAGAAGGAGTTTAGTCTGCAACATGAAGAATTAAGAAGTGATGCTGCTGCAGTCCAGTCGGAGCCTATGGATTGATACAAATCCAATGGGCATTCACAGCTAGGATAGTCTCATTTAGTTCTCAAGGTAGAAAAGAGTAACCTAATGTAGACCCATTACATCAAGGTGTGGGTTACTACTCATTTGTCACATTGTGGCCTCACAACAAGTTCTTTACCTTATTACAACCTTTTGTGGTGCTCGTGCCCAAGATTCACGAGAGCGCATCTAGTAAAGGATCTTTACCCAGGTGTGCCAACCTCCAGGGCACAAAGAGCCCAGCAGTGCCAGGCAGAGCTCTGCTGCTGCCAGCAGGAGCTGGAATCAAGCAGGTGGATGGTAGGAGGGTGAGAGCAGAGCTGCAGCAGTGTGGCCCTCTTGGGAGAGAGCAGCATGGCTGCAGGTATCTTCATCTTGCCCAGCACTCCTGAACAGAGAAGACATCCCCCTGCCCTGGTTCCACTGGGGCTCAGCAGAGGTGCAAAAATGAAGTGCTGGGGGAAGGGCAGAGACACAAGGAATACCTCATGGCTGCTTTCACCTCCTCCTCCCAAGTCTCTCTCATAAAGACTTGAACTGTTCCCACGGCCAGTGATTTGATTTGGGCAGGCATCCAGCATTGCTTAGCAGATCCAAAATGACATCTCACACATTCTTGAAGGTGTGAAAGAAACAACCAAGCTGAATCGTTTCACCACCCTCATGGTACTAGAGGTGATACCATAGACTTGCCAAGGAACATAGAAGGACATCCACAAACATTTCACGACCACCTTCTTTGAGCCTGCTTTGTTATTGAACAGCCATGAGTTTTGGCATTAGCTGGAAAACCAAACATACAACTGCTCAGACAGGCCCTCTACCTTGACTTTCTTATCATATATCCTCAAAAAGGTAAGACTTTTCAGTAATGATTTATATTTGTCATCTAATAAATATATTAATAGTCCTCATATGGATCATTTGCAAGCAAATAATAATGCTGCAGGCCGGAGGATGGGGATAGGGCTAGCACTGCAGGCACCAACCTGCCAGCTGGGCCCTGGCCTGAGGTTAAGCTACCTGGAAAGATTCTGAAAGCTAGCAGGCAAGAGAGTGGATGTGATGTGGAAAGCTGAATGTGAGAGGGAATATTGTGAGAAGCTGGCAAAAGCTACAGGTGGTGCTGTGAGGGCTAGCTGGATCCCTCATGTGGTTAAGGGGAATGTGTGTGAGCAACAGCCGAACCACACAGCTGGAGTGGAGCACTGGGGACATTCTGGGAAATAGGACCAGTGAGCCTGGTAACCATACCCATAATAGCACATAAGTCTGAGATAACCTGGCTAGCAGTGTCAGAAATAACAAACTGGGGAATGGATATGGCAAAACTAGGACTAAAGAGGAAAAAGTAATTAGGTACAGGTTGTCTCTCTTGATTGAGGAATGGAAATGGAGATGCAAGGTGGCAAAAAGAGACATCAAGATACACAGAAATGAATATTAAGATATGTAATTTCATGTGTCTGGGCATATTTGTCAAGCAGCCCCTAACGCTTGACCACTGCAGCTGGAGCCAGACAATGAACCAAACCCTGTGTTTCTTGGCCATACCAGCAGAATCAGACCTACTTCCACCCCAGGCAGAGGATAGGGGTTGGCAGTGCAGGGAGGAGCTTTCACTTGCTGTCAAGTAAACATTGGGACAGACAGATTGAGCATCCCAGCATAACCACTTTGGTGACTGTTCCAGATCAGATGGCATTAGTAACAGCCCACCACTGTGTAACAGATAGGATTTCAGATTTTTTTGGGTTTTCTTTTCAATTCAGTTCATACAGATAAACTACTGGCACCAAAGAAGGTGCCTTGTTTACCTTCAAATTCATGGTCTGCACTCAAGTGTCTTCCAGGAAAATAATTTACATTGCATCTCCCCTGCCTTAGTGCAGGCATTTGATTAGGAAATACAAAATATACTCTTTGAAGTGATAGTTAGCAGTTCTGCAAGCACTCCCAGCAGAAGATATAAATGCAGATTTCAAAAACTTGTCAGGAAAAAGCAAGTTACTCAGAATTTACTTCATCTGAGCTTTGGCTGAAGGTTTGATATCGACTTATTATACTGAAATTAGTCAGCTCATCTCCAACTAAAGAGAAATATATTTTGTATTCAAGCTCTACAACATTTCATTCACTGTACCTCAGATCACCCACCAACCAGCAGAGACTTGGCTTTTCGTAATTTCCCCATATTGGTGTTGCCATACCACTGCATTTCTGTGGTGCAGCCACACCAGCACTACTTGTGAGCAGACCAGCTAAGAAAAGGTGATGAATGACCCTGTGGAGATTAAGCTGTGAAACATCTCTCATTGGCCTGAATACTGAGCCTCACAGCCTTTTCTCCATGTTCCCAGGTCTCCTTCCCCTGGCAGGTCCAGGGTTTGTCCTAGCTTGGACCTCATGTAGAGAAGCCATTAGCCCTGTGCACCCAGAGTTTCAGCTCTTCTTTCCTAAGGCAGACTGCTCCATCTCACTTTAGAGCTCCTGTTTCCTTGCCCTCTGCTGTAACCTCTTCTGAAGGCATCTTTTGCTCCAGCCTCACCACAAGGAAAACAAGTTACTCAAATTCTGTATCTAAGAGTACTTTGGAAAACTCCATGTTGCCCAGACACTTGCAGGGGGCTGAAAGAAGCTAAGTATTTTGCTGAATACTCTCCTCTTGAACAGAAACATGTGCAAAGCTGGACTCCATATCATCAGATTCATCAGATATGCTAACCAATATCCACTGCAGAAGTGTTCGGGAGAACGAAGAGAATGCTGGGGGCCTTTAGCAGAGCGGGGCAAATGAACCACCATTAAGAACTCTACACAGTTTGAACTATTGATCCAGTTGACTTCTTGTTTAATTGCAAGCAAAATCTGTTTTGCCACCCTGGAGTTTTTATTCCTCACTGTTATAGAGATTTTTCAATATTATTGCCTTGGTTTGGGGGAAGAGTACATTTCTCTTTTTGTCCCATTAAGCTACATTCTCACATTAAAAAGAAATGTCAAGCAGCCAAGTTGATTTTCAGCTACATCTGCCTCCAGAGCAGACTTCTTCCCCTAGTTAACTAGTGGGATGGATCATAAGACACGGCTCAGGAAGCTTTGGAGTCTAGGCTTGATCAACAAGCTGACAGTCCTGAAAAAGGGCAGCTGAAGTCAGGGAAAAGCAGTAAGAAGAGCAACATGAACTGCACAGTAATTTTAGGAATACCATCAGGAATTCTGATGTAAACTGTTCAGATTTTTGAAGGTAAATCCATCACTCAATTCACAGTCACAATAAGCTTGTATGTAAGGGTTTCTGCAGCATGGAAGGGCAGTAGATCCTCCCACCTGCACCATAACTTGACCGGCAGCTTTGCAAAGGTCACAGTGCCCAGAAGCCCAGCCCCTTCACCACCACCCTGGCCAGGCTCTGATCCCATGCTTGGTAACACAGGCAGCAATAAAGCTGGCTGGAGAAGAGGTACATCCATGTGCAGTTTCTAAACTTTCCAGAGTCCCTTCTTGCTCTGATTTCTCATCAGGACTGAGAACCTCTGCACTAGTCAGAGATCCTTACAAGAAAGAGCAATTTGTCACCACAGGAGCATATTTTGTGTGCCATATCAATTTAGCATGGTGTGAAGATTCTGTAGAAATTGGAGCTAGAGCTATGGTATTAAGTTTAGCACAACTGACTGGGGACCCACATCCTCACCTTCTTCAACTGTCCCATTTTCACTGCCTGCAAATTACTTACCTTCCCTTAGCTCCATCTCCTCCACTCTTGAGCTAACACAAATCAACAATGCCTTTTTTGGTTCTATAGCAGCTAATGGCTTAAATATAGTACAAGTGAAGATCCAGTGATCCAACTGTAAGTACAAATGAAGAACATTTGTTGGGTCCTCTGGCTGATGAAGTATTGCAGCCTTACTGAGAAGCCAGTCTTTGTAGGTGTATCAGGGTACAGTTAGCTCCTAGTGTAGGATATAGAGAGCTTACCTGGAGACAGTCCTGCAATCGTCCCTAGGTCAGGTATCTGTGGAGCTGATCTCTTTGGCTCCTGCAGCCCTCTCCCTTCCAGTGGATAAATTACCAGCTATGTAACTGGTGAGCACATTATTCTTCCTTGAAAAGCAAAATTGGAAAGATGAGCAAATATCTCTCAAAATAATAATTAAAAAAAACCACAAACAAACAAACAAAAAAAGATTTTAAAAGAATGAGGAGCACTTGGCCCTGAGAAACAGCCATACTGCAGCAAATGCAACACCCTCTCCTGAAAACTGCGAATTTGTCTGGGGCAACAAAGCTAACTCACTCTGCTGGAAAATATCACATTCATCTTGGCAAGAACAGCCATTACAGAATTAACTTAATTCTGATGGTTTTTAAAAGAACTACCTTGTACAGTTCATAGGAAGGAAGTCCTTTCAGCATACAGTTTCACAGGGATAGCTGCACTCTGAGAGGGCAGATATCTTGGTGTGGGGAGGCAGGAACATTTGGGGGAGCAGACCAGGGGAAGGAATTCTAGTAGCACTGGTCATCATTTTTGGAAACAGCAGTCAGTCAAGCAGATGGCAATGAAGCAACTGTTGTTCATCCCTGCTGATGGCGTGTCAGATAAGTGAGGTGCTGAACACTCTGGAGTCACAGAGAGAATTGAGATGAATGGCTTCAGCTGGGTATCCTGCTCTTGGGAAACTTGTTAGGCAGGGAGAGTCCCATCTCAGGAGCTGCAGGATTGCACTGCATAAAGCCTACGCCATTATTTCTTGTTTCTTATGAATCTAGATATCACTGGGCTTAACAGCAAACAAATTTTCCTCTTCTGCCAACATTCTAACTGAGCATACAACCTTTCCCACATAGTCATTGCTATGATTTACCAGAGAAATCATCTACAATTGCCACAATTAGGACAAAAGGCATAACTTCCACTGCCAAAGCATGGAAATTCTCTGTGTGACCTCAGCCCTTCAATACCCCTTGAAGGCAGCGATAGCCACCATCAGACTTTCCTCAAAAGGATGCTGAACTAGTCTGTCACAAACGTGTGGGCTAGTGAGCAAAATAAGTAGCTAATTTTCCAACAGTGAGTAAGTGCAACTCTGAATCTGAGGTGTGATTTCTCCTGGGTATACTGGCCTTCAAGGTTTCTGTGATGATATTTTGTGTCCCCTTCTCACCACCTCTCCAACCAGGAACAACCCAGGAAGGGGCTGGTCCATCCTGCCTCCCACACAGATGTCTGCACGCCAAATCAGCACCAATGGCAATACCCTTTTTCATCACCAGGCCAGCAAGAATTCAACCTCACCTTCACATCCATAGGTACGTTTACCTTTAGAATAACTTTTATTTTTGCTACATTATGTGAGGCCCAAGCCTTTGGGTTGCAGTGATCTAGGGAGGGACTGCAAAGCTAAGAATCTCAGCAGGCACCTACACAGCACCCCTACCATGCTGCCCAAGTCACAAGACAGGCAGGGAAAGGATTTCCAGCAAAGAAGAAAAAGCATAACAGAGTCCGGGGGAGGCACTGGTATTCATGGTAGTCCTCATCCAGTTCTGTCCTTCCCCTTGCATCATTCTCATGAGTGGGAAAAGACATCAGTAACGTAGTCTACTCTCTGCACATAACTCCTCTGTTTGGATGCAGAGGGCCAGGCTGGCACAGAGAACAGAATTTAAGAGTGTCTAACCTCATGCTTGGTAAATTGGGCCCATTATACAACCCCCGTCTATATCACTGTATGTATATATTGATGAAGTGGGATTTTGCATGCTGAATAACACCCATATGCTACGCAGGAGATACTTCCTGTTCTCAGTGCTGCTGTGTCATTAACTTTCCTGCTTGTTTTGACTGTTTATCTCTCAAGCTGAAGTGTCTAGAACTGTGAAAGCGACAGCTAAGAAAAAGTCATTAATACAAACATCACTAATATTTATGACATTCTGAGAAAAATATTCCACAATGCATTGCCTTGTTTTCCACATAGCTCAGTAAGGACTAGGGTGCCTTGGAGTTCTATTCTGCTTCAACTCTCTTCCATTTTCCTCCAAGCAGCGAGGGCGCCTCGGAGCAACGAGGATTTTCTGGCCCTTTAACAATCCCCTTGTCCGCCAGACTTCCTCCTTTCATAGCCCCCATGCGCTCCCTCCCCTCTCCCCCAGGGCTAGTTAATATGTGCCAAATCCTGACACCCTGAATGGTTTCCCAACGCCGACACTAATCACGTTTTCGGGAGCAGGTCAGCAGTGAAGGAGCTGAAATTCGTGTGAAAAAGTCCCCGGGATGGCCCCGGTGCCTCACACCTGCATGCCCTATTCATCTGCACTGTTTACACATTGTCATCCACAATTAATTCTTTCCAGGGACGCTCCACTGCCTGCCCTCCCGTTGCACAGGGACCCCATTCTGAGCTGTTGTGTCTGTTAAATTGAGCATGGGGTGCTGCGATTAAATTAAGTTTTGTGGCGCTCTCTCTCTCTCCCTCCCTCCCCTTCCCTTTTCTCTCTGTTAATAATGATGCCTGATGGAAGATTGCTGGCACTGGAGTAAAGAGGTAATTACAGGCACTAAAAGTAGGGAAAGAAAAATTTCTATGTGGAAATGTGAATGGGGACATCTTTTCTAGCTAGCCCTCAGTGCGAGGTGGGAACCACAGCCCCGTGCAATGTCCAGGGTACAAGGAGGAGAGGAGGACACGGGGGCACACAGGAAGATCTCCCACAGAGCAAATGGGCAAAATTCGGATCTGTGACAGTCTTTACGCACTGGCCTGAATACAAGTTTTCTTCAGCAAGTGGCATTCTCACTTTCTACTACAGCCATGTTTGTGCATATATGTAGCATACACCAGCTATGGTATCTTCTCCCAAGACAACATACCCAAACACACCAGGAGAAATTCCCTGGCCTAATGGGCTAGCAAGTCTCCTCACGCTGGCACACTTCTGCACTGTTGAGTAAAACGAGTAAAACGTGGAATGAGAATAGCTCACTGGAGGTGAGGAGGAAAACAAGAGAAAAGGACAGAAATTTAACCAGCTTCTGCAAAACCTCAATGCAGCAGCTTTTTTTTCTCCAAGTGTTTTACTTGTGCATGAAGTGGACAACAGGTTTTTATTACTCAGATGTCTTCAAAGTCAAAGAGCCATTTTTGTTGAGAACATGCAACTTTCCAAGCAAGTGAAGTTGGGTGGATTTGGCTTTATATCTTTTTTCAGACACTTGCAGGACTCAATACCACAAGCAAGAAGGGCACTACCATGGTAAGAAGGGCAGAGCTCAGACCCTTCCAGCCAACAGCCTGGACTAGAGCTACAGCCAAGTTAAAGAACAGCCTCTGTTTTCTCATGTTAGACACACCAGAAAAAAAAAAAAAAAGACACGAGAATTGCCTGAAGTTCTGAGGCCCCAATATCCAAGACACACATAACACATAACAAAATTAATTGACTACAAGCACAGTCTTTTATGTCTCGGCAAATAGCAGCCTCTCTGATTTTTATCCTGTGCAAGAAAATTGCCCCTGCAAGACAAAAATCTTCATGTTGGCAATTATAGAAACAGCCTCCTTATAAACACCACTGTAAAATATTGTTGCATGCATGTATGAAATGTACTGGAAAGCACGTGCTACATCCCCCTCTAGTGCTGAACTACTACAGAATAACAACCTAATCCTGCTACTGCTTTCTTCAGGTGGAGCAAAGACTTTTCTGCAACAATCCATATTTAAAATCCAGAAAAAAACCTCAAGGGTGGCTGCCATATATGAAGGCATCTTTATGGGATGATTGCTCTACAGAAGATGGATTCACAGGGGCTGAGAAGTCCAAGAGTCCTTAAAATGAACAAGGCTTTAATACCTCCTAAATACCAGTGTGAATCCAAAGTAAATCTGTTTTGTTTTGCAAGTCTCCTTATTCATTTTGTGCTTCCTCTTAAAAGCTAGGGAGCTGCATACATCACACACCTGATCAACACCCAGCCCATTGCATCACAGGTCTTTAGTGCTTCATAACAAGCATTACCTGGGGAAAGCAGCCTCTCCAAGAGCACCAGCGCCCAATGGTTCTGCAAAGTACGTGACAGCTCATAGCAAAGGCATTTTGACTGCAAGTCTCAGTTCTCAAGCACGCATGGCAGTGTGTGTTGCATGTCACAGACTCACCCCATGCTTGGTGATGCAGAGCTCTTCAGGTGGTCAGTCTGCATTTACTTTGCATCCCACTGTGGGATAGTCTCAGTTTGTTAGTAGGAGAGGGAGGAAGCCAGAGAGCAGTCAGGCATCAAGGAAAGTCAGACCCAAAGAAGGTCCTGGGGTGGTTGAAGAAAGCAAAGACAGGCTGACTTCAGCAGCTTACCTGGGTCAGGCTGGGCAGAGACCAGGATTTACAACCAGCATGGGCAGCAAACATTACTCTAGCTGACATCCTCAACTGGACATGGGAACAAGGCAGCACACATAACACCAGCACCATGCTCCTCCTTCCACCCTTCCTCACCCAGACAACAGACCCTGCTTATACTGTCCTTCCAACCTGCTGCTACAGGCACAAAGCACACAAACTTTAGCAAAAGCCTCCAAGGCCTCCTAACAAAACCACAGTCCCTCAGCAGAGAGGAGCAGTGAGCCAGGAGGCTCCTTGTACCAACAAGCCATGCTGCACCACCAGCTGCAAGCACTCTCTACCTCCCCTCTGTATTCAGCCTCAAGGAGAAGCAAGCACAATCCTTCTTTCCAGATGGGTAAAACCTGCCAAAAACCAGCTGAACATAGGTCTTTACAATGGAGGCATTTGAGTAACCTCAGTGGCAGGTGTTGGGAGCAGCCCTGCCTACGAAACATGAAGCAAAGGCTCATACTTAAATTATTTCCCTGAAGCAGAACTACTAGTACACTTAGTAATGTAACTATCACAAAACCTGCAAGCTGCCTACCGACTTTTCCTCCCACTGAAAACAATGAGAGTGGAGGATGTTCAGTAAATTATACCACTTGCCCAGCTAATAAACAATTCATAAAATTATGCATGGTTTTGAAGTGCTCTATAAAAAAATATTAATCAATCATTAAATAATTAAGATAACTCTCTGTTCTTTTTCTCTGGCACTCCCAAGTTGATGGATGTTCCTATAGCAACAGAGGAGCAGGACTGAGGGCAGGGGGAATGCAGGACTCAGGAGGCGATGCTAGCACAGGACCTTTGCTCTCCAGCCCTCCAAAAGTCATGCAGGGCAAGCGGAAGGGGGCTGCGAGAGGTGACATGCAGGAAGGAGGCTTTCAATTTTAATGGAGATTCTTACGATGACAGTCTATGCAAATAGGTACATGAAAGAGGAGAGGAAACAGACTGGGGGAAGGGGGAGAGAAATTAACCCTGGTTCAGATTTCAAAGCAAAGCCAGGAATAATTTTTGGAGCTAAGAATAGTTGCAATGCACCTTGTTCTCCCTAGGTTTGAGCCCTGCATAATTCTTAGACTCGGAGTCTGAAATTACAGCCGGGAGGGGGAGGGAAGCCAGGCTGCACAGTCCAGGAAACGCGGCTGTCCCGGCTGCAGCTTCATCACCTTTATGGTTCTTTTGTGTCACCAAAAGGCACTATTTAACAAAGGAGCTGTCCTTTTGCTTTTGCAGGGCCATTGCAGTTGTTTTGCAAATGAGATTGCTTGATTGCTGAGCAAAATCAGAGATCTTTTGAAGCTGTTGCCCAGGAAAGGGGGAGGGCAAGGGATTCAATTATCCCTCACAGAAAGTCGTAGGACCTGCCTGGTCTTATAGAGAGCTGTTGAGAATGAGCCAATGCAACTTTTGAATTTACTTTTAGGTAAAATTAATGAGAAATCCCAGGAAGACCCTACAACCACTTCCAGAAAAGAGAGGAGTCTGCCGAATTGCCAAGAGAAACTCCTGTCCCTATTGCAGCCCACTCATCTTCCTCAGGGACAGCCAAGCCAGAGGCTGCCCGGCCCCAGCTAGCCTCTGAGAGGATGAGTGGGGATCTTTAGCTTGTCGGGAAATCTGCCCAACACTAAAGGGCAGCTCTGTCGCTAAGTCCAGGGGGCCACTCTGCAGACCCCCAGGAGCTTATTGGTGTAGATCAGATCACATCAAAACCTATGCAGGCACTCACTGGGTGACCTTTTTAATCAGAGCACAGCTTCTGCAACACAGAAAGTGCCTCTGGGAATTCAGGGATGCTGCTGACAAGAAATGGTGTTTTGTGGAGGTGATCTGGAACGGAGCACTTTGCTTCAACTGTCCCAAAATTTTTCATTTCAATTGAGTTTAGCGTTGAAATGAATTTTCCCGAAAAGGCCTCTCTTCTTTCCTGTGCATGGGGCTTGCGGCTGAGCTGCATTCACTGAGAACAAAATGGACCTGGCCCAAGCTTCATGGGAGCTGGGCAGAGCTCCCAGGGAGCACAGCCCAGAGGAGAGAATGGGACCCAAACCCAAGGAAAGGCACTGCCTACTTTAATGTTAAGCAGACTCGAAACTAAATGTTTCATGTCAGTTCAACAAATTGAAACAAAACATTCCTACCTCACAAATGTCAAAATGCTTCACTTTGATCCAGAAAATGTCAAAACGGAACATGGAAACATTTCTGAACATGACTGTTTTAATTCCAGGAAACAATTTTTCCTGGTTTTTTGCCACAGTTTGCTCTGTTCTGAAAAACAGAAATTCAAAATTTCACAAAGCTTCACTTAGAGCCATTTATCACAGGAGGGACCAATATTGCATATAAACGTGTGTGTGTGTGTGTGTGAACACTCTCATTCACATGCACAGCACATCCCTGTGGCACTTCAGGACTCTCTCCAGGCTGATTTCACCACCCATATAGCTGCTAGGCCTCCAGCCCCACGACCTGAGGATGCCCTTCAGTCTGTAGAAGGTCCCATGTGCCTGGGAATACCCAGTACAAGTGCACTGTCAAACATAAGCAATGGATGTCCACGAGATACCTTAAAAACAGAATGTTTAGGACTGGCACTGCCATCACTACCATCTCCACAGGGTTCGCACACAATCCAGGTCCCTTAGATTCCTCCTATTCTCAATTAGGGCAGACACAGGCTTTGGTCTGACTTGTTTCAGACCTCATAGTTTGGTGATGATGTGACTGACGAGAAACTGGTTTGAATAATCTCCTTGTTTGAGAAGCAATGTTAAAACCAGCACTTACTTAGAGAAAAGAGGGAAGGGTTTAGAAATTTCACAACTTTCATATAATTTGACCAGTAATGTTAATCTATATTCTGATGATCCTGTCCACTGAGCGTGGTTAAAAACACACTAATATGGAGAAAGGTGACATGTTTTTAATCATGTACTGCATGCCCAAGGTGGATCCACGTGTCTATTTTTGCTTCAGTAGATGAGATCCTAATGCTGCATCCAGTAACAGTTTGACGACTTTGTATGGACACTACTTTCAGTGTTCTTGCCATGCAGCTGAAGGCTACAAACATGTGTCACTGGCCCCTTGGAGAAAGTGCTCCCATTTTCTGTGCTAAGAAGCAGCTAAAGCAGGGAACAAAGTCTTCCCCTGTGCTCCTCCCACGCCTACCAAAGCTTTCTGGCTGTTCTGTTTACCCATTTGCTTAGGATACCCCTCTTCTTTCAAAAAGCTAAAAGACATCCTAGAACATCTTTGTACATTTATTTTTCACAGTCTTTCAGTGTTGATTTTGTCTCCACCACGTGTTTCCAAACAGGGTCCCTTGGTGCCAGGTCCTATCTTGTTTCTACAGGTGAAATGTCCTCATAGGGGTACACTATAGCTCTCTTGCATAGTGGGATAGCTGACATGAAAAGATTAGCCACATACATCTTAGCCCTCCAAACCAAACTGGCCAGGAATGGGGCTTCACACTCCTCTCCTGCCAGACTCTCAGCATCTCCTGCCTAGGTTTCCCTGCTACAGACTAATCTTTCCCTGGTGCCTCCATATTGGGGAACTTTTCTGTATCTTGGTCTCTTCCTTACTGGGGGAAAAAAATCTTCTTTAAAATACTTCCCCACCAGCATTTCTGCAAAAGCACCTCTCATCATCCCTGGACACACAATGTTCTACCAGGAAATATATTTCTCATTTTGTATAAATAACCAATAATAATTCATTCTGCTAATTCTCTGATTCTCTCCGAATCTTCCAAACTCATTCACCCTCTAAGCATGTAAAAATAAACTGCAGGAACAATTCATGTTGCATCTACAGCTAAACACTCTCTTGAGTTCCACTGTTGCCAAGCTGTACCCTTCAGACTCATTCCCTGTGGGTTGGCAGTAGCTCAGGGCTTGCAGGCTCTCTGAGGCTTGGATCTGATGCAAAATCAGTCTTCTTGATGAGGCCTTCCAGTTTCTTCACAAGGCTTTTGCAAAAACTGAAAAGAACATCCAGAAGACCTCATCCATCACTGGGCTGTCCTGGGCTGAGAGAGAAGAATGGATCTGAGATAGGCTGTCTTTCAGGTAATAATTGTTGCCACCTCCTAGAAACAGCTTGCAGCAGCCTTGCCAATTGCTGGGTTTCATCCCTAAATATAGGAAGGCTTTAGGCTTTAAAATATGATGCAGATGAGTAAGAGATCTTCCTTTTAGGGATAAAAGTGTAGCAACACTTCATGGAAGCAGTATATCACCTTTGAGAACCAAGGCACGCATTGTTTTAAAAATAGAAGATGATAAGATAAAATAAGGAATAACCAGAGGAACAGAGAAAATTGGTGTGTAGGTTATATTCTGAAAGCCTCCCCAGTGAAGCTTCAGAAGTGCTCTGTTGCCATCAATCCCTTTGAAGATTATTTCAAGGCTGTACTAATATGTGGATCTTGAGTGCAGCTGTTACCATGGCCACATA
Source organism: Corapipo altera (assembly GCF_003945725.1). Lineage (NCBI taxonomy): Eukaryota > Metazoa > Chordata > Aves > Passeriformes > Pipridae > Corapipo > Corapipo altera. The sequence goes on along the minus strand of NW_020884885.1, from coordinate 4,485,398 downwards.
TCTAATCAAAGGAGCCTAATTATGTATATTACCCAATTTGACACTTAGGGAGCACTTCAATGATGATTCTTCAGCTTGTCTGACAAATAACATGATTATTCAGTGAGCTGCATTTGTTTTAATATTGAATTTTTGTTCTTTCATAAGTAACTGTCTAGCTAACCAAAAGTGCTTTTCACTTGTGAAGTCATAGCCAATATTAGCAACCAGATTAAATTAATTATGTTTAATAAGCTAATAAATATATTTAGGACTCTTCGTGCTATGCTCAGTCACCTTTAGAAAACATTTCATCATTAGTCACCAAAAAATGAAGTGTTCTCTTTTTTTCAAGGATGTCAGCACTTTAAAAACTTCAGTTTAACATTCTAAATTAAATGCAATTTGCTTTAAAAATAGATTTTAAAATTGATGCTTGTCTTTAGCTTTAAGACTGAAAACAGATTCTTTATATATGTCTCGGATTTATGGGAGAAGCAAGGAATTTTTCAGGAACATGTCAGAAATAAGTTGGTGGTGCTCATTCTTAGGGCCTCACTATATTAAAGATGTGTAGAAGACTCCTGCTTCTCCCACCCTGCTACAATGCTCCCCAGCATAAGAAGAAAGCAAGGTTTTTCCTGTGACACCTAAAGAATGAAGGAGACTGCCAGCAGAAGGACAGTGGGATGGGTAGTGACGCAGGTTGCAGAGCTGAGCCGTGCTTTAAATCATCTGTGACAATGAGCTGGGAGACAAGACAGGAGCCTGACAGACTTGGGTCAAGGTCTCGAGGAGATGAGCAATCCTACCTGTGCATACAACATTTTGCTTTTCTTCTCTGTCCTTCTGCCAGCTTTACTCATCTATTGTTCTCATAAGTATATTCAGGAAAAGGACTGAGAAAGGCCCCTCTGGAATTGTTGTTTTACCTTCCATCCCCATCACATCCACACAGCTGCCAGAAGGACACATGGTTGGGAGAACCTGCCAGGTTGAGTAGCCTTTTCCTTCCTTTCATCCATGCGCTGAAAGGATAATGTGAGAAGAAAGAGACCTTGTAAGTCATCAGGTGACCAGAAGCACATCACCTTCTGTGCTTTTCTTCCCATGACAAGGATTCCTCAAGTCTGCAAGAGAGAAATATGCGAAGCATGGAGTTGGGTACAGGAACGAAGCAAACTGTTGAGCTGCAGGGGAACTGGTGTAACAGAACAGGAAACCACCCAAACTGTGAGGTGTCTAGTCAAGACTAGCAATAAAAAAGTGTCTCTACCAGAGTCAGTGATGAGTAGGTAGGACCAAGGCAAGAGGACTGAGGAATTACTCGGCAGGATGAACCATGTGATGTCGCTGATACCAGCACAAGCCGTGGCCTATTGGCTTTGGCAAAATTCTTTTGGAAACTCATTGGCAAAAACAGCTGCTGATCAGGGGAAAGACAAGAACCCTCTTTTCCAGCCCCAGTGTGGACATGTGAAAGACCCCCAAGTCAGTACCAGTTACCCACTGTCATCAGCATGAGTACCCTGCCCCAGCCACCAAGGAGGTGGGTCTGCAAGGGCACAACTCAGCTAGTGCTGTGTTCAGTGGTCCTGCTCCAGTTGGTCAACTAAAAAGTGAGCCAGTACGACTGGAGTTTGCATGGCTGTCAGTGTAACACCCTTTATGTGAAACTGAAGCATTAATAATAAACCACATAATAGTAATTGGAATACAGGTATCCTAGTAAAAGATGGGAGTGTATCATTCAATATTCCCCACATTGGTTGTCATCTGATTCAGCTGGCAGTCTCTGTGCAAATCAATCATGAAGTTCCCAGCCTCAGTCACTCTGTGATACCAGGCCTCCTCTCCCTCCCCTAGCACCCCACATCATTAAAAGTAATTAAACTCTTGTCCTGTGTCCAGGTGTCACAAGACACCCGGTGAGTCTCACCTTTAACTACACACGTGGATGTGCTGAAATAGCAGCACTGCAGATGCTGCCTCTGGGGCTCAGTCTGCTCCCACAAAGCACCAGGTGAGCTGCTGGCAGGGCACCCCCTGCTCTGCTTGGCTTCCCAGGGCACAGTAGGGAGCTGCAAATGAATCAGCAGTGCCCCACTGCAGGTCAACACACCCAGCTATCTGTGTTTTCCCTTGTTTGTCAATTTCCATCAGCCTTCATTTTCCTCTAAATCTCTTTGGGGTACCAATTAATCCAGAGGGTTTTCATTTACTCTGGCTGTCCAAATCAGCAACACACGAATACCCCCCACAATCGCTGCCAACAGCTCGTAATACATTTTAACTGCTCCTTGGCCTTTGATGTGTAAGCCTTCTGGGCAACATTATCATTACCCTTTATTTACCTCTGTATGTGAATGCAGCGCTGCACAGCCACTTGCACGTGCTAAGTGCAACTAGAGTTTGCTTGTGTCTGAAGTAAAGCATATTGCCCTAAGAACCACGCAAGAATTTTGCCCTCTTTGCTAGCAAAACCCTGAACCAGCCAAAATAAACAACAATAATATCCCAGGTTATGGAGAGCTTATTTTCAAAGTGGATGAGCAAATACAGGTATGAACAGGACAAACCAAAAGAGTTGTTTACCTAGGGAGAAGACTTAGTGGGAGAAAGGAGACCTGGTTCAGTCTGGAAGCATGGACACCATGTCAGGGTAACCAGATAGTGTGCCTTGCACACATTCATATGCTGAAAGTAAGAACACTGTTCTAGCTGAAACACTGGATACAGACAAACTCATGAAAATGTAATGGGTAAATTTTAGTGAGCCAGGGTGATTTCAGTTCCAGGCTGGGGCATTCTTTGCAACTTTGGAGACATTTATGGTTTTGAGGGCTCTCGTAATTGAAATAGTTACAATTGCATTTCTCAGGGAACATGAATATGCATGGCTGGCATTCAGGCTGAGGGTTTGGAAGGGTGCTCAGCCCAGCTAGAAAAATGTGAAAACACTCAGAGCCCTGCAGGATTAGTTGAACACGGCACAGGTTAGCTAAAGATGGTTTCAGAGGATCCACACAATCCACGGATGCTTACAATATGGGGGTGGAGAAACAAATTCCCTGTAATAAGTATTTTTGTGGGAAATGATGGGTATACAATCTTAATACAGGTGTGCCATATCAACACACAGAGTCCCCAAGCCCAGACAGTGAAGGAGGAGATCCTGGGTAGTGAGGGAGGAGATCTGGACTTTGCCCAGCCAGGCTGTAGCCTCTGAAGTTTTCTACTTGTCCTGCTATCTTCTCTGACCAAAGTGATAAACGACTCCCCCCACCTCCATGGTCATCCTGAAGCTGTGAAACAAAGCTCTGCTCACTGTTGCTCTCCTCTACCCAGAGGGCTGATATTTCACTTTTTATAAATTCAAATCTTTGATTGAGCAGGACGAAGCATAATTTCCTTATTGCAGGCATCATTCTGCAAAGGATGCAATGGGCTATGCCCTCGTAGCACAGAGCTTGGTGTAGCAACCATGGCCAGGCTCCAGATGCTCCAGTTCTGCAAGGGACTTGTGATGGATTAAACTAGGACTACCCCATAAAACTGTGAGGAAGGCAGAAAAAGGGGCTGCTTGCAGCATGTTGCTGCATCTGTCCCTAAAATAGGAATGAGCCCTTCCCCACTCACCCTGAAAGCATGTGGGGATAAATAGACCACAAAGTGGAGCTATTAAAACAGGTCCAGGGGAGGCTTGGTTTCAAGCAGGACGTGGGACACCAAACAATAGCTGCCATTTTGAAGCAGCTAGAGCCCAGGGTGCTCTTGACAATGTGGTGGAAAACACTGTCTCAGGGTACGACCCTTGCTAGCGAAATAAATAGGCCCCTGAGAATTCCCTGTGCAATGGCTGCTGACGTGCAAATTCAGAGCTGAAAAACATCAACTGTACTTTCTGAAAATATGAAAGAGCAGTGCCCAGAGGAGGGTGGCTTGGGAAGGAAGAAGCAGAGGAAAGAGCCCAATGGTGTTCCTGCATCCCTGCAGGATTTCTGGGAAGGTGCCATGCCTTTCCATGCCCTGCAAAGAGCAGGGTCATGCTGGGGGCCCCGCTCGCAGCAGTTACCACATGCAAACAAGCACCTGAAGGAAAGAGCCCCTTCCCTTTGTAAGCCTTCAGGGAAGATTACATCCCTACAGCAAGCTTTGCCCACTGGAGACAATCCTCCAAGACAAGCTGTTGGCTTGCAAAGGAGGAGCCATGCACTTGGCTGCAACTGAGAGGAGGACAAGAGGTGCTGCTGTCCGAAGTGATCTCCCCAGGACCCTCCTCACCAGGAGAGCAGGCTTTAAGACCCTGGAGAGGCTTCGCTCCCCAACAGGTCTGAACCACATGGCCAGATGCACCCATGCAGGGCAGCCTCTGTGGTGATCCTGACCGCTGCCACCATCTCTGTCTGCCCTTCCAAGCCCCCAGAGATGGAGAGGGCTCCTCAGCTGCAGGACAGGCCAGCCAAGAAAAAGGTGCAGAAACAGTTAAAGTAGCTGGTAAATAAAATTCCCAGCAGAAAAAACATGATCAGAGCAGAGAAAAGCATCCTTTCCAGCACTGCCAACCCCATATACTCAAAAATTATGCATCAAGATCCAGAGAATCACAGCTTTAAAATTGCAAGGGGTTTGTTCTGATTTTGTTTTTTTTTTAAATTATAAATGTTTGAGCTTTTCCTAATTGCAGTCTGGTTTCCTGAAGTTTATGATCACGTTTTCAAACTTTTCTGCAAATCCCTGAGGGCTATGAACTTCTTTTTTTTTTTTTTATAAAATAAAATTGAGGAGCTCACCTAATGCCCATAGCTTTGGGGCAAACAGCAAAGATCAAAAGACACACTAAAATGAGGACTATAGGAAACACTGGAGATCTCAGGAATGAACACCCTCCAGTATACGTCTTATCATTTTCACCCAGTGTTCCACAAAAACACTTTTAGAAGATGTTTTGCGCTTTTAACAACATCACATTGCTTAAGTACTTTATTTGCCAGCATGAAGAGCAGGTCTTCAGTGGCATTTTGCTTCCAAGAATAATGTTGTTTGCAGCCAAGGCCTGCAGAAAAGTTAAAACTGGGGCTGCTGTCTCTGGCTAAGGGGACCAGAGAAGCACACAGTTTCCAGGAACACGTTGTGTGCTCAAGGTTGCTGCTGTTCACAGAGCAAGGAAGGTTGTGAAACATTATCCAGGTCAAACCCAGACCTGACTTTCCATCTTTAGCCTGATCCATACAGAAATATATTGCCCAAAAGGCATCAGCTTACTTTCTTTGTCTCCAAACTGCCATGTCTTACAGAGAGACCTGTGTTACAGGCAGACAGGCTGTGGGAAATACATCAGCCAGTAAAGAGCTCAGTGATCCTGTAAGATTAAAGGCTGATCTGAGTGCAAACTTGCTATCGTGCAGTCTTGAAAGGATTTGGCATGTAACGGCCTGATTATCGATTGTTGTCCTTAAGAGAATGTGATCCTCTCCGTGCACTGATCCTGTTAGCTGTATTTACGGTAACACGTGCTGAAACATCCTCTTGTAGAGATAACAGCCTCCTTTGGTTGCTGCCAGAATGAAAAAATGGAAACAAAAACATACTGCTAATAATTATGTCCTACTCTAATTAAAACAAGACAAAAACACTGCACTGCTGGGTTTGGTTTGCCATGGCCTGGGTGCTTGGACAAGCCCCGGGCACGAGGGCTGACCACAGGAATGCCAATAACCAAAGCACAGCAGTGCCTAATATATCAGTGGAACTCAAAACCATGAGGTTTCCACCAGCCCAGAAACTCAGCAAAACATTCATGAAGACAAGGAATATGTTTGGTACCCAAACTAGGATCCAGCTACATGGAGGCTGCTCCTCTAGGCAGAGCTCAGCCCACATGAGCTTAATAAGTTGCCAGAGGTGATGGCAGATTGGTAAAGTACACAAATTATCAAAGGTTTTTTAACAGTCCTCTTGAACTTTTCATGGCACATCTGCACCATGCAGAAAGGCCAAGAGCTCAGTTCAGGCAGAAGGCAATGGCTGTAGCAGGATGGTTGAAGAGAGGCAGAATTTGGTTTGCCTGTGTCCCACAGCAGGACATTAAGCAAGAAAATAGGTCTATCTCCCTTCTCCTGTGAGTGAACACCATAAGCTCTGCATATGCTGCCTCTTCAGTCTGAATCAGGGTCCAGTCACAACAGGTGCAAATTGAAGAAAAGGGAACAAAATAAGTGAGGAAGAAAAAAGAACAAACGCCTCCACAAATCCAAAATAAAAAGCAGTGGCACAGCCACACCAAGTACTGCTGTACACACAAATATTTATTTAGGATTACTCCACTGATGGATTGTGAATAACAAGAGCTTGGCCAATACTCCAGGATTACCGAGGGGTGACCAGACTTCAAACATGCCTTGGGATATGGTTTCAAGAGCCCCACCTCAGCTATGGTGCTGACTTGTGAATTCCTGCTGTTTCCTATGCCCTCAGGCTGGCACACTTGGGATGCCCCACTGGCCTGTGGGAGTCAGGCTTTCACACCGGCCTTTCTGTGGATGCTGAAAACAGAACCAGGCTTAAAAGAAAACTGTAGCAAGAACATGCTATGCTTATCGCTTATTAAGGTCAAATTGCTTCCCCACTGCTTTTCCCACAAAGGAGATGGCTATAGAGCAGGACCAAGATCTAGACTGATCCCAGCCGTCCCCTCAATTGCTTTTTTAGTCCTCATGAAGAAGTGCAATGTGGCTGCCGCCACTTCTGTCTCTTAGGGAGCTCTTTGCTGCTAAGTAAACTAACATGTCCTCTTCTTGAAACTCTTAACACCCATGGAAGAGAGAGAAATCTGACCTTCTAATACACACAGTCTACAGCTTCCATGTAAAGTCCATGAGTAACCACAAGTGTAAGAAAGAAGAGAGACAAGGTCATTTCGAGGCACCAAAGCCAGTGATACAAGGATGCTGAAGGAGCAGACAATGACCAGGCAAAGCCACGGGCTCCACAGTGGCATCACAGTGGCTAATAATACTACTTATTAGCCCTGTAACTCCAAAAGGTCAGCTTGGTCCTACAAGGTCAGGCACGCATTTAAATATAGATCTGTTTTGGACTGGATTACTTGAATTATTTCTTCTTTTTGTTCTCCAAAAAAGATATTTTTCCTCCTCATGCTTTTTAGAAGTCTTTCACACAGTTACCTGGGAATTCATTTTTAAGATTAACTGTAGTGGTAGTTTCAAGGCTTTCTCCTGGACATGGAAATTTCTCTCACTTATACAGGCGATTTGGCTGCCCTTTATGTGGGAGCTTGGGGAGCAGCAGGAGGGGGAAAACTGGGTGATGAGTCTACGTTGTTATAGACCTCCTGGCTCTCCCTGGGGGTTTACATGAGGGTCTTGGACTCTTACATTAATCCTTGGTGATTCCTGATCACCTTATTTCTTACTTTCCACTTCCCTAACCTTTATTAAATCTTCCTATTCATTATGTAGGAAGGAGGGCTAGTTCATGTCACTAACAGAACAGTTTAAAGCTACGACATCAGAACTTGAGCACAATCTACCCAATGAAATTATTTAAATATAAGCTTTGATATAAACAAAGCACACTCACCTCAGTTGAAGGTGCAATTGCCCTTTGTAGATGTACAGGATACACAGCTGGAAGTTAGGCAAGGGACTGGGCAACCTTCTGCTGCCCAGATCAGCTCTCCCAAGCTCATGTCGAAGAGTCTTCTCATATGACCCAGAGAAAACACATCACCCCACAAAGGTCAAAAGAACAGTAGACAAGGTTCATTTCTCCCATGAAGCTAAGAGCAATAGTTAGGGCTATACAGATTGGAGACAGGCTTAAGGAATGCCCTGCTGTCCTGCTGACAGCATTTTATCAAAGTTGCAAGAAAACCTAAGCTGTCAAATTTTTCTGAAGCTGTTGACGTCTGGTCCCTTAGGAAATGAAACAGTCAAGATTAACTAGACCCACTAAATACATAGTTAACAAGTAACTACATTAGATAATAAACAATATCTCTTTTTCTACAGAGAAAAATAAGCATCACAGACATGAACACGCTTCCTTCTATAGAATTTCCTCTCAAAAATCTGCCTTTAAGGTGATTCTACTCCAACACTATGCTGACACCCTTCCTGTGGGCAGAGACAGCAAAAGCAGAAACACCCTCTACATCTGGGAATGTGGGGTGACCCCAGTGCTCCCCTCAACACATCAGCAGGAGGGTTTCTGCCCCAGACCTGCAGCCTTCTTCCCATCGAGGGAAAACAGAGTCTTTCCCATGTAACACCACACTGCCTGCTGCTACAGGCTCCTTAGGGAAAGAGAGAATGTACCTCAGCAGCCAGAAATCCATGGCAACCTGTGTTTGCCTACCATAAAAATCACCCTTCTCCAGAAGCAGAGCTCTCTGTCTGGAGTAAATCCCTTAGGGTAATAACACCACTGAGAGAATGGGGCAGGACACTTCCCTCCCACCAGGCCCTTTGGCAGTTTCCAGTGCTGGTAGAAAGCCTAGCTCTAGAAATTCGGAGGAAGATTCAGTGCACTGATATAATAGAAATGTTCGTCTAAATGGCCGAAGTACCTCACACTCTCAGGAGCAGCATTTCTTTCTCCAGAGCTTCCCACACTGCTTGAGGCATAAACAATGCCCACCTGGCCAGCAAACTCAAATTTAAAACACCCTCCCTGACACAGAGAAGAGGCATCAGAGTAAGCTTCTTTTTCACTGCTGACCAAATGGAGCATGCTCCAGTGGACACTACTGAGGCGACTCTGGGTCTCTGGCTGGGATGAAGCCATCAGTAAAATTACACAGGGTGCAACATCTCCACTCTGACTGTTTAAAATAAATGTCACTAAACCAGACAGATGCTGGCATCGTGTCCCAGCAGATACTAATTTAGCCCACACAGAGTGCTCTTACATCATTTGTTCTGGGTACAGCTTAATTGCTAAATTAATTACTTTATCCTATGAAACAAAATTGTACAAAAGGTAATCATGTGATTTTTAAGCTTGATGGATGCTAAATGCGATTTGAATAAATAAAACCAACTTTGATTCCTGTCTATGCTCAGGATTGCTGAGAGTAGCACCACTAGGGTAGGGAGCCAGCAAATGCCTAGCAGTGGGGAACAGGACACAGCTGCCACCAGGAAGGCAGAGATGCAAGGTTCCACCCACCCCAGCATTGGGTGGCGGATGGGGCCACCATCTGTGCCGGAATGCTGCAGCAGACACAGCTGGGCAATGAACTGCAGGTCACAGTGCTGTCCATTCCCAGCACTTCCCAGTGGCTGCAGGAAGTCTCCAGGGTATGCTCCCTGTATCATGACAGGGCCTTCAGCCTTGCTGCAGGGAGCCCTGCAGGACTATCCAGAGCTGGGAGAGCCTCTCCAGCCCCCCTCCATATGTGCCCCTTCCTTGTGACATGCCGGATAGTCCCTGCCATTGTGGAGTTGGTGTGGCAGCACACTAGCACCCAGCATGGGGATGAGGAGAGAGGGGAGTGTGGCCATCACTGTGTCATCAGGCTACAGCTGATCTCAGCCAGTGATACACAGCAGCTTCTGCCCAGAGTGCTCCATGCCAGGTGGTGAATGGTTTGCATCTCAAGACCAGCCCATTCAACTTCTTTTCGTTTCTGACCCTGTTGCAAGGGACTCAGACACAAGCAGTGCTAACCACCACTCCGAACACAGAACTTTTCCTGTGACAGGACAGAACAGACCTAGATTTTAACTGGAAAACTTCTCATCTAAATGGGACTCACCTTCAGGTGATGACAGAAGTGAAAAAATACGGAGAGTACGAAAACTGTGGTGTGAGGGAGCCACAGCTGGAACAAGTCATGACAAATCATGATTGCCTTTGAAGAAGCTCCTTGTTCCATTCCCTTACAGCCTCTCCAGCACAGTGCCCACATGTGGGCAGGGCTGTGATGGGCAAAACCTCAAAAACACATAGAGCAAACTGATTAGCCATGCACATAACTGTACAGTTCTCATTGTTTTCTCAAACCTTACCTGAGCAAAATACGGACACAAGATGTTGAAGTCATGCCTGGTCTTGTGGGCCCACAGAAAGTGAAATCTGACATAAATCAAGCACCACTGCTCCTGTCGGGCACATCTCATGGAACAGAGGCTTTGGGCAACTACAGGACTGAGCTCAAGTTATATTAATTTCTGTAAAAACACAGAAGAGACAATGATTGCAGCTGCAAACTAGAAAACTGGGCTTCAGCTTCTCACTACTGAAAGAAGCACATAAGACATTTTGTATTTATCGGATAAATTTATAAAGCTGCATTATGAAAGCATGAACCACTAACTCCTTTTAAAAAAGAAAGTCCACAATACAGTTCATTTTGAGCTCCAACAGGAAGTCTGCAAACTTGTATATGTTTTCTTATTCATTTTTTAAATACCTCCTTTAATGCCTCCAGTTTGTTAAGTGTCCCGTGATGCCTGTTGTATTAGGCCATATCTCTGAATTTGGGACTGTTTGACTTCATAAAGGCGATCTAGGGAATCTACGGTGAGACTGTTTCAGGAGGTCTGTTCCCCGCGGGGAGCGCCGGGGCGCTGGGCGTGCGGCCACTGCCCTCCAGCGGCGAGAGCCGGGCAGGACCCTCCGCGCAGCTCCGCGGCTCCACGCAGAGAAGAGACCCTTGCGCCGGGGGCTGGCTGCTGGAGCACATTTGAGTTGAGACAGAAAAAGCGGAGAACATCTGAAGAACAGCTCGAAGTTTACCTTTTAGAAACTGAGACCATCCAGGAAGCGGCTGAAGGAAGGAAAAGGCATGCTTTGCCTAGGGATGAAACAGGCAGTTTCTCCGAGGCCAAAGCCTTCTCTGAACAGAGGTAGGTACGTGGCCACCAGGTCAGCAGCAGCCCTGGCAGGCTACCAGCAGTATGCTCACACAACACCCAGGCCCACTGCATGGGAGCATGCTCCTTTCTCCAGCCATGCCCTTCAGCCATCCCACCTCCCACATCCCACCAAAGGGAGCAGCAGCTTTAGAGCCAAGATACAGTTCTCTTGGCCACATCTGAATGCAAACCCCCAGCTCCAATGCTCATGTGAAACAACTGGATGTCCCAGGATGAGCCAGGGTGAAACAATGATCCTAATTTATTCTTGCTTCCCTTGACCAGTTTCTCCCTTGGCTCCCATGGCATTTCCTCCATTAACTACTGGGAAGCAGCAGGAATGCTTGAACAATAAACAACTAGCAGGCGTTTTTTCAACTATTAGGGTAGTTGAAATATTCTTTTACAGCCCTGCAAAGACAAAGGGTGAGAGCATTAGAACATTGTCATTTTTAAAAACCTGAGCTGCACTGAGGAAGGGGCTCCAGGTGCTGCTGAGGCAGTGACACTTAGTTGCTTGTCTTGACCCTTTTCTCACCTCTTACAAAACTGGGTGCACAGCTAAAAGGCAAATGCAGTGAAAAACAAACATTTCCGTAGGAAGACTGGGGATTTGCAGGAAAGAAAAACCTAAAGGGAGGAGCAGAAAGAGATAAGGAATTGCTGTGGGCTTCGCTCACACATTTTCACTTATTTCCTATGGATCTTGCTCATGTGCTACTTTGGCAGCCCTTGCTTGTGTCTAGAAATCTTGCAGATGCCCGAGGAAAAATGAAACACATACAGTGCTGTAGGCCACCTCCTCCTGCTTATTCAGCCAGGGCCCAGCAATGAGGTCAGGCAGTTGTCAGTGACACAGAAGTCTCAAGGCAAAACCTGAGACTGTGATTTATGGGGAAGGGCCTTGCCTCCAAGCATGGCGCTGTGGTACTCACAAAGATGTAGGAGAAGCCTTGGGCATGGATGTGCAGAGCCACTGTGAGCTGCAGGCACTGCTCCTCTCCACCTGATGAGAGATGCCTGTGCTGGGCTCCTGAGCTGTTGTTGGGGCTTTTCTAGCCTGGCTGCCAGCCTGGAAAACAAAGTTCCCAACCAAAGCAAGAGCGAGTGTGGAGGAACAGGGAGACCAGCTCCAACATTCCTTCCTGCTGCCAGCAGCGTTTCCAGAGCAATAGGGCTGGAGAAGCTGAGCCTACTGAGCTCCCAGATGAATAGGAGCAATGGACATGCTACTGAGGAATTATAATGCCCTTCAACATACGGATTAGAACTCAGCCTTAGGGCAGCAAACCTCCCTGATTAAAATCTCTTCCCCAGTACTGTAACACAACTATCCTATAACAACTTCCCTATCTGTGAGGCTCTTTTAAACCCAGGCTTTATAGTCTGCAAGCAGAGGACAGGATTCTACCAATGGGGAAACACTTTCTTGATGCAGAAGGACTGAAGAGTGCTATCACTCACCAACTTCACGCAGGAAGGGATGGAGTAGCAGGTGATTTGACAGAAGCCTCGTACAGCTGCATCCACAGGCATGTGAGGTAATGACATTCACTTTGCTCTAGTCTAATGTGTTCAGCTATGTTTCTCAAGTCTCTCCCTGGACCTAGGGACAATTTGAAGGCAATAAATGTCTTAAATGAAGGCAAAATCTGGAGGAAGAGATCAGGAAGCATGGCGCCTTAGGACAGGGCAGGCAATGTGCCATTCCCCAGCATGGCAGGCATAGGGAAGCACATCCCCTATGCAGCCAGGGGTGGAGCAGTGGCAGGATGACCAGCAGTCACCCTTGCAGCAGCTGGAGGATCAACCACCTTCCTAGTTCCTCTTCCTGCCCCAGCATCAGGTGGTCAGCTCCTGCTTCCCTCCATGCCAGAGCACCGAGTGCGTGTTGTGCCATGCAGGCTCGTACTGAAAGCATAAGGCAGGTACCACTCAGGGATGGGTAAAAGGTGCCTATTTGGATTTGCTTGGAGGGCTCAGGTGATGTCTGCAGCCCCAGCTGGATCATGGTGCTGAAGGCAGCACTGCTGTGCCCACTGAGCACAGGCCTGCACTGCAGAGGTCAGTTGAGGCTCCTACTATGCAGAACATCCCCTCAATGATAAAGATAGAATAATATTTTAGATATTAAGGCTTGCAAAATTAATTCCTATATGCAACCAAAAAATTTCTAGATAGTGTCCGACTTAGCACATCAGGAAAAGAGACATGAAAGCCCCTAAGAATTTACTAGAGAAATGACTCACCCATGGAGGAAGTTTCTTCCTAGACCTCCTATCAAGATGTTGCTTCATAGCCGGAAGAGTAAGTATTTTATAACGCTCATTAAAAACAAAGTACTCTGGGATGCATCATGTTTTTAAGCACTGGCCTTACCAATATCTTGTGGACAAGAGTTCTGATTCATTTTCCTTTGTATGAAGTGTCCGTCTTTACAACTTCTGAACAGGTCTCCCTCTCCCATCAGCTATGTTTTTGTTCTCTTTGTGAGGCTGGATACTGGAAGAGGTGGGAGACCAGAGCAGAAGCTACACAAACTGCACAGCATATTTCTGAAGTGAATGGAGTTCACAGCTGATTGCTTTAAACGTGGATTTCTGTTTCAACGGCTGCTGAAGGGTAAGACCAGTGTCCTGAGAGCTCATGTTTTGCTTGCATTAATTGAATGTTATTTGGACTTCTTCAAGCCTTCCTTCGCTTTCCCAGCCACTTGCAGAAGAAGGGACCTCTAAACCCTTCAGTAGGATGAACGAAACCGAGTGAGCTTTTGAGAGCCCAGAGCTTTGGAGCCCAGGTTGCGTGCAAAGAACCTCATTGACCAGTGTGGCACCACCATTTGCATTTGGCCAGCAGGCCATGGACAAAGCCCTGAATGCAATCCTCGTCATGGTCCTCTTTGACATCATGGAGATACCTAATTAACATGCGTGAACTTTATAAGTAGTGAATGTGTAAGACATTTACTGAATATGCAAGCTGAGAATGGGACATACACGATTAGAGGAGCTATCATCCTGTGTGTCCAGTGCTGATAATGAAGGAATGCCTGCCCGCTAACGCTCACAAATTGAGTTTTAGGGGTTTCTTATTTGCTGATTTACAGTAACAAGTCTCTGAAGGTTGTCACTTTTGGAGTGCGGGGAGGAAGAAGAGAACAGAATTGCCAAGTACTGCAGCTGAAGGAAGGAAACATTTGGATCCTTTGCTAGAAAAGTATATAAAGAGCTCAAAACTTAATTTAAAAATATATACAGTATTGGTATAGACGTAAGACAGACTCTTCTCCAACTTCAGCAGGTCCATAATGCCAAAGCCTGGCTGTCTATTTGCAATGATGGCTGAAGAATGCCCTGTTGAATGAGATCCTCCACCAGTCACCCCTCTGATGCTTCCAGTCCAGCTTTCTACAGTCCCTGGGAACAAAGCAGCAGCAGAGTAGCTGCTACAGAGCTGCTGCAGTTATCACTTTACCAGATTTCATAGCTATGTGGAAGGGTAACTGCTAATGGGGAAAAAAAACCTGCTCTCATTTGGATCCTCAGGTGTGCCTTCAGTGCAAAGCAGTTGACATTCAAAACAGCCATGCAGGTGCTTGTAAGATTACAGTAAAAAAAAAGTGGCTTTCTAGGCTCCGAATCATAAATCACTGGAAACAACACAGCTTCACTCTTTTGGTAGGAGTTCCAAGTTCCTTCCTCTTGCTTTAAATCACCCAGCAATACCAGTTGTAGCTGTGTCACAATCTTTCCATAACCTGGTTTCAGAACTGCTTATTCTCACATTTTTCTCTTTCCTCAGATACAGCACAAGTGATCTGTGCAGGTTCGGACACAGTTACTGCTCAACAAATGAAACCAGTGTCAAGACCTTGCAGAAACAGTGGGAAATCGGGGAAACAGTAGATGGATTCTGCAGCAGCTGTTATCACAACCCTCTGAGGTGCACCTTCTCCAGCCAGCTCACAGGTCTCCAGCAGTTCTGTGTAGGACTTTGATTTATGTGCTCATTTTACACCAGAGAAAGGGAGTGCCACAGAGCTACCTGCACCCACCATGTTGTTTTCTGAAGACCTTGCTCCAGACTAAGCCTCTCCCTGCCAGACCAGAAAGGAGACATTCAGTGACTTCCAAGTCATTCTGACAACCCTTTGAGACAGCTTACAGCCATGGTCCCAAGTGACTCCCCCCAGTTTTGCCTGTATGAAAATCATTGCCTGCATCAGTTCCCTTTTTTTAATTTCACTTACTTGTAACTGTCCTACTGGCACATGTTGGAAGGGGCTGCTGAAGACATCACCGAAGATTAATGTAATTTCTCTAACAAAGACCCAAAATGAGGTGTGAAAGTTTCTCTGTGCAGAAACCAGCAAGATTCAGTGCACAGCTGAGCAGCCTGTGGACTGCTGGTCGCTCCCATCTTCCAAACCCTGAGCAACACTCTCTCCACACAGCAGAGGCCACAAAAACCATGACCATGGCTGCCTCAGTATGTTGAGTCAGTGCCCAGCAAGCCGTACCTCTGAGAACAGATGAACTTGAATGTGCCTTTTATCAGCCAGTGCACTCAACAGCACGCCTGATGAGAACACCACCCAGCTATGGTGACAGTACATGCACCGGTACTCCTGAAGATTGGCATTAACACCTCCAGTGTCCAAAGTATGCACTGTAACCTCAAGTAATCCACCTTAACTAAGATAAACAGGCTCGTACCAAGAACCTACACTGAGTAACACACAATCATTTCTGGCCAGAAGTCAACATAAGCCCCCATAATGCAAAGCCTGGGAGTTTGTTTTAAAATGGAAGCTCCTCATCACAACAGCCAGCTCCCCAGGGAATATGCAGACACCTATTCACACCACTTGCAAGGCAAGTAAGCGGTGCAGTTTAGAAACAGAATTCAGAACAACTACTTATACAGCAGACAGCATTTCATGTTTAGCCTGAGAGAAGAGTCTGACATCCCACCCCCTTCCCATCATCAGGTGCCTTCAGCTACCTAGGTTCCAGTTGAAGCTAAGTCCCACTGGGACACAGATGCCCATCATCAACCCAAGTAAGCAGGATCAACTCACTTAAGGTCTCAACACAGCTAACCTTCCGCCCCCATGTCAGTGCTGCTTTTATCCCCAGAAGTTAAAACCCTTTTCTTCCACCTCTTGGGGTGATCCAGCATCAGATCCCAAGCCTCTGAGAATGAAGCCTCCCCTTCTCCAAAGCTGACTAGTAAAGATCCAGTTAACTATGGATCTAAGCCCCTCTCCATGCCGGCTCCCAGCAGCGGCTGGTACACTGCCACCTTAACACATCGATCCACAAGGCACAAAAGCTCCTCCCTCCATTACCTCAGTACACAAGGACTCTGCAACAGCAAGGAGAGAACGCAGCAGGGCTGCAGAGGTCAGACCTCCTTCTGAAAGGAACCCCCTTGCACTTCCTATGATCTCTCCAAATCCCAGCCTAGGCTACAAAGATCTTTTTAAAGGTTTCAACGGATTATTAGAATAGCTTTGTAAAGCACTTTATAGAGAAAACATTATTTTTAAAATTAAATTCTAAAGCTCTCTTGTGGTGAGGGCTTGAGAAATGCAGGGATTGCAGAAAACTGCTGCCCCTAGAAGGCACAAACACTATAACGCAAATCCTCAGGGTACCACTGCTGTACTCCCACCCACCAACTGAAAAATGCCTCTTGCCCCAGAATGAGGACTAATGCCTATAAAAATGGTTTATCTCAACGTTCTCAGAAGCATCTGCACACACACACTAATGATGTATGCTGACTACATCCATCTTTAACATTCCATGCTTATTATCCAAAGTGATTAAAAGCTAAATGACTCATCTGTTCCACTTTTTGCTCTGAACAATGACAAGCATAATTGTTCTTCTTTCAGAACACACAGACGTTCAAGGACATTGCACGATGTATTTAAAAGGACGCCACTTCTCCCCCAGGCCCGAAACAGTCATCACTTTGCCGAAGACCCATCTTTAAGAAACATTTTAATGCAGCTACAAACACTTTATTAACACTAAGAACAAACTAGACACAGAAATGTTTCTTTATACTTTATTTAAGCTATTTCATTCTTAGGTATCAAGAATTAGAGTGCTTCATAGAATATTATTACCACAGGGCAGTGAAATGGGCATTTTCTTAGTGTAGTGCAAGTCATATTAAATGAAAATATTTTAAAATAAAGTTTTATTAGCAGTACCAACCAGCACTTATCTGCTGACCTATAACTGAAACAATGTCTCAAAAGCACAAAAAAATACTCTCTGAAATACAGCTTTATTTACAGCACATATAGAGCTCTTGGATGCCTAAAGCTATTAGTCTGATATTAAACTAATGCTTTTGAGTTGCTATTCACAGTCGAATATACTGAGAATTAAGTGCTCAGATGACTTCGAGTACAAAAAAATTTTTCTGCTTTAGTTATAAAGAGCTCTGCCAATATACACAAACTATACACTTCAGACATTCACAAAAAAATGTGAGCAAGAAAAGGGTTATCAAAAAACATTTAATACAATTAGTCAATAACCCTTCCCACCATGGTCCACATCTACAAAGTTCTCCCATCCCTCCCCCCCTCCCCATCCAAACCCTTCCCCACAGAAAGTCACATACTTACCACAAGTTTTAGCAAGTATGGTTTAAAAAAGGGCCCCAAGGCAAGTTACTTATAGTTCAGTTGCCACTGTCAACAGATCTGGACCTTGATCTAGACCTCTGCCGATCCACAGATGATGGAGATTTTGATCTGCTGGATGAACGACGTTTCTGGCTCTTGTCTGGCATTGGAGATCTACTAACTGACCGAGACTTGCTATGGCTCCTGCTCCGTGACCTGCTGTAGGACTTGCGGCTGCGGGAACGAGAACGGCTACGAGACCCGGATGAGCTTCTGCTGCGCGACCGCGACCTGCTTCTGGACCTACTGTGGAAATGAAGAGCAACAGTGTGAGCAACAAAATCCCACGGACCACGGCAATAACCAGGCAATTCACTGGGCTCCAGAGTTCAGCTGCCTGGTCACTGACTTCAAGGCTTCCTCCGTGAATATTTAAGCATTATTTAAGAGAACAGAAATCCGTACCTGTGCCTTTTGCTGCCTTCGATTAGTTTGATTTTCCTTCCATTAATTTCTTTACCAGAAAGCTTTTCAATAGCATTCTTTAAATCACTGTAAGAGGCGAATTCAACCACCCTACAGAAAACAGAAAAAAAATCCCCAAAAACAAAGATTACTATTACAAGTTGTATTTATAAACACAAACACAATTTACAACCGTGAAAAAATGGAGAAAAAAATGAAAAAAAAAAAACCAAAATCAAACTGCAAAACACACTGCTCAGCATAAATATCCCTTGTTATCACTGAAGCATGGAAAATTCCACTCCCTAAATACTGAATGCATTTTCAAAGGGCAGTGAAATTGAACCAGGAACAGCTGCTGACACTGAAAGTAGCCAGCTTCCCTCCCCAAATATTACACGTAAGTTATTACTCTACAGCTTTCAAGAGGTGATTTGAGAAGCTTACCCTTCATTTAACTTTGGTCTGTGTGCATCTGCAAAGGTTACTTCCCCGGCTTGTCTCATGAAGTCTTTGAGATCCTAACACAAGACCACTTATGTTATGCACAGAAGTGAAATTAATACTTATCTATACAAAAGTAGTTTAAAACAAACAAAAGAATCTTATGACTACTGAAAGAGAAGATGTTAGGTAAATCACAAACATGGCAACTGCCATACTTGTATTCTATCAATACTGAATTATCTATATTAGGGCACGAAATAAATGAAAAAAAGCATATTGCTTTAAGCAAAATGCTAATAAAGTGTCTTAACAATAAGGCAAATATTAGTCTACAATGATTTTACAGATTAAATAACAAAGAGAGAGAAAGAGAGAGAGAGAAAGAAATAAAAAAGTACATTTGTATACATAGTGGATTGAGTGTGAACTACTACCCATATATTTTTGGATTATTTCAGTCTCCATTTACATTACAAATCTTACACGAATATAGAATTACATTTACATAACGCCAATTATTTTGTGCCCCATATGTCATTAAAAATATAGTTTACTTTACCTTCATTAACAATTCCCTAGGCTAGCCAAGCAGCAAACTGCATTAAGCGACCGGAGATACCGTCATGACATATGCCCGACTGGCTCTTCGCCACCCACTTGACGAACACTACCCAGTCGATGGAAGCCATTAATCGCACTGCCCTCCCTATCAGGAGACTATGGATGGATCCAGACATTCTCTATGCTCGATGTCACCAAGGACCACTTTACTGCGATCAGGATTCCAACGACCACCTAATTTCGTATCTTTCAACTCTTTTCGACCAGGACCTCGTTATTCGGAAGCGTTACAGGAAGAACAGCTCTCAACTTAGGAATCAGATCTCGTTAACGCTCTGGGATCGCTGCAATGTGGCACTTTAAGGAGTGCATCGATTACGTCTAGACCGGCAAACACAGATCTAGAGGTGGCCAAGTGACATTGTAGGAGCTGACTGGAAAGTCAAC
Organism: Corapipo altera; assembly: GCF_003945725.1. Classification (NCBI taxonomy): domain Eukaryota; kingdom Metazoa; phylum Chordata; class Aves; order Passeriformes; family Pipridae; genus Corapipo; species Corapipo altera. The sequence goes on along the minus strand of NW_020884885.1, from coordinate 4,465,967 downwards.
CAGGCCCGACCAAGAGTGACCAAGACAGAACGATTAGGATAACCCACAGGCACTCCTCGTCATAAGGCCAACGACACAGATAGGCTGGCAAATAAAGGGTTTAATATGTGGTTAAAATGGATTTTAAAAACAAGAAAAAAGTAAATATATATCCTCAAATACATAAATTTATTATTATTATAAATTTAAATTAACTAGTTTTCATTCAAAATATTTAAATTACATTAAAAATCATATTAATTACATAAACATTTTAATAAGTTAGATTTAATTTTAATCAATTATTTTACAAAATAACTACATTATATAACATTTCCTTTAAATTAAATCAAAATAGTTAATTGTGTTTCAACAAACCTGCCAGCTGACTCGGGAAGACAAATTTTCCACTATGAGGCGATTTTCTGTTCTTAAAGGTGGGGCATTTCTGTTTGGAAATAAACAATTCAGACTTTCATCAGCAAACAATATATAACCACTTTAATATTAACTAAGGCTGTACCAAGAGCCAGTATTGGCGTATCATCATTAGCACTACAAGCTGAACTACGTAATGCCCCGAGCAATGTAGGACAGGCAGTAAACACTTCTGGGAGGGAGCATAAAGATGACAAGCATATGTGAGCAGTTCCATAATCCTCCAACTCCTACTGCCACATCAAATGACTGACTAAAAAGACAACACCTTTTAACAGCTCACTCCAGCTCAAGTTCTTGGATGGGATGAGCCCACAGCGTTCCTTTTTTTAAAGTGCCTCAGTTCAAAGCAACACGTACCTCCTGTCACTGCGCGGCCGGCGGCTACTGAACCGGTCAGAGTACCTCCCTCTGCCTCTACCCCTCGAGCGTGCTCGGGCATGCTCAATTGTCACCCTGGGAAACAAAAAACAAGGAAAACCACACGTGTTTACATTTTTTCTTCTTATGTATCCTGCTACAGTAATTGGGGGGGGGCAAAGACACATGGACCAAACAAACACAAAATAGTTTGAACAGCACTAATTATGCAACACAAGTTAAAGTTGACTCACTGCTTATTTTAGATAGCCAAGATGGCACATCCATGAAACAGGATACCTCACCTCTCACTGCAAAGCTCTTTTCCATCCAATTCATAGACAGCATCATCTGCATCCCTCGGATCCTCAAATTCCTGCAAAACCACCACAACAAGTGTCAGTATGAAATTACATCTCCAATAAAAGAACAGATACTTATTTGTCACACGGCATACCTCCTTGGGCACATTAACGGGTTTTTTTTTTTTTATAAGTAGCGTCGTGCACATCAAACGCGAATGAGCACCGAGGGCGAGGGACCCTGCAGAGCTAGGGAAGGGGGAGGAGAAGGTGGGCATACTCACCACAAACCCAAAACCTCTCTTCAGGTCGATGTCGCGGATACGGCCGTATCCTTTGAAGAACCTCTCCACATCTTTCTCCCTGGCGGCCGGGTTCAGCCTCCCGATGAAGACACGGCAGCCGCTCATGGCTGTCTGCGTTCTGTGTGTGCGCGGCGCTGCTGCGAGGACACTGCGCGTCAGGCCCCGCGGGTGACTCAGCACCGCCCGCCGCTGCCGCACTGCGCCGCGCGCCGGCCCCGCCCCTGTCGCGGGCCAATGGGAGAGCGCCGGGTGGACACCGCCTCAGCCCACGCCAATGGGAGCAGGGCGCTCCACCCGCGGCCCCTCCCCCGCCGAGTCGGGGAAGAAAAGAGAACGCCATCGCTCCGCCACAAAATGGCGGCCGTGCCGCACCCGGCTGCGGCATCGACCGCGACGCGGCGCGCACCGAGCGAAACGGCACGGCGAGAACGCCGGCCGTGCGCTACGAGCCGGCCGGGCAGGCAGCGGAAGCGCCCTGCGCCGCACCCCACCCGCTAAGTTCCCCCGGCGTCCCGCTCCGCAAGGAAGCCGCAGGACCTGTCACGAACCTGGGCTGCGGGTCTCGGTGCGGACCAAGCCTGGCGAGTGCGAGGTGTGGTGAGGTGTGGTGTGGTGAGCGCTCGGCGGTGCGTCCTCACCGTGTGGCGATCAGCTCCGACTACTGCGCAACACCAGCGCTGCGCCTGGAAATGGAGACGGCCCCGCGCGTCACCGCCGCCCCGCGCGGCCATTGGCCCAGGCGGCGGCCACGCCCCCCGGGGAATCCAGGGCAGGGCGGGGTCGCGGCCCTGCGTCGCTCTGCGGGAGCCATTTTGGGGTGTAGGGGAGGCGGGAGCAATCCTGAGGATTCAGTGTGGTCTAGCATGGGGCTGTCATAAAGCTGAGTTGTTAGGTTCAAGACAACCATCAGGACTCTTTTACTCATACAGTACACAACAGTAAAAAGCTGTGCTGCGCTTGTGTGCCAGGCGGGTGTAAGAGTAGGCAAGGTCTTGCAGAAACAGACCGTGATCAGCAAAGAATGAGGAGAAAAAATATGTGAGGTGCTCCTGATCTGCTTGCATCCTGATTTGGAACCAAGTATGTAATCACAAAGTAGATAGCTGAGCTTCATCTCTGTTTTACATAACTCTACAGAATTGTATCACAGCTTGGCTTCTAGGTGGTTGCAGTAAAGACAGTGGATTATCCTAAGGGCTATTTGAAATGCTGAAGACATCTGGAAGTTGAAGATACACCCACTAGTTTTCCAATACAGACGGAGATCTGCTAGACTGGCTGTGTGACTGTCCTTGCCAGATTTGTCTGTGGGTCAGCTGGCTTTACACAAAGAAGCAGCAGTTACAGCTGCAGCAGGCTGCCCCTTTTGGTGCATTTTATGATGATAGTCTGATCCTTTTGATAGCATTTTCCTGATTTGTCACCTGGAATCCCATGCTGCCCTGAGTCCTACCCCCTCCCCCTTCCCCTAGTGGACCATATTTTTTACACCCAGGGTCTGTTATTAGTGACCTCTATGGAATTAATTTCTCTTTTTCATGCTTAGTCATGGACTGCAGATTTCCCTGAAACAATATTGCACATGATGCCACTGACATCATAGCTTTACATGACTGCCCCCACACTCACTCCTGAAACTGCAACAGCATGCAGAGTCCCCGAACTGAGAAAGTGATTTGTGCTGCATGCAGGCAATGATGAGAAAGGCTACTCTGTTTGGCAAGGGCAACTGTCAGCATTGCCCATGTTTCTCCTGTGTTATAAAGATGTGTGTTTCCATCCTGCAGAGCAGCTGCATCCATGAAAAAAGCCAGGGTGATGCACACCTAAGAGAATCTGCAGTACAGAAAGGACTCAGAACAATGAAAGACAATGCTTGTGATTATCCCTGTGATTCATAGCCTTTGCCTGCCAAGGAAGGTACATTCAGATGTGCTGTCTAACATATAACACTGCTAATTTCATAATCAGTTACAGTGCTTTAACAGGTGCCACCCTGGGAACATGCAGTTCTGTTCCTGTCAACACTGGTGCTCTCCAGTCTGCACACTGAGCTTGTGCACAAAGCTAAACCAGCAAAAACTAGTACTGGAAAAGGCAGCAAGCAGATGTCTGAAGGTTTGACTCCCAGAAAACCAGCCTCTAGAGGGATGAAAATAAGGTTAGCACTGAACAGAGAGAACGGGAAGGGGCGGGAGTGCTGTTTTAAGGAAGAGCTGTATATTTTAGCAGTGCAAAACTGCAGCCTAAGAGGCCTTGTTCTTGTTACTGCAAACCAGGAATTTCCTCTCTGCATGTCATTGTCTGAACACCGGGAGAAAAGAAGCAAAATCAGGAGGGGATCCAGGAGACAACAATCGGTCTTTAAAACATTCCTGTGTTACCTAAGTCTGTTGCTGATATAAAGGTCACACTCTTTTACTCACATGGACTTCTCACATGAGGGTCATAAGCAAGCACATTTAATTCCTACCTAGTTTCTCCAAGATTTATGTTAAGAGGGTAGAGTATTTCCTAGGTGGTGTTTGAAGACCACCTAGGACTTGTTAATATTATTGCTTCTGGCTAGCCCACTATCCACACTACTACCTTCCCTTCAATTCTGTTTTTTTGAGAGCCACACAAGCAGGCTAAAATCCTCCTAGTTAATTCATCAAGATAACTAGGTACATACAGTTGCTATTTGGAAGCGAAAAGGTCATGAGGCAGCAGAAGACTAAATGAAAGATGAAACAAAGTCCTAGCCAGACACCATTAATATCTGGTACTGCTTGTGGAAAACAGTTGATAAGGATTAACTCTTTGCTGTCTCTTACTTAAAAAAAGGTCATCAAATTAAACTAATGAAGTCCCAGTCAAAACATGTAAAAGGAGGTGGTTCTTCACCAACTGGTAGTAGATCTCTGGCATAACTTGCTGGAGGATGCTCTGAAGACAAGAAGTTTCTATGCTCTCACCCTACAGAAAGCTTTAAAACAGGGAGGAGGAGGAAACAGGAAAAAAACAGAGGAGTGAGAGAGTTCAAAAGAGAGGCACCAATTCAGAGACTCTACCTGCCATTGCTGCAGACCCTGCAAAAAACTACCATCCCTCAGAACCACAGTGAAGTTGCTAGGTAAGCCACGTAGCTAAAGATTCAGCACTTGCCCAGTTCTGCAGGAGGTCTGTGAATGGAAGCAGAAATGTAGCTTGCATCCTTTCCTACTGGTGAATGTATTTGTTACTACTTTCACAAAGGTTATCCATTTTAATTCCCTCTACCTTTCTTTACTTTCTCCTTTACTATACACCTACTCTATCCCTTTTTTCCATAGCTAACTAAACTAACATTTTTCTGTTACTCCTAGATTAAGTATTACTTCTCTTAAAGGTAGCAGCAACGAGGCCTCAAGAGCTGCTTTACAAAAGTCTCAAGGAGATGGCAAAAAAACCCAGAGAATTTAATCTTTGATCACCAATTGCTTTTCTTCAAAATATTTCAAAAAAGAAAATGGAAATTTACCTAGAAATAATAGAATAACAGACATTCAGAAATAAGTTTGTCACTGGTTTTTTTTCCCTCTTTTTCCACCTTTCAGGAAAGCTAAGCTTTTCAAATTACTCAAATCTAAAAATACAGATTTCTTATATGTTGGTGTCAGGCTGAGAGTCCTTGCCCACCACCCAGAAATATATTTAGCAGTAGAACCCTTTTTTCACCAGTGAGTAATTCAGCGTGAAATATGCTGCACTGGTGCTGTGTTACTGAGCAGTCAGGAGAGTTAGGGAGCATGACTGAGGTCTACTCTTCCATGGTCCAAACAGATATTCCTGCCAAACCAGCCTCGTTTCAGCTGGCTCCTGCCAGAACCCCTTGGATACAGTTCCTCATGCTCATCTTTCCTACCCAAACAGAAAAACTAACATCCTGTTAATTGTACCTCAGCAGCAGTATTTAGTTAGTCCTGGAGGTACCTTAGGTACAGAGGGATCTGTAGCTCGTCACTGAAGTTGCAGACTTTACCTTTGAGTTCACATGAGTCTGTTCAGGGCTGTGCTAATGGCTGTGGCTCAGGAAAAAGCAGTAGAGGCAGGAACTGATCACCCCATCTAGGATAAGGAGCAGACGCTGTCCATGACTGTGCAGTTTGCCACTGTGTGAGGCAGTTAAGGAAGATTGACATCAGAATGTGCATCATCACATCAGATCACATCCCAATAGAGATTTGATAATGATAAGGCATTACCCACCATCACATTTTTTACGTTATCTAGCAAGTGCAACAAAGTTGAGGTTAGCTTTTATGCAGAACTTATGCCAGCTGCAGACGGAAAGCTGGAACCTGGTCCAGCATGAAGATTACAGGTACAAAGGGGAGAAGATTATTTTTTTTCCTCCTTGGGTTAATAATTGAATGATCAGAACAAGTTTACACCAGCTCAATGTGTTTAGTTTTAGACGCTGAATCTGAACACGTGAGGAAATCTCACAACACTGTGAGGGCAAGCTGTAGACTGCTACAAAAACACCTTATGGGGTCAAAGATATTTATAAATCTTCAGAGGGTAACAGGAGATCTTCTGCAGGATCATGTGTCCTTCTTTGCCTGGCTCTTTCAGACCTTTACTGAAAGCCACCTGAGCCCCTTTCTGATTTAACCTAATGTTAGATGTACCCCCAAACACAACCACCACTCTCATGGCCATAGTCTGCCATTACATTTCCAAGCAGCATAAATCATATTGTGTCTCTGTTCTGACAAACCATCTTCTTTGTTTACACAGACCCAGGGACTAACATCGGCAACAGTTTTTGTTTTCAGCAGATCATGTCATGTCATCTTTACCTTTTGCTTAACTGAGACGCAGTATTCGCCTTAAAAAGAGTGTGAAGAACATAGGTCATAATAGGGGAAAAACAGAATTAAGAAAGTTCACATTTTCTCAAGCAGACAGCACTTTTAATCCTTAAACTCCATGAGGTAACTAATGAACCACCTCTGAGAGATCTCTAGCACCATACCAAATGCCTAATTTCCTGGTGGTGCAGTGATTTTTTGATTGGCAGACTTCAAAGGTCAGAAAGGCAGTGGAATGAAAGATTAAATCGTCAGTTTGTATGCACTTTCATTCAGCAAACTGGTAAGCTGCTCATGCCAACAAAGCAGGCAGTCAAGAACAAGCTGTTTCAAATGAATACAGTACTCCTTACTGGAATAACTAAACTATCAGGCAAGGGGGAAAATCAGAGAAGTGTTAAACCTGACTATAATACATATTTTAGTCCATTTTTTTAAGCAAATAGGAAAATGCCAAGCTGAAAGTACAACTTTTTCAGAGTTTGCATTCAAAATAGCTCCTTGACAAACCTGGGGAAAATTTCTTTGGGGAATCAGGGATCTCTTCTTAGCACAGGATCATTTAACACCTGCATAAATAATTTGTTAAACAGATTAGAGTATGCAGTGTTAAAACATGCAGATGAATCAGCCTGGGAAGAGTTTCAAACACTCTGAAGACAAGAAGAAAAACTTGAAATGAGTCTCAGAAACTAGAGGAATAATTCAACAACAAGGGCAGACTGTGTCTGATCCACCAGTACAAACTAGAAATGCCCCTTTAGGAAGCGTCAGTGTCTATAAAGGCTTGAGCTAAAGCAGACTGCAATCTGAAAATAACTCAGTAAATACACTGACATTGCAGAAACAGGTAAAACCTATTTTGGGATGTAGCAACAGCGGGTGTGATATTTAAGGGTCAAGTTATGAAGTGAACAGCAGAATGACAGTAAGGTAAGTAAGATTTAACAATAATCTCAGTTTCCTTACCTCACAAAGGCACACAGTTCATGAAGAGCAGTATATATTGCTTTGCGCTATTTTTAAGAAATAGAAGCCAAACCTTTGTGGAAGACTGGAGTGTTACCAATGCTGTGTCTTGTCATGTTCATCTCACTTACTTTTCAAATGCTTTTCGAGTCTGGGGAGGATAGTACATGTCCCATCACTGATGGTTTTATTCCTTATTTTTAAGCAACTGTTACACTAAGGAAAAACAACATTAAAACATTATACCATATACTTGCACAGTCCAGGAAAACTGTCACTAAGCTGTAACAGGAACCTGTTTAAAACAGATGTCACATTACAGGTTAAAGCACAAAGTAGAAAGGACAAATCTTACATAGGTATATGACATCCTGGTTCCTCCAGCCTTCTGACAGATGTTGCTGAAAATCAAGCTGTTATTTCATGACTGTTTTACCATCCAGCAATTATGGCTACCTTGCATGGAATTTTTATGCCACTATAATTACTTTGAAAATGTGTATATAAGCATTATAACTCTTTGAAAGTACTCATACCAATACAAAGGTCTTTATTTTCATATTGCCTAAAGATACAGGTATATATGGTCTTTCTATAGATATGATTTGACGCTACAGTCAATTCAGTGACAGACTTGTTTCAAGAGGTTTCTGCTCCCAGCTTCTCACACTTTCTGCTCTGTCTCCTCCTGTTGTACCAACTCAACTTTCAGGGCTACTGTAATAGCAACTATTCTGTTTTTTAAACTAAAACTATCATTCTTTCCCCTTGACAGGGCTTTGCTGTCAGAGGGGTACTAACTTGCCGCGGTCCGAGCGGGGGAGGAGAATGGGGCCGCGACACGGCACGGATCCCAGACACAAAGGTGGGGTGCAGGTAGAATCTTTAATCCAGCATGCGCACGGGGTTTTTATCCGGAGGGAAAGGGCCAGAACATAGGGTGGAGCAGGAGACAGACAGACGGGGGGACAAACCAGGATTGAGCCGTGGGCAAAAAAGGGGGGGGGAGCACAGGAGGGACCAGGGGAGGAAAGGGCCAATGGGGGCTGTCTCCTGCCGCAGCTTCTCCAGCCAGTCGGCAGAGAAGACAGAGGTGCAGGGAGGTGAGCAGGCCGGGACATGCCCGGAAGATACAAATTCGGGGGAAACACACAATGTGTGAAGTCCATTCAATCGCTGTACTTATTTTTCCATTTCCAGAATCGTTCCCATTCCGATTCCTGGTCCTCGACACTAACTAGATCCACATCTCACCATATCCACAGGAACTTATCTCTGAAGTGCTCTTTCCCTGCTGGGCACCATGCCACCATGTAACATCAGGCCCTTGAGCTTTAAACCATACCATGATCTATGTGACAAGTGTAACAACATAAAGCTAGAATAATTAGTGAGGACACTGGAGTTCACTCTTCCCCAAACTCATAACAGTAGCCAGCCAAGCCCTCAAGAAGACAATTCTCTGAATATTTCTCTCGCAGCCACCAGTGCTGGAAAGGTTGTTTAAGTGTAAGAGAAGATTCGGCAGATTTTGGCTTATATTATCCTCATACATAGGCTCTTTTGCAAGAAGCACTCCATCAGCAAGGGAGCGTCTGGTGCTACAAAGCACTCTCATCTACAGGCATTAAGGAGGGATCAACACCAGCAAATATAGAGGCCAAGGTGGGACAGTCCCCAGGGTGCAACAGCTGAAAGGCTCAGGGGAAGACTTCACATGCGTTTCCTAATTGTTAAGCATATGGATTTGTTTGAATTCTAATCTCTGCATAGGGTCTGCTCATACCAAGTTTCATCTCAAAGGCCTGACATCAGTGTGCAAAGCTGCAATAACCCAAGGTCAGAGATATCTCCAGCACTGCCTCCCCTTCTCAGTCACCTCAGTGGGCATCTGAGGGCTGGTTGTCACCCAGCTGGGGCCAGGGAAGCAGAGGCAGCACACAGAGCTCGCCAGCATTATCAAACCTTTGCCTCCTTAAGCAGTTTACTAATATGGTTAGTTAGATTGGACAGTAAGTTTCTAGCCAGGCACTAGGTTCACGTGGAGTGGCTTGGTATCTCAGCCTGGTTCCCAGTCCAGGTTAATTATCTACCATCCTGCTAACCTGGTGCCAGAACTTAATTAAACATTCAATCTCAGAGACAGGGCATTCCTCCAGCTCAGAGTTTGGGCACAAGGACCATCACAAGGCAGGGCAGAGCTGCTGCCTGACTTGCCTGCTCCAGAGAAGGGGCAGCTTTTTTTCCTAGATGTTTCACCAGCAGCACCTGCGCTGCCCTAGGCTGTCCAGCACCATGTGCTGGACCTGCCAGAGTGTGGCTTCACCCTGCCGAGCCAGAGAGGAGCAGAACTTTCCTGCTTCAGCTTAGAAAACAAGTGCAGGTGCTGCAGGGTTGTTGAGACACTGCAGAGGACAAGGCCAGCAGTGCTGGTGTCTGGTCCTGCCAGTGAATCATGATCTGTTTGCGTTAACTCTGCTCCTTCCACAGCTCTTGGTCCAAAACGCCTGCTCTCTTGGCACAGGAACTGGCATAATCTCCCATAAGGAAATGGCGACTGTGCAGCTGCCTTCCCAAATGCTACAGTCAGATCAGTGACTGTGCTACTATTTTCAGCACTGAGCTGAGGACATCCCTTCTGGTGAAGATAAATTCTTTGTTCTGACATTTTTTGGGCTTTGCTTACAAATGCAATGGCTAGGAAGCCTATTGTTTAAATCACATTTTAAATTGTTTTAGTAAGATTAAATGCTTTGGGGAATAGGCACATTATCTATTTGTTCTCCCCTGCCCCTGGCCCCCCACATATGCATTCAGAAGCACATATTGCACCTATTGCTCTAGAATTAAGTGTTTGGCCACCACAGCGTCCTGACCATGTGTCTGCCAGCAACAAAAGACATGATTGTGCAAATCTCTTTTCTATTTGGCACACTTCTGCAGCTCTGAAACATCCAAGGCATTTCTTATGCAATCCCCTGAGCTGCACAGTGCATTAAGTAAAGCCATGTCAGCTTTTCCAAGGGTCTGATACTGCTACATAACCCTCCAACATCCCCAGTTTGCTAATTCCCAGCACATACAGAAGCAGAAGAGTTTTCTTTTGTTACTGTTCAAGCGTTGAATGGCACATAGGATAAGTAACAGGCACAGGCCATTATTTCTGAGAGGTAGAAAGCTGGAAGACAAAGAGCCTGGCAGGTCAGTCCATTGTTCAGTACTTGCCTTGTCTCCTCACCACCGCCTCCTGCCTTTCCTAAAGCACAGGAAAACACATCTCCTCCCCAGCATACAGACCAGCCAAGAGCCTGGGCTTTTGCTGCTCCTTGTGGGAAATTACTTCAGCTTAATAAATAACATTACAAGGAGCAGGTTTTCTTGTCTATTTAACCCATATTTACTTTTCCAAATACCTCCTGTCACATTGAGTTACAAGCCCTTGAAGTAGGCTAAAGATTTTCTTTTCCTCCCTGGGGACTGTTCCCTTTGCATAGTAGTGTCAACCCTCCTTAGCTGTCCCTGCACAGCTGAGATACATGTATTTATCATTTCTCATCTTTTCTTGGAAGTCCTCCCAGTCTCTTATCATTTCATTGCTCTTGTGTGACTTTTCCTCTGTTTTTCCTGTGTCTTAGACTCAGCCGCAATAGCAGCTGATAAAAATTATAACTATCACAATGCTTAAATATGTTGCTGCTCCCATGGGTGCCTCCCACTCCTCCTCCTCATCTGTTGGTAGGAGGGTATCTCCTGACAGCCCAGAGGACTTTGTGTCACACAGGGCTGAATTCATGTTACAAAGCTGGCCTCATCACCTCTGCTGCTCTGGGCTGCACTGCTGAGAGAAGGAAAATGAACCCCCTGTCTGGTAAAAGTGCTCTCTGTGACCCTAGCTCAGCTGTCCGACTGAGATGGAAAGATGGACATAAAGACTGGCTCTCCAGGCAGCTTCATGGCAGAGAAGAATAGTGACTCGGGGAAAACACTGCCAAGCTCTGCACTTAGAGTGTAACATGCAGTGACCAAACTGTGTACAGGGAAACTTAAAGTGTTCTGTACAGCTGCACTGGGGCTTCATTTGGCTCTATTTTGGGTGCTTGTTTGTTTTTTTTTTTCCAAAGCTCGAAAAATAGAAGAAGAAAAAAAAGAAAATAAAGAAAATGACTTTTAAAAAAAGTCACTCCCTGTTTTTAAGGTTTTTTTGTTTTACCAAATTCTTTTCACATTCAAGGGGAAAAAGGGTGGCTTTGTGCTTAAGCTGTCAGACATCCCTGGTTTCAAAGGTAAAAGTAGCCATGGTTATGTAATAGCTGAGTGCTTCGTGATGTAGGCTCCATGCTCTAGTAGATAGGTAGGTACACAAACAAAAATTCAGGCAAGATCTGCCTTGAGTGACTATGAAGCATCAGCCACAAGACAACATCAAGCAGGCTTCTGAAAGAGGGAATAAGGACCCTCATCAAATGATTATGCTCCATTTTTGTTAAGTATGTTTTTAACTTCAACAGCTAAGTAACATACTGGCTCACAGCTGCTTTATTTAAAGTTTCATTGATCTCACTCTGTTGGGAATTTATAATGAATACCAGATCCCATATCCCTAATATTTGCTATGGAGACAGGCAGAAGAAAAACATCTAAAACAAGGCAAGCTTTCTTTGAGAAGCAGCAGAGGGAGGGAATCCCCCTCAAGCAGTAATATCCCCCTGCTCCCTCACCAGATTAAAAAGGAGACACATAAAAGTTTTAAATAATTTCTTTTTCTCAGTCATGGAACCCAATAATTAAAAAAAAAATATTTTGGACTTTAAAAACCAAAAAATTTTGTGTTTTTCAGAATTTCAAAGGAAACTGCATAAATTGCCCAGAAGGGCATCATGTCTGGAGAATTTATTTACCTCAGTCGTTAGACTGAGTGGCAAAGCACCCTATGCCCCAAAAGATCATGTTTGGGTTGCAGCATGTCACCCTGACACTGCTGGAGGGAGACTGGAAAGACTGCTTTCCCTTCCCCATTTACATCCCTTCCTTATCCCCTTGGCTTGGGGTTAGCAGTAAGATGATGCAGAGTGGGTCTGTGCTCCTGTGGGAAGGGTCAAAATGCAATGGTGATTGGCATCCTCAAAAACATCAAAAAGTAATCACTGGTATAAAATGAAGATGAGTTCATACAAATGCAGAACAGGGGGAAGAGCAAAGAAAGAAATGTTTAATCTCTTTGGATCTCTCATAATTGTCCTTGCCAATTGCAGGGGGAAACTACAAGGCATTAATCCTTGCTTCTCAACTCGCAGGGACCAGGACCAGCTCAACAAACGATAAACCAACCAAAACAGCAACACATTTCATTCCCTATTGGCACTAGTAAGCAAGAAAACCTTATTCCAGTGCCTCAGAGGTATCCCAGCATCATGTGCCACTGTATCCAGAGCCCTCCCACACTCCATTAAATTGCATTTTTATCACCTTGTTCTGAAATTCCTAATTTTGCTGCCAAAAGACAGCAAAGAAGAAAGTGAGTCTCCCTGTATGCTCCCAGAATCCCCACCGACCTTTCTTATGCTGGGAACAGCAGGGCCTCTATTTGATACCCTAGGGCACCGCCCTGACTGGTTTATCTGAAACCCATTAGCCACAGGACAGAATAAGATGAGAGTGATTATGTAGCAGGTGTTACCCTTGGCATTAGGCTTCCATAATGAGGAGAATCAATATCTCTGAATCACCATTGCAGTCATTCGCTTCAGGCACAGCCTGCCCTGGAATAAAGGGGCTGTCCCTTGGGGTGACAGCTGGATCTCCATGTGCAAAACAAAGAGGAGCTCACAGCTAAAGCAGAGGTCTGGAAGAAGACAAGTGGAAGGTGTTATAAAGAACATTTGTTTCCCCACATGCAACACAGCCTCTGGTGCGACCTAGAGAAGGTTACTTCGGTTCTCTGGGTTTTTTCCCCTCCATCAACAGGGACAGCATGGGGCTTCCCACCAAGATGCCACAAAGATAAAATTCCCAGTTACTTGTAAGGCTGTTGAAAAAAAGCACTAGAGAAGTGTAAGAGAAATACTGAATAGTTTCAGTAACAAATCAACCATTTTAAAGCTTCCTGGAGGAAACAATTATTTGGAGCCAGGTTACGTTTATGGGGGAAACAGAGACTGTAGAATAGTAACAACTCTGCCTGCAGAGCTGAACCCAGGATCATAATAGTGAATGGGGTAACATCAGACTGGTGACCTGGCCCTGTTCCACAGGGAACCTTAGGCCCTGTGCTCTTCAACATCTTCCTAAACGACTTGGACGCAGGACTGGAGTGGATACTGAGCAAGTTCGCAGATGACACAAAACTCGGAGGACCTGTTGACTCCCTCAGAGGCAGGGAGGCCCTGTAGAGAGACCTCGACAAATTAGAGAACTGGGCAATTACCAACCATATGAAGTTCAATGAGGGAAAGTGCTGGATACTGCACCTGGGATGGGGCAACCCTGGATGTACAGCCAGACTGGGGAATGAGATGCTGGAGAGCAGTGCTGCAGAAAGGGACCTTGGGGTCCTGGTCAATGGCAAGTTGAATATGAGTCAGCAGTGCTCTGGCAGCCAGGAGGGACAACCCTGTCCTGGGGGGCATCAGGCAAAGCATCGCCAGCCCGTTGAGGGAGGGGATTGTCCTGCTCTGCTCTGGACTGGGGCAGCCTCACCTTGAATATTGTGTGCAGTTTTGGGCACCACAATATAAGAAAGATATTAAGCTGTTAGAGAGAGTCCAAAGGAGGGCAACAAAGATGGTGAAGGGCCTTGAGGGGAAGCTGTATGAGGAGTGGCTGAGGTCACTTGGTTTGTTCAGCCTGGAGGAGACTGAGGGGAGACCCCATTGCAGTCTACAACTTCCTTGTGAGGGGAAGAGGAGGGGCAGACACTGATCACTTCTCTGTGGTGACCAGTGACAGGATCTGAGGGAATGGCCTGAAGTTGTGTTAGGGGAGATTTAGGTTGGATATTAGAAAAAGGTTCTTCATGCAGAGGGTGGTTGGGCACTGGAACAGGCTCCTCAGGGAAGTGGTTACAGCACCAAGGCCGACAGAGTTCAAGAAGTGTTTAGATGATACCCTCAGGCACATGGTGTGACTCTTGGGGATGGTCATGTGCAGGGCCAGGAGTTGGACTCAGTGATCCTTGTGTGTCCCTTCCAACTCAGCAAGTTCTGTGATAAGTCTCCTGGAAACAGCTGTTACAGGGATATTTCTGCCATCCTGCACAGGCAGCTCAGGGAGATGGAGGAAAGTTGTGCAAGATTAGAGTTCTCTCACAGGTAGCCCTACACTGCCCTGCAACACCCAGGGACAGGAGCATGAGATGGGAAACCCAGCATCATCACTCCTTGGGTACTAGGCTTCCCCTTTTGGCTCCCTAGAAAACTCTGCTACTCTCAAATCTGGCCCCTGGCCTTTTCAACATGAGGCCTTTTCAACATGAACATTATGTACTTTCTAAATATGGGTAGCATATTAGCCCTCTTAAGGGAGGATCTGCCTGATGGGCACAGCCAATGCAGAAACATATCCAGCTGTGTGCCAGCTGCAGCCAGCAGCTCTGCCTGGTCCAGCCAACAGCATCCCCCAACTGCCATTGACCTGTAAGGAAGGTCATGCACCATCACTTCCAGGTCTCCCACCCATCCCTCTCCCACCCCCAACTGCCACTGAACCCAGTGAATAGGACTGCCAAGGCCTCCTTTGTGCTTTCCTGTATCCAGAGGATGCTCCAGGCCACAGTGGCTCCCTCCTCCTTCCTTGAGAGCATCAGCCCTGCACCCAGTGGTGCCTGATTGCTCCTGAGCTGCTGGGTGCTGTGGTTTGACACATATGGGGACAAGGAGAGCCTGTCTGCCCCATGAAGTGGGTCCCCCAGCCTCAGGGTCCTGGAAGATAAATCCTGCATGCCAGGCAGTGCTGCTAAACACAGCGTGGTCTCAAACACCAACCCTGAAAAGAGCAGCCAGGAGGTCTGAACATCATGTCTGGAGAAGCAGAAAAGGAGACAAGGGTGTTTGTGCCTTGAATGCCAGCATGTTGGCACCAGCCTGTTCCTTCTTGCCCCAAAGTCTGTCTTTTCTCATGGATGTGACGTGAAAAGCCTGAGCTGTGTCCCACAGATCCACCACGGGGATGGTGTGGGCCAGATGACAAAGAGCTGTCAAAGAACAACCACCTAATGCTGAGGTACACTCAGGGCTGCTCAGCTCAGTCTGAGTCTCACTGAAGGTTAAGGTGAGGAGTTTGCTGGTAAACATCATCCTCCTGTAAAAGAGAAGAGAGAGAACTGGGAAGTCCATTGTGTGTGCTTGCCCATCCCTTCCCCTGCACCCCTCTTGGTGCTGAGACACCATTACAGTTTTGCCCAGTACCACAGCTGATGAGGGATGGGGGCTGGAAGTGTGTGCTGGCCAAATCGTGTTCTCCTCTCCTGTGACAGCACTGTAAAGGGCCTCTGCATGGCCCTGGCAGGTGAGGAGAAGTGTGCAAACATTTGCTTTGCAAAGCACAGGGCTTTGTTGGCACATAGCCTGCTGGCATTCTTCTGCTTTTGGGAGGGTGAATTTGTATTTCATGACACCCTTAAAAACAGGTCAGCGGCTGGGGGAGCTGTTAATGTAGGGGAAGGTCTCGGCAGGGCCGAATCCACAATACATCAATGGATGATTTGATAAGGCAACCCTTCCACAAAGCTTTCCGATGGTGGCGCTGCATCACACAGCAAGGACCGATGAACTCGGTCCTGTTAAAGGGTTAAAGCACGGGGTTGTACTGGGGCTGGTGTGTTCACCGCTTTGTGTTCCTGGGAAATCCACCCGTTCAGAACATCCTGTCTGGGAGCCGAGCAGTGTAGTTGCCCGGCTGGCAGGACGCCTGGTGAAGGTAGAAGCCCATCCTTCTTTGCAGCCCTTCCCTGCAAAGTTTCTCAAAGCAGCTTAGTGGCAGGGTCTTTTCTTGAAGTGGAGATGTTCCTGCGTGACCTGGCTTTTGGCCCTTCAGGTGAAGGGCCAACAGTTAGGGAAGATTGCCCAGACCACCCACCTCAGGCTGCCTTCCCTCAGGGCTTGCCTTCCACAGTAATTTCTCATTGCCAGAGGTGACAAATCACTTCCAACGTGTCAAGAAGGGCACATTCCTGGCTGCCAGAATCGCTGTGGCAGGACACCACGGCTCAGTGAAAACCTAAGAGTTTAAAACCAATTCCTGAAGGCCAGTGACTCCCATGTGCATGCACAGGCCACAGTGCTCCAGCTTTGCAGCGGTATAATTACAGTAAAATCAGCTTGCTGTGTAGGTATAATTTTAGGAACAAACAGAAACGGGGGGAAGGTGTCACCCCTTCCATTCTCTTAACCTGGCTGTTCCTCCACAGAGGATAAAAATCATGGTGTGAGTATACAAAAATCTCATAACATCATTAAGGACATCGCTTTGAACAAGTCAGCCTAAAGGACATCCTCTCACCTTCCCTCCCCTATTAACACTACCAATAGATTTCATTAAAAGAAAGGAACATTGATTAGTACACTTGCCTAAAAGAGCAATATTACCTTAGGTCTTTGAAGCAAAGCAAACATTAATGACAAACAATAGCAATGGACTGTATATCGCACTAATAGAACAATGGATGTCTGTTCCTCTGCATTTTCTGCTTCTGCCATCCTCCCAGTGCAGCACAACTACCCAGAAAAGAGTACAGCCTGCACCCAACCTCACCTCTGCATTCAGACATGCACCGTCTAGACCCATGTATTTGTAAGATCTCTCTAATGTCTCCTATACTATCCTGCTCACTTGGGATTATTATTTCCCCAGTGAGAGCCATCTTCTCTCAAAAAATAGCATTCTCTTCCTATACATACTGTTCTCCTTATATAGACTCCAATATTATTAGCCATTTATATTTACCCCTTCTTCCTCTCTGAAATCCATTGATACCATACATGACCTCTTTAAACCTTTCTACCTCTGCCCTTTCCCATCATTAACAACTTGGCCAGCCTCCCTTGTCTTACTGTTCCCAAGGGCCTCACCAATGACAAGACAACAGGTCCAGGTGGCACTCGAGTGACCACAGCCCTCCCAGAACAGCCCTTGAACCAGCCTGGCTTCATTCCTCATACAGTTCCTCCATGCAAGCACACCCAGGGCAGCCTTTGCTTCTGAATTTGGAAACAGATGATCCTTCTAAGACTGTGCCCACTCTGTACCTCCCTCCCCCAAGCCCTTTGAGCATCCCTAGCTTTACCTTCATCCTGATCTTCCCATGGAAGGCACTGCACTGCTGTAATATATAATTAATATAATATATTTATATAATGTAATGTAATATAATATAATTAACGGTCTGCTAGATTTCCAGTCCACAAGGCTTAAACAGCTAAAAAAAAGCCCACAAGAAATTATAGCTTCACTTCAAAAGAATTTTTTTTAATTTAGAAATGCAGTTATATACATAGAACAATTAAATTAAACTTTGTACAAATATTAAAATACTATCTTCACACCCACTGCAATGTACAGGATACCAGAAAATACATATAAAATAAAGCAAAATAAAATCAATTGAGTGACATCCTGCACAGCATCAATTATGGTTTGAAGTCCCACATATATATGGAGTACCATTCTGCAAATAATTCCATAGTGGTGCAATTCAGATAAAAAGAAAACACATACAGGAGAGAAGAAAGGATTAATGCACAAAGGCAATCAAGCTCCCCTTGCACTTGCATCAGCAACTACCAGCAGTCTACCCACCACGTCACAGGACATCTGCTTCACAGATAACTTCACTTTGTTTTCTTTTGGAAGAAAGCAAATTTGAGAATCTGAACTAAAACATTTTCCAGCACAACTCAGTTGCCTCTGTTCTTGCTCACTCGAGGACAGAAGCAAAAGCACAGCTTATGGAAAGCATATGCAGAGCATCAGTAGAACACATTCTGGTGGGTACAGAGATCTGAACATCATCTGCAGAGGGTCAAGTTTGGAAGCAGTGCTGATCACAGGTCCCTGAAGTATGGGAAGTGGCATGCTCTGTCCTGGTGTGGTAGGACTGGAAAAAGGCTTATTTCCTGTATAAAAATACATCTTAAAAATGAAGCCTGCTCTAGGAAACCTCTTTGCACTTTCATAGCATATCATAGACAGTAAATGTTTTCTAGTGAAGTCCTTCTGCAAACAAAGGTTTTCACAAAGAGCAAATTCAATCTGCCGTTCCCTGGTAAGGGCTGAAGGGTGAGGATGGGGTGAGGCAGGATGTGCAAAATGAATGGGATTTATTGCCTTTATATACAAAAAACCAAAGTGAAATTTATTTAAATAGTTATCTGGATAGAGTAATAAGGCAGGTTTTTTTTAAAACTGCTATCAGAACAGTAAAACCACGTTTGCAAATACGTTCTAAAAAGGTCAGCAAGGACATCTCAGTGTGTCCAAACAGTTGAACATTAATTTTCCTTATACAGCAAGCGTGCTGGTGTATGCTAAATCATCTAACAAAGCACAAGCTTCCTTAAAACCTGGTTGTGATTGCATTAGCTCATCAGCCTGCAGCATACCTCTGTTTTCAGTACAGCTCTTCCTTAGTCTCCTTACATTCCTTTTTGACCTAACCATACCAGATTATTTCCAATGGCCGAGCCTGTTGCTCTCTTAGCCCCACTCCTCAGTATCGACCCCAGCCACCCACCTCTGGGAGCACCTTAGGATATTTCCTCCCAAAACATGTGGAACAGTTCTTCCTAACACACCTGAGTTCTCCACACACTGAAAGGCCAAATAAAGGCTGCAGATGCATTAAACTATTCACCATACTGGAGCTGAAAGGCCAAGGAGAAACCACCAGGGAGATGTCCAAGGGGTGAAAAGCAGCCTGCTTGCTGAGTAAGGATTCTGCTACACAGCAACTTCCCTGGTGGTTAAGAATAAAAATGCATTAAGCTCTTCTCACTCTCAAACTCCTGAAGTTTTAACTCGGCAGCAACTCCACAGGCTCACATGCTGCAGCACATCTCTCCTCCTGACTTCATTTTTACCTCTTCTGCAGTTAATGGTGGGGAGATGCAAGCTATTTAAAACAACAAACACCCCACTCTCTCAACCAGTGCTGCTGACACCCTTCAAGGTGACAGGAGGCTCTGACAATTCTAGCTGTCTCATCCTTTCAGGTGAGCTTCATGATGCAGATCCTGACAGGAGACTGTCCCACTTCCCCATGGATCTCTGCCAGCTTCACTTTCTGGCTCTCTCAGGCTGGTCCAGTTCTGCAACACTTGGGCTGTAAGCACTGCAGTAGGTTGCATTTATTTTTCCAAAAACTATGCAACTGAAAGGGAGCAAGAACATTTTTCTATTGCACGTAATATCCTGAATTTCTGAAATGCCCTTTTTCCCCCAACCTATCAGACTCCAAAACCAACAGAAACCTTTAAAATAAGTGCTATTTTTATTTTTCCAAATAAAATTAAATCGTTTCAATGTTCTTGAATATCACAGGATCCAGCATGTATGACAGAGCATGAGATGATTATGTTGGGAGTGTTAAGTAAGTAAAAATGCCTCCCTTTGAAATGTTTTGTCAGATATGGGTGGGGGAAGAAAGGGTGCAGAGACTGTGGCCCCATCAAGAAAAAAAAGAAAAAAAAATTTACTGTGTCAAATCTTGCAAGGCTGAGCCCCTGTGCTCCCCATCCACCACACTGAGATCTAGGACACATCTACCTTTGGCAAAATCCGAAGAGAACACATTCTTTGCTCAGAGATGATGAACACTCCTGAGACAGAGCAGAGTTCACATCTGAGGGATCTTTAAGCTTCAGCCCTTGCTCCCAAAAGTAAAGACAGGACTGTGCAATGTGGGTTTTCCTACATCTCTGCCCAAAACACTTCCCAATCCTTCAGCTTCTGCAGAATTAAACAAACATGAATAAGTAATGATCACTTGATAATCAGTAAAGCGAGGCCTTGCTCTCCTATGGCCTTGAAAAAACTGTCAGACATCTCTCGGGTTCCTCCCCAGCTGTTTTACCTCATTTTATACGAAGCTGAGGATGTGGACAAGAGCAAGGTGATGCCCCCAAACTGTTTTCCATGTTCTGGCTTGCACAGGTCCATGGGGCCTGTTCCCACAAGTGTTACTGCAGGGGACAGAGCTCTTCTGCAGAAGCTGGAATCATCAGATGGTGTTAGCAGGCAGCACAGCAGAGACTGGCCTGGGAGCTGCTCACCAAGCCAACACAAGCTGTCTGTTTATGCCTGATCACAAGAGCTACACTTGCATATTTCTCTCCACCTTCGTATTTCCCCCGCTCCTTAGAAAAGCCATTTCCAACAATTTTTATAAATGAAACAAAATTGAAGCACTCCCTACTTGTGCAGCTTGCTTCCTTTTCTTCCCCACCCAAATTGAATTTTCTCTCCCAAGCTGGGAGCTGCTTCCTTTACAACAGCAGAGAGGAGGCAGGGCCACACAATATGTGTTTCCTGCTGACAGTGCAAGTGCTCGTCCAGATCAAGGCCAGGCCTTGGGATCAGCTTCCACCTTCTCCCACCAATCTAGTGCTAACACTGTGTTAAAGCACTGCCTCTTGCAGGAAGGTAGCACATTTCCAACTTCTATACCTTGAATTGCTGAGGGTCAGTTTGAGCAGACAGGACCTTAAATGCATAAAGAGAAACTCCTGCGCTGAGCCGGCTAGGCAGCAGGAAAGAAGTCACATAGTCTTTCCTCCACACTTCCTTACCACTACTCTCGCTCAATCCCTCCATCTGCCCTGATAAACCAATGAATGAGAATTTGCTCAAGCTTAGACCATTTTCAACATAGGAGTAAAAAACCTAAATACAATCATTCCCATGCTTATTTTCTAAAATTCCATTAGCAGATGTGTAAACAACATTTGACCTCTACAGTGCTTGAAGCTGAGACACCACAGCCCACTGTAAAATGACATGGGATTTTCACCATCCAAACTGAACAAAAAATACCTAAACCACCCAAATGGGATTTATCAAATCCTTGTGTTAATGCAAGGTAACATGAGCAATAGGGAAAAGTTTAAAATACTGTATTTTTAAATTAACATCCCTCTGTAATAAGGATAGGGAAAAAGGATTCTTCCATCCACAAGCACACATCCACTGTCCCATGTGTCCTGGGATATAAAAGCTATTTGGGAAGAGGAACAGCAGACACCTAGCTGGATACTATGGCCAATCCCCATTTCCAGGAACTGGAGCTAAGCACAGTGACTTTATAGGTAAAGATGTTCTGTCACTTTTGTCAAGTGCTGTAATGGTTTGTTCTTGTAGCAACAACAATGAGGATGGTAAAGATTGTAAACCAAAATCAAAGCAGCAAAGACAGCATCCCTATTTACCTGTATATTACCACACAATGTGTAAGGCCATGACATTTTGCTCCTTCAACTCAAAAATTTAGGAGCTTCTCACAGGGCAAACACTTCCCTGGTTACTTCAAGACAATTATGACAAGGTACATCTAAGAAGCCAACTCTTCTTGCTGAAACCAATCTCATGGTACAGAGTTCAGACCTCCCCAGTGAAGAACCTTACAACCACCACAATGCTTTTGTGATTGTACCACATACCCCAGACAAATGTGGCTTCATGCAGAAACAGTCTTGTTAACAGCAATCAGGATATTCCGACCTGCTGCAGATAACCAGGGGGGTGGGGTGGGAGTGGCAGAGGTATACATATTTTTGAATTTTCTTTTCCCTACTACCAGAACGTAAAAACAATCCTTAAAATTTAGGTTCAGGAATAAGCTATGGTGTCCTCTAGCCCTAGGAGTTAATGTAGTCAACCCTCCCTCACACCAACCAGCTGGCACTATATTTAGGAGAGACTTTACAAATGCTGCTTACCCCTAGCCACAAGGAAGGAGCCCTTCCCTGGGCCCACTGGAGCCCTATAGGATAAAACAGCAGACCCTTGCTGTATGAAGCTAGGAAGACACACTAGCCTCTGAGATGGCAACTACCACCTCAAGTACCAAAGTACCTACTGTGGCTGCAAAGGGAATTTGGGATTGCACCAATGGCACTAGATATTTGCTACCTACAGGCATTTTTTTTTCTCTTAACATTTTCAAAGACCTGAACCACTCCCAGTGTGCTACACCTGTAGAGAAGGAAGGAGAAGACAAAAGTAATTTTCAGAAATGGACTTCTGCAGAGATGGGGACAGAGGGTATTCCTACATGTTGGACTTCTTAGCCTTCAGCACTCTAGCAATTCTCAGTGAACTGTTATTGCATGGCTAAGTTGTCACACAGCCCATCTCATTTGAGGCGCTTCTAGACATGACAACCTGCCCCTTAACTGGGATCCCTCCCAAGCCTCACTTCAGTCCCAGTGAGGCGTTTTCTCCTCCCCTATCACAAAGAGGATACTGGAAGAAGAGCCTATATAACATATATACGTATATTTAAACTGTGTCTGCACCCAGCGAGCAAGCGGGTTTACCCCCTGCTCTCTGGGCAGCAGAAGGGCTAGAAAGGCTGATAAGCTGCAACAAGCCGGTGTGAGAAAGAGAAAGGCACAAGAAAAGAGCAGCTCTTCAGAGACTGCTGTCAAACATCTGGCTGGGGAAGAGGAGAGGAAAGCTCAAATGTACTTGTTCCTTGAGCCCCTGATGCTGATGGAATGGGGAAGCCAGCGCTGCACCAACTCCACTGGTGCATCCAGGAGGCAACCTGGCGACATCCTTTGGATCTTCAGCTGAGGGCATCTCTTCTTGGAGGTATCCAGGGTACAGCTCGCGAGGACAGGGAAGACCGCACGGAGTGCTTCTGTCCCAAAGGCAGGGGCAGGGGAGGAGGAAGAAATCCAAGATGGAGAAGGCTAGACAAACACAGCAGACCTCATGCTTCCTTTAACAATGGAATATCTGAATGGTAGGGAGAGAAAAAAAAAAAAAAAGTCAAACTTCTGCAGTTTCAACACACACCAGAAAAACTACTGTTGAAAGCAAGAGAGGCTCCCACTTCCATAACATGATAATGCAGTGGTCTCCCTGTCATCACAACACAGCAGAAGGGAACTATGGAGGACTCTGCTCCAAGCTGCCCCTGTGAATGAGATTATCACCAGCTCCAGCCTGGACAAACGCTAAGGACAGAGACTCCATCACCACACTGGGTGTCCATCTGGTCCTGCATTACTAGCACAAAATATTTTCTTAATACCGAATGTGAATCTGTCAAGTTACAGTTTGTAGCCATTGCCCCATGTTATATCATCTGCCTGAGAAGAGCTTAGCTCCACAGTCTTTCCAACTCTCCATTAAGTAATTGTAATTAATCGTTGGTTTGGCCCTCAGCTGCTTCTTCACCAGATGAAATGAACCCAGTTCCCTCAGTCACCCCCCACAAGCTCTTTGCTATCTTGGCAGGATCCCAACACAGCCTGCCCAGTTTCTTCACATATCTCTTGAACTGGGGGTTCCCACAACAACATACAATATCCTCAGTAAAGCCTCATCATGTTGCTTAAGGGAAGGTAATAACTTCCCTTAAGAATGACAGTTTCTCTCTTTCCCATGACCTTATCAATCTTATAGTCCTTAAAATGCCAAAGATATGTTTCTTACTGTGACAAGGATGGTTGGAAATAGAAGGATCACACCTGCCCTTATCTAACTTGAGGAAATGCAAACTCTTCCCATAGCTGCAGCTTCCTCACCTCTGAGCCACAAGCACTAGTTTTACGGTGGTCTGCTGGAAGGGGCAATCTGCTACTGCACAAAAAGCCTTAGAAGCAATACATGTTTCCAAGCAGAGATAAAAATGACATAGGGACACAAGAAACATCCTTTAGTTTCTACACTGCAGACATTTTCCGTTAAGCTTCACAGTTGGGATTTCTGCTGCTTATGCACTTGAGGTTTAATGCCCATCTTAGAATATGTTGTTATTTCTGCCCTTAAGCAGAAATACCCTTTAACTGGTTTTAGTGCCAGGGTTCCAGATGGCATTACTATGGCTATAGGGCTTGACACCATGGAAAAGGGAAGTTCTGCCCTGAGCTATCTACAAGCCAGTTACATTTCTTGCCTAAGACACAGCAGCGTCTGCAGAAGCTACACCTTCACATCAGCTCTGGCACTGCAAAGCCACTCCTTCGTGGCAGCACAGAAGTGAGGAAAGTAGGATGTACTGACTGTTTAACAGACTTGCCCCTCAGCCTGTACAATAAGTACAAGCACATCCCTTTTATGTCTTCTTGCCTGCTAAGGCTGTAACACTGTATGCACTGTGGCAGGAAGCTGCTTACTAAAACAGTCTAAAAATGAAACCCAAACATCACAAAGGGTTTGTATTCCAAGTATGTCCTCCCATTCCCACCAACTTGGTTTCCACACAGTTATTTTACTGCTTTTGCACTATGATGCTGGAGGCTGAATTTCTCTGCAAAACCTTTGCTAAAACAAGAGTGAGCAGTAGACAATTTTTCTCAGACTACCCTGGTCTCCCAGTCTGAGAACACCGAATTCTTCAAAGAAAGATAATAAATACTGCTTATATGTCTAAGTTGTGAAATATGCCATGGAGACCGGGACACTTCTTTTCAAAAGCTGCTCCAGTGGCAGACGCATATAGGGTCATTCCTAGGTACTCAACTGCAGAACCTACTCTTAAAAGTAAGCACTCTCATTTAGTGTTTCTTGCCCAAGACACGTACCATCTGTGTATTCCTCAGAGGAAGTGAGTGATAAAAGGCTCTGTATGTCGCTGCTTTCTGAATCTTGGACCTCTTTGTGTACAGGTCCACTGCTAGCCATGCCGGCTACCCAGGAAGAGGTAGCAGCCTGATGCACAAGAACAGTTTCAGAGCGCTGAGAGCTACTGGCTTCACAGAGTCCAGAACGTCCAGGGGCTTCATCTTCTCTTTCAAAGCTATTGCAAGCCCCTTGGTCCGGCTGCTGCATCTCTCTGGGTCCATTCTGTCCAGCTCCCTCCGAGAGCACGATTTGCACCCGGGAGTCTGAGGGTGGAATGCAGTTGCCTGTGCTGCCATACACTGCTTCTTCATAGGACGGCAAGGCCACTTGGACACCATCCACCATGATAGATACCTGATCTCCGGACACACCTTGGTCTCGCCTCAAAAAAAGAAACAAACAGGGGGGGAGGAGAAAAAATAAATCAAGTTGAGCATTTATCTTATTATACATATGTTAACAAGAACTCCAGTAACCTCCCACAGCAGAACTCTAATTCTCACCATTGACTTACTGAGGGGAGAACAGACAAATATGAATGGTGGTTTAACAAGGTCAAGCAAGTATAGTCTTGCAGGTCTACTGTGAATTGACATTAAAAAAAAGCAGGGGCTGTAATTCACAGCACCCAATGGATTTAGCAGCAAGAGCTGAAAAGGTTACAATGCTTCCACCCTCACCTACCTTCATAGCTGAATTTGACAAAGATCATGAGTCAGAGCCTTGTGCTGTTGGCAAAGTGCTCTGACCACTGTTGATTCCAGCTTGGTACACTGCTTTATTCCACAATGCCCAGCACTGTCTGTTCTGCCGCCTCTGCTGCTGGCAAGATTATGTCTGGCAGGGTGGGGAAGACAGCTCTAGCACATCATGAATCACCAAACCTCATGAGGCAGAGGCCTGAGAGTACATTCTTCTTTTCCAGTGATTTGGATTTTTTCCAGAAAAGGGCAGACTCCAGGGCCCCACCTCTCAACTTCCCCGCTGCTGGAGTGTCCATAGGGGCTTTGCTGACCTCAGCCATCAGCAGTGTTATGGCTGCATGCCTCCCCTCATCCACAAACCCAGAAGGTTCTCCTCCCACAGCAGGGAAGGATGGCAGACTTGCACGTGTATCTAATGAGCAGTACTGCCTGAATTCACGTCCATAGGACCTCAAATAGACCAGGGGAGATGCAGATATATATACCCAGACATATACTTCAGTAGCTATCCAAGGCTAGAAGAGGCAGCAGACTGATCTATAGCCAGGCTAATAAGGATCATAACCTTTTCCATTCAGAGACAAGGGAAAAGCACAGGGAAGCCACCCCTTGGGTGGAATATAAGAATGGGTACTGCAGGTGAGTATCGCAGACCAGCATTTCAGACTACTGCTGGACCAGCAGTATGGTAAGATAAGTCCAGTACGATGGGGCAGAGGTGTCACTCAGGTAAATAAAATAGGAACAAAGAAGCAAGAGGGTAAGTTGCTGGATAACAAAGGCCTGACTCAAATACTTTAATGAGTTTCTGCTGCAAAGAAACAGGTGCCTCTGAGCCCCTCCAAACCCCAGCTACACTTACCTGCTATGATGGAACGACTTCAGCTTTGGCTGCAGCAAAACAAACAGCACAACTAACAGCAGAATCAGGGCGACAGAGCTTGCTGTGGAGGCTACAATGGATAGCGTGGGTACTCCAATTGTCGGAGGAGAGTCCTTTTCTACAAAACCAAGGGGAACACAAGGTAAAATGATCCACTCCCTTAAATAACTGCCATAGAGAAGGAAAAACATCCACACTGCCTGCTCTCAGGAGTTACACCTGGGGGCACATGTGAGGAGCCCAAGTTTCCTATATAGTCAAGGCACACCAGCTATCTCAGTTCAGATCTCCAGCTGACACCTCTCTGTAGAGGGAACCTAAAATAACACACGCACATGTTTTTCCCTTGGAAAAACAGGGCTAACAGAAAAGCAGTGCAAGCAGGCCATGGGAACTGACAGATGGTGCTAAGGGTCATGTTATATATAGATCTGGCTGAGCAAAAGCTAAAAAAATGTCCTGATGTCACCCCAAGGCCAATAATTGTCTAACACAATAAGCAGGAAATTTTAGGCCAAACAACAGAAAAAGTTCCAAATAACACTTTTTCTTGACTAATAAAACAGCCTCACAAAGGAGAGTGGAAGTCACCTGGCTGGGTATAATTAAGACACAGCAAGTATTCAGTTTCTCTCTCACACAAACATATGCAAGAGAACAGAGAGGGAAGGCAGATGTTGCTTCAGAATGCTGAGCTTTCAGTGTTGGACACATGTGCCCTGCTGACATGACTCCTTCCTACCCTTCTGCAGCTGTACTGTGTGGGAACTAATTTGGCTTTTAAAAGACCTGTACAGGAATAAACTGGGAGCAGTGAGAATGGCCTAGAGGTATTACTGAGCACTGCATGTCATGCCTAGAAGACTACACTAGTCCTTTCACCTCCCTAGAGGAAATAACTGTCTGTATGTGTTGCTTCTGTCCCTAATTTAGGTCTTTGGTAGAGATCTTAAAAACCTCACCTACTCATCAGCAAATTCTATTGTCCATTTCACATTCAGGACATTCCCATTTATGCAATTTCTCTTTTCTACATTCAACACAGTCTTCAGCAGCACAGGTCTCAAACTGCAGAGGGAATTCAAGACCCATGCAAGGAGGGATGAGAGGAAGAGCAATAGGTAAACAGAAAGAAAAAAAAAGCTGGGGAACCATTGTTTTTAAGCCTACAGCCTGAAATCTGTGCCCAAAACAGGCATTTAAGCTGGGAAGCCAGTGTGAAATTTTCTGCATCGTCCCTTGGGGTGAAACCTACTGGCTTTGTTGTTTCGAACTTACTTCTCTGAAATTTTTTAGAAGTAGCTTGACCAGGGAAAAAAAAACTAGTGACTGGCACATTTTTCCCTATAGCAAATAGGGTTGAGTAAGGATTTTAATTTTCAGCATTATTCAGGGTACTTTGAGTATGCCAACAAGAATGAGGGTAGGCAAATAGAGATGCTCATTTTCAGCATCAGTACGTGATGCTGTTAAATTGTTCACTACCCAGGGTACACTCCAGAGCATTCACCATCTCATATGCTGAAAAGATGCTCACTAACTCATATAATAATCTGCCAAAAGGCTCTGGGACTGACAGGCTCAGAGCTACACAAAACATGTGATTACTGCTAGGGATTTCATTTATTCTGTATGGAGCAGGTGGAATCTTACCCTTACCAATCATTTTAAGACCTACAGTCTTTCTTTCTAGTGTCTCCCACCTTCTTCTCCTTTTAGCTCTGTGAATGACACCCACTAGTTAAGACTCAGCTATCTCTGACCCTGACCCTTTGATTCAAAACTTATGTTGTGAAAGCAATGGCTTTTTCTCTGAGTCAGATGTTTGATGCACCATATTTTTGGTAAGGCCACTGGCTCTTCCAGATGCTAAAGAAATTGAGGGATTTCTGCTCATCACAACACAATTCTTCAACTAGACCAAGTGCCATCATGCAGGAGTGCCCCCCCAAGGAACACTACTTGCAACAGCACAGCTTTTTTCTCCAGCCCGGGTTCAGCAAGGGGAAGGGAGAATCACTGTGGAAAGGAAGCTTATATCAAATTTGAAAAGCCCCTTCAGGATCTAGTCGCTGCCAGGTAAACTCCCAGATCCCTTCCTTACACATCATAGCAAGGGGCTATTGGAGTGGCTGTGGCAGAGACACTGAGAAGGCAGTGTCTTTGGGACAGGACAGGATATTCCAGAGATCAGATATGCAGTGAGTTCCATAAAGAGCTTGAAGAAAGTACTTCTCTGTTTCCTCCAATTAAGCTAACACATTTTGCTTTATGTATTACGAGACTTAATTCCAGAGTGTACATCTTGCTGACTCAGGATGATTGAAAAGTAAGGCTCTATGAACAGCTAAATTTGTAGAGGGGAGGGAGTTCTCCCTTTACCCATTATGTCCACTTTTAAAACCAAAAGAGTCATAGGAAAACTAAGAGTAGTATGATGAACGTTATGAACGTTTTCCTGC
Organism: Corapipo altera; assembly: GCF_003945725.1. Classification (NCBI taxonomy): domain Eukaryota; kingdom Metazoa; phylum Chordata; class Aves; order Passeriformes; family Pipridae; genus Corapipo; species Corapipo altera. The sequence continues at coordinate 4,436,946 of NW_020884885.1, read as the reverse complement.
AAACCTTTTTGCTTTCCTCCTTTGATGGAGGCATTCCTGTTCAGCTTCGAGAGAAAGACAAAATAAAAGCTGTCCACTTCCATCTGGAGAGAAGCAGAAATCATTTGCCAGCAATGTCCTTTCCTGCCAGTGCAGTGAAAAGCAGCACCATCGAGCTCTTTGCCACAAGAAGCCAACAGTTACTTAACCTGTTTGCACAGAAGATCAACTCTACATACGCACATACATGTGCACATGTGGACAGACAGGTACACCACTAAGGGAGATGTACCATCAAACCCACAAGCAAAACCAGACAGCATGCAAAATGCTTCAATTAGGGCTTCCCCCCTTTCTGGGATGACAGCCATCAAAATAAAAGGCTATACATAAGTAACAAGTCGCCTCCTTTATACTCTTTTCCATGGGTTGTTTCCTTGTATTATCTGCATTTGATGGGCTGCTACTGAAGAGACATTTTTAATAAAGAGCTGTGACTGTGAGCTGTGTTTATGAAATCGTTGGAGCAACACGAGACAGCCACATGGACTTCGTCAGTGTCACACTGACTAAGCATTTAGGGATAATCTGAAGTCAATGTAAGGGCAATTCTAGAGTCAGGGAGCACTCACCTGGGCTGAGCCTGCAGCTGACTTCCATGGCTGGGTTCCATTCTCCATTCTTGCAAGTCAAGTACTTATAATCTCCTTTCAGCATGTAGCCTTCGACACACAGATACTCTATGACACTGCCTGAAGTCAGAGGGTTGTTGCAGGGGCTAGGGTGGCATTTATAGCCTCCATTCTCAGGTTGTGGTGGCTGGGGACAATCTGTAAAAAAAGAAAGCATCATGAAGGACATCTCAGAGGAAGACACCTGTTACACAATATATATGACACGCAGGCAGACTTCTACCAATGAACACTCACTAAATTAAACTACTTAAACCAAGGAGAAAAACTGTTACACATGGCAGAGAACACTGCTCAGTTTCACCTCTGATATGTCTTCTGTGATGGCTAAATACTTCTTGTTATCCCAGTAGTACAATATAGTTGGCAGGCACCAGTCTGGTGATACTTCTGAACAGTGACACAGAGATTCTATTAGAGAGGCCCAGAAAATCCTTGATGCTATCTTTTCCCCACAGCACTTTCACTAGAGACTGGGGGGAACCTTACAGCTAGGATTTCCTACTAGCCTGACACAGAAAATGCACGAGACCTCCTACTGAAATGAATGAAGAATGCAAAAATCCCTCTATACTATGGGTACGGTGTTAAGGTACCCCACCACAAGGCACCCTGGAAGCCTGTAAAAGCATACTGATTTGGGCTATTTCACAGAGATATGCCACCAACAATATGGGGAACAGAGCTTTTCTGCAGTAGGAAGAATTCACTAAAAGGGTGGTCAGGCATTGGAATGGGTTGTCCAGGAAAGAGTGGAGTCATCACAAGCCCTAGAAGTGTTCAAGAAATGACTGGGCATGGCACTTAGTGCTATGACTTAGTTCCATGGTGTTGTTCAGTCAAAGGTTGGACTCAATGATTTCAAGAGATTTTTTCCAACCTTAGTGATTCTATGATTCTATTTGAAGACCAAATATTCCAGTTTACTTTTAAAAAGGAATTCATTATATTACAAAAACATTTCTAAAAAAACCTCTGTTTACCTATGTGAACTCTGGAATGCTGAAGGCACTTCACATTCCTCCTTGCACCTCCACTATCCTGACTAGTGAGTATAGACATAGCACACGCCAGAAATTTTCTTGTAGAATTTTCAATAGCCATTCAAATAAAAACAACAAATAAAAAATGAGGAAACTGCACAGAAAACAGAGTATTTGCATTGTTCAGAACTTCCTCTCTCCTGGCAGGTCACACTGACCCTGCAGAACAGTGCCAGCATCTCCCACTGATGACATGCATCTGCCTGGCTGAAAGATGGAGAATCCAGATTTTTCCCTTTAAATCCACATCAGCTTCTCAAACTTCATAAAAAAATACATCATAGATCCCTCTCGAGATATTTTGGGGCATGGAAAACCAGCCAACCATGTTCCATCACAGCATGTTGACTGAAGCCTGCCCTTAAACCCCAGAGCATGCGCTCCTATGTTCTGCCTCTAAAGGTCCCACTTACTTCAGGATAAACCATGAGAAACAGCTGGGCAAAGTTCAAGTAACTAGATTTTGGGAAAGACTTAAGCACAGGAAAACTTGAGATTCATTCACTGTGGAAAAATTTGTTACATTGCTGCAGTGCAAGTGACTCTGGAACCTAATCACATGTGAATGCAGCATAGGTGGTGCCTTGTCAATGCCAATAAACCCCAAGATGAAGTGCTGAGCAAAGCCAAAAACCCTCTGGTGTGAGTTCTGCCAGTTTTATAACTGCAATTCAATTTACGTCTTGAGAAAAGGTTAAAAGGGGTCTAAGCAGTAGATTTTCCAGAAGACTTTGTTCTTGAGGAGATTTATTCTTAAATAAGCTTCAGAGAAGCCACTGCTCTGTGCCTCATGAGTATTAACTGTTACCCCTTCTGTGTTTTTTTATCTTTTCTTTGTAACTAATTTTTAATCCTTCACCATGAGGCTAAAACTTGCTTACACTTTAAGCCTGTCCAACACTTAGGAGTAGTTGGGATCAGCTGAAGCAACAGACTAATGGCACATTTCATGTTCAGGTACAAATGCCCTGATTCATCTGCAGCCTAGCAAAGAGGTTTCTTGCTAAATTGTAAGTACCCATTTGAGTACCAGAGATATTTTTAGCAGTTTAACATGTACCTCTCTAGGCAATGGTGAAGAGCTGTGGATAAAAGCCATTGTTGCCACAGCAGTTGCCAAAACTTAAGAGCAGAGAAGACAACTTCCCTACACCTTTTTATACCATAGCAGGTACCTGGAATTGCTTGGGAGTCACGCACAGCATCTTTCTGCTAACCGACTGCAGCAAACAGCTCACTCCCTCTGCTCCCCCTTCTCCTGAGCTGCACCGACGTGTGAGCCTGGCCACTGCACCAGGAGCCCTTTTGCACATGGAAACAGCTCACTGTTTGGTTCCCCTTCTATCATAAAGTGCCACCTATACTGATGACGTTTCTGAGTTATGTACAAAAAACCAGCACCCAACAAGAAACAGGCACTCATTTACATTGCAGTAGCACTCTCAAAAGCTTGGAAATACCACCACATCAGGCACTTGCAGAACCCTTACTTTGCCTCCTTACGAAAGGGCTTCAGGCGATGCACAGCTATGCAACCGCAAACTGGTTCCCTCCTCACCTCCACAGGCCACTTGGCACACAAAAGGAGAGAAGCAGCTGATAGGTCTCTTCAGGCAGTTGTCCTTGACTTGTTCTCTTAACAGGGAAGGGAATTAGTCACCTCCCCTTTCCCTACTCCCAGCCTTCATTTGCCATCACAGCATCCAAGAGTGTCACAAGTATTTTAAAATGTCACCTGCACTGTGATGGAAGACCACTGTTTATGTGCTGGGGAAACAGATAAAAAAGGTCTGGATCAGGTAGCCAGAACATCAACATCTTCCATTCTCAACATGATTGAACTGATCCTGAACTGTCCTTTGCAAGGCAGTCTCAGGGGAACAAAGCACCTCAGAGCATGTAGCTTTGGGAAGGTCTACTAGACAGTGCTGATGGAATTAAAAATTGCTGAAGCTGACCCAGGCAAGGCTTGGGTGGGTACGATAATGGACTGGTGGTGCCTGAAAAACTGAGAAAGTCAAACACCTCTGCTCCCCGCTGGACCTGGCATCTCTGACAGAACACAGCACCTTTGCAAATCAGGGCCCAGTACAGCAACACAGGCACCCAGAATGCTTGGGACAGACAGCACAGATTTCCACTACAGTGACCTGTTCCTACGGTAACTAAGTACCCTCAGCTTTCACATGCTTTCACATGCTCCATTGCTTCAATTGCCTCTGTATGTGCACTCTAAACTGGAACTAACAGAAGATAAGGTACGAGTCTGATTCTGCACAACCCTTTATATCACCAGCAGCAAAGCTTACGCCCCAAGTTTGCAGCACTGGTATATCCACAGCTATAGAGAACCAGGCAGAGCATCCCATTTACTGCTTTCCACAGAATAAACTACTGACACACGAGGGGTGAAAAAAGCTGGGTGCCAACTGCTGCTAGAAGCATGTCCGGAGCAGCCCACTGCTGGCTAAGTTTGCAGCCAGGTGTGGATGGATGGGAATAGCTGCCTGTGCAAACTGTTTATTAGCACTCCAAAGCATGGTTGTGCCATACTGGTTCAGTACTGGGTTTGGGACCAGCCTGACCCAGCTCTCCTTCCAGTTCATGCTTCCCAGTGGGCTGCTCACGTTCAACCCTCAGCAGTATTTGCATGCTGCTACGTGGTCCAGCTCCAGGCTGCATTGCTGTTTGGATATTACTTTGGCACATTGACACTTTTTGAGACACATGAACTAAACCCTGGAGGATGGTTTTTCATTATTTCAGCTCCAGTTAAAGCCTGACAGATTTCATAGGACACAGCAAAACAGTGACATCCTCCCTCCCTCCTGTCCCCATCCCCAACTCCCCTCCCCTTCACCCTGGGATTTACCCCTCCCAAGTTTCAAGGGGGTGTGACACACAGTAGATACACTAACCTTCCCACAAGGTTACAAAAAGTCCTTTAAATTTGTGGGACACTAAGTACATATATTGTAACAATTATCTCCTTGCCAATAGCATCAGCCTAGACTCACAGTCAAATATGCACAGGTACATTTGAAATAGAAAGAAACATGCAGGAATTTCATCAACTCCCACCGTGAAACACATGTTTTTGGAAGTATCCCAGGGCTTGTGAGACATCTTAAAACAAATGTTCATGCCAGGCAGGGAAGAATAAGAGAGCCAAGTTAGAGAAGTTACTAACTTCCTAGTGGGTTACTGACATTCTAGGCTTGCAAAGCTGTTGCCAGCATCTTGATTATCGAGCTTTGAGGATGCACAGAAGGGGGTTTTAAACATTGTTGCACTGTGTGCAAAGGGGACAAAACTCTACTCCCAAAGTCACTACTTCTAAGTGGTACTGAAGCTTATGACATCTCCGGAGAGAGCTGGTGCTCTGCCAGCATACACTGCTGGAAAAGAGGAAGGAGATAACAACTAGATAGAGGTCGAAACACTGTGAACATCACTGAACTCTGTTTGAGGTAAAGAACCAGTCATTTTCAGATCAACAGGCACAAATTAAGTTATGCAATGGAGTTTCTGCAAAATGCCATTCCAAACCATGAGGTATTTACCATATAGATGACTTTTTAATATGCAAATGAAAAAATATTAAGCCAGTATGCACCTCCACCCAATTTCCCACCAAATCATCTTCAATCACTTCAAGGAGTGTTAACTGCTCTTATGTTCTTTGAATAGCTGTTACCAACTTGACAAGAATCACAACACTAAGGAACTTCTTTTTATTGCAGTGACAGCATCATCACATTGTACCTTCACAGGCTCCCTTTTCCATGACTCAGCTAATAGCAGTAAGCTCCACTTGCTTCCTCATCCACCAGATTTCACAGATAAGTGTGAGGCGTTGGAACCTAGCTTGTTTTAGAGACAGTAAGAAATGTTGTTGGCTAAAGTGATCAACCTAATCACCATAGGATGAAATGGACCTTCTATGTCTGGGTTGAGGTGAAACTGAGCCTAGGTCCTGACTGCTGACCTGATGCAGAATTACAAAGCATTTCTAACATAATGTAATAAAGACACAAATCCATGCCAGGGTCATATATAATGCCACAGATGGAAGCACATGGTATGCTGTGTGCTGACACAAAAGTGAGGAGTTTAGATACTCAGAACATGAACCCCAGGAGCACAGTCGAGCCTCCATCACTAAGAGTGAAATTCACAGATAAGCAGATGATTTCCAAAGCTCAGGCAGGATTAGCCTGTTGTGGTAAGGATCAAGCACAATACACTCCACTTATACATACAATGAAAGATTAAAACATACTTTAATCTGACTGGATAATTGCTATGGAATTATAAAAGCTCCCCGGTACTAACCTTCTTCGCCCATACACAACACCAAACAGAAGACCTCTCTACAATCTTTGCTTGTCACTGTGTCTTTTTTCAACTAGTAAGACTTATGGACCCTGTCAGGGCTCTTACACCCCTTTTTTCTGCACCAAGCAACAGAACTGTACTTCAGTCACTCACCTGTTTTGCTGGGCAGCAAAATCCTCCTTAACAAAATGCATTCTTAAAAGAGAAAAACAACAAAACCCCACAAACAAACAAACAACAAAACCCACAACAGGACAACTTCTAATCATAATCACTAGAGTGCCTAACTATAGGTTTGTAACTGAGGGAGAACAAACCATGGCATTGCTCACCTTACGTGGGCAGACATGTGGGTACAGCATTACTCAACGAAGGGATGTTTTGCACTGAACATCCAGTGACTTTTTTTCTTCTCCACAGCAGGGCACAAAGGTCACTAAAGCTAGGACAGGAACAATTCTGACAAATTATAGTTACTCTTTATATGAGTCAGGCTCAAATCCCAGCAATTCCAAGAGGAAGTTGGACTGAGTCTCAGGTAAATTCCTCACTGACTACACAAGTGCTCTAGCAGGTTTAACCATCCTCAGAGCAGTGTCAGAGGAACCTGTCAGCACTGAAGCACTTTGGAAACCATTTGGGTTTACAACTGCTCTGCTGGATGCCCTGAACACATGTCCCCCTATTTGGATGTTATTAAACTCTCCAGCCTTTAGACATACCACAACTTCTGTGGGACAAGACTGGAAATGGAAGATCCTAAGCTCAGTACTTCTCTTTCTTCATCCACGAGATTTAATCCATTTAACAGATACTATCAAGACTCACGGAGGAAAAACACCCTATAAACAAAACCCACCCTCCTGATCAAGCTGAACATGTCCCCGCCTAGTCTGGTTCAACTTGACATGATTGTCTCATGCCAGCATGACCTACCTGGTGAGTGAACACCTTTGTGAAGCAGAACACATAAGCACCCAGTTAAATTGTTCCAGTGCTAGATGCCATACCATTTCTTTCATGCAGTTTCCTCTGAAGCCTCATCATAACTTTTTTGCACTACCTTGACTGCCCTACAGTAGGATTTCTATAGAGGAGCTTAGAAAAAGTTGGCTTGCCTCAAAGTATATCTTTTTGTCTCTTCTCATATCTCCTTTCACATACAAAAGTTTCCTCCTGGTCACAGTCATTGCCTTTGCCTATTCACTCTCTTCCAAGTTGTGTGCTTCAGCACATTCCACAGTGGCAAGGAGCACTTCTCTGTCCAAGTCAGTTCTCCAAAACAATGCCACCATTACTCTCTCCGACAGGACTTGCCACTAGCCTTAGAAATAGCACATCCAGAAAAAGCATCCAAAATAAACAGAAAATATCCCCATCTTCCAGTTACCTGTCCCTGCTATGGATACTTTAATTTTCAACTTGGAAAATTTGTGTGTGCATCACTTCAGTACAGCAGAGGGAACTGCAAAAGCTACTACTACATTACTTCTGGCAAGGACCTTCCAAAGAGCCCCAAACTCTCTAGGACACCCTTGCGAGTAATCCTTCCTCTCTACTCCCACCTTCAGTCTGGGTCCTGTCACAGCTAAATGGGTGGTCTGAAACACTAGCTGCATCTGAAGCCATACAATGCTTTTTCACAATAAAAACCTGACAGCCTGATGCAGTCAGCAGGCTCGAAGTGCAAATCAAAGAAAGCAAGAATGTCCACTTCAGCTTCTATAGGGTCTGGCAATTCTAGTAGAGTGCTGCCCATGGATCCCACTCAGGGCTGATACTGAACATTAGTTTCACTTAGGAAGGAATTAAATGAATTTGCTAGCAAGATCTCTGGCCCTATGTGCTAATAGGAGAAGAAACAGTGTTTTCTCTCCTTGCAGAGTTTCAGTTCTTGCCAGCAGGACAAGACCTCTTCACCTGACCTCTCCACTAATCTCCTGGTTATTTAGTAAGCCAACAAGGAAAGAATTAACCCCTTCCTTTGCCCAGTTCTTGGATATACTCCCAACCTCTGTCTCTGGTACTCAGAGGAGCATGAATGTGACCCAACTAGATAACAGTGTCACTACTGTCCTTACCCACAGCAGCAGGGTAGTCAGCCACAGTGAGAAGCTGACTGAGCAGCTTCTTGAGCAATAACAAGCCTCCAGTGCTGCAGACAAACTACAGTGCTTCAGCTCACACCTAAAGGAACACACTCTTCAAGTTTTCATGCAAGTAGCTACCTTATTTGTTTGTCTGGGGGCTTTTTGGGGGTTGTTTTGGTCTGTTTTGTTTGTTTTTTGTTTTGGTTTGTTTTTTTTTTTTAAACTTAGCTTTTCCTCATAGAGAAGGAGTTGTCTCAAACCTTTCCACATTTGCTAGGGTAGGACAGATCCCTACCTAGCATATGATGAACTCGAACTCCACTACCTACTGAGAGAAAACAACCTGCAAAGTAGCACCAAAACTAAAGGTACACATACAACTGGCACACATAAGTTTTCAATAGCAAGCACTTATTTTATAAACCCTTCCTAACTAGCAGATAGGAAATTAACTGTCCAAGTTAACTGGTTTTCTCATGTCAACTTCACTTCATCCCCAACACTCTGAAGAGTCTCGGCTAAAGGTGGTTTGCTGCCTTGAGGAGAAAAAAGATTAAATATATATATATATATACACACCTATTTTATTCAAACAACATGCAGCTATCTGTCATGTCCCTGTAACCCAAACCTCCTGCTGTGTCACTCTCTGGGCAAGCAGGGGAAAAACACCATGGCTGCAGTGACACTGTGACTGCAGAACAAAAAAATTCCACAAGTTTCTCTTCCAGTCAGGAATTTTTCTCCTTAAACCAGGGCCTTCAGTCACACAACATTTTCTTCTGCCTGAGGCAGGACTTGTGTTTGGCTCCACAAGTTTTCTGCAGTGGGGGATGATGAGGGAAGATGACTAGCCAGCTTTGCTCTCAGTGTGAAATCCAGACAGGCAACATCCTTGATTTTCCTCTTCCCTTGTGCATACAAACCAGCCTATAAACAGCAGAAGCTGCTTTTGGCAGCCCCTCCCTCAGCAGCAATTTGGTTTTAGTAAGAAGCAAGTCTGTTACCATTTCATACCCCTTTTAGACTAATTTCCTCAACTAAAGACCATCTTTTACCAAAGCAAAAACCACTTCCGAGACATTTGGTCTGCAGAGAAAAGGCACCTTGGTAAGTTTTGATCAACAGCACTGCTGCGCCCCACCCACACCTTCCTTCCTGTTGAGAAAGCAATGACAGGGGGATGTGCTTTACTGGTAGATAGAAAAGCAGTCACCTCCACCCACATTCCCCAGCATGAGTGCCAGCTCCATTTCTGAGTGCTAAATATCTTCAGATTTCCACCTAACCATGTTTGCGTGGATACACTCAAAAGCTTTCAGCATAGCAGCTTCTTACTATGCACCCTCTGCTCCTGCATTGTCCTCCCCATGCAGAGAACAGGAATTTCCTATTAGGCTAGGAAATGGCTCACCAAGTATTTCAGGGACAGTCACTGCTTGTAACAGCAGGTTTGTGCTGAACACAAAGGGCCACGTGCTTCAGACCAGAATTTCACTTGGCAGCCTGGCTCTGTAAAGCACAACAATGACCTGTTGTGGGAATAATATTTGAGATTTTACCCTCTTCCAGCATCTTGGGGACATTTTTTAGCCCATGGAACGAAATTCCAACACAAATGCCTCCTACAGTCCTTAGAAAGGCTTATCCCTAGAGGACAAGTGGGTCACTCCTAGTTGAGGTGTAGCATGCTCTGCTCCTCCTTTCAGGTAGCTCAGGGTGTTGGTGGGGGTTTTTTGTTTATTGCCCACAAGTCTGCTAACCTTTGTATTTTAACTATAAAAATACAGTAGCTGCAGATACAAGATCTAAAAAGGGACCCAGACTGAAGCTGTCCTCTGCCAGCTGGCAACAGTTGAGAATTTGGTGTGTTTCTAGCTGGAGACAGCATTTACTCCATAAAAGACAGATTACCAGATGCCCGGGTTTTCCACTGGTCTGTAATTTCTGGGGTGGAGATGGGGACTGGAAACAGGAGAACAGATTTTGAACCTTTTCAGCACTCTGGCTTTCTCTAGCACATGAGCAGATGGATCATTTCCCAGAGGGATCCAGCAGCTGCTGGCGGGGCCCAGTCACAACAGCTGAGGCTAAAGGACCTCTTTATATTTAACTTACAGAAGGCAGAAGTCACTAAAAGGCCTCCATTGTGAGCACAAACACTTCTCACCGACTCTGCCCCTAAAATATTTTAAGCCTCCCTAAAAACACACTGCAAAACATAACCCTCTTTGGGCTCTGTGTATTAAGCAGAAGCCAAAGTCCACTGAAAAATAAGCTCTCTGTCTTTACTGGTTCCAGATGCTGCTTACTCTGAAGTCAACGACAGAAGAGCAAACTGAGCAGGACTGGAGTCTTCACAGGGAAATTGCAGTTTCCCCAGCAAGGGCATACTCTGAAAAGGAGGCTTATTTTTCTTTATGTCATAATGTGAGTAAATGAGAAGAACAAAAGCAAAGAGATTTGTATATACAATCATATAGCTCTGCATTTATATAATTAGACACAAGCATTTGCAATGTGTACAGTAACAGGCACCCCTCACAGTCATCCTATACACACCAAAGCTGCCTTTCTTCCCCCCCTCTTTTTTTTTCCCTTAGGACAAGGGAAGAAAAAGTAAGGAAGAAAAGACTCTAATTGCAGCCTTCCACCAATGCAGTCGCCATCTGGTAACTCAAGAGACACATGGAGCTGAATTATCTTAATTAACGTGTTACAAAAGTATTTAAAAAACTCTATGCTTATTAACACTCAGCTGTGATTAGCCAACCATGGAGGAAGCCTCCTAGTGCAACATTAATTATGGGTCTTGTCTGTCTATTAGAAATATGATTTTTTTTCCCCAGTAGTTTATCTCTCTCCTAAAATAAAAACCATTAGCATCAAAGCTTGCTCTAAAATGCAAATTATATTTACATTTTACAAGAGTCAAAATGTTTAGGCTATATGAAGCTGCCACTGGTGCTTCTACAGTGATACAGATTGTCTAGATACAAAATGTACTTCTCTATGCCCCTTAGAAAGCCTTGCTTCAGTTAAGCAACTCCCACTCCCACTGAAATTTTAGCAGAAAAATAAAGTTTTATACCTTTCTTTCCCCTTCCAAAACAGGACAGACTTTGCTGTATGCTAGGCAGTTGAAAAACCAAGACACAAATTCCAGGGCTAACAAAAACTGCAAGTGCGAAAGGAAGCTTTCTGCGACAGAAAGCAGCAACCCAAACACAACTGCACTCCAGCAGCAGATCTGCCTCCCCAGAAGAATGCTACTCACTATGACAACTGTATTATTTTCCCTGCAACAGGCCCACCTGTAACGTGGTCCCCTCAGATACATTCCCAAATGATTCAGCCTGAAAGGCTCCGAGACTAACACTGCCAAGTTTTTCAGACTTGGCTCGGTGTTATGTTTGTTACAGGGCTGGCTGCAGTGGGGCTCTCATCCACACTAGGCATCCTGAACATCAGTATAACACCAAATTATAAGACAAAAACCTGGTGCTTTTAAACAAAGCCAGGATTGATAAATTATTTTGGGAAACACTAACAAGGAGGAAGAAACAAATCAGAACAACTGCAGAAATATTTTTAAGATCTTCTGATAAAGTAATCTTATAGCTGCACACACACACACACACAAATAAATTTAAATTGTTGTTGATGTATGTGGAAGCTCACAAAGCTTGCTCAGGTCCAGTAAAGATGAAGACCAAATGACCAGTACTTTACAGCATCCCATATTGCCAGGACAGCATAAATAATTTGTATCTGGGCTGCACCTGAGTCAGCAATACAGTGGCCCCAGAAAAGCCAATGTGATACAGAAACCTGCTCTCACCTATGGGCATAGCACAGCTTTCCAAGTGGCCCACATTTCATTTGCTTTTGTTTTCCAAGGCTGCTTCCAGCCTCCCTGTGCCTTCTTCCAACTCCTCCGTAATTACTTCCACATGTTCCAAGAAGGAAATAAGCAAGTGCTGTAATAACACTTTGTGTAATGAGCAGGGTTCCAGATTCTGCTTTTGAAACCCAAAGCCCACTGTTGTAAGTAGCCTTGTGGATTCCTCCCCCTTCAAAAGTTGGATTAGGAGGGTCTCTCTAAGATAGCTGCATATGGGTTTTTGTTTGAAATTCTGATCATCAGGAAATATAAAGGGTGCAAAAGTGTTTGCCACATGGGGCAAAGGCAGCTAACAATCACTGGGGCCTCTCTTCCTCTCACTGACAGCTCTTTCAATTCTAAATCTTACTTTATATTGCAACAAGGAGGAGAATATTTAAAAAGATTAAGAACTGTCAAAATAATTTGATGGTCTTACAAAAAAGGAACAGATAGCTGTGCAGGAACTTAGTTATATCACACAGCTTGATTTGTCGTCTTGTCCTGATCACTTGTTCCCAAAATCCTACAAAATTAAAAACTGGTCCCAGGAGCAACCTGCACATATACTCTGTTGTTTCTTTGTTCCTAGGTGGGTTTTTAATTTGCATACAGTAATACACCAAGGGTGTTTTTTTAGGATAAAAGTCTGACACACACTGTGAGGCTCTGGTATCATGAAAAACATGACTCTTCAGCAAAAACAATGAGACAGTATAGGAAAAAGCATAACTATGTTGTTCAGCATAATATGATGTTCATGCTGATTTTGGACACCAGGTTTTGATACCACAGAGATGACTGATCTGCACTGACTGGTCTGTTAAGGCCTGAATGAAATAAATATAGCCCCTCTACTGATGTTAGGTGAGGACATACCTTCAGGATACAGAAGAGCAAAACTTGTCTCTACCAGTAAAGTGACAGGAGGCCTTCAATTTAGCAGTGCCTCAGGAGGCTTAACTTTCTTGTGGATTTCCATATGATTATAAAACACTTCCACTCCTGAAACTTCAGCCTAGTACAGCAATTAGGTTTCTTTCTTCAATAAGGCCTTAGAAGTTCTTGCTATGGCAGTTTCCCACAATATGTCCCTGTTGTGGACTCCAGCATGGCCAGTCAAGCTCTGGATGGCACATATCACCTGGCTGGTAACACTAACAGCAGTAGTGTTCTGCATTGCTTCCCTTCCACTGTGAGGTGGAACTCAGGCAGACACCACCAAACAACACAACAAAAGGCTTCCCCTTACCCAAGAGGCCAGCCCATGCCCACCTTCTAACCCCAGTTCTGCTATGGTTTATTCTGAGACTTGACACGGATCATTGCACGGTCATGAATCTGCTCAAGAGGCAGTCCTAAATTCCAAAGGGACATGGGAATCTCTGAAGTAAGAATTTTTGAGTTTAGAGACACTAGGCAAGTCACTTTAAAGCTCTGACCTCGTAGGCCCCCTTCATTCACTAATGAGCCTTTCGCAGCTGATTCATTTTTCATCCTTTCAGTAGCAGCAGCTGTTGCCTCTGACTCAGCCTATCCAAAAAGTACTAATTTGGAAGTTTGGCCAAGGCTGATCTAGTAATGGCATGCACACAGGAGATCACTGTGTGCTAAATGCTGTTCCACTTTCATCTGTGTGGAAACTGAACTGGGAAGCTCAGAGCCCTGGGTTACTTTAAGCTTCCCTCTGAGGTAAGTCTACTGACAGCTTTGCTAGGGAAAGGTTGGTGAGGACAGTGATCCCAAAACCTCAATCTGATATGCCAACAAACAGGAGAAAACTTTTTTATCCTGCCATGCTATATATCCTCTGGCTTTTGGCACTGCTCAGGACCATTGAACCCAACAGAATCTAATATCTGGGCAGATTTTTTTATCCTTTAAGAATAACTCATCTGTGTCATGGACTTGTCAGAACAAGCACTCAGTTAATTTACCACTGGCTGGGCAGAACTGCAAAGACTTATTAGCCCTGTCTCGTTGGAAAGCCTCTCTCTTAAGCACATTTCATATTTTCACTCTAGATGTGGTAGGTTAGCTGAAAGTACTAAGTCATCTTTTTTACTGGCTTTAGAGGAGCTCAGCACCACAAACAACTTCTCTGCAGAGTCTGGCAGGAAAAAAAAAAGAAAAAAACCCAAAACAAACCACTTGATCACTCTTCAAGTCATCCTATTCTATATAGTGACAGAAGTACTCCACATGACAAACTCGGCTTTTCCAGAGACCTCAAAGTCTTACAGACTCACACTTATGCAAGTTCAATCTGAGCTACACTTGCTTGAACCAATTAGCTGATACAGACTCAATCCAGACTCTAGTAACTCAAGAGCTCTAAGACAGAGTGAAGCTGAAGAACTACTTTTCAAAGAAAAGTAAGAAGTTTCTTCTACTGAGACGAGCTAGCTATGATACACCTTTCTAAATTGTCTAACACTTTTAAGAGTATTGGGCAATTTAGGAGCTAGCAGTAGTAGGAAAAGTAGTAGGAAAAGTCGTGTCAGACCCTCATAACCTGCACTGAAACTTAACACCTACTCAGTAAGTGGTCTTCTCTATTTACTAGCAATACAAGTAACTAGAGAGTGTCTTTTGGCAAGAAGGGAGGAAACCCAGTGAAGCTATCAGTAAGCTTGCTTTGTGACTAGAGCATGACTAGCAAGAGGCATCAAGGTCTGGTGGGATGCTGCTGCTACTTTATCAGTCACAGAAGACACCATCAGCTCTGGCAGAACAGGCAAAGTCCCACACATTCTACCCACTCAGAGTCTTCTGGGGATCAAATGGCACACAGAAAGTAAATGGCAACTTAGTATTATGCATAAATGCAGTGAATAGAAGAAATCAGATTTTCAGCCACCTTCATTTAGAAGGCTGTACTGCTATATAGATGTACTTCAAAGAGTTTGTTTTTGTATCTCCATTTTCCCAGTTCCTACCAACAGCTCTAAGCAAATCAACGGACATGACACAGCACATTGTCAAAAGCATACCTAGCAGCAAACATGAATTCTTCCTTTCTGTCTTTCTAGCTCCTCATCCCAAACACCCATAGGGTAAACATAGTGAACTGAAAAAAAAAAAAGCCAGGATTGGGTAACTGTTCAAAAAACAAGCTCCTTCCATGGCTGGCAAGAAAAGTGTTCAGAGAAGATGTGTTAAAGAAGTTCTTGCCCTTTGAAATACTGCTTGTCCTTTGACACTTTCACTATAGCCACTGGAATCAAACTACAAGCATGTCAAAATATCCAGCTTGAAAAAGCACGTAGTAAAAAGAAATCCAGCTTATTAAAACATGTAATAATAAAAAAAAAATCACCAAAAAACCACAAAAACTCAGGGATAGCAACTGCCAATATAGAACCCATCTGTAGCCCTCAATGCCTGACAAAAACATAAGAAAAGATGAAATACCACTCCTTCCATTTGACATAAAAAGAAGTTATAAAACATACAACCCAAACCCCCACAATGTAACAGATCTCCTCGAGGACTGTTAAACTTCTGCCTTGTTTCTCTGCACTTCTCTGCTTTTAAGCAACAAGAAATACAAGACCATACATATTCTTTGCATCTTATTTATACTCCCTGGTAACCTAGACAAGTTCTTTGTTCTGGAAGTATTAAAATGCCAAGCTAAAGCCACAAAGATGACCAGTGGACTGGAGCATCTCTCTTAAGAGGAGACTGCAGGAGCTGGGCCTGTTTTGTCTACTCTTCAAGACTGAGAGGAGATCTCATCGATACATACAAATATCTCAAAGGCCAAGAGGGTGCCAAGAGGATGGTGCCAGACTCTCTTCAGTGGTGCCCAGCGACAGGGCAAAGAGTAATGGCCCTAAACTGAAACATAAGAAGTTTCACCTCAGCATGAGGAAGAACTTCTTTACATTGAGGGTGGCAGAGCACTGGAACAGGCTGCCCAGGGAGGTCAAGGAGTCTCTCTTTCTGGAGACATTCAAAACCCACCTGGGCATGTTCCTGTGTAACCTGCACTAGGCAACCCTTCCTTGGCAGGGGACTTGGACAATGTGATCTCCAGAGATCCCTTCCAACCCTAACTATTCTGTGATTCTAAGGAAAAAAAAAAATATCCTCATAATGCTTTATTATAGGGTCACTTTTCATAGAGTCATAGAATGGTTTGGGTTAGAAGGGACTTTAGAGATCATCTAGTTCCAACTGTCCTGCCATGGGCAGGGACACCTTCCACCAGACCAGCTCAGAACTCCATCCAACCTGGCCTTGAACACCCCTAGGGATGGGGCATCCACAACTTCTCTGGGCAACCTGTTCCAGTGCCTCACAGTAAAGGATTCCTTCCTCATATCTAGTCTAAATCTACTCTCTTTCAGTTTAAAGCCATTCCCCCTTCTGCTATCACTGCATGCCCTTGTAAAAAGTCCCTCTCTAGCCCTCCTGTAGCCCCCCCTTTAAGTACTGGAAGGCTGCAATGAGGTCTCCTCGCAGCCTTTTCTCCAGGCTGAACAACTCGAGCTCTCTCAGCCTGTCTTCATAGGAGAGGTGCTCCAGTCCTCCAAGCATATTCATGGTCTGCTCTGGACCTGCTCTAACAGGTAGGTCCATGTCCTTCTCATGTTGGGGGCCATAGAACTGCATGTAGTGCTCCAAGTGGAGTTTCAGAAGAGTGGAGCAGAAGGGCAGAATCACCTCCCCCAACCTGCTGGCCACGCTGCTTTTGATGGAGCTTAAGGTTGGCTTTCTGGGCTCAACTGTGCACTGTCAGGTCATGTTGAGCTTCTCATCAACCAAATACCCAAAGTCTCTCCTCTCCTCAGAGCTGCTTTCAGTCAATTTTTCTCCTTTCCTGGTGTTTTTGAAGCACAGCTGGCCTGACAGAGGCTCAAGAGCCTTGGAGGCACACAACTCCAGCTTCTACCTACTGCCACAGAGCCAGCCAAAACACATCACTGACTTTGAGATTATGTATCCTTACACCAGAGGCTGACATTTTCAGGTGGGAAATGCTGCAGTTTAATGACTGGAACTAAAGCCTAGGCAGAAGGGACCCAGGCCTAGAGAAACACACCACCAATAACTAAGCTGAGGTTTTGCCTCCCTGCCTCAACTTGCCCCTTCAGAGGGGTTTCTTGTCTGCCCTTGTGAATATATAGTTTCAGTTAGTTTGGAGCCCTCAATGTGATGATTTAGGAGTTCTT
Organism: Corapipo altera; assembly: GCF_003945725.1. Taxonomy (NCBI): domain Eukaryota; kingdom Metazoa; phylum Chordata; class Aves; order Passeriformes; family Pipridae; genus Corapipo; species Corapipo altera. The sequence continues at coordinate 4,419,741 of NW_020884885.1, read as the reverse complement.
GTCAGCCATGTAATTATTTTTAATAACAAAGACTTACAGATTAATTTGACTGCTTTACTATTCATGTCTTCCTTTTCTATACCAAGAAAGCCAAACCAGAAGGCAGGATTTCACAGTTCAGTAGTTCTTCCACACAGGTCTCTCTGGCCAGGAGTTTACTTCAACCTATACTGTCATAAATACGACTATCACATGGCTGAAGATCCATATGCTGCATTACCATCTTGCAGTGCTACTGTCTGTTTTCTTCTCCACTTCTGCTTCTTGTATGCCAACTGTTTGGTTTTTTTTATATTATTTGTGACATTTCATTAAGTTTCATTTATTGTTCTGAGGCGCTTATTTCCTCAGCATTCTCAAGTGGCTTCCTTCAGCTACATATTATCTACACAGCATCACCAGTCATGTCAGAGTAGTTCTTGCTAAACCAGCAAGAGTATTTCTCAGGGCAATGTAATTTAACAGGATAACAACAGTGTAAAAATGCTAGATTGAGTTTTGGTTACAGAAAGTACCAAGAATCACACCTCAGTGACTGCACTTTACCTGGATCATTCCTGTCTCTGACAGACCAAACCTGATTGATCCTATTATCATTTTCAGCCAGACAGACCTTGGGGTCTAGGACAGGGCCTTATTGAAGAGACTGTTGCAGCCCAGGTTCTTCCAGACATTTCAGTTGATTGGGAGATGCTGTTACAAAACCGTGTTTCCTTGAATACCACAAAATCCAAAATATCAACATGAAACTGTTTTGCTTGTTCTCCTCTGCACCTTCCGGCCAGCATTTACTTTCAAGTTCCTCCTGAGCTTCTTACAGTTTTTCCTCCTCCTTTCTAAAGTCCTACTGTTCCTCCTCACAGCCATCCTCCATCAAATGTGTATGAGACAATTCCTGCTCAGCTCCAGCATTCTCTTGCATCAGACAATAATTTCAACTCCCTAGCTCCATCAGAGATAGTGTGGTTAGCTGGGGCTTGGGGGTTGTTTTGGTTTTGTTTGGGGTGGGTGTTTCAGTTTATAGGTTTTTGGAGACTTTTTAAACATTTATCTACAAGGACATCTTTTGTACATTTTGTACATTTCAGCAACATTTAAGTAAAAATGTAGTGGATATATCCACTACATCACTACTTGCACCTTTTTGTCTAAATTGTCAATCCAGCAGGACAACATTTTAAATTTGGTTTCAAGAACCTGCAGAACCATCTTATCTTCAGAGAGGCTTATGAAAATGAAATGCTGATTTTACATTATAAAATGTCATTATAATAGCTCAATCCTTTGACTTCTGAGAAAGAGGATGAGGTGGGAAGGCCAGATTATTCAAAAAAACCCCAAGTAACTATTTAAAGGATTTACTTATTTATAGGTTCATGATTCAGAGAACAAAATCCCTTCCACTACCCTGGTCAACACAGAATACATATGTATGGACACTGATCTAGCAGGCAGATTTCACAACCACCACCTGACTCAGGCTTTGGAAGGGAAACAGTAAGCAAGAGTGACCAAGACAGTAGGAGAAGCTATAGCCTGTCAGTTAAAAACAACAACACAATCTTCCCCAAATCATGCAAGAACAAAGCAGTTTCAAGTTCCTTATACAGAAAAACAAAAAAGAGTATTTCAGATGTTCCCTGGGGAAGAATGCAGTAGAGGAAGCTGTCGCAGCATGCCTGAATGCCACAGGAAGCACAAAAGGGGAAAATTCCTGAGTGTTCCCAGCTTCCTCAGAGCTGGGGCCAGAGCTCAGAGGAATGCTGAGACCACCACCCTGGTGAGCCCTCAGACTCACATTACAGCTGGACTCACATCTGCCTCCCATGTCATCACATGAACACACAATGGCAGAATGGTAGGAAGCAAGCATCCAAATCCCAACTCTTCCCCAGTATCAGTGCTCCCATCTAATATTCCCTCAACCTACGGAAAAAAAAAAAAACACAACAACAAAACAATCAAAAAAACCCCAAAACCCTGGATCTGGTTTTGTCCCCCCTAAGAGTACTTATATGACAAAAGCTTAAAATGGGAGAAGGCAGAGGTTATGCTTCCTCGTTCTACAGACCCAGTTGCTGAATGTGCCTTACACACACCTTCCTGGTCCTCACTTGGCTTCTGCCAATCAGTCCTGAGGCAGATACAGGCCCTGCCCACTGACTCAGCAAGCCCCATATCTGTGAGGAGGCAGCTCACAAGCAGATTGTTGGACACTTTCAAGAAAAACACAAGATCCCTCAACACATGGGGCAGCCCACATCCTAACAGCTGACCTCATGCATGTTCCCAAGTCACATTTTCAGGGAGCTGAAGAAAGCCTCTCCTGCATGAGACTCCCCAGACAGAGGGTTCAATTCAGGCTCAGTTAGTTCTGAGGCACCAGACACCTACACAAAGCTGGAAGATATGGCACAGGCCCTTCAGGAGCTCTGCACCCTTCCAGAAAGGCAGCTGAAGGGTACGCCAGATGTGAGGCCACTGACTTCAGACCACTCTCAGTCACCTACATCTGAACACTTCCCATGCTAATTAATTCAACAACCCTACTGCCATTCCCAGGTCATCATCTAGCCCTACATCCATGTGCCCTACAAAATTCAGGGCCTTTCTACATTCCATGAGTTCTCTGAACTAAGAAATCTCTCCTCCTCATTTAAACATTCATCAGTTAATGCAGTTTTTCTTTCTCCCTGCAGCACATGTTAAAATTTCTCCCATCACACTTTCTGGATTATAATTCAGTAGAGAGGCAATAAACCACCAAGTGTTACTATGGCCAGATGAAGTTTATCAGTTGATGAAAATGAAGACCCCAGACACAGTGAAAATAAACAGTACACAGAGTGTCCCTACGCCAATTGTTTCTGAGATGTAGTAATTCTATGCCAGGCTGATGTCTCTTCAGCTACTCAGGGTAGCTCAGTCTACCAGAAAGTTTGGCAAAAATGCTCAGACAGTGGTTATAGCTTTCTTGCTAGAGGAGTGAAAGCTTCCCATGTAACTTTGAGATCCATTTACTGTATGGTTCAATCTCTTTCCAGTTTGTAAAGTTTCTCACAAAAAGGAAATGGAAGACTCAAAGAAATCATGCTAAAAATAGCAAAAATGCTGCCCCCCCAGAGACACACTTGGGAACTCTCCCAACTGTGTATGCAGACTCCTTGAGAACAAAATCTTATGCCTGAGAACTAATGGGAAAAAACAGCTTGGAGGGAAGTTATTATGATGCTGATAAATTAACATCCAGACTGTAAAATACAGTTCCAGAGAAAAACCAGGAGTCCAATTACTAAACTTATCAGTTACTGTTTTGTAACGAATTTCTTTTTAATACTGATACAGAAAATTACAGAGAACAGCACATGCATTTAATCAGAGAGAATAAGCATTATAGGCGAACAATGTAAACAGAAATCTGAGAGCTCCTTTACCCAGAGGTTTCCTGGTTTTTATTCATTTGTTTCCCCCTCTCCTCCATATGATTGGGGAAAATGATATTTGAACTCTTTCAGGGGAAGGAAATAACAGAAAACCCACTGTATTAGTAGTAACGCAACAGGCACTGCAGAACCGCATTCAGCAGGCAGCAGGGAGTTACTAGGACAAAAGGCAGTAAAAAATGCCACAACCCCTTCTTAGAAACTTCTGGTAATTTTCCTTTCTTCCCATCTCCTCCACCCCCATACAATTTGCTCAGCACACAGGAGTTACTCTTTCTTACCAGATATATCACACAGACACTGTCAGAACTTTCTTCCTCTTGCCAACATAACTATAGTCAGGCTGTCCAAAGGCTGTTGCGTTCCATTTCACAGAGCTGATCACGTCAGACAGCCTGCAGAACCATCCTTTATTCTGCCCCTCGTCCATCCCCTGTCTTTTCTATTCACTTTTTAGAAAAGGTTACTTTAGCCACACTTAGCATGAGGATGCTACTCACAAGAACAGCTATATTCTGGCAGTTGACATGGAGAGCAGAGGACAATGCTCCTAGGAGGCAGCTCAGCTTCTGTGGAAAGTAACTCAAGTTTGGGAAAGAAGGGAGAAGTGCTAAAAGTTCCTGCTTCTCAACTAGACTTTCTCATAATAATCTGTATCTTTCATTAGGGTATTAATGAAATACTTAACAACACAATCTAAACATACAAGGGTCTCTCCTCCCAAATCACTGCTTACTGGTCAGAGCACTCAACTGGAGTTTGACAACATGGCCTCCAGCTAACACCACATTCCTCCTGTGCATGCACACGAGAGGCTTCTAAAATCTCACAAGAGATATGCTAGTACCAAAGTAGGAAAAGCCCTTTTCCAAAACCTCTGGATTAGATCTTTTCACCAAGGACCCAGGCGTTTCAAAGTTACTATTTCTAAAACACATGATCAAGACCTGGCACTGTCAAGATATAGATTTTCTTCTCTCATAGTCACCCTATGAGCAACAAACCTCAAAATTGGTTCTTAGTTCTTAACCTGATGCTGCAATTGTGCAATGGACATTTTGTGGTTAAACACCATTATACTGTGTCAACTCTCACCAGAAGTAAAAGTGATTTCCCTAGAAATAGAAACAGATTTCAGTGTCTGGAAAACTAGAGTTTTCCTCAAAAGATAGACCCACTGTTCTTCTCCATTCTCTTTTTCTTCAGATTTTGCCTGAGGACAAAGAGGGCAAGAGCCTCTCAAGCATTGGGATAAGTCACTCAGATTATGACACTGGACTTTTCCTCCCCCTTTTTCTTTCCCGTTGGTATGTCTTTATTAATAAGGAGGGTGGAAGTGTCTGCTTATATTAAATGCCATGCTCTACTTTCATAGCCCTACCCCCAGAAGCATCAGAACTTAAAGCCATGAATGCAAATCACAGCAACCTAGTTATTGCACATCAAAGCTGGCACTGTCACTCTTATTCTCAGGATAGAAGAGACAACCAGACAGCTGACATTTACTCTTTAGCTCACAGGGTAAACAGAAACCAAATCACAATACCTTTGCTGCTGCTCTGGAAGGACACTGATCCCACACTACCCTGCAACAACCATAATGCCGGGCCTAGATTCCTTTCTGCAGTAACTCCACAGGGAAGAGTCAGCTACCAACTGTACCAGTGTTTCCCTCTTAACAGTTGAGCTTTTTGGAGTTCTCTCCTCCTGCTCTTTTTAAACCCCTTATCAGTAATGAAAGTTACTGCAGTGTGTAGAACACACTCCAACAAGAGCACTCCTCTGTAACAGAAGCAGTTTGTGAATAAATACCTTCTTGTTCAGAGGCACATACCTCTGCCAATTACAGAAACTGCTTGCACTGAAAAGCAAAAAGACATTCAAAGCTTTATTTTAACACAATTAAAGCAGTTTCAAAGTAAGAAGCTGTCATCATGTGGCAGGCAGAACAGCATGGACCATTATTATCTGTTCTGAAGACCACTGCTTGGAAACATCTAGTCCCAGTCTAGCACATTTACTGGCAACAGATTTCCAGTCTAGACTTCACAAAAAGCTCCCAGAAAAGTAGTTTTCCCATAATGCTCCATTCTGATACAAGGTCATGTGGCTGCATGTACAAAATTTGGACATATTAAGTGACTTGCTCTCCTCAGTAAAAATGGTCAAAACCAAGGTTCATGGGAATGGGAACATAATATGGAAATCCTTTTGAAGAATCACGTCTACTAGACTGTAGTGAGTTCCTGTCTAGAAGTGCAAAATACCTGCACAGTCAGAGCTATTCTGCAGTCAAGGAGATCTCCAGGGCTGCAGTGGCCCACAGGAACAGGAAGGATGGATTTACAAGAGGTGCTCCTTGGTCAAGAACAAACAGCTACTTCTGTCCTATGGCATCTGTATCGGACCCAGCCAGGGGCCATGCTTGTTCCATGGTTGATCACCTGATGAGACTAACCAAACATGGCATGTTGCTTTCAAACACTACTCTTGATGACTTGACAAAAAGGATTGCTTAGAAAACCACAAGAAAGTGTCTCACCATTGCTGCATAAAACTGCTTTATTCAGTATACTATTTTCTAATAAATCATGCCCTGGGGAGCACTCACACTGGGGTTCATAATAATGTTGAAGACAATAGAAGAGTCTGCTGCTACTGGGAAAACTGGGAACATAGAAGCATCTTTCCAAGCGGAACTGCAGCTAGAGAATTAAGCTTCCTTCCATCAGTATTCAGGGCCTAGCCAGGTTTGGCAACACATTTTTTCTTGTCACAGAGTTGGACAAACTGGCAATATGAAGCTCTCTTCTACTCCTGGTAGACTTTTATTACTGACAGTTAGTCTTGTCTGGGGGTATATACCCACGAAGAAGAAAAGGCATATGGTATTACCTTGCCTTCCTGAAACAACTCAGAATGGGCTGCCACCACTGCAATTTGCTTAACTGAATGGATTTGAGTCTTCTTCCAAATGTTCTCTCAATCTGCTTACAGTCAAGTAACCTTTTGAAAAAACCATCTTCAGTGTCTCTTCATGGATTTCCAGATGTTACTCAGTTGCTCTGTTATTCAGTTATCTCATGCTACTTAGTTTTCATAGGAAGTTTGCAGCTCTCCTTCACTAATGTATTGCCTATAAATTTAAGCAGTAGAATACTAAATCCCTCTTTCAAATTGTAAACACATTAGGCAAAATTTTCAGCAGTGTTTGTATGACTTGAGACATACTCTCCCAACTGATTACCAGTGGAACACAAGCACTTTGGAAAATTTCATTTGATGGTAAATGCACCCGACATCAGAGCCATCCCACCAGATATCTTCCTAATTTAAAGATACAATGCTATTTTTCTTCAGTATTTACTTGCCTAGCTGATATATCACTTTATAAGGACCCGTTCAAGCAGACAAAAGAACTAACAATTTAGTGGAATCTAAACTATACCATCTAGAAGTGAGGAATTTCTGACACAAACTTTATTGTAGAAAGATCCTTTTCTGGCATTCTGCCCCATCTCCTTTCTCCCACCTCATGCACTCTTGCCACTTGTTATACAGAATCCCATTATTCTGGGCACTTATTTCCTTTCCATATTTGTATCTATTTTATGCTGACAGGAACAAAAGAAAGAACAACTTTATTAAAAGGATCTCTTTGAAAGTCAGTATCTCACTTGCTTCCCTGCATTTAAAATTGCATCTTATTGCCCTGGTTTCTCCCCTCTCAATACATCAGAGGCATATTAATTCAGTTCTCAACATCTACTGACACAAGGCACTTGCAATAAGGGATACAGCAGTTAAGGTCTTATGTCTCCAATTATTTTTACTGAATTGCCTCTTCTTTTAAAATTTGCAGTCTTGTTAAAAGTACATTTGAAAAAAAGCCACAAGTTTGTTACTAGCTATTTCCAAGTAATTAAATTCATTAATCCAAACAGGGACCAAGAGAAATAAAACTACTTTCTCCTTCTAGCTTTTCCCCCTCCTCTTACTCCATAATAATTATAAATGCTCTTAACCCACTAAATATTACAACCAGGACTTATTCATTCTGCTTTTTGCTGTCCTTATCTTTCTCTTGCAAGCCTTACAACAGTAATTGCCCTGAAACTGGAAAGAATGAAAGAGGGTTCCTCCCACAGTAAATATAAAACTTGATCAGCCCCTCAAAAATCAGGCTGTTTGTTGTTTCCTGCATTTTTAGTTCTTAGATTTTTTAGTTCACAGCATTCAGATTTACAGTTTTACTTTTTCTCCAGCCTGCTTTTGTCATAATACTGAATATTTCATTTCTATCATCACTACAAGTGTTTTGAAAAGAAGATGCAGAAACTCACACATCCCAAAACCAGCCACACACAGATGCACAGTAGCTAAGTTTAACTGCAAATTCAAAAGCCTGTGCAACTAGAGCTGGTTGCACAGCAACTTGGTGACTAACTTCCTAAGGAGACAGCTGGCAGATTTGCATAGCTGTGTCTGCTGATGCATTTGCAGAGACAGAAAAAAGGAGAGGACAAGACACTTGAGGCTCTGTCACCCTGTGCTTTCTGTCCAGCACAGGGCACCCAGATATCCCACCTTCACTCAATGTAGGTTCAACTGAACATCTAATGTTTAAGACATTCCATCCTTGTTGTACTTTATAGACAGATGTGTGCTCTACAGAAATAAGCAGATTAGAACAGACCTGGATATTGGCAGAGTTAGAAATATACTGAATAAGCACATACACACCTTGTCAGCAGCCACAACATTCCTGGAAGGAGTTGTGTATTAACACAGTGAAGTTAAATGCTTCCCTTTCTCAGCAGGCCAAATACCCTGTACTGTGTTTACAGAGGAAGTTACTTTTGCTCCTCCCTGATGCCCAGTGGGACAGATTATCTATGGCTCAGGTTGCAACTACAGCAATTCTTCCAGCCAGGCTCTGCCTGTTTGTCCCCGTGCAAGAGTTGTGAGTCATGGGAAAAAACCCAGCTCCCAGCAGCACCAAGAGCAAGGGACATCTATGACTCCACCAGCACTGCTTTGCAGAACCACTTGGGGAGCTATGCCCTATGTGAGCATGCAAGAGAAATCCTGATGGGCAGACACAAAGATTAAGGCCTGTGAACACTCCAACCTACACATAGGAACATCTCCTCAAAACACACCTTTCCCTTCCTCTTCAATACTACAATACAGCACTAGCAGTACACGGCTCCAGGCAACCACCAGCGTTTTCTGCTGCACACCCTCTAACTGTACTCACTCAAGTCAAGGGGCTCCTGTTATGGACACAATGGGTCAGCTAATAATTTTATGGCCCATATACATGGTTGGAGAGGTAGCACAAAATACTCTTGCCTCTCACTGGTAGGCAAACAAGACAAATCCCTTTGTTCCCTTGCCCCAGGGACCAGACAACCAATCTGCCTGGCCTGAGCTGTCATTTCTATATCTAATGGAAGTGGAGAGGAAATAGCAAACATAGGGATTTTCCACTAGAGCCCAGCATATCTAAAGCCTTAACACAAGTTTCCAGCACAAGTAGCATCAGAAAGGGAAAGCAAACTTAATGAAAAATGATCAACTGAATTGTAATCAGAGGTAAGGGTAATAAAACAGAGTTGCAAGAGTCAGGAGTTAAGTTTCACTACAGAATTTTTGTTGCTAAACAAAACCTTGTAAGAATACAATCACTTTTCCCAAGGAACCACCCTAAAATTCTGTGCCTGGGCAACAGGTTGCCACCACAAGAGGTGTGGAAGGCAGATGATGAATAGGATGTATGTGCTCCCCATTTCCCTTGATTGAAATACACTAGACAAACTGGTATAACAACCATACCTCCTTCCTGTAAACATGACTTCAGGATACTTCTCTAGCATACAGCTGTGATCCCAACACAGACCCTTTAACTTTTCCATCAGGAAATTCTCAGGCAGTCACTTCCAATCAGCAAGAAAGAATGCTATCAGCGACAACTTCATATCTGCCAGCCCACATTAAGGCCAATAAACAACCAGTTTCCTCTCAACAACAACAATCCCCTTTTATCATGGTGTGGATACCTTCACCAACCCTTCAGGATCCACTGCAGGGGGAAAAATAGACAGAGATAATCAGAAAGCAGCTTTTCAAGCCAAAATACCCTCCCCTCAGAACCTGGGGGTTGTGGTAATCCCCTTTTTGAAATGCTAATGTCATTACAACCATAGCAGCAGAAGACAAGCGGTGGGGCCTGGAGGGGCCTGGGTGACAGAGCCTCTGATGTGCCCTTACACAGATGATTTAAACTGGGCCTTTTGTAACTCTCCTTCTCAAAGCTCCCCGCCCGGCATCATGCTTGACAGGAGCTGCAGCTGCCATCCGACCCTCCCAAGGAGCAGGGGTGCAAAGATCAACCTGATGAATTCATGCGTGTGGGGCTGGGGCTGGCGGCTGCAGCCTTGTGTTCTCCAAACGCCAGGACAAAGGCTCAGGGAAGACTTGAAAAAAGACAAAGCTGTTCTCTTGCTACTGCTGAAAAACAACTGCACAACAGTAAAAATCATTACAACTGGTCACTAAACTGGGCTCAACAGATATCAGTACAGGAGAGCACAGCTCAAAGAAACTAATCAAGATAAATACATCTATCCTTAACATGACAGGAAGCAGCTCAGCCTCAGGAAGGAACCCCTCCCATGGAGAAAGTTACTCCAAAAGGACAGAGAGCAGTCAACTTCCCTGGCAAAAGCAACTGGAACTAGCTGCTGTGGGGAGATCAGAGACCAGACTGAGCACAAGTTTCATCCTGCCACCGCATGCTATGTAACAACTGACAGATGGTTACCAGAGGGCTTTCGTTTTGTTTTCAATTCCATGTTCAGTTTTCATTGCCTCCGATACCAGTCAGGGAATCAACAGGGAAAACAAACTTTACTGCAGTAGTGTTTCCTGCAACTTGCCATTTCCTACCATCTCCCAGGGAACCTCTCACTACAAGAGAAAAAGCAGATCATCACCACAATGGTTGAGAAGTAAATCAAGCTAAGTTTTACACCAGGTGAAATAACTGGAAAAGCAAATTACAGACTGAAACATTTGCCATTCACAAACACTGCTGCATTTACAGCAATTTCCACTTCACCATGTGATTGAGTGAAGCTACTCTAACACCACAGTCAAAGCCAGTGAAAGGAGGTGATTGTCCTGCTCTGCTCTGCACTGGTGGCCTCACCTTGAGTACTGTGTGCAGTTTTGGGCACCACAATATAAAGAAGACACCAAGCTATTAGAGAGCATCCAAAGGAGGGCAGTAAGGATGGTGAAGGGTCTGGAAGGGAAGCTTATGAGGAGCAGCTGAGGTCACTTGATCTGTTCAGCCTGGAGAAGACTCAGGGGAGACCTCATGAGGTCACCAACCCCATGAGGGGAAGCATAGGGGCAAGTATCAATCTCTTCACTCTCGGGAGTGACAGGACTTGAGGAAATGGCAGGAAGCTGAGTTAGGGGAGATTTAGGTTGGATATCAGGAAGAAGTTTTTCACCAAGAGGGGTGGCTGGGCACTGGAACAGGCTCCCTAGGGAAGTGGTCACAGCACCAAGCCCGACAGAGTTCAAGAAGTGTTTGGACAATGAATGCTCTCAGGCACATGGTATAACTCTTAGGGTGTCCTGTGCAGGGCCAGGAGTTGGACTCAATGATCTTGATGGGTCCCTCCCAACTCAGCATATTCTATGATTCCATTAAATAATATATAATAGCCCCAAATCCCTCTGCTGAAAAAGAAACCTTACAAGTTCAGTCATCTCACTGCTGCTTAGGTGTTTGAATTCCTACCTATAAAGAAGTAGCTGCATTTAAAGAGGAGGCCAGCCTCTACTGCCACAGAAAAAAGAAAGGTGACAGACCACTCTGGAAAAAGAGATGTGTTTGATTTCATTTGTGCAGGGTGCACACTGGCAAGCAGCTTTGAAAAGCTGGTTTCAGTGGCAACATTTTAAAAAGAAAACCACAAAAGCTCCAGTTCTGCAGGCACTCTCCCTTGGTGCTACTAGCTAACCAAAGTCAGGAGAAAAATTTCCTCCATATGAAGCAACTAATTAAGTCAAGAGTTCAGTGGGTGGAAACAGACTTAATGATAAGATGCTTCCCTGCTGTCAGAGGATGTAGAACAGACATTCGTTTTCATCCTCTCAAATTTCTCCATGGCAGCTGATGCAGGCAAGCATGAAATACTCCTGACCTGCCACAGACAAGTGGCAAGTGGCCAGAGGTATGCAGTAAAATAGTTAGAGATTTGCTCACCTTGACTGCTGTCAGAGAATGAATCTTGTCACAATATCCCTAATTAGCAGCTCACATCAGTCCCTTTTTGTTTTACTAACAGCAAGAATCAAAGATGTTAAAAGCAGCCCTACCTGTGTACCACATGACATGCTGCAATGTCCCATTTCCCCCACGCTGTCACACCACTGCCTACCCAAGGACTCAACTTGTACACAGGCTCACCTCATGACTGAAAAGACCCAGTTAAAGTGGAACCAAACATGACCAAGGCAATACTGACAGGAAAAATAAAGAAAAAAAAATGAAAAAACAAAACAAAACCAGTGCTCTCAAAAGTGCTCCAACCCTGAGGAGTCTCCACAGCTGAAGGCATGTGCCAAGAGGCAGTCAGTTCTCCAGAGTGCTAAGAGGAGGCAGAACTCACAGGAGTTAACCTCTTTCAGCACAGCACCCACACTGCACCTCCAGTGTGTTCACCCACTAGAGGCATGGCCTTACACCAGCAGACAAGAATCTGGCCCCCACTGCACACATCTCCTCTCCCACACAGCAGAAGTGCACCAACACTGCCTGACTGCTAGTCTTGTGTTCTTCCTCTGTTTGTTTCACTACTGCTCCAGTGACAAAATTGAACAAGAATCCTGTACCAATAGAGAGATCAGCTCTCCCAGCACCGTAAATCTCCTCCAAGTATTCCAAAAGTGGAGTCTAGCTTACTAAATTATATGGAAGAAACAGTCATCATCAAAGCACAACTGTCAACTTAAAGATAACATTCTGAGAAGTAAATGCAAATAAAGAGACAAAGTGAGAAGGCTCAAAGGTCAACCCTACTTTGGGATAATGGCAATAACATTTGCAGCAAGACTAGTTTGCTGGGAACAGCAAAGAAGCAGAGGACGAAAACAATAAAATTGGAAAAAGAAACTTACCACCCTTCATGGGTTTCACTAAGATTTGTACTCAAAGGCAAACTCATCACAGTTTGTGACTACGTTCAGATTTTTCAGCTTAGATATCAAAAATTAATAGTTTCCTCTTTTGAGAGAAAAGTGACAGTTGAACCTAAACACTCATATCCTAAAGCTTTTATCTTTTCTTAGTATCTTACAAACTAAGTCAATTACACCCAAGAAAGTGTTTACAATGAAACCTGAACATTGTTCTTCAGGAGCATTCAACGGTTACTTTTGCTAGGGAAAGCAAAAGGAGTGACAAAAGGGAAGTATTAGCTTTAGGATAATATATAGCATTACAGTTACTTTACATACTTTGCCTGTACAAAAGAGAAGTAAAGATGTGCTGCAGCATAATGCGTAGCTCAGCTCAACTCTTTCAGTACTGGTCATTTTCAAGAAGCACATCAGAAGACCTAAAACTTGAACTACTGGAGGCAGGTTACACAACAGGGGCATCCCTGGGGCTCCAAGTTTCAAAGATAGCTCTTCTGAAGATATAAGTGGAGTGGTCCCATAGAAACTGCTATATCAGCAACTGTGAGTTTTGTATGACACACCAGAAGCACATTCCTAAAGGCCTCTGCAGCATCAGCTATGTTTCCCAGAGATAAATCTCCAGGATGCTGGTGGTCCAGAACAAAGGCAACATCAGAATTCCCTAACCCACTCTAATATAATTTCATTCCACACATACAGTGACAGACAGACCCCACCATCAGCAAGGAGTGTCAACAAGGGTCAGGCAGGTTTAATAGGCTTATCTTCTTTACAAAAAGGGTTCTCTAGAGTGGGTGAAACAGATAAATGGGGGGAAGAGCAAAGCAGCTTCTATCTATAAAACCGAATACAAACTAAGAAAAGCTGAACTTTGAGAAAGTCAGATACTACTCTACACATGGCAGCAATTTCCACCTGAAATTCCTCCCTATATCTTCTTTCACACACAACTGCTATATGGTCTTCCACAGTTTCTCACTCCTCAGATCACCATCCATGACATTAGAGCACTTATAGGCAGGCACAGTCAGTGCTCCAGTAACCGGTATCTTAACCCTGTTCTGCTTCTGCCTTCGGATTTCTGCATTGAAGCATCAGGCCCCGGAAGGAACACACGCTTTTTAACCGTGTAGTTCTTAAACTCTGTCAGTGTCTCACTAGTCAGTCCTGTGGCATATAGAAAAGCCTCAAAACCTTGATGTTGTAAAGGCATCCTCCTGCATTAAGATACTCTTACCTAACCCTTAAAAAATAAATACACATATATAGATATTTTACTAGAGTCCTCCCTCCCAAGGCCATACTATTCTCAAGCATTGTAATCTGCTTGCATAACTAAAACACTACCTTCTTTTAGGATTTGCACTTAACCACCAAGCCACTAATTGGCTTTTTAAACCACCAGGATATTTTTCACAACTCCACCTCTGGAAACATTCACCCTCCTGTTTTACTGCACTCCTGTCTCCCTGCTCTCCTTCCCAGAATATTATTCTCTACTGATCCTCATTCACCCTCAATCTATTCTATCACCTTCTTACAAATCTCCATTTGCATCTAGTCCTTTTCTATGCCTGCCGAGTCTCCAGACAGATCCATTTCCTTCAAGATATTGTAGTTCTACCTAAACCAGAAAAAACTTTACCTGTTGTTTCATCAGTTGACACCTCTGCTGAAAAAGCAGAAGAAAAAAAGTTGTCTAAACCACAAAACTGGTAAGATCACAAAACAATTTTATTCTCTTTCTGATGGACAGTTTTATGACTGCCTATGGGTATGTCTGACACAACATTCTTTATACATCTTGTTAGTCTTTCTCAGGACATAAAAAATATTCTTTCTAGCCAGAAAAACACCAACAGCCTCTGACTTTCCAGTTATGACACTGCACAAATCAAGGCTTATCCTATTCCTTCCCTGTCTGTGACTGTGGCTGAGAATTCAAAACAACATCCACTAGAGGTGCTTATCTCACTATACAGCAAGGTAACATTTTTCAAATAAGACATACTTCTCCCTGTACTGACAAATAAAATATCTATCTCAAAAGCGGCAGCAATGTTTATTTCTGGTCTCAAACAAGAAAGATTTCTCCCAATTCAATTAAGATGACTGCTAGACCTAAAATGCAGAGCCCACAAGATTTCAAGATGCTCTTTTTTTACCCTACTGTTCAATTCTTTGGCTTCTGCTGCCACTGAAATGCTTCTTACTATGCCAAGGAGATAAATACACTTACCCTTGCATTCACAGCATGGTCCTACAGAGAAGGAACACAGGAGGCATCTCCATCCAGCACCAGCCATGCCAAGGTACACAAGCAATGAGGGACCACCCCCACAACCTCTAGACAGTCTTCTCAGCACAGGAACTCCAGAAGTTCCTCTCTCCCTTACATAATAAAGAGATCACTGTAGTAGGCTGGGCCAAAAGTTCATCTTATTCTTCAACAGTTTAGCAACAAGCTCCCTCTAGCTCAATCCACCTAGCACATCCTGTAACTCATCTAAGCAGCCCCATACCTAAGGGGTTACTTGAAATCCCTTCAACAACATTTGGAAGCAAGCAATTCAACAGTCCTCCAACTCCAGTAAAACACTTTGCAGAGGTAGAGCCTCAGGGGAATTCCTGTTTGCAGAGGAAGATGAACACTCCACAGAGGTTTCAGTTAATTAAAAGGAAAATGTGTTTTTAGATGGAGATCAGCACACACAGATAAGCAGATACAACCTCTTGAGACAAAGCCATAATCCTGTCACTGGGTTCCAATTACTCTCACAAAGGTACAAACATTTCTGAGCTTGCTGTTCAAGTGCCTTTAGTATCCTATCCTACTCCTGACAATCAGCAGCTTGTTATGAGTAGTGTTTTAGCAACCCTCATGGAGACACAGATTGATGGGTTTAACACAGAGCCTTGACAGATTCAGCAACAAAAGCTGAACAGCTACAGCTTTTCACCTTGCCCTAACACTTGTTTCTTCCTTATCACCCATGTCAGATTGTTGAGGACATACCCACAGCTTTACACAACACACACCAGCTATCCAGCAGTATTCACTCCAGGTTGAAGTTTGCCACAGTTCAGAGCAGATTTACTTCTTGCTCTGCCATCCCCGCTGCAGAATCATTAACAGTTGGCAGCATAAACACCACACTGCTTGTGGTGCTACAGCTAAACATAAGGGCTGGAGAAGCAATGGCAGACATGGGTTAGACAGACAAAAAACATTCCACATATCCTAAAAACAATGTCTCAGTAGCAACGGTAACCAATGTAAGATTCAAAAGGGACAGAGGTAGGAAAGGAATTGTCAAATGGCACAAGGTGATAGCAAGCAAACTTTCTTCTATTGCACTGCTAGGACTTTTCCCATGATATGAGGAAGAAACTCAAACTCTTCCCAAATGATTGGCTCAAGCAGATAAAGAAGGACTCAGTGAGAGAAGGAAGCTGAATAAGAAGACAGAGAAGTTTGCATCTTCAACCTTGCAGGCAGCAGTCAAAGGACACCAGGACAGTGATGAGTCAGAACCTGCACTGTAGTTCACAAGCAATTTCTCTCAAAGAACAAATGTCATTCAGCACCCCTTCTGCTTCCCTGTACAACGAAGTTCCTACCAGTGTCTATTGTTCTCATTTTAAACCAAGAAGCTAAGGTGAATTGGACCAGACAACTCTTGAGGTTTTTCCAAAAACAGCTATTTTCCTGCTAGCAACCATGGCCAAGAATTGAAAGCCCCTTAATACTATGTGTGTGTGATACCACTGCTCTTCTCAGGAGTAAAACTTAGACATTGGATAAAAGTTGATGATTCAGAGGATTCCATCAGCTCTTAACTCCCACTTTCTAAAGACCAAAATTTGGTAGGTGGTAAAATTTCTCTCTCACACCTTTAAATTCCTCATTATCAATCCGTTCCCCTCAGACTTTGTTCCTGTATTCATTTTTCTTTTTTTTTTTTTGAGGAGAAGGGAAAGTTCAGACTGAATAGATCAAATTTCATAGTTTAACAAAGATCTACAGAAAATTTTATATATTTAGAACAGATAAGGAAGCCAAATAAGCTTTCCAACTCCTTCCAAAGTGGTATTCATCCATAACATGCACGCTGGAAAGATTTTAGAATTTTTCTGAGCACATGAAACAACAAGTAGGAGTACACAATGGAAAAGATCAAGATTCATGGTCTGTGATGACATGTTCACTTTTCTTGATTAAAGGAAAAAAAGATTTTTTTTGCCTCAGCCTGTCCTGCCCATCCTCTCAACACTCTATTGGCCCTTAAAACTCTCACAAGCAGCATCTCCCTCTCCACTTCAACGAAACATTTATTCTGATTTCTTGTTTTCTTCAGTCATTTGAAGTTAAACACTATAGAAGGCACAGGGATCCCTTCGAGCACAGTGAAACATATGAAGTTTCAAACTGAGAGCAGCCATCTTTCCCAAATACAAGGGTCAAAAACGGCAATGGGACATAGGGATGAATCTCGGCCTATCCAACACAACAAGAATTATAATGGGAATCCTAGCTCACAGATGCTTATATTAACCAGTAAAATAACACACTCATTTCTCACAGTACAGCAGTGAATATAAGTTTACTCACATGCAGGTCCTTTGGATTTTCTGAGCCAATCTAGGAGAGACAAAAGAAAAATTCAGGATTATTATTTAGCTATCATGGTTTAAACCAGCAGTTAAACATCACAAAGCTTTAATTCATCCTTCAACTACTAGAACTGGTTAAAATTAAACAAGTTACATGGCTTCTTGAGATCCCTATTACTCTCTTCAAGGCAATTACTTAAATAACACTGCATGGATCAGTGTGGCAGCAGTGTGAATATTATTATTTGGATAGTCTAATTCTAGACCTGTCTATATCTGCTTCCTAGCCACCTTTGTGGCCTGGCCATTATTCCACAGCTCCTCACCATGCTTTTCTATACCACTCTGCTCTTATTAAGCTCTCCAAAGGGACTGGAAAGAGGAATTGCACCAGAAAATGCTCCTTCCCTCCATGGAGAACAGCACACTGCTTTGGATGACCCTGTAATTTCTCAAAACCCACACTTACGTGAAGCATACAGGTTAGAATCAGGATCACCTATTCATGCATGACACCTCCCCACATTTCTGTCTGGCCATCCAATGCTATAGTGTCCTTGTTTTCACGACCATTGAATTCACCCCTAGCTGCATTAATGCCTTCCTTTCAGCTGCATAATCAGAGACAAAGAAAACCTCTGCTTTGCACAGATTCCCAGAGAATAGGAACAAGTCTGAATCTGCTCAAAGACTGGAGTGCGCTCTAACAAGCTGTTCTAAGCAATGCAAACAAATACCAGCGGTATCCAAGAGCTTCTGTGCAGAATAACCTTGGCACTGAAAAGACCTTACAACAGCAAGCAGCAGATTGCCTGCATTTGCATCAGAGACAACACACAGGAATGAAGTTGTTTCACTTTATTCAAGCTCAGTTTATGACTTCCATGGCAATCCTAAAAATTAAAGAGCTAACTTTATAGCATTTCACAAGTGCAGTCAACAAAAATCAGGCTGTGTCTAAATCTAAATGGACTTAGATTCCCTGAGCCCGCATTACTGTTAATTTTTAAAGGTTAATGTTTAAACTCTCTCCTTTATGGGTATTGATATTTGCTTAATTCAGGATGTTTAGTACTTTTACCAACACATTTACTTGCATTTCCCAGGACCAGGTGATGCTATTATCAATAATGAAAGGCCCAACTTATATTTTGATAGGTTTCTGACAGCGCTAGTTATGCATCCAAGAAAGATTACACCATTTGGAACATAAATCATAGGAAGCTTTCAGAGTATTTTAGAGACTATGTGTTAAAATTTAATGAACAACTTAATCTGATCCACTGTCACTCTTCCAAAAATAGCCTGGCCAGACATTCATCTCATTGTGAATGAGATATAAACACAAGGCCTTTGAGAGCTTGGGGATAACATTAAGAGACAGAAAGAGGAGGAAGATGGGGAGAGGAATTTTTAAAAAAAAAAAAAAATCAAAGCAACAAAGAAAGAATGGAGAAGCAATATCTGTAGAAATGCAGACAAAAAGGTTGTCATTGCTCCTCTCCAACACTTAAAAATTCCCCATCTCTATCTACTAAGTGTCCCGGCTGTTAGCTACATTCCAGATGAACCCTCAAAGAAAACAGAAGAGACAGAGGAAGAACTAAGTCTCAGTATTACTGAGGAGCTTTCCAAGTCTCCTTGCCTTGTCACTCCATTATTTCCCCCAAATAATCTTGGAGAACTTGCCAGATAGGGGAAAAAAGGTACAACAGTGATAAAGCTAAAAAATATTTCTGAACAACACAAGCTTCCACAAATCCTCTTCTGGCATAGCTTCACTGCTTGCCCATCACCAGATGTTGCATTTGTTTTGTGTTAAAATATGTGCAGCGGTTATTTTAATATTCATGGATATCTTCCCGTGAAGAGGGAGCAGTTTCCCCAAATTCTGCAGTGTGCTTAGTGACTAAGCAACTTATCATATTCGTCTCATGGCACTCGAGGATATTAGGATAGAGTGCTTGAGACAAAGTGCTGAGGATTTTTCTTAAATATCCATGCATAAATAAAATCAGTTCATTACCAGAGGACAGAGCAAATGCTTGCTGACTGAAAATGAGTCTGCCCTCTGCATTAAGCACATGGCAAAGAGAATACATTCCTGCCCAGATCATGAATATATCTCTACACTTCCTGGAACTCAAGTAAAATTACTGCAATACAATATACCTCATATGGTTTTATATATTAGGAATCACAAGCTCTGCTTTCTCACTCAGAGCTGAGCCAGCTATTGTCTCCATGCTTGTCTGTCTTTTTATGAGAACATTCTTCAGCTTTTGTAGCAATTGTGAGCATGTCACATTGGCCCCACATTCAAGATAAGCATTACTGGCCAAGAGATTTAATACAATATCTTGCTTCATGTTAACATCGCTTTGCTCTTCCTGTTCTGAATGACTTTGCTATGTAAAGTAATAAAGTGAGGATGGCAAGGTGGTTGGGGGACAAAGACGAGGGAAAGATGATTTTCCAAGCACCTCAACAGTACTCTTTGTTTCTCCATCTGGCTCTGCGCTCCTCAGCTGACTTGCTCATTAATGTTACTCATGGCTGGCGTGCTCTGCAGGTGCAGCTCCCCGGGCCCATGATGCATCGCTGAGCACCCGTCCCTCCCAGCAACTGGCAGTTGGGTTGCTACCTCCCAGTCTCAGAAAACCTGCATGTGGAAATGCTCCTCAGCAAGCCCTTCCCCAGGATTTTTGACCTTGCATTTCTTGCTCTCTGCTATGATCCTGGCCCCCCTCCATTTTCTCACTTCCCCTACACGAAGCAGTTCGTGCCTAGCCACTATAATCCTATTTAGCTGATGATCTGCCTTCATCAGTTCACCACAGCTGGTCTCAGATTCTGAAGCAAAAAGAACACAGAAAGGGAAACACAATGAAGAACCACTCTTGGGTCTTCTGACATGCTTAACTAGTGCTTTTGTAATGTGACTGGATGGCTCAAAAATTACATTGAAGTATTGTGGCAGCTTTTCGCCATCCAGCAGCTGTGTGCAGCACAAGGTATTTGCATACTGATTATAGACTCAGTTGAAGGTGCTGCAGTGTGTAATGGGAGCTTCAGATGGGGAAGGTGCACTCCAGACCCAGGCTGGGAGGCACATCTGATAGGCCTACATCTGAAACAAGGTAGTGACACTATCACCAACAACAGCAAGGCTAGAAAAAAAACCAAGGACAGACCAGATCCAAAAAGACCTTGTGCCTTTGCTACTCTCAGTAACTGTTTGTGTCAATTTATCACTCTCAGATGTGCCACCCCCACTCCGCATTACCTACAAAATCAAAATCAGACCAGTAAGACATACAGGTCTGGGATACCTGATTGCAGCAGCCTCTCCCTTCCAATTCAAAGAGCCAGAAATACTAAAAGGAAATCAACAACTTGTCCAGCAGTTTTCAGCACCAGCAGGCTTTTCCATATAGGATCACCTCAACTGTAAGTGCACCTGGTAGCTGACGTTTATTCTGCTCTACCATACAGAGGCCAATTCAATCTTCACTGATGCTGAGGAGCGTTGGTCATGCAACCTTTTCAGGTGCCATGATATGTCAGATAAATAGGACCTTTTAAAGTTATGTCAAGAACTGAGGTTTCCTTTTAAAAAGCAAGCTATTGTTCCACATTGCAACAGCTGTGGAAGTCAAATCTATGTGCCTTTTTGTGACTAACCTCCTTCAAAGCTCTGCGCAAGAGCACACAAAGTTATTCCTTCTACCTCATGCCACCTATGACCAGGCATCTCTCTACAGACAAAGAATAGATCATGGCTGGTCTGAGGAAAAGAAGACACACTTCAGGGTACACTGGGTAAACAAGCACATACTTCATATCATGTACTACCTTCCGAGTATCGGTATATTTTCTTCTTTCACTCATTTCTAAAACACAGATCCCTCATCTCTGATGACATATCATCCCATTCCAGTGCTATTTACACTATTCACAACACTTAGCCATCACAGAAACATCAAGAACTTAGAAAGGGGAGAGGGAAAACTGAAGCTGAAAAGAGGATGTAGGTAGCAGGTGTTGCGGTGTCAGAAGACAACACACAAGGAAACATTGAACAGATTCATAAGTTGTGCAAAGAGCTGAAGACAGTCTCTGCTTCTATTACTTCATGTGAACAGTTGCTACAGGGCACACAGATAACACTGTCTACATGAGAATTTCATTCAACCAAAATACGGCCCGTGCTCTTGAGATGGTCCAAGTGCCCCCAGCTGCAGTGAAGGGATGAGAACAGAAGGGGAAAAAAGCCGTGGGAATCAAAACTATAGGATAAAGGACAAGTACTTTACTAATATGCAAGACTTGTTCAGTTCAGACATCCCGCTCTGCTTAACAAATAGCAATGGAATTTTTTCCTGTGAGTACTGAGAGGTGTGTACAAATGCATCAACCATCACTAGCTTTCCCATAACAATATAAGGCCAGCCTCATACACCTCCCTGTCCCTGAAGCATATACAAAGGTTTCACTTACCCGTGGCCTGGGCTTCCAAGATAAAGGTACCAACGATAATTAGCAGACGAAACAACCCATGGTTAGTCAAGGCAAGAGACGATCCTGTGTTGCTCTTTGGTGCTACCATTCCATGGCACATCTTTTACCCACCAAAATTTCTTTTTAAAAAAAATCCGACAGATCTGGTTGATCAGGAGCACCTTAGTCAACAAAAAACAAAGACAAAGCAAGAAACAGTAAGTGTTGAGCTAAACACCTATAACCCTGGAGAGGGAAAGCGGAAATTTAGAAACAAAAAGCAACCTTTTACATGTTCTAGCACTTAGGAATCTTACCAAGTATTCACAGTTCACAAGGTAACATGAGCAGAAAAGGCAATCTTCTACACAGGAAATACTAAAAGGAGCTGTATTATAGATATGAGACCATAACTTTTCACTTACCCGCTAATGTTTCAGATGTGAAGACTGCCTACCCCACAATTAATTTTAGCTTTTCCTTTCAAGACAGTCCCAGAGGACATAGCATCTGGAGGATTTGTCTCAAAATATCTTCAAGAGGGCCAGTCTCCCACCACTTTTCAGAAGGTCTCCAAGACACAGCAGACTGTACTAGACAGCTAGGATAAATAAATCAAATCCTTCTTCAGCCACCCAGAGAGGCACAGCAAACCTGACAGCCAGCCACCAGGTAAACACACACTTACGAGGAGGAATGTAAAACAACTGGCAAACCTCAGGTATAATGTTCTGACAGTATAGAGCACAGCAATTAAAATTACAGGATATGACACTGCTCATACCTGAGGACTGAGGGATTCACCAATAGACTAGAAGACACTGTCACAGCAAAACCAGACTTGTACACAAAGCACAGCTGGGAAATATAGAAAGCACAAAGCTGAAGCCTTATTTTTAATTAAGACCCAGCCGAACACGTATTCCACCAACTTATGGTTTTAACCTGCATAACCTCCAATGATAACTTTGGACCTGGATGAATAATAGTGCCATGCATAAATCCAAAACTAATAAAATAAAGTTGAGACTAATAATCTGTGTGTACTAAAGGGGAGCACTGGTATAAAGACAACTGTGTGAATGATGGAGTAAAAAATCAACCAACCAAAAAAACCCAACCAAACAAAAAACTAAATCAACCAACAAAATAAAACCAACCAAGAAAACCTCACTTGGAGACACATTTCAACACTTTATCATGCTATTCCTTACACATCCAAAGCTCCCAGGTAAAAACAAATTTGCAGAAATTAATGGTTTTTTACACTGGACAACAGGAATAATTTAGTTTTGAGGGACACCCCATTCAGCCACAGCTTCTTCACATAAATGAATATTTGTACTGAAGGGGGATTAGGTTTTTTATTTGGCCAAGTTTCCCAAAGAAATTCAAAACTGTTGGATAACTAAAAACAGATTTGAGAAGTGCAGAGGTGGGTATTCTACAATTTTGTACCCTGTAAGAATGGATGGGACACAGGCATTGGCACTCCTGGCACTCCTGGGGAAGGCAGTATGACTTTCAGATCCTTAAGTACTTCTGAGATGAAAGCAATAAACCAGCACTGACCAGAGAAACACATACTTAAACAGCCGTAACTCACATTTCCAATTACTCAGGCAAAACAGTAGCTGCATTATGGGAGGGAATATGCAGACTTGCCATTAAACCTGGTAGTCATCCTAGTGAAGAGAGGGTTTTTTCCTTAGTTCCATGTCACTACTATGCTCATATTTACTTCACAAAAGGGTTATCTTTAAAATTTGGATCTTTCAAGTTAATTAGTCTCTATCAAAGAAGAATTCTTTGTCTGCGTACATCCCTCCTTGAAATGTCATTTCAAGATGACATTTAAAGTGTCATGTGGCAAGTCTGGAGCTACTACTACAATAAACTCTGTGTCTACCCCTTTTGTTTCTTGCTTCATTTGGAGGGTGAAGGAGAGAAGTGAATCTATCCCACCCTGCCTGTAGCACAGCCTATAGATTTCTCACGTCTTCCATGGATAAGGAGCCAATGCTTTGTTCACCAAACTCCCACCATGCAGAATGGAATAATGATGCTTTCACTTACCTGCTGGAATTCCTTCAGCAACAATTAGACCATGGAATGAAGAAATACTCCATGGGAAGAAAGCTAAGCCAGTTAATCTGTACATCTGACCCCTCCTCTCAAGTCAGATCTCTCGCATGGAATTTAAGTTCATATTCAACTGGAAGAACCAGCATCTGGCCTATACTCCAGGCCAACAGATGGCTGCTTACTTCCAAGAGTCACTGCTCAACACAGAATTACAGCTCTGACAAAGCAGTGCACCATCTTCAACAAATGCTCTTCTGATTAGACCAAGACAGGTCTGTCCTCCCCATTCCAATATAACAAAGCCTCATTAATATAACAAACTCTGAAAGTCCTGCTAAGGTATCTTTTAAAGGTGGCCCTCCCTGCCCTTGGAACAGTGCATGCCAGGTGACATATCAGTGGCCAGAAGGAGAGGTAGGGAAGAGGGCATGCAATTATCACAGAATTTCCTGAGCCACCTGAGGTGTCCTACCCTGCCCCAGAAGCGTTTTCCTCTCCCAAAGACTGCACCTGGAAGTCAGCAGTCCAGTTCTGGTCTCTGAACAGCAAACAAGTTAGAGATAACTAAAACAAGAATATCTTCTGAGGGAATCAATTATTGCTTATTCTCAATTCACTAATAGATTGCTCCAAGGCATAGCACTGCTCCTCTCCTTTCTTCTAAAATCAGCCATGGTTTCCACATCTCTTTTCAGCTACCAAATCACTCAAATCCCAGGTTATGAGGAATCCTCTCTGCCAGAAGCCTGAGGCTGCCCCACCAGAAATGCTGTAAATTGCTGCTGCTATGCCTATAGTAATATCCCACTAAGCTGATTTAGTTCAGTGTGGGATTTGAAGGAGCACAAGGGTAGCTGGCCCATCTAGTGGACAACAGCACGGATAAACCCCTCAGAATTGTTATGAGACAAAGGGCACAGGTACCACTTTTAAGGATCCTCCCTTAGGCTTCAGCCAAGTAACAGAACTTGTTCCCGCTTTGACTGTTCCTTGGCAAAATTAGAAGATGAAAGAGATTATGACTAGATAAGAAAGTATCCTTTTCTTCCCAGAGAAGAGCTGGTGGTTTGGAAGCTATTTAGACAGACATTCAATTCTCTGATAACTGACTGTTGTTTTAGCACATTCCTTATACTTGCAGCTCAGGGGGAAGCAGCTTTCATAACAACTCTTCAGGCCTCCACCACCAGAAGTTAACTGGAGTGCGCTGCAGAGCACACACATTGTCAGAGACATACTCTTGGGGACAGAGCTTAATAATTCATGGGCTCATGTGAATCAAAGCGATTCCCTGTGTACACACAGCATTAAGGAATGGGCTGATTTCTGCAATAAACAATGAGGCAGAAGCTGACAGTAAGTAGCACAAATATGCAGAGCAAGAACATTTCAGACCTATCTCACATGCCGCAGCCTGCGCTGAAGGGTTATTCGATGATTAAGTTTAAACAGAGATGTTTTCAAAGATAATATTTAGTATAGCCAGCAGTTCCCATAAATAGAGTAAGGAGGGTAGAACAGATTCTTCTCTGTTAAAAGTACATTAGTCAATAAAGGTGATGGGTTTTTTGCTTTGTTTTTAATGTGAACCTTGAAAACACCTACTAAATATGGATAACACAATAAACCATCCTCTATATTCACACAGGCAATAGCCTGTGAGAGAGCAGGGGATGCTATGAATGAGGAAAAAAGTACCCATTGCTCCCAGGTTACAGCCATCCCCAGCTCATTCTTTCCTTCAAGTCTTGACATCAAGGAAATTTCACAGTGATGCTCCAGCATGAGCCCCCTCTTGCTGCACTGCCAGCTCTGCTTCCACAACAAGCAGTAGTTTGCTTCTACATATAGTCTCTGAAACAGGCATCAGCTTCCACTGAAGCCATGCAGGCCAGAATTCTTGCTTGCTCTTAAACCACAAACAGCCCTTTCCAAAGATGACGCACTCATGTACAGCAGGAGCTTTCTCTAAGCTAAGCTGTTTGGAGACCTTTGCCATTTATCTTCCAGACCTTCAGAAGCTGCCAACTCAAATCCCTTGATTTAAGATCCCTTCGTAAGCATTCATAAATTTTCATAGGACTATGACTTAATTTTCTTATTTTTCTTATTTTGTCAGAGCAGGACTCCTAGGTCCCCATGAAAAAGCACTCTTTGAAAGTCATATGCTCAGGACATGAAAGAGAACCAGAAACTGGTCAGTCTGAGGCTCTATAGTGCTCAAGATTCCTGGCACAGCTATGTCCTGTGTCACTGTGGCTGGAAAACAGGCCTTCAACCTGAATTCTTCAAAGTTTATTTAGGGAAGTGTTCAGTATGTTTGGAATGCCACTGGCTTGCTTCTAAATACCATACTTGGAACTTACCAGAAGAAAATTAGTTATCCTCATGCACAGCAGAAACCTCTATTTTATCCACATAGTTTTTCCCCCCTCACAGAATTATACTCAGGAATTGTTTGCTAACTCTTGAATGCACACAGCAAACATCTTAGCAGTGGCATGAGTGATGGGTGTGCACAGCACACACCTTTTGAAAAGCTAAGCATTGTTCTTGCCTCATGGTCCTGCTGAAAGTGGAATCTAATGTAAGCAATGTGGTTCAAAGGATTTAACCTTCACCCTTAGTTGCTGGTTTTGTTGTATCCTTATTTTGTTTGCTTTCAAAGAGCAGTCAAGCTTTAAAACAAAGTCATCTTCTTGGCTGCTAAATAAAAAAATCCAGAAAAATCAACTCCAACTGGCAGCAGATGAAAGAAATCCTTAATTCTACTTACTTTCTGTAGTTAAATTTCAATTTAATTGAAAGCTTTTAAAAAGAGAATTGTATTTTTAACATTTTTGGTTAGTGCCACAGTTCAGTTACACTGTTCAGTTAAACTAGGCAGAAAGATAAAAACCAAAGCCCTTGAAGTTACCTGCAAGCAGTTCAGAAAAATCTTAATAATCTGACTTTTCAGCACAGCCAACTCTTAATTATGCAGGATAACTGGAAAACATGAAAGAGGAAAAGAGGAAATAAGAAAAACCAAATAACATGTAACACTCCCCACACCCTGTCCAGTAACCAGATGATGTGCTTAGTAACTTTATTTTACACCTGCATATTTGAATTACAAAAAGGCAGATTTCTGCATAGCACAGTCACAGCATTAAGCAGAGGACTGAACTGCAAATATTTCCTGCTACAGAGAAGAATCACTAGGAAAGACTGAGCTGCTTATTCTGGACATTGGAATCAGCACACATTCTCCTGCAAACGACCTCATTGCAACATGAAGTGGAACCTGAATAGTTGAGTTTCCTTTCTCATTCCCCATCTGTGCCAAGGGTTTGGCCTTTGACCTGCAAATTCAACTGTTTCTTTCACATAAATGTCTCGCTTTAGCTTTTACCTCCTTCTCTCTCATGAAGGTTTCTACAATGCTTCTTTAAAAAAAAAAAAAATTAAAAAAACCAAAACCAACAAACAAAAAACCAAACAAAAAAATGGTAAAAAATCCCAAACAAACAAAAAAACCCCAAAACTAAAACAACAATTGTTGGTGATGCTGAACTCCTGTTTTCAGGAAGGAACATTAGAGTTTGCTCAGAAAGAAGCTTGGTGGACAGGCCAAAATATGAAATTCCATTTTAATCTCTGATAAATGGCACGTACCTAACTCTCCACAGCCTCACCAAGGCATACTCAAGCTTTAAGCCAGGGAACTGGATTTTTTCCTACTGGATAACTAGTCCCTTACAACTGGGAAAGACACACTAACATTTCTACCTCAAGTGAACAAACCTGCGAGATCCACCAATTTGCATAGCTTATTACTCAGCTTCCTCTTCTCTATCCTTCCTATCACAGTCTAAAGTACCATTTGCACCCACATCATGCTTTTGCACCTCTCCCTTGCTTGCCTCCTTATGTCACTGGATGCTCCTCAGAAACTCATCCTGAGGTTAGCCAAGTGTATTTTCCTGTGGGCTAAAGGCAGGGAGCACTTCCTTCCTCCGTTTATTTCTCTTCCATGCTAGCAGTTGGGGGCAAGACTTTGTACAGATATCTGAGCTTCTTCCCTGCTGCAGCCCAAAGAGAAATGGACAGCAGGCTCACTGGTATTCCTGAGCAGACCAAGCAAGCTTCAACTCCAACCGTCACCTTAGACGTAAGTAAGAAGGAAGGAACAGACTTCTCAAGGCATGCAAGGAAGAGGTGCAAGGTTGCCAAGGGGAAGAGGGGTGGTATTCAGTACCTTTCTCTGTCCACCGCAGGATGGAAATGCTCAAGCCAGTTGTGGATTAACAACTGACAAGCAGGGCTCATCACTCATACTTTTAGAAACACAATCAGAGGCAAGTCTCAGTCTTTCAATGATCCTTTCCCATTCCCATGTACTGTGGTTGTCATGCCAGGTCTGGCACCATCACAGAAGATATTTGAATTTTATGATTTAAAAAAAAAAGGGCAATTTTCTTTGTCTTGGTAAGCCCAAGAAAAAGCCCTAAATAGCATTAGCTCCCCAGATTTTAAGAAGTTTCCTTAAAATTCATGGATTTTCACTGAAAACTTATCTTCCTCTTCCCAAGTAAAACAGAAAAAGAGATCAAAATCCAACTGTCCTTCCAAATAAGGAAGGAGAAGCTAGTTATGGGCAGGCTGTGAACTTCCAAGAACCAGGAGGAAACAAAACAGAGCTGCAGAGGAGCAGCGGGGAAAGTTACACAGGTTAATGCACACAACTTCAACGCACAGCAGATTTCTGGACTATTGCCTATAGAAGGAGGATCATGTCACCAGTGAATGAAGAGAAAACAGTTATTTAAAAAACCTGCTGGATCTGCTTTAAAGGATTTTTATTTTAAACATACTGTCATTTATGCAGTCTATGGAAGAAAGTAGAGACTGGGGTATTGTGGAGAATACATCTCACAATCTTTCCCAGTTTTGTTTTTGGGTGAATTTTTGTTGTTTGGGGTTTTTTTAAACATCTTTATTTGGAAAAGTATTCCCTTTGGAAACTATTGTTTCAGCATTTTTCTCCTGCCACACTGCATCAGAAAAGTTAGGTTTCATACTTTCAGCTTTAATGAGTACAATAGCACATTTACAGAGGACCATATGCACAAAATGTTCCAGAATGCTTTCCAAAAATAATAAGTCCTGAAAAAGAAAACTCACAGTAAAGTGAGTTCTGCTTCAGGGAAGGAGAATAAGGAAAAGCCGTGCAAAGGCACAACCTCTTGAAACCACATCCAAGCTTGAAATGTTACTTCCAGTAACAGAGTTCACAAAGCAGCACTGGATTGGTAAGCTCACTTGTATATCTAGGTTGCTTTTCTCCTTTATGCAGCTGTGTTCATCTGGTTCAGAGTATGTCCCACAAGGCCCGTGTACAGTAAAGGCTTATTTCATAATCCCTCACTACTAGAACATGCTTCTCCCCATCCTTACAATGTGTTGTGCTTTCATTTCAACTAATGTGGCTAAAAGCATCAGTCTGCTATACATGCAGCTGCAGTATCACCAGGCAGCACAGCCATTTGAAGAGGACATCCATTTGGAAGTCGTCTTCCTATCAAATGCCAGTCTGACATTTAAATAAGCAACTATACTAGAAGATGGAGAAACCCTTACATTTATTCCTAAAAGCACAGGTGTGAGATACAACTCTAGTTTAAAATTATCACATTTCCCAGATATTAAAACATCTACTCACCCACTTTCAAGAAGTGGAGACAAATGCGGTACAGTACTTGTTATTTGCATCCCAGCTTATATAGAAAGTTCTTCGCAAGAGATATGTTGTAATATCAGAGCATTCCAGGCTAACAAATCCTTGATGTCTGAATGCCTGTCAGCACAAAGGTCTTTTCAAAGATAAATCCATAACACAAAAAAACTCTGAAAAATAAGACTGTCTCTTAAGTCCTCTGAAAACTTCATCTTCCAACAACACAGATCATTGACCAAACTGAGAAAGTTAAAAAGCACAGTTTCAAATTCTGGTTCTGACTTTAAGATTGCATTTGGGATTCTAACACAGCAGAGAATTACTTCAATAGATCTAAATTAGAATGGAATAAAAGGGTAGGCCTTCAAAAGGTCTCAGCATCATGGTTCAGTTTTGTATCTATTAGCTCACTATTTCCCTTTACTTTTGTTTTTTAGTAGCTGCAAAGTTGTTAGATTTTATTTTTGCTTTTTCTACTTAAGATGCACTGTGCTAATAGCACTGATGCACACAGATTGCCACAAACACTCAAGGTGGCAGAGACCCATCACAGTGGTAGTGGGCACATTTCGCTCCACAGAGCTATATCCCTCTTGCAAGTGCACAACTGAGAAAGGAAAATTTTTGTATTCCCATTCAACCCCCTTGCAGTTGAAGCTGCAGCCTGACTAGCACACTGCTGGCACACAGACCTGCTCCCACAGGGCTGCGGTCCAGGGAGGCTGCAGAAGGTGTCCCAGGCAGGATCCCCAACTGGGCACTCTTATCAGCAGCAGGTACACTAACACTCAACCTGAGGATTTCTGACTCCAGGCAAGACGACATAAATTAATCTCAAAAGCCAATACTCCAGGGCCAAGAGAAGAAGGGATGGGGAATAGGAGTCTGAACAGTTTGCTTTCTATTAAATCACTCTTGCAATTACCAGCTCAGAGAGAGCACATATCACTATGCAGAAGACCCTGACAGTCTTTTTTCCTCTAACTGGCTTCCCTCAACAGGCTATGCCTAATTTGATTTTCTAACAAGGGATCAGTTACAATTATATTCTGATTTGAGCAGCACAAGCTAGAAGTACTAAGCCAGAGACACTGTAAGAAGCATGGTGGCTCATTATATGTCACAAGGGGACATACATACACACCATGAGGAGGCCAAACACTCCAAGCAGAATCCCCAGGATGGGTCCCTTTCTAACAGATTGGCAAACCATCTTCCCAAGACCTACAACCATCATTCAAAGATTGTGTGTTAAAGGTGCTAAATATTTCCATCATTAAATTGGGACAGGAGAGAAGGATGCCAGAAAGAAGCATAGAGAAGTAAGAGTTCACAGAATAAAATCTGTCATAAAACCTGTAAATTGTATCTCAATAGAAGGTCAATTTGAAGCTTCAGTTTCTGTCTACTCTGACTCAGTGACATTTAGACTTTACAAAGTATGGTTATTAGTGGAAAACAAATTAAAAAAATTAATCACTGTTAGTTGGAACTAGGGTAGCCCAGAGGTGGGACCCAGGATGCTTTGACCTGCAGCAGGAGGGGGAGCACAGTCAATCTTCTGCACCCACCCTGCAAGTGTCAGAGGGATTCCCACTCCTCTGCTCCCCAAGGAGGGGCCTCTGTCTAGCTGTCACTAAACAAACTCAAACAATGTAAAGCAAAGTGTCCTGAGGCAAGCAAGGAGCAATGCCTGATAGTAACTGCTCGTCCAGCAGCTCTTGGCACCTTGTTTATATAGTAGCAATGGTTCCTCAGCCTTTACTGACCTACACTCTAGTCTGCCTCTTGTACATCAGCATCTCCACTTTGCAGAGCCAGCTGGGGTTGAGGTCTGCCCCTCCACCACCCAAGTACTTACAGGCTGTGCTACTACCTTGGCTGAAGGATGATTCCTTGCTCCTAGACAGCGCCACCCTGCTGCTCCCACACCCACTCCATAGCTAACCATCCCCTCCACAATGCTAATGCATCTTTCAGGAGCGTCTTGGGGAAACTGAATCCTTGCACCAGGACAGCTCTGGGGTCAGTGGAAGGAGCAGCTGGGGAAAAGTAACAAACTCCTACCTGAGTTTTGCTGCCAAAGCCCTAAGTGTGCGAAACCCCCCTCTGACTCAAACAAGCAGTCTAACATGCTGGACCCAAGAAGTTACACAGGCTTCTTGCTCCTAAAACCAGCTCCATTTTCAATCCACATTAAAGTGTGGAAGAAATAATGTACTATGCATAAAGATGCTCTAGATCTAAACCCTTCCCCTAAATCATGGCTCCAGTATTCTGGTTTCCATGCAGATTAAAAGCCAAAAAGCCGGGTGAGAGTGCTCCACCATAGCCAAAGGTAACACAGGCTTGCTTAGTTAGAGGAAGTCAAATGAAAACAAAGCTGAAAGAGGAGAAAAGGTTACACAAAGCAGAACAGCAAAAGTCAGCACATTGCTCTGGCAGTAAATCTTACAGTTTAGTGCAACAGTGAGAAAGACTACAAAGTGGGGCTGCACCAGGCAAGAATCACACACAGGCCAATGCTAGGTCAGAAGGAAATAAACCCAGAAGTCAGAGCATACAGGTTATTAATCTTCTACCTCACACTTTAGCTTTTTTGCTAGACCACCCAGGACTGCAGCACAGCTAGGCTTTGTCCAATCTGCCTCAAAACTCTAGGGAAAACCCTTCCAAAGATCAGATTCCCCCCTGATACTCATATGTGCAAAGATAAACCCTGGAAAAAGCCACAGGTAATGTCTCTTTACCACTGGGTCCAGAACCTAGAGGTAAACCATGCTGTTAGAGACCTGGGCAGTTGCCTCCCTGCCTGTTGTCCCTCAGCCAAGCACACCACTCCCAGGTGCTGCCTTTCTCCTGGTTCTAGTCATAGTTCTCCACCCCTGAATGAGCCAGGTGCCAGGCAAGCAACCATGAAACACAAGCAAGAAGGGGAATAAAGTGTCTTCACTGGATTTCTGCCCCCACCCCCCTTTTTTTTTTTTAAACTTGTCCATACTTGTATGGGCATATGTCTATTCAAATGTCAACAGGCTGGGCACATGACCACGAAGGATAGCACACATGCTTCCTCAGATACCTCTTCTCCATGTTCCTCTTACACACACAGAGCTGAAAAGTGGAAGACCCTTTCCAATCCCTCTAAAAAGTGCATTTTAGAGCAGGCATATATAACTCTACTATCTGAGGGTAGGAAATAAGTATGTCAAGCCACTAGCAGCTAAGTGAACAGTATATCCACTCGGGAAACAGGTCACTCTGCTTCTCTTGGGGGTTTGATGTGTCTCCAAGCACCCTGCATGAGTACACTTAAGCCATAAAACTATTTGTCAAGAAAAAACATCCTAACACAGAATTCCCAGTGACCTCTACTCAGTCTCATGGGAAAAGCACAGCAACTCCAGTTTCAACTGCCTGTAAAGGAAGACTGATTCTATTATTTTTTTTTCCAGACATCTTGCAAATAAGTTTGAAGGTCCTGCAACAGCCAGTAATCCTCAAGCAATTTCCTGTCTCTGAAAACAAGGTTCCCTCAGACTGAATTGATTAAATAAAGGTTATTAAAATTAGTGTAAAGCAAGCTAGTTTAAAAGTCATCCTCTTCATGTTTTCACCTGTAACACAGTGGCTCCAAGCAGCACCACAGAGATCAGCTACAAGAGCTTAGAGGGTAAGGAAATTAATATGCAAGACCCATCAAACAGCAAGATGATTTAAAACTACTTTCAACAGCAGAGGATTTTCATGTTTGTTTAATCTATTTTCAAGAGTGTTTCTCAAAGGAAATGCACATTTTTTTACCCTACTCTTAAGATTAGATTTGTTTTCGCCATTTTATCAAATCTGACATGCAATTTAGTCGTTCAGGAGTCAGCAGTGGTTCTCACCAAAGCTGTTTTCCATTCACCTCTGCAGTTTAAGGTTTTGCTGCAAAACAACTGGGTAAATCCACTTGCACCATCTTTCAGTGTTACCAATTTCCTTTTCCTCTAAAGCCAAACATTTTAAATAAAAACCATACAGAGATAAGTTAGTTCCTGCAAATGCTACATGTATATGGAGGAACACAAACAGCCAGATGTCAGAATGAGAAACTTGCGCAATAATTCCCTGTCATCTCTTGAACAGCAAGAGGAAGTAACAGGAAAATAATGACACTGGTGCAACTGTTTAAAAGACACAGAGCAACCATTTAAATTAAGGCATGCTTTACAAATAAAAACCCCTGTATATTGCAGAAAGGTCTAAACATAAGAATCAGACTAGCAACTATCTTATATGCACACATTAATCGAGCTTCTCATTCTTATTCATAAGAAAAAAGCCCACATTATGCAGAGTTTTCAGAAAAGGTCCCTGCATAGAAACTGACAAGGAATTTTTTCTAATAACTTCACTAAATGGAGGGAAACAACTGTTAAAAAAACAACAACAAGACACCAGATATAATCTGTAGCTCCACCTGTAAAGTTCAGGGAAAGATTGTATGGTGAGTGTCACATACACTGGCTGTAATCAGAGGAGTTGGTGGTCTGTTACTTGCAGCTATCCAGACTTCTATCAGCATCTTTTAAAAAGCCACTTACAAGCTTCACTTTGTGAAAAACATACCCTCTGCCTCCTTTTATACACATTCTAACTCACCTAAGACTGCTTTTCTGGGTAAGCTGGACATTTAACAGATGTAAGCAACAGTTGGCTCTGGACAACAAACTATTGCCTCCCTTTGCACTTCAGGATCTGCACTCCTCCTGAAGCGAGAGTCACTCTTTCACACGCAGAAAGTGGGTGGAGGACAAAGAGAAACCTGCATTGTGGAACATCACTAGTTCCATTTAGGCTCCACAGGACTTTTCAGGGCACATTTTGAGGAAACCACCCTCCTTACAGCATACTATAGAGCACAATAGCTATCAGAAGCCCTTTCTCCAACACTCATATCCCCCTTCCCTGGCCTCTAGCAAGCATCACAGCCTCCACTTCCTTTTCCAGCCTCCCCACCACCTCTGAGTTCCACTCCTCAGAAGTACTTGAATACAGCTGCTGGAAATCACTGCAAAGGCTGCTTCACACTACCCTTGCAAATGGAAAGAAATTCCAGTGAAATGCTACTACAAGTCCTTTTGAAAGCTAGGATCATCTGCTGGTGAGGACAGACCAACAATGTACTCCTGAGAGACCAAGACTAAGTTTCATCATCTCTGCCAAGCACAGCCATATTTTATTTACAAAGACATCAACAGTCTTCACAGGTTCCTTGCAGACAAATCCAATATGAAAAACTTAATTATATTTAGGCTACATTTGCTATTAAGCAGGTGTAATAAGGCGGGACTTTCAGTTCTTTGAAGACAAATTGCCATCAATAAATTTTTATTTCTAACCAAAGAAAACCATTGGGTTTTGTCACTAGACCAACAGTATGTTTACATCTCAGAAATCATAACATAAAAAGTTACTCTTCCCAAAAAGATAAAGGCTCTCAAGAGAACTTACAGGTACACCCTCAACACCACCATCATGAGGGGGACACTTCCTTGCAAACACTGCAAGTACTTCCACCTGCAAGGAGAAACAGAGCAGGTGGTGGTCTGAAGCATCAATAGTTGCACGATGCCCAACTCAAAATTTTTGCTTGCTTTCTTTTCTAGGGAAATAATCTTGACTTCCTAGCTTCAAGAAGGACTCCTGATTTGATGGGTATGAAGAAATGCAGAAAGAGGAAAGAACCAGCCTTGCGAGGGCTGTATCATTTCAGCGCACAATAACACTCAATCCCCACTGCACATTCCTGAGAGCAGCTATAGAGCTCACCTACAAACCAATTACCAAGAAATGACAACATGCAGAGGAATTCCAATTCACTTCTACTACAAGTGTTCACCCAGGCCTACATACAAAATGCAAAAGGTTTGAGACTGGTGAATTAAGATCAATCATAGTAACGTGCAAGACACTGCAACAAAAGAAAGATGCACAACCTACAATGAGACTCACTTTGCAGAAGCCTAAAAAAAAAAAAAAAAAGGTCGAGACTGGAACAGGGGACATGCTACATTACTGCCTTAATTTCATCAATATTGGGAGTTTCTGGTTCATGGAATTAGCTACAGTTAAGGGTTGAAACTATTTTTTAGATATTAAGAAGATTAACCCAAGGTCTGCAAACACCTTCATTTCAAGACACAAAAAGGAATCCTTTGTTTCTTCAGCCAATAAATTATTAAACCCCCATTTCCTAGATAGAGTTTTCTTCCTCCACTTTTGTAAGTTAAGAAAATGTATGAGGGGGAAAAGGGTATCAGGAATGAAGAAGTTTTGAAGAACTTCAGAGAAGTTATTAACATAATCAACACTTCTTTTTAAAACCACACCTGAACTGTAGGCGGCTTTGTATAGGTGACTTGCATAAGAAATCATTTATCAACAATCAAACTAGAGCTTTAGAAGCCTTCTGGAAGGGTGTTGGCTTACCATCAACCGGATAATCCAATTATTTTGGCTTGAGAAATGTCAGGCCTATCCCCAGCAATGTTTGTCTTAGTCTGCTCACCTACAAGTAGCCAGTAGACTTTAGGCAAGCCAAACCTGCTATTTCACTAGAATCAAGCTGGAGAAGACTAGTCTTTAAATAGCATAAACGTGGGCAATAAAGGCTGCAGCTACCACAGGTCTATCTGGTCTGTTTTCCTACAGTTGAATGCTGATACATTTTCTGAAATAAATGACAGCCACATGCTTTCTTACAGCAGGCTCTCATTGCCTTACATGGAAAACAATTCTTGTCAGACACAGCAAAGGTTAGATCAGATTTTCGTTGTGGGATCTTTTCATGCTGTGCAATAAAAAGTCCACTGATCTCATGCTGCTTCCTCCTCCGCTGAATTCTTCCTCATCCCCCTCACTCAAAGAAAGCCTCTTGGCTGAAACGTCATTTCTCATCCCTTCTCTTTAGCACATGCTTTTTACATCCTTTTTCATATATAACAGCTACTTGTTGTGACTCATTACAGAAGTCACGCAAGGGAAGAGATGCAGACAGGAAACCTGGGGCACATACCAAATTTTTGCTTCAGACAGGTATGTGACCAAGAAAAAAAAAAAAAAAAGCCCTTCACAAGCATTAATTGCCTCCTTAGCACTAGCAAGGTAAAGAGAGGTAGAAATCAAAGCCTACAAATCAAACCATGCTGTGCTAGGTGCTGTATAAACACAGAGCAAAACAAGACCACTGCTACAGGGATATCAGCAGCTACCACAGTGTGGAGAGAAAACACCTCTTTACTCTGAACCATCATTGGTTCTCAGTGATCTTTCTCTCAGGGCAGGTTCTTGCCACATCACACCCAGAGAAATCCAGAGCTCTTTGGTCTACTGCAAACATGCAATAAAATCTGTACCACGCCTGTTCTTAATGCTTTCTTTGTTCATTACAGTAGATTCAGAAGATTGAAAAGGAAATTAAAAGGTCACTCAGATACATGAGCTGTCCCAAACATGCCAATAATTTAGCTCAGTAGCAAGAATCAAAGGGCAAAGCTGCTTGGAAACATGCTTCCCTCAAATTCTTATCAGTAAATATTTAACCCCTTTTTTATTTTTGTAGCTACAGTCCCTGACATGGGCTTGATACTTACTGATTTATAAAACTAGATTTATGAAAGGAGTAAAGACTAACACTTTCTTTGCCAGCAAGTACACTCTCCAGCTTCCAGCTCTTTCCCTTTGTTTTCAAGTCTTAACACTGCCTCACCTCTGCTTTCATTTCTCTTTCATTCCTTCTTAAGATTACTACCACACCTCCTTACCCTCTTTGCACATTCTAATTCACGCTTCACACGCAAGACTGAGCCTTCCCTCTCCCACAGTTCCTTGTGCTATTTCCTCAGCTGAACTCATTAACGTCTCCAGGACTTCCCACGACTGAAGAAAAAAAAAATATCACCCCTAGGCAAATAGGAATGAATTTGCAAGGTTTTGAGGGCAGTTACTTTGTGCATTTTGTAAAGGTCCAGTGCGGCTGCAGCAGCAGCAGCAACCTAGTGCTACTTGTACGGGCACACCACCCTCTCAGCAAGAGCTGAGCAGTATTCTTACTTTTTGGAGCTCAGTGCAGCGATGAAACGCATTCTGGTGTTGGAGGCCATGTTCCTTTGTGCAAGGGGTTATCACCACCCTACAGGTACCTGCAAAAGGCTTCCCTAAACAACCACAACTGGGAACACAGGAATCTCCTGCTCCAGGAAAAAGAGCGAACCGTCTCCTCTCCCATGCCAGATGTACTTTTAGAATTTGTGCAGGTTTTGTGGTAGGGAAACTGGTTTCGGGGGGAAGGGATGAGAGTGGGGTGTGGAGGTTTTTTTTATTTTATAACTTTTTTTTAACTGCTCCCAGTTTAGTCATGCCTCCTTAAGAGAGAACCTATACACAAGCATACACCCCCTCCTTGGCTGAGATCATGAGCTGCTGCTGAACATATCTTTCAGAGCTTGATACTAAGCCAAAGCATTCCTGCAGCCTGGACCATGGGGTGCTGTAATGGCAGTGCAGGGTAAACTACTGAGAGCAGTGGGACAGAGAACACAGGTTTGCTACATAACATCTCCAGTCATCCTGAACACTGATCTTTAAGATTCTTTTTTTTGTTGTTGCTTATAGGTTGTACATTCTGGCAGCACCTCAAAGGCTGTAGTAACTTCTGTAAATACAAATGAGACTATTACAAAGAAATCTGTCTCTTCTTGATGTCTTAGCATTTATCTAGCCTTTCCTTGCATTTTATCACCCCCAGTGCAGCTGTTCCTCTTCTGATTCTGGACAAAGATGAAAACACTGCCTCCTTGCATCCTTGTAAGTGGGCGCAGTGGGATTCTCAGGGAATCTAAGTCTACTTCCAAACACAGCTATCAGCAGGTTTCACTCTTGTGGTTTTGTCTTCTACTAAGAACAGCACTAAAATTTTAGAGCCATCTATCATAACTAACTCTATCATTAATCCCACCATCCTCAAACATACTCTCCCTCCCACTTAAAAGTACTCTAGGTTTCAGTTTCCTTCACAAGTGGATGTTTAAAACAGAGTGGTTTGTTGACTGGCTCTGCCAAGAGATCACACTAAGTTTGGAAATACCTGCAACTGACTGTATTTTGCAGTTACAGCTGCCTACAAGACCACCTTGTCTCACTGAATGTAGCAACTACAAGCTCTCACATGCTAAGCAGAGTGTACAAATACACCATCACAGGTGACTTACAGCATCAAACAGAAAACAACAGGCCCAAGAGCATCTAGACACAAGTCTTCCAAAAAGGACCTAGTGGTTTCTGAACACAGACAGGAAGGGCAGTTCTGTATCACAGGTTTTCTTCAGTGCATGGTCTGAGGCAAACCCCTTGGGCCCTGAGATAAGCACCTCCCCACCTGTTTTCTTCACCAGAAGGACAGAATCCCTCCTCTAGAGGTTCATGCTTTCCCCAAAGGGGAAATCGACCCATATCACTGCCATAAGCCTTCTAAAGTAAAGCAAGAGACAACATAACAATGGATTGATTGGTCACAAGACCTGTGCTAGTGCCTCTTCTCAGTATCGCATTAATCAGGGAGCACAACCAACCACACACACTTTGAACTGTTCCACAATTGCTATCTGCATTCTCTCAAAAAGGAAAGACAAAGCTAGCAATTGCTTCATCTTAAGCAATGTCATCACCTCACTGAACCATGGACAAATTTTTACTGCTAAATCATGACAGCTTCCTTGATATTAACAGCAAATTCTTCTCACTCTAGAAACCTGAAAAAATCTACCACGCATTCTCCTTTGTTTGACACCCTTCTTAGTAAATATGACACATAAATCTTAGTCGAAACTGACATGTGCTTATCTTTGCACAGAAAACCAGGGAGGGTCCCTGAAAAGGGAAAAAAAATAAATTTTGACCATGGCTAGATTTACAGGGAAAGGGAAAGAAGCTGCTTTCATCCATGCCCACATAAATAGCCTACAGAAGAGCTCAGTTCATAACCATGCCTGTTTCAGCTGCATGTGTGATAGACTGCAGGTCAGCACGGCAGTGCAGGCCCAGCCAGCCTCCTACACTGCCTTAGGGCAACAGATTTCCAATGGCAAAGTAACATGCCCCTTCCCATATGAGGATTTCTAAGAATACAATGCAATGCAACAACACCTGAGTCATTGTCAACAAAAAGGACTGAAGTTTGAGTGTTTTGTCAAGTGCTTCATACTCCATCCAAACAGACACAATAGAGGACAACTGTTTATGGGTGCAATCCTCAAATTCCTGCATGCAGACTATGGAATGCCATGGTCTCTCTGGCACTCATAGACATTTGTCTGCTGCAGTCCACCTCCATATGCCTACTCTTCCTTAGTAGACTGGAACAGCAGCTCATGAGTACACAAGAGGAGTACACTGGCAGGGAGAACATAGAAAAAAAATACTTATGTGCAAAAATATCCCCATTCTCTCACTAGAACAACGCTGCTCTTGAACACAAAGTGATGCAGATTTGCAAAGAAACTGCATTCACTAGCAAACTCAAGCCAAACTACCACAAAGAAGGTGGGGTGGAACATTCTGTTTTATGTTGAAGAACAAATTGCAGAGGCCATAAGTAACAGCAAAACAGAAGGAGAAACTATTCAGCTGAGCATACTTAACCAGAACATAGGGTTCAGTTACCACTTATACACGCAGACACATTAGATCCACCACCCAAGCAACATTTCATGCAACCCCCGACTTATTTGTAAATGCATATTTAGAAATTCAGGGCAATAATCTGATACAGTGAAGATGAATATTACAGCCCACTGCAGACAGGATAGAAAGAAAACAAAGAATTTGTGTAACAAAGCAAAACACAGCAGGAGAGGAACATCTGCTGCTTTTACCAGGAATAACATATGGTTAGTATCTGAGGAAAGGAGAATGAGTTCATTCATATTAAAAAGCAAAAGTAATAGGTCATTCCTTCCAAGTTAAGAGGCAAAATGCCTGTTTCCCTTTCCCTGTTACAGCCCCATCATTCGCAGCCTAGATCTGGCTTTCCAAGGAACTGATGCAGTCAGTATTCTGCCCCGGACTGTCAAGCTCAGGGCACTTTTCATGTTAGGATGCCAGAAAGAGGAGAATGAGAACACTCATGTAGGAGTTTTGCTTAATCCTAACATAAGCCTGGTTTGTCCACAGCCCAGTCAGAGCG
The DNA here is from genome assembly GCF_003945725.1 of Corapipo altera. Taxonomy (NCBI): domain Eukaryota; kingdom Metazoa; phylum Chordata; class Aves; order Passeriformes; family Pipridae; genus Corapipo; species Corapipo altera. Next base: position 4,378,928 of record NW_020884885.1, on the reverse strand, counting down.
GCAACATAAAGACCAGTTTTGTCACCAGATCACAGTTACACTCTGGGGCTGCAAGGCATTTGGCAGCAGTAAGCACGATTAACACAGTAAAAATCTCAACTGCTATCGTGAAGCCATCTTCAGTCCCTGAAAGCACTGCTCAGGATTGCAACTAATGCAGTCGGTTCCAATCAGAGCACCCAGAAACACATCTTTCTTTGACAAATGTGAGGCCAGATGCGTGACAGCAATGTCTTCTAACATCCTACAGAACACAAGCATGCTAGCTGAGAAAGCTTCTACTTCTGCAGTGCTACCCCACACATGGGTCTGCCATGCAAAGTTACAAGGCAAGAGGGACAATCTTAATGCATCTTCATTTACTCTTAAAAAAACCCAGACCAACAGATCAATAAAGTCTTTTTCCGTTTGAACATCTGTTGGTGGGTACCATTTAGTTGTGAAAGCAGAAAAGACCACTGGTACTAGCAAAGGTCTTCAACAGCTGTCAAGATATAGCACAGAAGTTAATTCACCTCTGTAAGAGTCCCTCCCTCCCAACAAGATCTTGCCATTTTTGCTGGTTCTTCATTTTTCCCAAGCCTGAATCCACACTTGCTCTCTGGAATTCAAGTATTCACTCTGTCAATAGAGTTTTCATTGCAAAAGACAGCAAAAAGGATTAGAAGGATTTTGCAGCAGTGCTGAGCAGTCTAAGCCAGAAAGAGAACACAGTATAAAAGCTTACTCTGACAATTAAGTGCTAGGAGTAAGTAAAATGGAAAACGACAGGCCAGATTAACTACTGCCAGCGTTACTTCCCAGATCCATTCAGGTCACAGTATTTTCCAGCCTCCCTTTTCCATCTCTTTAAAACACTCCAGTCTGAGTCCAGGTATATTATTGCCCTGACCCACACATCTCACTTTTTATTTGCTTTCTGTCTGTAGAAGGGAATTAAGGCAAGCAAGCCAGAGATGAACATTCCTACACAGAGTAATCCAATAGTGTCTCTAGCAGAGCCAAGCATCTACTTACAGGAAGATGAAGAGGCAGTCTCCCAGGTACCCAGTGTATAGCTCTCATGTAGAGTTCAAGGCTTCTTCAGCCTGCGCCCAAGTAGCAAGTGGAAAAACCAATACAGCACAGAAAAGACACAGACAGGAACTATCTAGCTAACAGCTCCACAGTCAGAAAGTGCCAGAGGCAAAAAGAGATGTAGTATCAGAATTTTAGCTATTGCCAGACTAAGTATATACCAAGAAATTGCTAGCAGTCTCACCTTAGAACCAGAAGCTTCATCTTTATGCTTATAAAAGCTGTCTTTTGATGATAAGTTTGTAGAACAAAGTGTCATTTTCTTACATGTTTTGCCTTCCATCATTTACTGATGATCCTACTATAAAAGGATACATTTCACACTAAACTGCAGCAGAAACAGTGCACTTGTATTGTGTAGCAACCTTCTACGGAAGCTGAAAGCTGGATGCAGGCTGCTGACCCTAAAGCCTTCTGCAACTCATGCTTCTGGAAATGGCTTAAGTTATTCTTATTTAAGATATTCCATGTCATCAGAAGTTCCTCACAATCAATTTGCAGCATGATCTTTAGTCTCCATTTCTTCCATGTGAAAAGGAAGACCTACTGCCTATAAAAGCATTGCAGAATTAAACGCATTTTCAGACACAGGGGGCAATCAATAGTCTTGGAGATCAGAAAGGTTGTAGCACAGATTTAAGCACACCAAAGAGCACTGGAAGAGATTCAATATGGACTTCCATAACAAATACTCCTAGGCTCTTTTTTGTCTAGTATCATTAACCCTGTTTGTGGCTAACAGCGATCAAACTGTAGCAGCCTTGTTACAGTTTCCAGAAAAGGCAGATTTTGTGGAGACAAACAAAATCTATTGTTTTCCTGTGCAAGTCTTGGGACAGATGATCTATTTTTAGGATCGCCTGAATCCAGAGCTGGACACCATGATCCCTTTGCATGTGGAAGCCTGAGAAGAAAAGGTCAGAGCAGACCAGCAGTTGTGTGTGAGACCTCAACACAAGTACACAGGACTACAGAAAGCAGCAGTGGCTGAAATGCCTCTGCATGTGGCACCTGCCCTCTGCCAAGGAGGAAGGCTGGTATATCACAGGACAGATAAAATTTTAGATTGTCTTTTCTCAAGTTTGTCCTCAGTTCTGTAATCCCAACATTAAATTTCATTAGCAAGGAGAGCCATTATTACTTCTACCTTGTAAGTTGCTAAACTTTGCCTCAAAAGTCTCACTTTGATCCTCATAGTTGCCATCTACCCAGTAATTAAAGGACTTTTTTTCCTCTGAAAATTAAAAGAAGGTTCAGGTATTAACAATGTCCCCAGGTTCCTCTACCAAGGTCTGAACTTTAGATACAGGACAACTCAGTTGCTCATTACCTTATGCAGCACAAAGAAAAGCAGAAGCAAAGCCAAGTCTTCAAATCTGGAGGGACCAGATTTATTCTTGGGATACCAAAAAGACAATACCTATGTCAATGAGCACACTATGACCTGAAAAGTGAAGGTAACATTTCACCCCCTAAATTTTTTCATAATCTTACACGAATACTTGAAAAATTTTTTCAAATATAGGAATTTCCAGTTGACCAAGTCCCTTTGTGTAGCTACTGCTCATGAGGCATTAAGAAACCCCAGAGCAACAGGATTTTTTTGTTTTCGGAACACCAAATATTTAATCAATCCTGCCCAATGAAGCCTGGCGAGGAAGTGCTTCTGTTTGATGCAAAAGGAGGTAAGGTCTAGTTCAGGAAGAGATCATCAAATTCACCTTCCTCCAGAAGAAAGACAAGTACAACCTCTTGGGCACTTGTCCTGCACTTGGGTCGCAACATGCAGTGCTATACGCTTGGAGAAGAGTGGCTGGAAAGCTGCCCAGAGGAAAAGAACCTGGGAGCGCTGTCAACAGCTAACTGAATACAAGCTAGCAGTGTGCCCAGGTGGCCAAAAAAGCCAATGGCATCCTGGCCTGTATCAGAAATAGTGTGGCCAGCAGGATCAGGGAACTGATCGCCCCCCTGTACACTCAGCACTGATGAGGCCACACCTTGAATCCTGTGTTCAGTTTTGGGCACCTCCCTTCAAGAAAGATATTGAGGTGCTGGAGCATGTCCAGAAAAGGGTAAAGAAGCTGTGTCCGGAGCATTAGTCCTATGAGGAGCAGCTGAGGGAGCTGGGGTTTTTTAGTCTGGAGAAAAGGAGGCTCAGGGGAGACCTTATTGCCGTCTACAGCTACCTGAATGGAGGGTGTAGTGAGCTGGGATTCAGTCTCTTCCAAGTAACAAGCAGTAAGACAGAAGGAAAGGGCCTCAAATTGCATAAAGGAAGGTTTAAACTGTCTATTAGGAAAAATTTCTACACTAGAAGGTTTGTAGGCATTTTAAGAGGCTGCCCAGGGAAGTGGTGGAATCACCATTCCTGGAAGCGTTCAAGAGATGCGTAGATGAGCACTCAGGGACATGGTTTAGTGGTGGACTTGGCAATGCTAGGTTAATGGTTGGACTCTATCTGAGATGTCTTTTCCAACCTAAACAGTTGGAAAAATACCTACAATTTGGTATCTCAAGCCAAAAACACAGGACAAAGTATCTTGGGGTTTTGTTCAACAGAGAATCATACAAATCTTCCTCTGTAGTATAGCTATCACTGCATGTTTGCATTCTGGATAAATTGTGTGGTTTATTTAACTCCCACTACAGCAAAATGTGCACCTTCACGGTCTGACCTCCAGGAGCATAGCACTCCAGAAGCCACTACTGACACAGAAGCAGAAACCCCCTCTCTGCTTCTTTCTACCTTAACATTTTCCACCCAAGAACAGCATTTCCACATTAAGATTTTGTTTTTCTTTCCGGGTAGCAGCCATGTATTCCCAAGTTTGGTACCTTACCTGGGAGTGAATGACTAAATGAGTAACAACTTCTGTGTCTAGCTACACTAATGCCAATGCCTGCCATCCTGCCCCGTGCAGTACCTAAACCCATTTCCTCCCTGTGGCCGCCCATGCTCTGCATACCTACAAGGTCACCACCTCCCTTTGTGCCAGGTGTGGCTGGCACATCCTCACACCAGCAGCTGAAAGTTTAGCAACCTTACAGCCACACATTGGGAAAACCACAACATAATGAATTTGCACACCACAGTACAAGATGTGCAGCAGCCCCACATTATACCCCATTACACTGTAAACAGTCATTAATTGTGGAAGTGAATCCACAAATAATTTTTACTCAATGAGCTTTTGCTTCTGTACTTTAGCTATTTTAGCTCTTCTTGTTCCAGAAGACATCAAAAAAGCTCATCTTTTGTTACAGAGAGTTACCTATAGAACACTGACAAGTTATTCAAGTGCAAGTTTCACCACCCCAGCAATATCTTCTTCACAGAAAGACCAAGGAGAAGGAATGGGACTTCAGCTTTTAATACCAATACAAAGCAAACTGGACTGAACTTGGAATTTACCTAGAACTTTTTTTGCCAAACACAGCCTAAAGGCAAAAACCTATGGCCAAATAATTCTTCCTCACAGAAGTTAAGTGACGTAGTCTCATTCCAAGAACTAGTTCCTGGACACCAGGAGACTGGTAGATTGTTGCAAGGTTTGTCTTTCCAAATGTACTCAGATCATCAACTTCTTAAGAGTAACTTCACATAAAAAAAACAGGTTAGTTCAATTTAAATTAGTTACATTTTTACATGCTTTTTCATTTAATGGAGATTACCTCTCCATTACAGACAAATGCATACTGAGGAAACTGATCCACCCTCAAAAATTGCATGCATATTGGTGTGCAAAAATTCACAGGTGACCAAAACAAGCTCATCTAGTTTACTATGCCATTTCCTGCAGATGCTTTGATAGACAGCAAGCACGAAGAGAAGCCTGGGCAACAACTACACAACATTCACAGCACTATACAAAGCTTACATTAATGCTGCTTACACTAATCACCTTTTCTCCTGAGAGGCTAAAAGAACCTCAGCCTCCAGAGCTGTCAGTCTCTGTTCTCACAGGCAGTGCAAGTCAAATACCTTTCTCAGTATCCAATTTATGGATATCCACACACTCTGGGTGTAATATTCTTCTTTTCTCTCCCTACGTCAAAAAGGGGAGAGGATCTCTGCAGTAGTCTTTTAGACATCAGGTACAGAGGGTGTAACAACAATCACCCTTAACGGTGCAAGTCTGAAGTAACTCTACTTGAATTCACGGGATCATCCCAGTATACTATATTTTAAGCAGGCTTTTTGAAGTTGGCTTAATACATCTTATCGGCTCCTCAACCTCACCTACATGCAAAAATTTTTTTCAATTTGAAAAACAGGCTGCCTTCTACACTTAGAAAAAACTCTACCATGATCATGTAAATTTTTAGCTCCATATCCAAGACGGTGATAGTCCTTCTTGTCTTTGAGTTCTTCTCTAAGATAATTGCGAGTCCTGGAGGAAAAAATATCTAGATAAAATGTACTGATTTTACACTTGATATTGATCTTCATGGCATGAAAGACAAAAACCCCCCACCGTTATTGTACCCATTCAATAAAGTTCACCACTCATGGGGATTAAACAAATTGAACAGTCAGTGGGAGGTGCCAAAAGTAGAAAGAGGGTGCAAAACTCCCCTATGTATTGGGAGCCTGTTAAACAATTGGCATGAAAAACCAAAATCAATGTCGGCATAAAAAAACAAAATCAATGTATGCTTGACACAGCAGGAATCAGTTACGCTGCAACTAAATGCTCAATGCAGGAGGACTACAAACAGCTTGCTTTACCAAGTACAGTTGCTTGTCACCAAGTACCTCAGAGAAAAAAAATAAATCTTACCATATATCTCAAATTCAGCTAGGCTTGTCTGGAGCAATGCTTGGAGAGGCTGCAGCCTGTTCATCATTCTGTAAGAAGCAGTATTTCTGACTCAAGTCCTCACTTTGTCAGCACCAACCAACACACCAGTACACAGCTGGAGATGGTGGAAAAAAACCACTGGGCACAGGTACACAGGTCAACCAAGGCAACAGAGATCAACCTACAAGGGGTAACCAGGACTATTTTCTCAGCCATATTGCCAGAGGTCAGAAATATATTGGTGCCAGCTCTTAACATTCAGCCACTCAAATGCTTCAATTTCTTCCAACTTCAGTGCTCAGGCCCTTTCAAAAGTCTTGAAAGTACAATACACATATCCTTTCCCAACTTCCTGTGCTGCCACACATTTCATGAAAGGTAGCCTGTTTCTAGCTTAAAAAAAAAAAAAAAAACCAACACACAAATTGTTCTGAAAAATCTAGATGTTTTCTGTGAATCATTTAAAACTTAAAAAAGAGGTACTGACAGATTCCAACCTATACTGCAACAAGGCTATCTTCAGGTGACATACCTCTCAAATAGTAGATCTGATGTAGCAAATTCTTTTTCAGATGAATATTTCATATGGATGAGTTCACTCCAGGCTCTTGCTGCCATAAAACTGCCACTCTGCCAACACAGAGACAAGTCCCTGTCCCAGAACTAAGTTACATATCAACAGTTCTAATGCCCACCACAAATAGCTGTCTTTTCTTGTGACTCTTAAAACAGATTTGTTTAACTAGTGAAGACTACTTTCTATCATGAACTGCAGGGTCCTTCCTGTCAGAAAGGCAGAGAAGAGAGAACTTCAGCAAGTGTGATAGTAGACCAGTTATACTACCAATTTCCTTAAACAGCCGCTGTTTGCCAAGGACATAGGCAACACCCTTTCCCTCAAGCATGCCTTCATTTTCATCTGAAGGATCCATTCTTGTAAAGAAGGAATACCTCAATCTATACATTCCAGTTGAACCCAGCTTGGGTCACTGGAACATATGTTTTAGGAGCATATGGTCAGTGCCTGATCCTCTACTACAGTCACAGGGAAAATAATACACACAAGTAGTGCTCGATTTCAACCTGCCACTCCAAGGTTAGGTGAGACACCTGATCACCAGCTAGTTTGATGTAAGCACTTCCCAAGATGCTCAGGTCTACCTGTAAACACAACTGGCTATTAAGGTAACTGAGTCAGAGTGGAATCAGCCACAGTGCACAAGGCTATGGGGGGGGGGGGGCGGCGAGAGAGAAATCTCTTCCCCTCGCACACAGCAAGCGGTTTGTCACATCAAAAGTCAGAGCTGTTTTGCAATATGTTAGTTGATGACTAAGTTATGCTAATTAAAACTCTGTCTTCACTATAAGGGATAAATACAAATGAAAAATTAAAATCAACAAGTGTCCATCCCACAAAGTATTGGGGGGAGGTGGGAAGAAGTGATTGTCATTACTTAAATGAAACAATATCCTGTCTCCAGACATGGTGGCTGCTGAAAACCTCAATTCCTTCCTGTCTACCAGAGATTAAACCAAAGATTCACAGGGGCTAAGCTGGTCTACAAGTTACTTTAAAAGAAACACCAAAAATCCCCACTAAAAAATCCCCCAAACTACTGTCACACCACCTCAGGTCATACACAAAGAAACAGGCAGAGGAAGTTCCCTCTGGCCTTCTATCAGTGGACAAGAAAGAAAGTATTTGCAGAGAAAAAAAAAAAATCAATTTTGAATATTCTGTACCATTTCCTTAATTTTTAATACCAAAAGTGCCATATGTCTCTGGAGTTTGAAAAGGATATACTACCCTGAACCAAAAAAAACCCCCCAAACCCAAAAAACGGCCACAAAAGTAAAAAAGAAAGTAAAAACATTCATAAAGGAGAAACCCTGATATATGTGAAGGGATGCAGGTAAAATGCTGGCTAACCCCAGAGCTGACACCACTGTTACAAGCACTTGGGGTTTAGGCCTTCCACATTGCAAACAGTTCAATCAGACAAGGGAAAAGCAGACAAAAAAGTGCAAGTTTTGAGAGCATTCAAGGTTTTATGAGGAAGTTTTGCACAGGAGCCATTCAGAAATGCTTCTGCCATCTTCCTTCTATTTTCATTTCACGGGATTAAAATAATAGGGGAGAGGAATCCCGTGTTCTGTACTGCGACTTGTTGCAGTCTCTCTCATACACATATTTCACTATAATTGTTTCAAATCACAGAAGATGAACAGGACGTTGAAAACTGGTAGAATACAACAACTAAGTGCATGGCACCCATTTGCAGGAAATGCCCTGCATAAGCAAATCAAGAGTAGAGAATAGATAAAACCAACACCACCTATGTCTTCCTGGTTTTATTTTCAGGTCATAAAAGCAATCTTTACTCTGAAAATGAGCATTTCTGGGATTTAATATTTGTTGGGTTAATAGTGCTAGGCAAAGGCAGTTATGCCCAGCCCATAATTTTACCCACATAAAATGTGTCGCATTGCATCTGTCTTTTCAGGATATTGTCAACAGAATCAACCTTAAAAAACACTGGAACTGTTCGAAAGTGCTGATAAACCCCTTCCTACAGCTAATGTTTCCACACAGGTTTACATCAAGGAGCCACACTGGATTACCTTTGAAATGCACACTCCCCCATCTGTGCACAGTCACTAGCAAAAAGCACTTCAATCAGTCTCCTCAGACGAGCATCTTCTGATGGAGCCTTACTCTCTCCACACCATCACCATTTTGCACATGTTTTTGAGCTCAGCTTATCTAGACATTCTATATGCCTACATAGGCAAAATTCGTGCTGTTTGCAAAGAGATCAGATTTTTATATCATCACTGTAGGACTTTTCCAATTCTGCACTAGGAAAAAACACTCTCCATCAAAATGAAACATGAGAGCACTGTGCCAATACACATATGCTACCTGTGCAGACACACTCAATCTCTGTCTGCTAGGGAGGATCTTTAATTTGCCTAAATCCCTCCTATCCCTCTATTCTGTACTGATACCAAAGAGGGTCTCGAACCACCCTGCAGAGAGAACAGCCTTTAGTGAAAGATGGCAAACTCCCTTACAAATTCACTGGAAGGTCAGCTCAGCCAGACCCAGGACAGATTACTGACAGAAGATTGCCACCATCTATCCTCAGAGAGCCTACTATCACAAACCATACTGCTATACTAGCACACCTGCTTTTAGAAGCACAAGGATGAGCTTCTCATCAGCTTCTTACTGCTCAGGAAAGGCCTAGGAGGCTAACTCAGAACACTTCTTCCCTTCTCTTCTTGATCTGCATGATATTTTTTAACAGCTTTGTCTGATGCAAGCATTTCACATCAGACCTAATCATATTTTCACCACTGACCTTTCCCCATAGCCACACATAAGATTTAGTGAAGAGGCACTATTTTTTGTTATATCACGTGCAGAGTCATATTTCACTATACACTTAAGCTTCAAGCTCATCTCCCTGCTGCTGTGCAGATTATCTTTATACTGAGAACAGATCATCTGCATAATCAAAACAATATGTAGGTTGTACACACCCTAGAAAACTTACAGAGCTCTTTGGACTAGTGATCAGAAGTTGGTGTCTTGAGGAGTACTCAAAAGCATCTGAGAAACAATATTTCTTTGCTTTGGCCAAGAAGAGACAGAATGAAAATTACTTCTAATTATCAGTGACATGTCCCAACATGTACCAAAAGATGACAGTATTTACAAGTCCAATGTGTCTTGCATCAACAGAAAATTGGGGGGGTTTATGTAATGATACAAAAAATAAACACATACAGAGCCACCAAGATATCTATTAAACTGAAGTGTACAAATACCACCCAGGAGCACCCAAAAAAAAATAAATCTCAAAATATTTAAATGATCATTCCTAATGAGACCCTCTTAAAACTAGAGTCTTAGCACTCAAGGTAGCAGTTACAGAAAACAAGGACAACAGGCGGGCACAGGAAAAAGAGAGGTAGCAAAGGAGCTTAATGCCTTATCACTGCTAGAGGGATCCGAGGGGAACAGGGTGTAGTCAGAAGAATTAGCCCTATCTTGATTAGCATCAGAACAAAGGCTCACATTAGTTTGTCAGCACTAGGGCTCTCCCAGAGCAGTGGATAATAACCTCGTTTAAAGCATTAAAAGGATTTCCTCCCCACTTCACCCCCCTTCAATCTACATCCCTTCTCTAAAGGGGGATAAAAGGATGAGGTCCAAAAATTCTTCTGTTTAATTCTCTGGAAAACATACCAGGTTTTTTGTTTTGTGGTTTTTTGGTTTTTTGTTGGTTTTTTTTTACAACTAAAACACAAAATACACAAGTAAGATCCCTCTGTGACAGGTTTTCAAAGGTAACATTTGGGAGCAGGTATGGAAAAAAAAAAATCAAATCAAAACAAAAACCATTTTCTGTTCAACAGAAAAGGTCAGATAGTACAGGTGACTTTATCATGCATGCTTAGCTCTGGAAGGCAGAAAGGACTAACAGTTTCTACAACTAAACCAGGGAGAAGTAAGGGAGTGAAGAATACAAGGAAAAAACCCATAGCTTGTCGTATCTGAACACCACAAAACCCAGGCTAACAGAAGTGTTGGGAAAAATACTAACACATGGCTAAAAAGGAGTCAGACCCTGAGAACATTTTAGAATACTTCCTGTTTCGAAAGCTAGTGATGCTAGCAAGTGGCTGTCTCGCTGTAGGAGAACATGGAAGGCAGCACATTCTGACACTAGTTTACAGAAGAGTCATGGCATTTGGACAAAATGCAGGTTTAAAAAGTAAAACAGAGTAACAGCATCAGCTTTCATCTTACCTGGTGTTGACACAGGCTGGCATACAATGGTTGTCAAGTTAGCAAGATTAAACTGATGATTCAGTGAGGATAGGTTGATTCACACACCTAGGACTGTACAAAAAGAGTAAGTATTAGCTGTGAATATATAGGGGGTGAGAAGGGCACTCTCACATTAAAGAGCAGGAGGCTTGAGGGGTAGAAGTAGCTCTACTGTTTTTAGGACACAGGCACATAGCCATGCTTCAGGTACAGACATTATGCACAAAATTCAGATCTGGGTCTGAGATATACCGCACAAGTTACTCAGAATCAAAGAATATGCAATCTACCCTCACGTATTCCATTTAAAAATCTCAAGTATGAGAAGAGAACAGTCCCAAGCATAGCAGAGTGTTACCAAAATAATTTTTCAGCAGCACTCAAGCTTTGTTGTTGGGTTTTTTCAATGGGACAGAAACTCCCCGAAAGTTACCTGAAATACACACATTAAAACCGCATCAAGTCCAGCCATCAGATACACACATCAGAGATTGCAATACTGCATACTTCCCAAATAAGTATAGGAGAAAGGAAATTTATTTCTACAGTGCCAAAATTCATGGGTATGTTTTATTGTCTTATCACCCCACACACCTTCTTTATCCAGCATTAGTACTAAAAATTTCAGTACTTAAAAAGATGGTTATCAATAAGGTAATCTCCTCCATTTCAGAAAGTACAACAAACTGAGAACTGGGCAAACTGGTCATCCAAGTGAAAGTAAAAGCCATGCAGCTGAAAGGAATTTTTGTCTAGCCTGCTTAAAGATATCCTTTGTTGCTAAACATTTTATTGTCACATTTAAATGTCAGCGTTTTAAGTCTCAGATGTGTGCAAGCCCTGCAAAACAGGAAATCAGAAACAGACTTGAGATGGAGATTCTCATAGCTAATGAAATGAAAAGTAAACCTAGCAAACTGCTCTTTGTATCTCTCACATGCTTACCCAAAGACACAACTCCTCATCTTATAACCTTGCTCCCCATACCCATGAAATGTTTAACAGATATGTTAGTAATCCTGTATAGTTTTGTAGTTAACTCATATACCAGGGCAAAGCCTGCAATGAGTTTCCAGCACACTTTCGTTGCACATCACAGAACCAGTTTGTAGCATTTCAGGATCACACAGCTCTTTGCAATAATGCTTTAGCTTTATAAAGACACTACTCAGTTTTCCTAAGGGGAAAACAGGAGCCTCCTTCTCCTGAAGCAAGCAGCATGCCCTTTTTGGACTTCCAAAAGGAGTGAGGGGCCCTTGGAGAGAAGCTGGCTTTAAAGCTTTCAGGATGATCACACATATGGCCACTGGCTCACCAGTGGCATATGTGGTAGCAGATGGAGAAGTGAAGGTTTCATACCCTCGAGTAATGCTCTGCAATTTTGACACTTCTCTGGAAAAGCAGAGATGTCAATCACCCTTCCAGGCTGGTGTTTTGGCACAGAAGGGGTTCTCCTCAGTCTGAGCACCAATACCAAAGGTCAACCTATACAGGTTATTTTGAAGGCAGTTTCTGGTTTAGCCTTCAAATATAATGAATTCACATGCAGCAGAGAAGGATCAATTACTGTTAAGTTTTCTTCACTGCAAATCAGCTGGCTTTTGGCTAATTAGAGAACAACACATACCCAGTATGCATCCTTTCTTTTAAAGGGGACAGTGGGGAAGGTGTTTTAATTAACATCAGAGCACCTTACTAGGTATAATAAATAAAATGCCTTTTCAAAGTGATCAGCATAAATGGGCTCTAATACCCAAAGGAGATTCTGGCATATCCCCCAATATAACTGTATTAGTGTGAGCTGCTCTAATATACCATCCTTGAAGACTTTTAGGAAGTTATATACAGAGAAGAGAAAACCCAAGCAGCTTTAAATAGGTCAGAAACATTCAAACATTTCACTAATTTATATGTTTAACGCTACACATACAGACTACAGCTCCCCTCAAAGCAGACTCTAACAGCTACTGTTAGAATTCAATTTGCAAGTTTAGATATTGAAGGATCAGTAATTTTACATAGAGCAAGAACATAATTCTCAAGCCCACTTACAGAAGTTGGGCGGGGGTTTGGGAAGGGTGTCATTTGGTTTTGGTTTGTTTGGACATTTTTGAAAGCCAATGTATCAATAGGATTTCTCTCTTAAAACTTATGCTCCCCTAAAACTCCCACAGAAAGAGATTCCAACACACCAACGTAACTTCTATCTTCATTCCCAAACAAGCTGAAAACTTGGTTTTGATCAGAGATTCTTTCAATTCCCTCTCATTTTATTACAAAATCCCATTAAATCAATGCAGGTAAAAAAAACCCACAAGAACAGCAGCAAACCACAGCAACATTTAATTATAAACTAGAAGGAAAATCAGTTGAGGAAAAATGTAAACAGCTTTAAAGTTTTCAAAATGGTTCTGGCCCTTTTAAAGAGTAAGCTATGGAAGCTATGGACAGAGACACAGAGTATTGAAACTGGTTCACTGCTGAGCATGAGATTAAAATGGTGCACATTTCAGCCCTGTAAAGTTCAACCATGTACAAGGAAGTCATTCCCATGCCAAGTGTACACTGCAAGAATGACAACCATTCTAGTCTATAGCACAAATATGATGCAGTGTTTCATTTGCCACGTAAAAGTGATTCCAGAAGCTAGTTTCCCTTTACCCTGCTCTACCAGCTACAAAAGCTGAGCTTTATCTTGCCCGCAAGGTTATTGCGGCAGTGGTGATGACCAACCCATTCCACTCAACACTCACTTATACCAGGAAGCAAATTTACTGCCGGTGGGCTGGTTGCGAGGATAGCAGTTCCCCTCAGGGAATCACCAGAGTGACAAGAGACACATCGATCCTTTGCACTGCAGAGAAGGTTCTCAATGGACGCTCCACTTTCAGAGCCTGCCCACTGTTCAACACAGAGAGAGAGAAAGACAGAAGCTGGGGGAAAAGGGACAACTCAGGTAGTAGGAAGGAAGTAGGGGCTTTATATCTCTAACTTCTGGTCCTGCAGCTCTTCAGTGTGGACTTCCTCAAAGAACTATCTTGAATTACCACACACAAATATCACCAGTTTAAAATAAATAAGCAAACAATAGGCCAGTTTTTCACTGGTCCCTTATTAGCATCACCAGGCTTAGTCTGAAAATACACTTTGCAGATTGCATCACATAGCAAGCCATGCAACAGCACTAAGCTTCCTGTGAGAGAGCAGTAGCTGCCGCTACTCAGTAACAACACAGCCAGCATACAAATGGCAGGTGAAAACATTTTTTGCTACATACAGAAGCTCACTTCTTGACATTTAAGGGAAGCATTTCTACTGGTTAAACTTAAAATCAATTTTTGCAGCTACTTAAACACAACTTCTATCAGAGTCAAGGAAAATATCGTCTGTATAAATACACAATAGCAAAGCCAGATGACTTCCACAGATGGACTTACAGAGTGCTTCACTGAGGTCATTTACCTGTCCCGAGCTAGTACACTCTGTGCTGAGGGTTAAATTGTTACATCTGAAGTAATTCCATTTGTACCTAGAATAGCTTCATGACAGAGATTAAGCATGTATGATGGCATTTCCAAGGACATGACACTTGTGATGACAGCTAGATAAACATAATTATAGACTATTGTATTTTTAGCAAAAGAAATCTACTGTAATCAATACCACAACACGAGCACCTTTGCTACCTGCGGGTTAATTTTTCCCTCTTACTGTTTTCGGAAACGCCTTTATGTTTCTATTTACATACTCCTAAAGCAGAATTCAACCCATGCTGCCTCTCCTCCCTTCCTCCCAGCCTTTCAGGCAAGTGGGTTGTAGAACCAACCCTGCCAGTAAAAGATGCCTCTCTCCCAGCTAAGCCTGATCAGCTGGGATCAGCTGGTTATAGCAGCCGACAAGTGGCTCAGAGGGCAGGGGAGCTGCGGGGAGTCCCTGTGCCAAGCAGAGTGCACAACAGGACACAGTCTGGGAAACTCTGAAAGCAAGGCTTTCAAGCTACTGACCTTTCATGCAGTTATTGGTAGATAATGAACTTCTCCAGGTGCATCTCAGAGAAGCAATAAGAGATGCAACTTCCAAAAAGAAAAAAAAAAAAAAAAAAAAAAAGAGAAGAGAGCAGTGGCCTAACACAGACTCCCAGTATAGTCAAACCTTCCTGGACTGACAGAAACCAGCAACTTACATCTGTCTGCTCAGGAAAGCAAAACAAGCAAGAGACCTACGTGGGTGGTACGGCAGTAGATGGCTGTGGTGTGAGCAAGTACACTGATAACAAGCAGAAGTGATGCAACAGGAACAGCCACAGATACCCAAACCTGTAGCTATGAGGTTGCACAGCTGAGGTTAGGACCATTGCAGGCTGCTCTTACTGAGAGTTGAAACAATTTTCCAGGCAGGAATAAAGTAGCTGAAAACAACCATGATCATGGGACAAAACCACTACACTAGTGGCAGGACACACATTTAGTGGCTTCAGTAACCATTGCTCGCTGACTCCCCAGGCAGCTCGTGAGTTCAAGCAGTCATTTCAGTCCACCTTCACATGCTGCACTAAATATAAACTGCTGATAACTGTGTGGAAACTGTTTCAGAAGAGACAGGGTGCACTGCACAGCTCAACGATGTTGGATCCTCCTCAGACTACAGGTGGTCAATTTGCATGACAAGAAGAGAGAGAAGGAGACAGAACCAAAATCTCTGCTACACTTGTGGTTGGGAAATTTCTGCCTCAAGGTCATTACTGTCCCAGACTCATACTTCACTGAATCCTCTGTGTATTAAAAAAAAAATCAAAACCTTTAAAGGGGGAATATGAAGACACCTGTGGCTTGTCTAAGAGGAGGTTATGGCTCCCTTATCATGTGCTACTCTGCCCTATAATGATCTTCAATTTTAAAATCTAGTTAGATTAGGCTGCACATCGTTCAGGCACATTTCCTTCACCCAGTGGCCCTTAAAGAAACATACCTTCCTACTTTCAGATGGTACTCTCTTCTCTAGTGGTACATAAAACACTCATTTAAATAACAGGACATGCCAGTGTAAGAGAGCAGATGAAACTCCAAATCAGAAAAAAAATTTTCTTCTCCAAGTTTGCTTACAGAATCACTACCAGAAACAACATGAAAGTTACAAAAAGACAGAAGTGTGATCTGTACAGTTGTCAGTGCTACAACTGGCCACGAGATTACAATACCAGAAAGTAGTATTCTCTCTGCATTGAAATGTACCCCCAAAAAATAGCATCGTGTGAAAAGAAAAAAAGGAGGCAGACTTGCAAGAGATTTATGGTAGACACTTTGAGGAGGAGGATGAAATGAACGACAAATTGCAGACCCGATCTTTAAGAACATTGGCATTTAATATGTAAATTCCCCCTCTGCTTAGGCGTTTTGCCTCCCTTTGATGTATACTGACAAGTTGGAACTAGAAATGAGAACTGGGAGAGTCCCTTTTCCCCATTATCTCAAATACTTTTCTTTTCTAAGCAAGTCTCTAACTCTCAATTAAGTCTTTAACTATATCACTTTTGCTTCTTTTCGGGGGGGGGAAAAACCTAAGCAAAAAACCCCAGAGTATAACAAATATTATTAAAGGAGAAAGTCAATGTTTTCCCAGCTCTGATGCAGGATGTAAGCAGCAAACTGGTGCCCGACAGCTATAGTGCAGCAGAGAAGAGAAAGACAAGCTGAACAACAGAGGACAGTAAAGATAATCTGGAAGAGTTCCAGATGTGTTGAGCTTAGTCCTATGACATGAAAAATTAAAGAGGTTAAAACCTCCTCTTAAGAACTTTTCTTCCCATTGTTCTGATCACGACTCTCCTGAACAAGCTGCATTGCTCCAGAAACCTTAAGAATTGCAGTGACAATAGATTCCTGCCAAGAGAAGCACCATTACATAATAGCGTTTACAGGAACACGCACAAAAAGCCACTAGGAAGCGCAAACAGACAAGTGCAAAACCCTCTCTGCCCATCAGCTCAGTTTAGCTCTTGACCATTCCAAAGACTACTTCAGGATATTTTTAATTTATACATTTACTTCCTCTCACGTCCTTCCATCCAACAAAATCTGTATTACTGTAATTACTATACTGAGATCAAGTCCATTCCCCATAATAACGTAACTCCCTTGAGAATACGCCCACTGGAAACCGCTGTATTTGCATTAATCTATTTAAAAGAATACTACAAAGATGAAAAATTGTGTCACTATTTCCATTAGTATATTAGAAATAAGAACGATTTATTATGGTATTTTTTCATCCTTTACCCAATTTTAGAAATACTTGGAACAATTACTGCTTTTCAGTTCTGAGAAGCCTAGCGTGCCTACTTTTGAGTTCCAGGTCCTCCACAGGGGATTTACCATAGCTTTGTTATACGCAGACGTACAGGCTCAGCCTAAGCAGCGCACACGTGTAAACAGCAGCTGCTTGGGAAGCGCTAACCTCTGGCCACTGCTAAAGCACCGTAAAGAAGAAACCAAAGATGAAATCTTAACAAAGTTTCTCACGTTAAATCGTCCGCGGCAGTGCCTCCACCAACACCTTAATCTCAGACGCTTTCCCTGTGTCTCTCTATGCACCCATAAGCTCTATTAAAGAAAAAA